>NC_080043.1:42600928-43202498 GCF_012489685.1 Lotus japonicus
TTTTTGTCCAGAGTGAAGATGGATCAGAACCTCTGACTATGATACTTCTTGATCAGAAGATGTCTAGTCCAGAAGGTAACTCAATCAAAGTGTGTGTACCCATTGGTACTGACTCTGAAGCTGAGACAGCAACACGTGTATCAGTATTTCTGATGCATAGTTCCTTGTGCCCGTGTGACAGTCTGTTATGATTGCGTGTAGATGTGCTTCTCTCCTATGTGTGATTTGTGTATTTACTGTTACTATCTATCTTTAATTTTCAACCGTTGATTTTAAATTGCTTTTTGAATCAACAACGGTTATTTGTCAAAACCCACTATACACACACGATCTCTTTCACTTCCGGTTTTTACTCTCTCTCTCTCTGCTATTTCAAAACCGCTTATCCTCGTTTTCTCTCTCGATCTCTCTTCATCTTTCAACCTTCATCTTCTACCTAAACCTTCAACCGCTTCAAAAATGGTGAATCTAACCAGAAGAGCTACTGCAGATGCAACCCAGTTCCCTCATATGGTAGTTGGTCTAGCAACAGGTCAAAGGGATCCTGAGAATCCGACTCAAGATCTAGGTCAAGCTCAAGAGCAGATAATTCCGATTGCAGAACGGGGCTGTGCCGTTCACTGCGTATATGCTCCTGAGGAACTTCAAGTCCTGGCAGAATGGAGATTCGACCTCGACAACCTGGCTACAAATGGGTATGATCTTCGTCCAGAAGTCCAAGTTCAAGATTGGGGAAATTACTTCAACAGGCTTCGAGGACCGGTGTATGATAAACTGATCAAGGAATTCTGGAAGCACGCCGACTGCGATGATACTCAGGTGGTATCTCACATTCTTGGAAGAAAGATCATCATCACAGAGAAGTCTTTCGTGAATTTGCTGGGTGCAGACACTGCTTTTGGGTATCGTTTCCAATTCACGGAATCGAAGCTGAAACCCAAGACGAAGGATGAGACCAACAAGGCCCTGTACACCAATTACAAACCGGGCAAGACGAATTACAAGGTACTGGACCTTCATCCCAAGCTCAGGATCTGGCACAAGATCTTGCTCCACTGCATAAACCAGAGACCAAAGGGCAGTTCCCCAGACTACATCAACTTCAACCAGAAGGCGATGTTGTTCTTCATCCAAGACCAGAAGAAGATCTGCCTTCCCTACTTCCTGTTCTCCTACTTGAAGGAATGTATCCGGAAGTCTCGTACCACTGCCTCCATCAAGTCAGCGATCAAGTATATTCCCTTCGGGAGACTTTTGTCTGATCTCTTCATTGAGAGTGGCCTCATTCAAGATCTGATAAATGCTGGATGCACAGAGGATCTGACCACCATTGTCAGTGATGTCTTCACGGCAAATTCTCTAAAGAAGATGGGCCTAATCAAGAAGAAGATTGCTCCTGCCCATGAAGACACATCTTCTGAGATCAGAAGTAGAAGGATGCCTCTGAATGACTACCCTCTGTGGACACAGGCAGACAATCCTGAAGCAATTAGGTGCTATGTTGAAGACCTAAGGGCTCAAGGATTCGAAATTGATCTCGATGATTTCTTCAGCAGACTGCCGCCAGCTCCAGAGTTTCCTTCTCCTCCCAAGAAGAAAGTTCAGAGGAAGATGATCCTAGAAGAATCTTCTGAGGAATCAGATGTCCCTCTGATAAAAAAGAAGAAGGCTGGTCAATCCAAGAGAAAGCAAGATGAAACCAGCAAGCCTGATGATGGTGATGATGGTGATAATGAGGATGGTCCTCCTCAGAAGAAGAAGAAGCAGGTTAGAATTGTGGTGAAGCCTACTCGGGTGGAGCCAGCTGCTGCAGTGATCAGAAGGACTGAACCTCCTGCCAGAGTGACAAGATCATCAGCACATTCAAGTAAGTCTGCAATTGCTTCTGATGATGATTTGAATTTATTTGATGCACTCCCCATATCTGTCATGCTCAAACACTCTTCAAATCTCCTCACTCCTATTCCTGAATCCCAACTAGCTGCACAAACCACCTCTCCACCACATTCCCCAAGGTCTTCATTTTTTCAACCTTCTCCTACTGAAGCACCTCTCTGGAATTTGCTCCAGAACCAACCCTCTAGGTCAGATGAACCAACCTCTCCCATTACCATTCCATACAACCCATTAACTTCTGAACCCATCATTCTTGAACAACCAGAGCCTACCCAAACAGAACCTAGACCCAGAACCTCTGATCACTTTGTCCCAAGAGCATCAGAACGTCGGGCTCTCAGACCCACGGATACAGACTCTTCCACAGCCCTTACACCTGTATCCTTCCCAACCAATGTTGCTGACTCTTCTCCCTCCAATAACTCTGAATCCATTAGAAAATTCATGGAGGTCAGAAAAGAAAAGGTGTCTACTTTAGAAGAGTATTATCTCACTTGTCCAAGCCCTAGGAGATATCCTGGCCCTAGACCTGAACGTCTAGTTGACCCAGATGAACCTATCTTGGCCAATCCTTTACATGAGGCAGACCCTTTGGCTCAACAAGCTCACCCTGCCCCAGACCAACAAGAGCCTATTCAACCAGAACCTGAACCAGAACAATCTGTGTCTAACCAATCCTCGGTTAGATCACCCCATCCTCTGGTTGAAACTTCAGAACCTCACCTTGGAACCTCTGAACCCAATGCTCAAATGTTTAACATTGGCTCTCCACAAGGTGCCTCTGAAGCTCACAGCAGCAATCACCCAGCCTCTCCTGAAACCAACCTCTCCATAATTCCTTACACTCACCTCCGAACCACATCTCTCTCTGAGTGCATCAATATTTTCTATCATGAAGCCTCTTTGATGCTACGCAATGTGCACGGTCAGACTGACCTAAGTGAGAATGCTGAACATGTGGCTGATGAGTGGAACAATCTGGGCACTTGGCTAGTGGCTCAAGTTCCAATTATGATGCAGCTCCTGCATGCAGAGGGAAGTCAGAGGATTGAGGCTGCAAAGCAAAGGTTTGCTAGAAGGGTGACTCTTCATGAACAAGAACAGAGACATAAGCTTCTTGAAGCTATTGAAGAAGCTCAAAGAAAGAAAGAACAAGCAGAAGAAGCTGCACGTCAAGCAGCAGCTCAAGCTGAACAAGCCAGATTAGAGGCAGAACGACTTGAAGCTGAGGCTGAAGCCCTTAGATGCCAAGCACTTGCACCAGTAGTGTTTACTTCTGCTGCTTCTGCTTCCATTCCAGCTCCTCAATCTGCTCAGAATGTTCCTTCCGGTTCTACTCAGTCAAGCTCGTCCAGACTCGACATCATGGAACAGCGTCTTGACACTCATGAATCCATGCTAATTGAAATGAAGCACATGATGATGGAACTTCTGCGTCGAACTGATAAACCCTAGTTTTAGGATCTCTTCGCTTTTCTTTTTCTTTAATGTTGTTTTATTTTTGTTAACTTCTGTTTCTTTTTATTTATTTATTCTACTTTGTTCGTTTGTGGTTATCTATGCATATCTATATATATTTTTGTCACATATGTTTGCAAAAATCTTTTTATTCATAATCTCTTTATGTTTACATCATACATTCTTTCCATAGAGTCTAGAATGGAGAATCCCTCCTCATTCTTCTGCACTCCTGGCGCTGCTCTGACCTATCCTTCTCCAGACGCTCTAGTGCATGCTGGATGTTGTTGAGCCTGTCCTTTAGCTCATCCCTCTCCAGAATCTCTTCTGCAGTCTTGAGCTTCTCTTCCAAACTCTCTTTTTCTTCCAGCAGCTTGAGTTCAAGCCGGCTGAGTTCTTGCACCTCCTCCACGAAGGCAAGAAATTCCCTCAAGTCTCTCTTCAACTCTGGACGCAGGTCCTCCTCCAGCAGTGTCCGTGTTAGCTCCGAGATGGTCGTTGTACCCTCTGGATGCCTGATGTTAAGGAACAAGTCCTCCTCGAAGGCCTTCTTCCTCAGCTCTCCTAGTGCTACGATGTATGATGCCATTTTTCTTCTGAAACTTATTCGAGGTGTGAAGCTTACCTTTCTCTCCATCGCATTATATAGGGTTCACTTTCTCTCTGAAAGTTAATGCTCCTACAGTTTCTCGAGGTTAAATTCTTGGTAACTGACCCTTCTCTGTACTCCCTTGACCGGTGGTAAACGTTCTTCTCTTGCATTAACTCTTCTATTCATTTCGCCTAACTCTGATTCTTGCATCGTTTTCATTTTCTTTAAACTTAAACCTTCTCTAAGGGGGAGTACCCTGTACTTCAAACTAAGTTTTTCACACCCCAAGCTTTTAGCTTATGCCAAAAAGGGGAACTAAACCCAGTTTTTGATGTGTAAGATGTGTTAGTGTGATTTATTTTTTTTCTTTTGGAGAATTTAAGAGTTCCACCTTCATGACCATAGATGTGTCGCCGGGCAAATACAAGGAATACATTTCACTTCTTCTGAAGTGATTCCAAGTTGACTCTGATACCCAAGACTCTGATACCTTGTCCGTGACTCTGATTACTTATGCGCTCTGATTACTCGATTTTCATCTATGTCATAAGTTTTTCACTCTGAACTCTTATATCATTTAGCTCAGAATCTAGACCTTACTAATGTTTTCATCAAGTATTAGATTCAGGGGGAGCTAAGCTCAGAATCAAGCAGTGACTTGAATTCAGAATGAGCAAGATAAACTATTCACATCAGGATAAGTCTTATTCTATATCCCTAAACTCTGAGTGAATTCAGTTTAATGTTTAAGAATTGTTCATCAAAAATCTTAGTTTTGTCATCATCAAAAAGGGGGAGATTGTAAGATCAAGTTTTGATCTAGTTGTACAACTCTATGTTTTGACGATTACATGTTAACCTTTTTGATATGAACAATTGTGGTACTCTAACGTGTTTCTCTGAGTGTGCTATTTGCAGGCTTTGACCTCAACTCAATCTCACACAAATCAGAAGCACTGTGTATAAAGAGCGACCCAAGCAACGCTTTCGCATTCACCATGTTCAGTATGAATAGTGGAAAAGCTTCAGAAGTTCTGAAGTTATACAAACTCTGATGTGGACTCAGTCACTAGAAGTTCTGAAGATCCAGAAAGTCTGATAACCAAGAAACACTGAAGGCTCAGATATTCTGATGGTGTAGAAGACTCTGAAGATCCAGAAGCTGATTAGTGAAATTCTGTTGTCCAGAAGCTAGATACTCTGAAGGCCATGTTCTTCCCTCTGAGTTCAGAATCAGAAGAAACATTGATCAGAGGATCTGGGCTTTCCCTCTGACTCTGATCAACCGGCTTCACAAGTTCCAATATGAAGCATTCCCCTTATCAGAAGTCTCTTAGGTTTAAAGGTCAAGTCGCTATCCAAGTACAAAAGCAACTGTACCTTCCTGACGACCTACCTAACAGTCTCAGACATAGCAGAAGCTGGATTTTCCAGAACTGCCCTCCAACGGTAGCATTTTCCATGCAACGCTCAACCCTAATCCTTGGAGTATATAAAGAGGCTGAAGACTGAAAGAAGTGGCTAGAAGCATTCACATACGCGCAAGACAAACTCAAATTCTTCTAAGCTTTCTTTCATCTGAAATTCATTGAGTTTACTATTAGCTTTTTAGAAGCAAATCTCTTGTAAACAATTCTTTGATAAACAGTTTGTTTAGTTCCTTTAGGAGATCAAGGCTGATCGGATCCTAGAGAAGACTAAGAGAGTGAATCTTAGTGTGAGCTAAGTCAGTGTAATTGTTAGTCACTTGTAGGTTTCAAGTGCAGTTGTAACTCTTACCTGATTAGTGGATTGCCTTCATTCTAAGAAAGAAGAAATCACCTTAACGGGTGGACTGGAGTAGCTTGAGTGATTTATCAAGTGAACCAGGATAAAATCCTTGTGTGCTTTTCTATCTCTTATCTTTAGCACTTAAAGTTCTCGGAAGATTTGTCAAAATCTTTAAGGTAGAAGCTTTATACTGAAAACGTTATTCAAACCCCCCCCCCCTTTCTACCGTTTTTCATACCTTCACAATTGCTATTGGCTATTGTCTCATTTGAGATAGTTTCAAAACAGTCTCAAATGCAACCAATAAAGGCATGACACGTGTTAATTCTATTTTTTTATTTTTTTATTTTTAGTAGTAACTAGATATTCAATCTTTTAACACCAACATTTTACTAAACTAAATTTTAGTCCCAACTAATCTACATTATTATACTTTCTTCTCAAGATATCATAAATTATGATTTAACCCATAACATTTATCAAATTATATTTTAAATCTTCAGCAATCAATATTTTATGTTGTATTTCAAAAACTTTCACAAATCTTGAGTTTGTAACCGTTAGTTCAAAAAAAAAAACTTAATAACCGTAAAAATCAATTCAACCACGTTAAAAAAAAAAAGAAACTTCATCCTTAAAATCTTTTGCCGCCACCTCTCGCCATCGCCGCTTGCCGCAGACCGCCGCCTGTGATGCTAGCCTTTCGCCTACAAATCCTCTCGCCATACGCGTCGCTCGACTTGTTGCCGCCGTCATTATTAGGTCTTGGATGCGGCGAGCGGTGATCTTCAGCGAACGACGAGTGTCAGCCGTCTGCGGCGAGCGGCACTCTGCGAGGCGTACAACGGCGGACTGAGGAAGAAGATGATGTTCACGATGAAAACACGTTTTTTTCACGGTCGAAATTATAATTTATTACATCTTGAGAAAAAAGTATAATAATGTAAATTAGTTGGGACTAAAATTTAGTTTAGTAAAATGTTGGGTTCAAAGATTGAATATCTTGTGACTATTAAAAATAAAAAATAAATAAATAGAAATAACACGTGTCATGCCTTTATTTGTTGATTTGGGACTGTTTTGAAACTGTCTCATGTGAGACAATACCAAAAAATTACCCAGGATTAGGATCCCTCCTTTTTATTTTCTTTCATTATTTTAATTGAAATAATGATAATAGTAATAATAGGGAAAATTTTATTAAAATTAAAAAGAAACATTCACATGAATTAAAATAAAAAAGAATAAAGTAAAAAAGAAACCGGATAAAATTGGGTGCTGACAAATACAAATAAAAAACACCGGATGAAACACATGTGGTATTTTTTAATTTTTGAAATTTGAAGTTTTTTTGGGTACATTAAAAAGATAAATTAGACCCTCCATGGATGCACGAACGAGCGATTGATCTAACATATTTAATTATGTAATTTATTAAGGTGAACAAATTAATTCACAGACCAATAATCTACTCAATTATCTAAAATCAACACATTTTATTATTATCTTTGTCAATATATAGGTGACAATAAAACGATAAATAACTTTAATAGATAAATAACACATGTATGTGGAGTTTACTATCTTATTATAATAATAATTATAATTATTATACAACAACTTTGTTACTGCTTTTGTTAAAAATGAAAGAATAATAAAAAAGATAAGTTGAGAAGAGAGGCGAGTGCTGGCCAGTGGTGAAAGATTGTGGGTTTGAAGTGCTACTGAGAGAAGGAGAGGCAAAGTGATACCCATCCGAAAGAAGGAAGAAGAAGGGGAAAGAAATAACACACAATGAAAGCGATGCAATCACTTCGCCTGCAGGCCATCCCCTACTTGAAGACTCCATAGCTGAACTCCAACTACACTAAATCTAGAATGCCACAACAAACTTATGAGCTAATATCATCTCTCTTTTTTTTTTGATAATTTGACGGGCCGAAGCCCGGGAAAAAAAGAGGCTAAGGGATCATAGATCCCATTACATCATTCCTAAGAGTGGAAATAAGAAAGGAGGGAACAACCTCGCTATTAAACTGAAGAAAATCAACTCCATGGCCATGCTTAGCTAACCTATCTGCACATTCATTAGCAGCGCGGTTGATGAGGTGGAAAGATAAAACCGCTTCCTGAGAGGCCAGCTTGGATATCTCTGTTATCAAGTAAGCACAAGGATGGGAGCCATGGCAGTTTAGCGTGATCAGATCAAAGGCTTCCCGAGAATCAACTTCCACCATCAGTTCTTTGGGTCGCAACTCAAGAGCTTGCTGGATGCCTTTAATTATTCCCCATAGTTCAGCTCTCAGGGGATTCCCAAAGTGAAGTTTGCTAGCAAAACCTCGGATAATTCTTCCTCCATGGTCACGAATTATCCCCCCACATGCAGCAGATCCGTGACTAGGGAGGAAAGAGCCATCGCAGTTCAGTTTCCATATGCCTTGGTCAGGAGGCTTCCAGACAACATGGATATCAGGTAGGTGTAGGTTCTCTTCCTCAGTTGGCTTGCCCAGAAACCTGGTAATTTCAGTAGTAAACCTGGTGATGTTAATGGCCATATTGCATGGCAGGGTTATGTGATTATTGAAGATGAGATCACATCTGTCTTTCCATATGTGCCATGCAATCACCCCAAACAGAATGGCCCAATTGAAACCAGATTTGTGCACCCAATTTTTCCTGAGATTATGGTGAAGCCATTAGGACATACCTTGGATGAAGAATTTACTCCATTCAGTACTCAGGATAAAGTAATTCCAGACCTCTTGGATGTAGGGGCAATCACGTATAGCATGTATCACAGTTTCATTTGCATCATTGCATCTAGGGCACGAGGCAGAGGTTGTCATGCACTGTTTCATGCGTTCCTGCCTTCCTGGTTTGTCATGAGTCTGTTATGGGCCAACTTCCAGATGAAACACTGGATTCTGGGGGGGGCCTTGTACTTCCAAACCTGTTCAAAAGTGGGGGAGCGGTTGCTCTCTGTCTCTGAGGTTAGGAGAGGGTAGACCGATTTCAGGGTGAAATAGCCATCAAGAGAGGCCTTCCAGTATCTTCTGTCCCTTCCTCTAGAGGATTCATGAGGTCTAACTAGGGCAATCAGGTCGCAGATCGTCTGAAGCAGCATCCACTTTAATTTATCCCAATTCCACACTCCCTCATTTGAGTAGCAGCAAACAGGAAGATCAGCTTCCCAAGTATGGACATTTTCTGGTAGATAATCAAGGAGTCTCTCACCAGTAGGTAACCAATCATCTTTCCAGAAGAGGGTTTTCCCACCATTACCTAATTCCCATCTAGATTTTTCCTCTGCTACTGCCCAAGCTTTGCAGATACCTCTCCAGGTTGAGGAGCTATGAGGTTTTGGGTTGGGAAAAAGTTTGGTATTTGCGTTGAAGCCATATTTGGCTCTAAAAACTCTAGTCCAGAGGCACTCAGTATCTTGCATAATGGTCCAGGCAAGCTTGGTCATGCATGCTCTATTAATGGATTGGAGGGGTTTGAATCCCAGGCCACCAGCTTCCTTAGGGGTGTAGATTGTATCCCAGCTAATGAGATGGCATTTTCGTTTATCCACAGTGGAGCCCCAAATAAAGTTTTTACATAGTCCTACAATTTCGCTGCACACCCCAATAGGGATTGGAGTGGTTTGCATCACATATGTAGGGAAACTCATCAAGCAAGATTGAGTAAGGGAGACCCGACCTGCAAAAGACAGAGACTTGGCTTTCCAGCCAGAAAGCTTTTTACGGACTCTGTCAACTAGGAATTGAAAATTACCTTTAGTGACTCGGGAGTGTAGCAAGGCAACCCCGAGATACATTCCCAGATTCTGAGTTCTATTAATGCCCAGGTCACTTGATAGTTGCTCTGCCATCTGGTTATTAACATTCTGGGAGTAAAACACTCTAGACTTCGCAAGGCTCAGCTTCTGTCCTAAAGCATCACAAAAGTTTCTTAGGACCTCATGAATGAGATCAGCTTGTTCCCTAGATGCTTCTGCCATCAGAATCACATCATCCGCAAAGAGCAGGTGAGAGAGGAGAGGACCAGATCTGCCAACTCTAAAAGGCTTCTAGTTTCCACTGTCACAGGCGTCTTGGATTGCATGAGAGAGTCTCTCAATGCACAGAACTAAAAGGTAGGGTGAGATCGGGTCCCCTTGCCTTATACCCCTTGTTGGTTTGAAAGGGGTCAAATATTCTCCTCTCCAAGCGATTGCCATGGTGGATGAGGAGACACAGTGATGGATCAAATTAATGAAGTTCTCTTCAAATCCAAAGAACCGCAAGGTGTCAGAGATAAAGGACCATTGGAGCTTGTCATAGGCCTTTTCCAGGTCCAATTTGATTGCCATAAAGCCCCTTTTTCCTTTCATTGCTCTGAATGAATGAACTACCCCTTGGAAAATCAGGATGTTGTCAGTAGACAACGCCCTTTGATGAAGCTAGCTTGATTAGGAGCAATCAGATTGGGAAGGAACTCACAGAGTCTACTTGCCACAATCTTTGTAATAACTTTGTAGCTGGTGTTGCATAAAGAGATAGGTCTGAATTGGGATACCTTTTCAGGGATAGGTATCTTCGGAATCAGGGCAACCACTGTTGCATTAACCTCAACAATGGGGCTTGGTTGGAAGAAGACACTTCTCACAAAGCTGCAAAAGGAATCTTTGACCACCTCCCACTGCTTTTTGAAGAAGCCAGCATGGTATCCATCTGGTCCCGGATATTTTGTATTACCAATACCAAAGAGGGCATTTTTAATCTCCTCATTAGTTACTTGTCTACCCAGAGAGGCTCTAGCTGTATTACTCAGACTGGGAAAATGACCAGAGGTAGTAAAGGGTCCATTAGTAACATGATCTGCAGAAGAAAGGGTCAGGAAAAAGTTGCACAGAAGGTCCTGCAAGTCCCCATTCTCATAAACCCACTGGTCTTGATCATTCAGCAGTGCTTCCACCCTGTTTCTATGTTGTCTGCATATGGTGCTTTGGTGGAAGAACTTGGTGCTCTTGTCACCAAGTTTGAGTCACTTTACTTTGGCCTGTTGGGCCCAATAGCTTTCTTCTCTTCTAATGATAATTTCATATTTACGCCAGAGTTTCTGTCTCACTTTAATAAGGTATGCGTTATGGGAACTGCCAAGCTTTCTTTCAATGCCATCAAGTCTAGCCAAAATTGTTTTCTTTTCATTAAAGATATTGCCAAAAACCACAGAATTCCAGCTTTTAAGGTGGTCGGTACATCTTTGGACATTAGTTGTCCAATTATCAGAGGTTCTCCACTGATTTTTTATCTGGTTACCAAAGTCAGGGTGTTCCATCCACGACATAAGGAACTTGAAAGGTTTCGGGTTTCTCACAGCAGCTTCCATGCGCAACCAGAGAGCACAGTGGTCGGAAAAGGGAAGAGGGAGGTTTGTAATTGAAGCATTAGGGAAGGAAGCTCTCCACCTGGAATTCCCTACCCCACGGTCCAATCTTTCCAAGAGATTCCCTCGTTGCCAAGTAAAGGGAGTGCCATTAGCTCCAATATCCTCCAGGGCACAAGCATTTAGACACTCTTGGAACCTGTTAATTGCAACTCTAATTATGGGGGAACCTCCCACTTTTTCTGATTCAAAGAGGACAGAATTGAAATCCCCTATAGCGCACCACGGGCCTGAGAATTGGTTCTTGAAGGAGATGAGATCGTTCCTCAAGGACAGACGTTGTCTCTCTTGAGGGTGGGCGTAGACAATGGTTAATAACCATCCTCCATGGCTAAGCGGGTTGATATGAAGATGGATACACTGTTCCTTAACCTCAATGATTCTGATTGAGACTTTGGCGTTGTTCCAGCAACACCAAATTCCTCCAGAAAAGCCTCTAGGATCAGATTTCACAACTCCATCAAATCCTAATTTGGCAATCACATTATCTGCTTTTTCCCCACTGATTTTGGGTTCCAGCACAGCAACAAAATCAAGATGATAAATCCTTCTACAGTCATTAATAAGGCTGGAAAAATCCTTTTACCAGCTCCACGACAGTTCCAAATAATACTATCCATAAAAACAGTTGATGAATGGGTAACCAGGACACAACACCTCTAATTAGAGGGTCCCAAGGCAGTTTCCATCACCATGTCATCACATAAGGATGACTCCCCCAGTTTATCACGATTGGTTGGGCCAGTAACACCTTTTTTCTGAAGCAGAGTAAGGAGCTTTTGGAGATCCTCCTCTGAAGGGGCATAAGGTTTGTCGTGGCTTTCCCCATCCGGTTCTTTGTCTGCTTTGAATTTAGTCCAGAGGTTTATCTGGACTTCCTTGAGAGCATCTAACCAGATTTTTTCTTCATTAGAAGTTCTGCTAGTTGGTTTCTTCAGCTCCAAGACTATTCCTGCTTTGCCCAATTCATTTGGTCGAAATGTTTTCCTTCTCAGTAGAGCTTGAGGGTTCCCCTTTTTTAGTGTTTCCAGCCCCAGTAGCTTTCCCTTTCTAATTTGATTTCCCTGGTTTCTTCACTGGACCCTGAGAGGGTTTGCTACTACCAGATTGGATAGTTTTCTGGTTAGTCATCTCCTGTGCACTTTGCTTAGTCTCACTGGCCTCCTTCTCTCCATTGAGAGCTGCGAATCTAGAGCCAGAATCTTGAAGCTGGGCCCCTAGGTTGGGGGTTTTTCCTGGTATTTTCTTAGTGGATTTCTTTTCCATCATCCAAGGCCGAAAGCATGGTGTTCCCTCATCACCAAGGGCAGGTTTGCTTCCTTTGATGGGGATAGGCCCCGAATGTTCCTCTTGTGCCATTGGCATTGGGCCATTTCCTTCAAAGACAAGGGCAGTAGGGGTGACAGGGGCAGGAGGCATAGGCCTTGTTTCAGGGCATCGGTCGCTCTTATGGCCATAGCGGCCACAGCTGAAGCAGATTGAATGCAAGCCTTCGTATTCAATGGGTTGTTCTTGTCCAAGAGCAGTGAAGAAGGGGACAAGTGGTTGATGGAGGTCTACTTCCACACAAATGCGAGCAAACTTGCCCCTTGAGTGAATCACTGTCTGAGTGTCAACTTTACGCATAGTCCAAGAGTGGCTCCAAGGCGCCAGAAGAACTTGTTGTTATAGAGTTCCACAGGAAGTCTGGGCAGACGCACCCACACAGCAATCTTTCTAACTGCATTGTCATCTGCTCTGAACATCGGTCGCCATCTCTGAACCAAGAGGTAGTGGTCTGCAACCATCCATGGGCCATCAAATAGGGCGTGGGTATAGTCCCTTTCTGATGCAAAGCGCACTAGATAGTACTCATCAGTTAGGTCAATCACTTTGACATCTCCATCCCTAGCCCAGATGCGGTTGAGGCGTTGGCTCATCCATTTGTAGCCGATTTTCTTACCTAGCAGTTTCACCACCAGCGTGTACTTCCAGGGACGACACCATTCGTCATATTCCTCGAGGGAGATGGGAATTACCGGATTTGGGTTGAAAGGCTTGGTACCCATTCCAAGTTGCTCGGTTTCCAGTTCACCCACAGCAAGCTCTTCGCGAACCCGGTTGATTATCTCCTGGGGAGAGAAAGAGGAATCTGAGGTTTCACCTGCAATAAGCTTCTCTTTGTAAGACAATCTCAAAGGGCTTGTGTTGACTGCTATTCCATCCTCGGAGGTCGGGCTCATTACCGCATCATCGTTTTGTTCCATTGCACAGTCCAACGACATCTCTGGTAGGTTAGTCTTGATCTTCTTGACACAGCGGGTCTTGGGATCAGGGTTCTCAAATGCTGAATTTTGAGGGTCCCCTTCGTTAGCCATGGCCAGAGGAGAAGACGGAGGGGGAAAAGGAGAAGGGTAAGGTCGGAGGTTGACGTCGCCCAAGAGGGAAGGCGCAGCCATGAGTTGGAGAGAGGGGGGAGCGTCTCTCTCTAGGTCAAACATCGGTCCCACTTAATGTTATATAGCTAATATCATCTCTATTTCCACTGCAATTAACTGTTAGAGATAAACTATCCATAATAGGCAAAAAAAAAAATTGTTTTTTCTTTTGTTGGATGAAAAAATCATACATGTTACTGCACAATTATGAAATCCTACTATGGACAGGTACCATACTACAAAATCTAGAAGTTCCTATGCCTTCTGACACACAATATCATTTTACCTTTAATTTACGTAGAAAGTTCCAAAAATTAGTGGGAAGCTTTTTCACCCTATATTACCTATAGTTATCAAGGTTTAAAATTAGCAACCATCATTGTTATCATTCATGACTAGTAAAAATTTGTAACAATTACTACATAAAAGCGACAACAGTGCATCCAAATTCAAAATGTGAAAGCCACAAAGAGAGATTTTGGATCCAGTAAGTCCAATTTTGTTTTACCCATTTATCTTAAATCGCTCACATGGAAAAGCCTAAATGCCAAATCAAAATCCGGACCATCTTCAAAAATTGGACCTTTAGCTCCACTCCACGCACTTGTGTAAGACATATTTTAAGCATGTGGATTTCTATTTAAGAGTAATAACAAAACAGGTAAATAGAATGCTTGCAGCATTAACTCCTAGGTCCACATATTACATATGATCTCATATAATAATATAAGTAACAATACATGAGAGTGGAACTCATAAAAGCACAATTTGTTTCATGAAATCAAAACTTTAGTTTACATGCACATCTTTTAAGCCTTCCCAGAGTATTCGATAGATGTAACTATGTAAGAAGAGCAAGATATGATATGCATCATTCTAAGATGAAATGCTAGGTGACATCAAAACACATGCATACAAGTTGAAGAAAAAGATAAAGTGAGAATTATGTCAACTAAGAAGGAAAGGCATTGAGAAAGCCAACGGTGAAGAGAATGAGAAGCTAGTAGGCTCATTGATGTTCCTTAAGAATGGACATCTAAGGGTAGAGTCCTCATTTATGTCTCTAGTAAAGAATTTCATTCTTCTGTTGCAAACAAAAGACCTGCAAAAGGAGAGAAACCATAATAAATAAGAAATACTTCATAGAATTGTGGGCAAGAGACAAACTGTGGAGGATCCAGTAAGTCCAATTTTCAGATTTAAGATACACAAAATCATATGAAATTTTAAGACATTAAATTTCTGAGATTCTTCATGCATCTAAAACCAAAGGTAAGGCACACACAAACGTGAATTCCATACCAAGGATCGGTACAGAAACCTGTGAAGTCCATATCAGGACTCAAAGCCTAATACTGAACCCATGTGATAAACATCATGGAGCAACATTAAATAAATTCTCTGATTTTTCCAGTCCAAATAAAGAAAAAATCTCTTTAAACTTGACAATGGACTTACTGGATCCTCCATAGATTTTGGATCCTTTCGATACACAAATAACCTTTGGTTATTACAGCTATAATAGATTAAGAAGTGCAGACATCTCAGCCATTTCTATAACTCAATCCAACAAATTCATAACTAAAAAACCACCCCAAATTATAAGAACTACTCAGAGTTAACTTTGCAATACATTGCAACCTAATTTTAAGAAATTTCTTTACACGCCAAAGGATGAACACTTTAGCATTGTTCCTATAGAGGCAATGGCAGCTTATAAACCTGTTATTGCGTGCAATAGTGGTGGCCCCATGGAGTCAATCAAGAATGGTGAAACAGGATTCCTTTGCGATCCTACACCACAAAAGTTTGCATCAACAATGGCTAGCCTCATAAATGATCCTCAGGGAGCATAAAGAATGGGCAAAGAAGCTAGGAGGCATGTTGTTGAGTCATTCTCTACAAAGACATTTGACGAACGTTTAAATATATATTTAGTTGACATTCACCGGAAGGAAGGAAGACTGAGTTTAACATATTTTTCCCTCTAACTGTTAACTGCAATTGCTTACCATTGAAGGTGTTGTTCAGATTTTAGTCTGTTAACATTTTTGCCAAAATTTCGATTTAAGATAATTTTTATTTTATACCATGTAAATTTTTACCAGAGAGGATGACATGTTCAATGTCGAGGCTTGCACTTTTGGATATTTGCAGACATTATAAATGCATTGCAAAGTTTATAGAGAAATTTTATGTGCTAAAAAAAAGAAATTTCTTTCCTGTAGAAAGACTCCTTATGGGAGTAATATTCCCACCCATATCTACCACTCAAAAGCACAATAGATAGAACAGACTTAGAATCATAAGTAAACGTAATGGAACTTGGTAGCAGTAGTGTATGAACATCAAGTTACCTATCTGGTGAATTTATACTCAAACAGACAAATCACAACAGCTGTAAATTGCGTAAGATTAGGTTAAATTAGATTACAGAATAGGAAATAGGTAATGGGAAAAGAAAAGGTTAAGACTGAATCACACCTGATATTGTAGGTAGATGGTTAGATAATGGTATGAAATACATTCCTTCCCGTACAACACTTCACAAGCATAGATTCCCCATCTAGGATTAAGGCATGGCAGACCAACCAAGAACCAACTAAGCAAACTCAGGAACCAGCTAAGAAAACATCTAGGGATGGAGAATGCATCGTAGATTCCCCTCCTAGGGTTCAGTCACCGAAGAACAACCACAAAGGAGCTGACCGAGATTTTCAATCGATGTGGCTGCCGAATTTCATGGGAATAGGCTATAATTTGCTAGAGGTACTCAAGAACAGGATTACGCTGGGGGAACTTGGATTTCCCACCCCAGGCGTTAAAAATGCCACCCCAAAATTAAAAAAAAAATCCAGATCTACCCTTCGGAATATATAAGTTCGTAACATTTCAAAATCTTAAGTCTCGAATCATACCTTCTTTGTAATTATGCATAAATCACCGACAGAGTTCAGAAGCTTATGTACCGAATCAATGTCGCCCACTGTCACCTTTTGAGCACCAATTACTCTCCTCATTCCATCAATCTCCCCACCATTACTCCTCCACCACCAACTTCATCACCAGCCCCCCATTACTCCCATCTGACTCACATTACTCCTCCACCACCACTCTTCTTCTTCCTCCACTTTTCTTCTTCCTCCCCCCACCACCATCTCCTCCAAGTTCCATCTTGCACCACCCTCAACCACCATCTCCTTTCAAGTACCATCTTGCCACCAAGTCCCACCAAGTTCCATCTTTTGTTGCTGGTAAGTTTTATTTCTCCCCCCTTCATATCCTTCATATACATTGTAGATACTTGGAAGCCTTTTTTGCACCACCATTGTATGTTGCTGATCTCGGGCTTGTTTCGGAAATGTAACTGCCGAAGTCCTCTAGAAATTAGTTTGCCGAAGTATTTCGGAATAATAACGTACAAAGAAACTCGGAACTTCATATTCCAAAATTTTAACCAGTGGCAGTTTGTTATATGCAAGATGAATGACATAACATTACATGTATGACGAAGATTTACTGCTTCAAGGCGCATGTGATGCTGGAAATGTTGAGCCTAGCAGTATCACTCCGTGGGTGCCCCCCTTGTATAAGTGTGGACGCCACACCTTTTTTTGCAACTGATCAGATATTCATTGAATAATTAGTGTTGGAACATACTACTTTGTATTTGAATAATTTTGTGATGATCATTGAATAATTAGTGATGGTTGGTAGGATGTTTTGTTTCTAAAGCGATATTTTATCATTGAACAGATATTTGATACTTGTGATGAGCTTCTCCAATGGGCTCGGAATTTTGGGAAGGAGAATGGATATGTCGTAGTGATCTCAAGGCCTGACAAGGCAAGATATGGAGGAAATATATATATATATATATATATATATATATATGTGTGTGTGTGTGTGTGTGTGTGTGTTATTTTGCGATGCAAGAAGCATGGTATTTTCAAGCCGTACAAGGACCTGGATACGTTCAAGTACAACACCACCGAATCAAAAATGAGCGATTTCCCTTTTAAACTTAGAGGATGACCTACAGAGGGTGATAGAAGGTGGTGGATAAAAGTGATGTGTGGTTCACACAACCATGAACCAGCTAGATCGCTAATTGGCTACTCCTACGTTGGTCGATTAACAAAAGAAGATAAGAGGCTTGTGGAAACCATGGCTAAGTCTTGGGTTGCACCGAGACACATGCTAGTGTCACTGAAGGAAAAATAACCCAGGTAACTTGACTACAATCACTCATGTTTACAGTTGCACCAAAAGGTTTAGAAAATTCGACCAGGGGCCACTGACAGAAATGCAACATTTGATGAAGAAGTTGGCAGAAGGAAAGTATGTTCACTTTGAAAGACAGCAAGACGATTCAAACGTCATTAGAGATGTTTTATGGGCTCATCCTGATGTTGTAAGACTCTTCAACACATTCCCTCATGTGGTCATCATGGATTTCGCGTACAAGACAAACATATACCATATCCCCTTGCTTGAAATGGTTGGCCTCACTTCTACGGGTTTGACTTTCTCCATAACATTTTACTACATGGTTAGGGAGCACACAAATGACTATATTTGGGCCTTAGAGTGTATGAAGTCTCATTTTGCCGAAAATTCCAGATTACCATAAGTGATTGTGACTGACAGAGATTTGAATATTGAGTGTTGTTCAGCAAACCCTTTCAAATTCCAGTCGTTTATTATGCCGCTTCCACATAACAACTGTAAAAGTTCAATTCTCCACGTAACAGTTAAACTACTAGGTTCAACTAACAATTGTGTCATACTTCAAGAGCATCATGTACATGAAGCTAACAAATCAATGGTAATGATTAGTGAACAACTGATGCAATTTTATGAACACTTAACAGCCAAAGAGAATACAAATATGCAATGAAAGAATTGGACCAATTCACTTTTGCATTGATTCATTACAAAGCTCATATTTAATACCCTTATCACTCTTATGCAAATCACAAAATCATGAAAGAAGCTCTTAAAGATGGAATCACTAAATATGCAAGTCACTTCCAAGTTAAATCATGAAGCTGGAATCAAATCCTCAAACACATGTACACCACAGGAAGAGTTTTAAGAACCCCATTGACTTTAAAGCCAAAATCAATTTTTAGGAGAAGCTTTTCTGTTAGCTCTATGAAAAACACACACAATGAAGTATGAACCTATGTGGCCAGAAAGAACTATGTAGAAGACTTCAAATAATCTGACCACGTGTGATTCAAAGGACCCCCCTCACCCAGCATCTCATTCAAGCAGACACTAACATACAAGAAGCAATGACATCAGGACCTGGCAACCTACATAGCAATTGAACTTGATTTGCTCAACCTCCTTAGCTACCTATGCTTGCATCACAACTCTGTTATGTGCATTTATTTTTTCAAACAAAATAATATTGAATCATCCATGATCCAACAGTACCATGATCAAACCAAGCACACACAGCTTCTCTCAGAGTTCCAATTGGTAGGGTAGTCAAAAACTCAAAATCAAGCCTCTAGTCCTCAACATTCAAAAGGAGGCAGTAAACAAGCTAAACATCAATATTAAAAAGGCATTACAATCCCCAAACCCCCAAACTGCACCCCTACAGTCCCCAAATCCCTAAAAGCCCAATCCCCAAACCGCACCCAACTTTTCCAATTTCAAACCCTAAGATACGAAATTTAACAACAACAACAACAACAACAACAAGATGATGAAGGTAGGGTTGAATTTGGGGTCGAAATCGCCCTCCAGGTCGCTTTGCTTCGGAAATAGAAATTTGAGAAGAGTTTCGGAGGTAGATAGAAGTGAAATGGAAACCCGTGTTCTGTTTAAATATCAATACCCTTCGGAAATTTATCTTACGAAATGTATCAGAATGATGGCATACGAAGAATTTCGGAAATCGGGATTTCAAAATAAAACACAGAGGGGCATTAAAGTATTTCCCCACTTTTAAGTGGGATGACATTTCTAATGCCTGGGGTGGCAAATCCAAGCCCCATTACGCTTCCGGATCCCACTGTAATATTCACCAATTTTCTGAACTTTTTTTTTAACCTATGGCTAGCTCAAATGTACAATGGATATCCAACAAAGCCCAAAAACTAATAGGCCCAGGAACATGACAAAAAAAATGACTCCCATAAACAGTAAATTAGAAGTAAGCATTTTTAAGTAGTAGATGTACTACATGATAAAAATCAACTTTTACTATTTAGTTTTCTAAAAATAAATATATATACATATATATATATATATATACACTAAAAGTAAAAACGTGATTAGTGATAGTGGGTGGATCAAATTTTAGCATAGTCCAATAGAGCTACATCTATTTTATGTCAATTTATATATTATCATCATATTTTTTGCACTCATGATATGTTGGTTGTTAAATAAAATGCAATTGTTATTTCTATCATTATAGTAGCATGTATGTCAAAGAATTGAATATTTCATAGTCAAATTAAATGAAATATTACAATGAAATCGAAATGTATTACATAAGATGAAATGAAAAATGAAACAGCTCTTAGTTACATTGTGAAGTAGAAAATGAATTTATTGTTAAATTATAGTCATATTATTTTCATTTTGTCTCCTATTTTGTATTGTGTTATACAATTTTTAAAATTATTTTTAATGATAAATTCTTTTTGTATTGATCATTTTACATAGAGTGTTAACTAAATTTAAAATATATTATATAATCACAACAATTCAATGATTTAAATATATCATTACACTTATAAAAACATATTTTTATCATTATATTTTTATTCTTACTTTATTCTATGTGATCCTTAGTATCATATCTATGATAACATTAAATGTTTTAATTATTATTTTAGTTCTTGTCAATATATATTAAATTGCTTTCGTAACAATTATACTTATACAATGAGTTTAATCTAATAATTATGTATATTTATATTATATTTATAATTTAATTTTAAAGCTATCATATAAATTATATTTAAAACAAATTATTAAAAAATTATATTTTTTTAAAATATATTTCACTTGCATTATACGAGCTAAAATAATAATTATCAATACTTACAAAGACAGTATCCGCATAT
Source organism: Lotus japonicus (assembly GCF_012489685.1). Lineage (NCBI taxonomy): Eukaryota > Viridiplantae > Streptophyta > Magnoliopsida > Fabales > Fabaceae > Lotus > Lotus japonicus. Next base: position 42,621,586 of record NC_080043.1, read on the forward strand.
ACACCGAGCTTTAAAATTGTGTTCTATGTACTTTTATAGAAAAAAATATAGGATAAGGATTGCAAGATTAATTTTGGAGTTTGTGATATATGTGTAGATGATTTTATGGAATTTATAAATATATCTTTATAATTTAGATATTAAAAAGTAAATAAGTAAGAAAATTGTTTGGAGGCGAAGTTATATTTTAACTAAATTTTATGATTAGATTGCAATTAAGATATTAAATTGGTATTATAATAAGAGTTATAGATTATCAAACGTATTTGAAAGGTCATGATAGAGTAAAAATTACTCCTCCCCTAAAAGTTGACGTGGAAATAGTCCCATCCACTCGTCCAAATCCATGTTGACGCTGCGTCGCTGCCATCATCACCTTCGCTCTTCCTCCATTCCAATGCGCATCGCCGCCACGTTTCTGCTTTGAAATCGCGCTGCCACCATCATCCCCATGTAGGCCAGCCACTGTTGTAACACCCCGATTTCGGTGGCGTCACTTTAGTAACCGAAAATAAACTAATGCGGAAAAACGTGAATATTTTTTTTGATAATAATAAAGACAAGACTGAATTAAATAAAACGCAAATGCGAAAGACAACAGAACTAATGTACAATATATAATACAGCCCCCGCTGTAAGTAACAACCTCGTCACGAGTAACCTCCAGTGACGGAAAGAAAAGTGTAGCGCCCGAAGACAATATGTACAGACTGAAAGTAAAGGTGAAGTGTCCGCAACACCATCCCTCAAAACTGAGAATCAGCTGGCCCACCGGCCTGAAACAAGACCTCCTAAGTCCAACCAACTCTCTGTGATTCCTGTAAAGAAACCACACAAAAAGCTATAGGTGGGAAACTACCCTGTCCCAAAAGAAACAAATGATGTTCAGAGCTAAGACTCTACTCCTACACTAATCCCATCTCGAGGAGCTCACACCAGCACTAAGACCTACATGCTAGCATGATCGTCGTCCGAATTCGAAATCCAGAACGACCTACTCTATGTACACCATCCGTCCTCCTCTCGCTACCGCGATGCGCTCCTGTTCCAGCATCCCAACCCTAGTCCCCCCCGAAGGGTGAACCGTCGTGAACCAGTCCGCCAAAGACATCTGACAAAGGGCGTTTGTCCGCCAAAGCACACACAGAAGACGCGAGGGTCAACTCCAAAGAATTATGTAAATAATACCACCAATAGATATAGATAAGAGAATAGTCACTTAGGCTTATAGCTAGGGATAACATCCTAGGGTTGTATATTTCACAATGAATATAAACGCAGTAATAACAGATAGCATGCATTAAATAGGATTAACAATTATCAATCACACTCAACAACTAAGTCAGTATGCATGTTGCATGAAATGCAAATGACGGTTAACCCAGTTAACCAAATGCATTCCGGAAACGGATGGACATCAACGGATCAATCCTAGCACCAGCAACGGTGGGACCATTTCCGCCCGCGTGCCTCTTACACCACACAAAGGTAGCCAGATCTGCTACTAAGAGTCGCCTAACAGCGCTCTTACGCGGAAATCCGGGTCTTATGACCATTTTGGAATCCACCGAGGTCCGGTATCACGCCGTGTATTAACCTCCTATGTATGCATGAATGCAATATGATTAACCAAACAACATCTCAGACCTCACTCGACACGTCGCCACGTGTTCTAGGTAAATTAATGTCTCTAAAAGCTTACCCTAAGGTAAAAGTCGATTCTGCGACAAAATACAATAATCATAAAATGAGTGCAACCACTCACGATAACTCTTCGAGTCATCAATGCTCTCACGAAGTCTCCCGCTTCAGTGGAGTCTCACACATTCACAAAGTCTCACGCTTCAGTGAAGTTTTATGCTTTCACAAGGTCTCACGCCTCAGTGAATTTACACACTTGCACGAAGTCTCACGCTTCAGTGAAGATTCACGCTCTCACAAGGTCTCACGCCTCAGTGGAGTTCCATGCTTTTCACAAGGTCTCACGTGTAAGATCAAGTTTTGATCTAGTAGTACAACTCTATGTTTTGACGATTACATGTTAACCTTTTTGATATGAACAATTGTGGTACTCTAACGTGTTTTTCTGAGTGTGCTATTTGCAGGCTCTGACCTCAACTCAATCTCACACAAATCAGAAGCACTGTGTATAAAGAGCGACCCAAGCAACGCTTTCGCATTCACCATGTTCAGTATGAACAGTGGAAAAGCTTCAGAAGTTCTGAAGTTATACAAACTCTGATGTGGACTCAGTCACTAGAAGTTCTGAAGATCCAGAAAGTCTGATAACCAAGAAACACTGAAGGCTCAGATATTCTGATGGTGTAGAAGACTCTGAAGATCCAGAAGCTGATTAGTGAAATTCTGTTGTCCAGAAGCTAGATACTCTGAAGGCCATGTTCTTCCCTCTGAGTTAAGAATCAGAAGAAACATTGATCAGAGGATCTGGGCTTTCCCTCTGACTCTGATCAACCGGCTTCACAAGTTCCAATATGAAGCATTCCCCTGATCAGAAGTCTCCTAGGTTTAAAGGTCAAGTCGCTATCCAAGTACAAAAGCAACTGTACCTTCCTGACGACCTACCTAACAGTCTCAGACATAGCAGAAGCTGGATTTTCCAGAACTGCCCTCCAACGGTAGCATTTTCCATGCAACGCTCAACCCTAATCCTTGGAGTATATAAAGAGGCTGAAGACTGAAAGAAGTGGCTAGAAGCATTCACATACGCGCAAGACAAACTCAAATTCTTCTAAGCTTTCTTTCATCTGAAATTCATTGAGTTTACTATTAGCTTTTTAGAAGCAAATCTCTTGTAAACAATTCTTTGATAAACAGTTTGTTTAGTTCCTTTAGGAGATCAAGGCTGATCGGATCCTAGAGAAGACTAAGAGAGTGAATCTTAGTGTGAGCTAAGTCAGTGTAATTGTTAGTCACTTGTAGGTTTCAAGTGCAGTTGTAACTCTTACCTGATTAGTGGATTGCCTTCATTCTAAAAAGGAAGAAATCACCTTAACGGGTGGACTGGAGTAGCTTGAGTGATTTATCAAGAGAACCAGGATAAAATCCTTGTGTGCTTTTCTATCTCTTATCTTTAGCACTTAAAGTTCTCGGAAGATTTGTCAAAATCTTTAAGGTGGAAGCTTTATACTGAAAACGTTATTCAAACCCCCCCCCCCCCTTTCTACCGTTTTTCATACCTTCAATTGGTATCAGAGCGCAAGTTCTGATTACCACACCTAACAGTGTTCAGTGATCCGGGCCGGTGTGAAAAACAATGGCTGCCACCACCAGTGAAACTCAAAGAGATGGTTACAATGCAAAGCCTCCTATGTGTGACGGTCAAAGGTTCGAATATTGGAAAGATAGACTGGAAAGTTTCTTTCTGGGTTTCGATGCAGATCTCTGGGATATTATTGTGGATGGCTACGAGCGTCCAGTTGATGCAGATGGCAAGAAGATCCCAAGGTCAGAGATGACTGCAGATCAAAAGAAGCTGTACTCACAACATCACAAAGCAAGAGTAATTATTCTAAGTGCTATTTCCTATGAAGAGTACCAGAAGATTACAGATCGTGAGTTTGCGAAAGGCATTTTCGAATCTCTGAAGATGTCTCATGAAGGAAACAAGAAAGTCAAAGAATCAAAGGCATTGTCTTTGATCCAAAAGTATGAATCCTTCATCATGGAGCCAAATGAGTCCATTGAAGAAATGTTCTCCAGATTTCAGTTGCTTGTAGCTGGCATACGACCTCTCAATAAGAGCTACACAACAAAAGATCATGTCATAAGGGTCATCAGGTGTCTTCCTGAAAGTTGGATGCCTTTAGTGACTTCAATAGAGCTCACGAGAGACGTTGAGAATATGAGTTTAGAAGAACTCATCAGCATTTTGAAATGCCATGAGCTGAAGCGCTCAGAGATGCAAGATCTGAGGAAAAAGTCCATAGCCTTGAAATCTAAATCTGAAAAGGCTAAGGTTGAGAAGTCAAAAGCTCTTCAAGCTGAAGAAGAGGAATCTGAAGAAGCATCAGAAGATTCTGATGAAGATGAGCTGACTCTGATCTCCAAGAGACTCAATCGCATCTGGAAGCACAGGCAGAGCAAATACAAAGGCTCTGGAAAGGCAAAAGGAAAGTCTGAATCCTCAGGTCAGAAGAAGTCCTCACTTAAGGAAGTCACATGCTTTGAGTGCAAAGAATCAGGGCACTACAAAAGTGACTGTCCAAAATTGAAGAAGGACAAGAAGCCAAAGAAGCACTTCAAGACAAAGAAGAGTCTGATGGTGACATTTGATGAATCAGAGTCAGAGGATGTTGACTCTGATGGTGAAGTCCAAGGACTCATGGCTATTGTCAAAGACAAGGAAGCAGAGTCAAAGGGAGTTGTTGACTCTGACTCAGAATCAGAAGGAAATCCTAACTCAGACGATGAAAATGAGGTATTCGCTTCTTTCTCTACCTCGGAACTGAAACATGCATTGTCTGATATCATGGATAAATATAACTCCTTATTGTCTAAGCATAAGAAGCTGAAAAAGAACTTATCTGCTGTTTCCAAGACTCCTTCTGAACATGAGAAAATTATTTCTGATTTGAAAAATGATAATCATGCCTTGATCAATTCTAACTCTGTGCTTAAGAAACAGATTGCTAAGTTAGAAGAAATTGTTGCCTGTGATGCCTCTGATTGTAGAAATGAATCTAAGTATGAAAAGTCTTTTCAAAGATTCCTAGCTAAAAGCGTGGATAGAAGCTTAATGGCTTCAATGATCTATGGCGTAAGCAGAAATGGAATGCATGGCATTGGCTATTCTAAACCAATTAGAAATGAGCCCTCTGTGTCTAAAGCTAAATCCTTGTATGAATGCTTTGTTCCCTCTGGTACCATATTGCCTGATCCTGTACCTGCTAAAGTTGCTAAAAACCCTCTTAAAAAGGGATCCTTCTCTATGACTAAATATCATGCAAATATTCCTTTAAAATATCATGTTGAGACACCCAAGGTGATCAGAACCTCTGGGGTAACTAACAAGAGAGGACCCAGAAAGTGGGTACCTAAGGACAAGATTATCTATGTTGCAGATATCCTTGATAGCTCCACTGAAACACCAATCATGGTATCTGGACAGTGGATGCTCGCGTCACATGACGAGAGAAAGGCGTATGTTCCGAGAGCTGAAACTTAAGCCTGGAGGCGAAGTTGGCTTTGGAGGAAATGAAAAGGGTAAAATTGTTGGTACTGGTACTATTTGTGTAGATAGTAGTCCATGCATTGATAATGTGTTATTGGTAGACGGCTTAACACATAACTTATTGTCTATAAGTCAATTAGCTGACAAGGGTTATGATGTTATATTCAATCAAAAGTCCTGCCGGGCTGTAAGTCAAATCGATGGCTCTGTTCTGTTTAACAGCAAGAGGAAGAACAACATTTATAAGATCAGATTATCTTAGTTGGAGGCTCAGAATGTGAAGTGCCTTCTGTCTGTTAATGAAGAGCACTGGGTATGGCATAGACGGTTAGGGCATGCCAGTATGAGAAAGGTTTCTCAGCTGAGCAAGCTAAACCTTGTCAGGGGCTTACCCAATCTGAAGTTCGCTTCAGACGCTCTTTGTGAAGCATGTCAGAAAGGCAAATTCACAAAAGTCCCTTTCAAGGCAAAGAATGTTGTCTCAACCTCAAGGCCGTTGGAACTTCTGCATATCGACCTTTTTGGACCAGTGAAAACTGAGTCTATAGGTGGCAAGAGATATGGGATGGTTATCGTTGATGACTATAGCCGCTGGACATGGGTAAAGTTTCTAACCCGCAAGGATGAGTCTCATGCTGTGTTCTCTACCTTCATTGCTCAAGTGCAAAACGAGAAGGCTTGTAGGATTGTGCGTGTCAGAAGTGACCATGGTGGAGAGTTTGAGAATGACAAGTTTGAGAGTCTGTTTGATTCCTATGGAATTGCACATGATTTCTCTTGTCCCAGAACTCCTCAACAAAATGGTGTTGTTGAGAGGAAGAACAGAACTCTTCAGGAGATGGCTAGAACCATGCTCCAAGAAACTGGCATGGCTAAGCACTTTTGGGCAGAGGCAGTAAATACAGCATGTTACATTCAGAACAGAATCACTGCGAGACCAATTCTGAATAAGACTCCTTATGAATTGTGGAAGAACATAAAACCCAACATTTCTTATTTTCATCCTTTTGGCTGTGTTTGTTATGTTCTCAATACTAAGGATAGATTGCATAAATTTGATGCTAAGTCTTCTAAGTGTCTATTACTTGGTTACTCTGAGAGATCTAAAGGTTTTAGATTTTATAATACTGATGCTAAGACTATTGAAGAATCTATTCATGTTAGATTTGACGATAAGCTTGACTCTGACCAGTCAAAGCTAGTTGAAAAGTTTGCAGATTTAAGCATTAATGTTTCTGACAAAGGCAAAGCTCCAGAGGAAGTTGAGCCAGAGGAAGATGAACCAGAGGAAGAAGCTGGTCCCTCTAACTCACAAACTCTGAAGAAGAGCAGAATCACTGCAGCTCACCCTAAGGAATTGATTTTGGGCAACAAAGACGAACCAGTCAGAACCAGATCTGCCTTCAGACCCTCTGAAGAGACCTTGCTCAGTCTGAAAGGATTGGTGTCCTTAATTGAATCCAAGTCCATAGATGAAGCTCTTCAGGACAAGGATTGGATTCTGGCCATGGAAGAAGAATTGAATCAATTCTCCATGAACGATGTTTGGAGCTTAGTGAAGAAGCCTGAGAGTGTCCATGTAATTGGAACGAAATGGGTATTCAGAAACAAGCTGAATGAGAAAGGAGATGTAGTCAGAAACAAGGCAAGGCTAGTTGCTCAAGGCTACAGCCAGCAGGAAGGAATAGACTACACTGAAACATTTGCTCCAGTAGCAAGACTGGAGGCAATCAGACTGTTGATCTCTTTCTCAGTAAATCACAACATAGTTCTACATCAGATGGACGTGAAGAGTGCCTTCCTAAATGGTTATATTTCAGAGGAAGTCTATGTTCATCAACCCCCAGGTTTTGAAGATGAGAAGAAACCAGACCATGTGTTCAAATTGAAGAAATCACTCTATGGTCTGAAGCAAGCTCCCAGAGCATGGTATGAGAGACTCAGCTCATTCCTTCTGGAGAATGAGTTTGTAAGGGGTAAAGTAGGTACAACTCTTTTCTGCAAGACTTATAAAGATGATATCTTAATTGTGCAAATTTATGTTGATGATATTATATTTGGTTCTGCTAATCAATCTCTATGCAAAGAATTTTCTGAGATGATGCAGGCTGAATTTGAGATGAGTATGATGGGAGAATTAAAGTACTTTCTGGGAATACAAGTTGATAAAACACCAGAAGGAACATATATCCATCAGAGCAAGTACACTAAAGAACTTCTGAAGAAGTTCAATATGCTGGAATCTACAGTGGCCAAGACTCCAATGCATCCTACATGCATTCTGGAGAAAGAAGATAAAAGTGGTAAAGTATGTCAGAAGCTCTATCGTGGCATGATAGGTTCACTTCTATACTTAACTGCATCTAGGCCAGACATACTATTTAGTGTTCATTTATGTGCTCGGTTCCAATCAGATCCAAGGGAAACCCACTTAACTGCTGTTAAGAGGATCCTAAGGTATCTGAAAGGCACCACTAACCTTGGCTTGATGTATAAGAAAACATCAGAGTATAAGCTTTCAGGTTATTGTGATGCTGATTATGCTGGAGATAGAACAGAGAGAAAAAGTACTTCTGGAAATTGTCAATTTCTGGGAAGCAATCTAGTCTCATGGGCAAGCAAGAGGCAATCAACCATTGCACTATCAACTGCAGAGGCAGAATATATCTCAGCAGCAATATGCAGCACTCAGATGCTCTGGATGAAACATCAGCTGGAGGATTATCAGATCCTTGAGAGCAATATCCCAATCTATTGTGATAACACTGCTGCAATCTCATTGAGTAAGAATCCTATCTTGCATTCAAGGGCAAAGCACATTGAGGTAAAGTATCACTTTATTAGAGATTATGTACAGAAGGGCGTACTTCTTCTGAAGTTTGTTGATACTGACCATCAATGGGCAGATATCTTTACAAAGCCCTTAGCAGAGGATAGATTTAATTTTATTCTGAAAAATCTGAACATGGATTTTTGTCCAGAGTGAAGATGGATCAGAACCTCTGACTATGATACTTCTTGATCAGAAGATGTCTAGTCCAGAAGGTAACTCAATCAGAGTGTGTGTACCCATTGGTACTGACTCTGAAGCTGAGACAGCAACACGTGTATCAGTATTTCTGATGCATAGTTCCTTGTGCCCGCGTGACAGTCTGTTATGATTGCGTGTAGATGTGTTTCTCTCCTATGTGTGATTTGTGTATTTACTGTTACTATCTATCTTTAATTTTCAACCGTTGATTTTAAATTGCTTTTTGAATCAACAACGGTTATTTGTCAAAACCCACTATACACACACGATCTCTTTCACTTCCGGTTTTTACTCTCTCTCTCTCTGCTATTTCAAAACCGCTTATCCTCGTTTTCTCTCTCGATCTCTCTTCATCTTTCAACCTTCATCTTCTACCTAAACCTTCAACCGCTTCAAAAATGGTGAGTTAAACCAGAAGAGCTACTGCAGATGCAACCCAGTTCCCTCATATGGTAGTTGGTCTAGCAACAGGTCAAAGGGATCCTGAGAATCCGACTCAAGATCTAGGTCAAGCTCAAGAGCAGATAATTCCGATTGCAGAACGGGGCTGTGCCGTTCACTGCGTATATGCTCCTGAGGAACTTCAAGTCCTGGCAGAATGGAGATTCGACCTCGACAACCTGGCTACAAATGGGTATGATCTTCGTCCTGAAGTCCAAGTTCAAGGTTGGGGAAATTACTTCAACAGGCTTCGAGGACCGGTGTATGATAAACTGATCAAGGAATTCTGGAAGCACGCCGACTGCGATGATACTCAGGTGGTATCTCACATTCTTGGAAGAAAGATCATCATCACAGAGAAGTCTTTCGTGAATTTGCTGGGTGCAGACACTGCTTTTGGGTATCGTTTCCAATTCACGGAATCGAAGCTGAAACCCAAGACGAAGGATGAGACCAACAAGGCCCTGTACACCAATTACAAACCGGGCAAGACGAATTACAAGGTAATGGACCTTCATCCCAAGCTCAGGATCTGGCACAAGATTTTGCTCCACTGCATAAACCAGAGACCAAAGGGCAGTTCCCCAGACTACATCAACTTCAACCAGAAGGCGATGTTGTTCTTCATCCAAGACCAGAAGAAGATCTGACTTCCCTACTTCTTGTTCTCCTACTTGAAGGAATGTATCCGGAAGTCTCGTACCACTGCCTCCATCAAGTCAGCGATCAAGTATATTCCCTTCGGGAGACTTTTGTCTGATCTCTTCATTGAGAGTGGCCTCATTCAAGATCTGATAAATGCTGGATGCACAGAGGATCTGACCACCATTGTCAGTGATGTCTTCACGGCAAATTCTCTAAAGAAGATGGGCCTAATCAAGAAGAAGATTGCTCCTGCCCATGAAGACACATCTTCTGAGATCAGAAGTAGAAGGATGCCTCTGAATGACTACCCTCTGTGGACACAGGCAGACAATCCTGAAGCCATTAGGTGCTATGTTGAAGACCTAAGGGCTCAAGGATTCGAAATTGATCTCGATGATTTCTTCAGCAGACTGCCGCCAGCTCCAGAGTTTCCTTCTCCTCCCAAGAAGAAAGTTCAGAGGAAGATGATCCTAGAAGAATCTTCTGAGGAATCAGATGTCCCTCTGATCAAAAAGAAGAAGGCTGGTCAATCCAAGAGAAAGCAAGATGAAACCAGCAAGCCTGATGATGGTGATGATGGTGATAATGAGGATGGTCCTCCTCAGAAGAAGAAGAAGCAGGTTAGAATTGTGGTGAAGCCTACTCGGGTGGAACCAGCTGCTGCAGTGATCAGAAGGACTGAACCTCCTGCCAGAGTGACAAGATCATCAGCACATTCAAGTAAGTCTGCAATTGCTTCTGATGATGATTTGAATTTATTTGATGCACTCCCCATATCTGCCATGCTCAAACACTCTTCAAATCTCCTCACTCCTATTCCTGAATCCCAACCAGCTGCACAAACCACCTCTCCACCACATTCCCCAAGGTCTTCATTTTTTCAACCTTCTCCTACTGAAGCACCTCTCTGGAATTTGCTCCAGAACCAACCCTCTAGGTCAGATGAACCAACCTCTCCCATTACCATTCGATACAACCCATTAACTTCTGAACCCATCATTCTTGAACAACCAGAGCCTATCCAAACAGAACCTAGACCCAGAACCTCTGATCACTCTGTCCCAAGAGCATCAGAACGTCGGGCTCTCAGACCCACGGATACAGACTCTTCCACAGCCCTTACACCTGTATCCTTCCCAACCAATGTTGCTGACTCTTCTCCCTCCAATAACTCTGAATCCATTAGAAAATTCATGGAGGTCAGAAAAGAAAAGGTGTCTACTTTAGAAGAGTATTATCTCACTTGTCCAAGCCCTAGGAGATATCCTGGCCCTAGACCTGAACGTCTAGTTGACCCAGATGAACCTATCTTGGCCAATCCTTTACATGAGGCAGACCCTTTGGCTTAACAAGCTCACCCTGCCCCAGACCAACAAGAGCCTATTCAACCAGAACCTGAACCAGAACAATCTGTGTCTAACCAATCCTCGGTTAGATCACCCCATCCTCTGGTTGAAACTTCAGAACCTCACCTTGGAACCTCTGAACCCAATGCTCAAATGTTTAACATTGGCTCTCCACAAGGTGCCTCTGAAGCTCACAGCAGCAATCACCCAGCCTCTCCTGAAACCAACCTCTCCATAATTCCTTACACTCACCTCCGACCCACATCTCTCTCTGAGTGCATCAATATTTTCTATCATGAAGCCTCTTTGATGCTATGCAATGTGCACGGTCAGACTGACCTAAGTGAGAATGCTGAACATGTGGCTGATGAGTGGAACAATCTGGGCACTTGGCTAGTGGCTCAAGTTCCAATTATGATGCAGCTCCTGCATGCAGAAGGAAGTCAGAGGATTGAGGCTGCAAAGCAAAGGTTTGCTAGAAGGGTGGCTCTTCATGAACAAGAACAGAGACATAAGCTTCTTGAAGCTATTGAAGAAGCTCAGAGAAAGAAAGAACAAGCAGAAGAAGCTGCACGTCAAGCAGCAGCTCAAGCTGAACAAGCCATATTAGAGGCATAACGACTTGAAGCTGAGGCTGAAGCCCTTAGATGCCAAGCACTTGCACCAGTAGTGTTTACTCCTGCTGCTTCTGCTTCCATTCCAGCTCCTCATTCTGCTCTGAATGTTCCTTCCGGTTCTACTCAGTCAAGCTCGTCCAGACTCGACATCAAGGAACAGCGTCTTGACACTCATGAATCCATGCTAATTGAAATGAAGCACATGATGATGGAACTTCTGCGTCGAACTGATAAACCCTAGTTTTACTTTGTTCGTTTGTGATTATCTATGCATATCTATATATATATTTTTGTCACATATGTTTGCAAAAATCTTTTTATTCATAATCTCTTTATGTTTACATCATACATTCTTTCCATAGAGTCTAGAATGGAGAATCCCTCCTCATTCTTCTGCACTCCTGGCGCTGCTCTGACCTATCCTTCTCCAGACGCTCCAGTGCATGCTGGATGTTGTTAAGCCTGTCCTTTAGCTCATCCCTCTCCAGAATCTCTTCTGCAGTCTTGAGCTTCTCTTCCAAACTCTCTTTTTCTTCCAGCAGCTTGAGTTCAAGCCGGCTGAGTTCTTGCACCTCCTCCACGAAGGCAAGAAATTCCCTCAAGTCTTTCTTCAACTCTGGACGCAGGTCCTCCTCCAACAGTGTCCGTGTTAGCTCCGAGATGGTCGTTGTACCCTCTGGATGCCTGATGTTAAGGAACAAGTCCTCCTCGAAGGCCTTCTTCCTTAGCTCTCCTAGTGCTACGATGTATGATGCCATTTTTTTTTCTGAAACTTATTCGAGGTGTGAAGCTTACCTTTCTCTCCATCGCATTATATAGGGTTCACTTTCTCTCTGAAAGTTAATGCTCCTACAGTTTCTCGAGGTTAAGTTCTTGGTAACTGATCCTTCTCTTTACTCCCTTGACCGGTGGTAAACGTTCTTCTCTTGCATTAACTCTTCTATTCATTTCGCCTAACTCTGATTCTTGCATCGTTTTCATTTTCTTTAAACTTAGACCTTCTCTAAGGGGGAGTACCCTGTACTTCAAACTAAGTTTTTCACACCCCAAGCTTTTTGCTTATGCCAAAAAGGGGGAGTAAACCCAGTTTTTGATGTGTAAGATGTGTTAGTGTGATTTATTTTTTTTCTTTTGGAGAATTTAAGAGTTCCACCTTCATGACCATAGATGTGTCACTGGGCAAATACAAGGAATACATTTCACTTCTTCTGAAGTGATTCCAAGTTGACTCTGATACCCAAGACTCTGATACCTTGTCCGTGACTCTGATTACTTATGCGCTCTGATTACTCGATTTTCATCTATGTCATAAGTTTTTCACTCTGAACTCTTATATCATTTAGCTCAGAATCTAGACCTTACTAATGTTTTCATCAAGTATTAGATTCAGGGGGAGCTAAGCTCAGAATCAAGCAGTGACTTGAATTCAGAATGAGCAAGATAAACTATTCACATCAGGATAAGTCTTATTCTATATCCCTAAACTCTGAGTGAATTCAGTTTAATGTTTAAGAATTGTTCATCAAAAATCTTAGTTTTGTCATCATCAAAAAGGGGGAGATTGTAAGATCAAGTTTTGATCTAGTAGTACAACTCTATGTTTTGACGATTACATGTTAACCTTTTTGATATGAACAATTGTGGTACTCTAACGTGTTTTTCTGAGTGTGCTATTTGCAGGCTCTGACCTCAACTCAATCTCACACAAATCAGAAGCACTGTGTATAAAGACCGACCCAAGCAACGCTTTCGCATTCACCATGTTCAGTATGAACAGTGGAAAAGCTTCAGAAGTTCTGAAGTTATACAAACTCTGATGTGGACTCAGTCACTAGAAGTTCTGAAGATCCAGAAAGTCTGATAACCAAGAAACACTGAAGGCTCAGATATTCTGATGGTGTAGAAGACTCTGAAGATCCAAAAGCTGATTAGTGAAATTCTGTTGTCCAGAAGCTAGATACTCTGAAGGCCATGTTCTTCCCTCTGAGTTCAGAATCAGAAGAAACATTGATCAGAGGATCTGGGCTTTCCCTCTGACTCTGATCAACCGGCTTCACAAGTTCCAATATGAAGCATTCCCCTGATCAGAAGTCTCCTAGGTTTAAAGGTCAAGTCGCTATCCAAGTACAAAAGCAAATGTACCTTCCTGACGACCTACCTAACAGTCTCAGACATAGCAGAAGCTGGATTTTCCAGAACTGCCCTCCAACGGTAGCATTTTCCATGCAACGCTCAACCCTAATCCTTGGAGTATATAAAGAGGCTGAAGACTGAAAGAAGTGGCTAGAAGCATTCACATACGCGCAAGACAAACTCAAATTCTTCTAAGCTTTCTTTCATCTGAAATTCATTGAGTTTACTATTAGCTTTTTAGAAGCAAATCTCTTGTAAACAATTCTTTGATAAACAGTTTGTTTAGTTCCTTTAGGAGATCAAGGCTGATCGGATCCTAGAGAAGACTAAGAGAGTGAATCTTAGTGTGAGCTAAGTCAGTGTAATTGTTAGTCACTTGTAGGTTTCAAGTGCAGTTGTAACTCTTACCTGATTAGTGGATTGCCTTCATTCTAAGAAGGAAGAAATCACCTTAACGGGTGGACTGGAGTAGCTTGAGTGATTTATCAAGTGAACCAGGATAAAATCCTTGTGTGCTTTTCTATCTCTTATCTTTAGCACTTAAAGTTCTCGGAAGATTTGTCAAAATCTTTAAGGTGGAAGCTTTATACTGAAAACGTTATTCAAACCCCCCCCTTTCTACCGTTTTTCATACCTTCAGCCTCAGTGAAGATTCACGCTTTCACAAGGTCTCACGCCTCAGTGAAGCTCCATGCTGTTCACGAGGTCTCACGCCTCAGTGAAGATCCTTGCTTTCCACAAGGTCTCACGCCTCAGTGGAGTATCCCGCATTCACAAGGTCTCACGCCTCAGTGAAGCTTCTCGGCTCATCCCTTGGATGGCTAAACAAACTGCTCAACGAGCAAAGAGTATCAACCTACTCAAAACCTCTTAACATTCTCAACACTTAGGATCCGACGACACTTCTCGCTTTCCAAAACTAAGATTTGACTTCCAAGCCTTCCTTTCGAGATTGTTATCCTTACTTGAAGATTTAGAGGTTGTTTAATGTCTTATGAGTTTTCCTTATAAAATAGATTACATTTTGTCTTATCGCAAATCTTATAAATTTTCAGGATCTCCAAATCCCAAATCACTTCCAGAGAATGTCTCGATCCACTAAACAAAAACAAGGCCCGAACCTCGTTCGTCCTATCAAGCTTTCTCAAAACTCTCAAAATAAAATCGGCATGACCTGCCCGCTATTCTCACCGTTCAGAAACTCAGATTTCATTGCATAAGTATAAATAACTCAGCACAACCAATCAACATGTCATATATCAATATATTAAGCAATAACCACATAGCACTTAGCATATAAGGCATGCACCACACATCCTAAATTACCCAATTAGCACTTAGCATGTAATCCACTCATCAAAAACATTAAGTAGATGCATCATCTACATTGTCAGCCGAAGCCTCAGAAAACATTTTCCAATCACACACAATCCAGTGCATAAACAGTAAACAATGTCGAACGCATCGACCCTAAGCATTAACTAGAGATTCAGTGAGAAGCCCTCACCTGTAGGTTCTCCAGAGTTATCTCCTAAAGCTCCTTCACAATCAAAGCCTTGCTCCGCTGGAAATTCCTCAAAATCACCTTTAGAGCAAAACCACAGAAATACTATCAGAATCTATCGGAAACTAAGCTATCGATACTTACTAAGGTTACTCGAAGTAATCTATACTCTAAGGTACGATAATCTAGCGCGAAAGGACAAGTTTTCGGAAAAGGGATTTTCCTCCTCCTCCCCTATAGGGCTCGGCCACTTTTCACAATTGTGGGGCTCGATTTTTCTTCGATCAATCTTGGTTCCTATGCTATCATTAGCCGTAACTAAGGGTATTCTGAACTCGGAAAAATTATCGGATCAAAAACTGTCGCAGGGGTATTTTGGTCATGATTTTTAACTTAGAAATTTCAAAACTGAAATCCCAAAAACCAAATTTTGCAGGGACGTCACCAACGACGTTTATGACAACTAATCCTACTAGCACTAAGCTAAGGCGATAGTTTTCAGCCTAAAGGTTGAAGCTTTACTTCAAAAACTCCAAAAATGGGTATTTTAGGCTAAAATTGATTCCGGCGGAATTCCGGCGACATAACGGAAAATCTAACCCGGCAGAAGTGATCTTGGGCACATAAGGAAGAGGTTTAGAATCAGAAATGAAATATTCAGGATAGTTTTGCAAAAACCCATAAACTATCAGCTCAGAAAAGTCTACAGAAAAGCTATGGAAAAAGCGATCAGAGGTAAGGATTAGCGACTATACCTCGAAACCTTGAAGCAGCAACTAACGGATCAACGATCAAGCAAGTAATGAAGAAAACTCTTCTTCCTTCTTCCTTGTTGGAGCTCGCGGACTTGGAGAGAAAAATGGAGGAGTTTTGTGTTTTTTTCTCACTTGTTTGCTATATATAGAAGATGGAAATTCGCGGGAAAATGAAAGTTTCGCGAATCTGATTTTTCCGGCGTCATTCTCCGTGAATTCTAAGATATGTTTTGGCGAAAGAATTCCAAAACTAAAAAGATGTCTCCTTGTATTTTTGGCAACTAATGCATAGTCGGTGTAAAACTATTTTACCCGATAAGTTGCTTTTTGCATCGAATGTCGGAATAGAAAATTTCCTTCGGAAGAAAGATTGAAATCATCAAGAGAAATGGGTGTACGCGTGTGGAATATTCATTTGAAGCTCTGAATAGAAAAAGTCTTCATTGTCGAGAAATTCTAGGGTTTTGAAATACCAGGGTTTCGGTTTCGGCAAACTTCCGATGATTGGAATCGGACGTTCGTAGATTCTAGAGTTTCGCCTCGAAACGATTGTGATATATGGAAAAAGAGAAGTTCTAACATTTCTCTGAAGATTTTTGGAATTAACTTCCATCGTGCCTAAAAGTGAAAACTAGCTATATTCTAGGTTTTCTGACCAAGGTTTAAGCGTATAACGATCGTGCTATAATTTAAATCGACTTCAATACGATCCTCAGACTTTTCCTGAACTTTCTCCTTCATACATTTATTTCATTAAATAAACTTTTGTTCAGGTTTTCCCTTCACGATACATCAAGCCTAATCGTAAATGGAAATCTCTTCCGCTTATTCTAAGCTTAAAAACTTGGGTCTTACAACTGTAGTGTCCAGATCTGGGTTGGGGCTTTGAGGGATGAATTTTCAATTGGATCAAAGTTTCAATAGTGGTTTGGGGGTGGTGGTTCGATGTGGGTTGGTGTTAGGGGTGGTGCTGCAGTGTTCTGAAATCTGGAAAAATGTTGATGAAGAAGATGAAGATAATCTCTAGGGTTAACAAACCTAAAAACGTAATAAAAGAAAAAAAAAGATTTTTGAAGAATTTTTAGTTTTAATTAATTAATTATTAAAAGAAAAAATAATCAGGGTTTTTGAGTTTTTTCAATTTTAATTAATTATTTTATTTTTAATAATTACATATCTGATGTGGAATTTAAATAAAATAAAGAAACAAAAAAAATTACACGTAGGCAAAATGGAGAACATATGCACTTCAGCGTTGATTAAGGCGGGCGGAGGGACTAAAACCAAACATTAATGCAAAGGTTAGGGACCACTCCCCACACTTATGCCGACGATGGACTAAAACTAGGTACATGGCAAAGGTTAGGGACAAAAATTTAATTAAGCCTAAAAATTTTAGTATCTGGACTGAAAATAACTTTGAAAAATTATATTTAAACAAATAAACCTTAAATTTGAGTTGAACAGAATTACTTACTGCATAACTACTGGCACCGCTAATAAGGATCACTATTCTGTGGTACTAAAATCAAAATAGTCATAGGATATGCACACCACTAACAATACAAACATTTCTCTTTTTTTTTTCCTCACTTGGTGTCTCCAAATTTCTCCTATTCGGCGTGTACTTCACATTTTCAAAATCAAAGTGTACGCAGAAAAGTGAAACTAAGGTGGTTGTTAGGGTGCAAGTGCACTCTAGGTCTTGCACCATGTAAGAGCATATTTTACCTATTATAACAGGTAAAAATTAGGTGAAGTATAAGGTGCGGTGCCTGTTAGGGTGCAAGTGCACTCTAAGTCTTGCACCATGCAAGACCCAATTTGACTTGTTATAACAGGTAATGGTTACTTGCTGGAAAAATAAAATAAAAAAGTTATGTTACAAACTTACAATAATACCCTCTTATGCTCTCTACTCTCTCTCCTCTCTTTGAATTACCAACATCACCACCTTCCTTCCCCTCCTCTACCGGAATCCCCATCACCGGCAAATAGAGCAAGCAACTGCACCTCCTGGATCCAATACTCTGGAATGATGGCACTTTGCTAGAATGTGCCTTTTGATGCTGGGATTCAGAATAACTTACCATTGTTTCCAATACAAGCGCTCAATCTTGTTAATGAACCAAGACACTAGTTTGTTCTTTTACCTCAGAAAGATAACATATCTGCATCATCAAATTCAACCAACCACGATTGAAACACGACAATCAAAAGCAAGCAAAAGAAAATTGCAATTAAATTCAAAAGGGATCCAAGCGGAATTTTTTTACACGGCATACTGCCTTAGATTGAAACAAATTACAAGCAAAACCAAATTGCTTTGAACCACAAAAATAAAACCAGCAAGAAAGTTTCAAGTGGTTGAAAACAAGATTCCATCGTCGAGAACCAAAACACCTCTTTCCCCAACCTCACTAGCTTCCTCTCCAACTTCGATATGTCTCGTAATGCCTTTCTCTCCAGCGCAGTTGTGCCCACGCCACCAGCTACATCCAACCTGCCTCGCCGTCAAGAAAACCCATTCACGCCGAGAAGAAAACAAACCCAAACACAAACATGATGCCGCGAGCGTGAAGATGGAGAAATCAGTTAGATTTCAAAGTCAAGGTCAACAATAACACAATCACCACCAGATCTGGGAACAAAATCAGAAAGATTTTTCAAAAATGAGGTCAATAATAACACCACCACCAGATCTAGGTTCGTGTGCGTGTTTCTCTGGTGGTGCGTTTTCCGGCGAGAATCTCGGTGGTGAAAGACTACAGTTTTGGGGATAAATAGGAAGGGGTGAGGGTCTAAGGGAGATGCAGGTGGGGGAAAGGAATGCGTGAGAATATCTGGTGTTTGCAAACGCATACTCAAGGCGATTGAACCCACAAAAATATTCAGAATTTCTTGCAAATTAGAAAGAAATAGAGAAACCCATCAACCCACCGCACCGAAAATCTGCGGCGGCCGCCGACGTGGTTGGTCGGAGTTGGCCGTGGTGGCGCATTTACTGGTGAAGAGGTCAAAGGTTGAGGAGGGAGGGGAGAGAGATGAGCCACACAATAAGGCCACACATGCCACACATGCCACACATGCTAAGGCCAATGAAATCACACCACCTGTCAAGGTAGGAATTGGAAACCAGTTTACTCTGTTAAATAAGATTTTTTAATTTTCTTAATTTTAATTTTGTTATGACATTAAAGCCCCTTATCGTGTCTCTCGTCCTCTCCCTCAACCTTTGACCTCTTCACCAGTAAACGCGCCACCACGTTGGCGGCCGCCGCAAATTTTCGGTGCGGTGGTCATTTCCTCTCCCTCACCCTTTCAGTCATCCTCCTCCTCCCTTGGATTCGATGTTAGTCATTTTTTCACCCACCTCAATTCCCAAACCTGCACGAAAAAACCCACTTTAGATACGATCTGGGAGGGGAAAATGATGATGGGTTGATGTGTTTCTCTATTTCTTTCCCTATCGGCGATGGCAGCAAAGATCGGTTAAAGCGGCGAAGCTGATAGAAATGGTAGATCGGTTACCCTCGGTTGAAGCAGCACCTTCAGATCTGGTTATTTGGGAGAGGAGACCGTAGGTGGAGTTGATGGAGTCGGCGACAGATCTCATGATTTCCCTTCAGCATGGCCACTGTTGCTTGAAATCCGATACTGGTACCATGAGTTGCGCTGGGTTTCTTACTCTAACCTGCTCCGATAGCGATGGAGAATGGGGAGAGACAAGGTGAGCGAACCAATTTCAGATTTTTTTCCTTACTATTTTGAGCCCAATCGGGAAGGGAGGGTACGGATTTAGCGTCTTCTCTCCCTCTGTTTCTCTCGGTGGAGTTCATGGATTGATTTGAAGGTGGGATTGATGGGCTTCTCTCCCTCACTTGTCTCTACATGCACTGGATTATTATTTTATTTATTTTTTAAATTTTTGATTTGTTCTTTCAAGATTGTATGAGTGATTCATTGTTTTCCAGTTCAGTGTTGATGAGGATCGCTCTAGTCTTGAGAGGTTTCCAATTTGCTTCTGCATGTAGTTTTGGTTGAACATTCTAGAATAATTTGGTGACATGAACTGGATTTGGTGTTTTTTGTTTAATATCATCGCCAAATCTGGTGCTTTCTATACAACAACATGAAGCAAAGCATAAAGTTGTGGACGTTCGTTGTTTTTATCATGACTATGGATCAGTTTTGGTATTTAATTTTACTTTTGTTTACTAGCATACTGTTCAAGATAAATTGGTTTCAATTCACGAATCATTTTCTAGAAAAAAAAAATGGTGAAATGAACTGAGTTTTTAATTGGTGTGCATTTTTCTAAAGGAGAATTTCAATTCTTATGCGTTTTCCGGTGGAAATCTTGGTGGTGCAAGGCCGCAATAATAGCTCTATCTGGGTTTTTGGGATGAGTATGGTGGGTGAGCGAGCTGGAGTTGCAGTGGAGGACAAAGGTGGAAGATTGGAAAGGATATAAGGATAATTTCGTAATATAACTTTTTTAATTTTTTTTCTCAACACGTAATTATTACCTGCTATAAGAGGTCAAATTCACTCTTGTATGGTGCAAGACCTAAGATGCACTTGCACCCTAACAACCACCTAAAAGTTAACTACTAAAAAATATTTAAAAAGACATTTTACAAAAATATCCACCTCTCTTTCCTTTCCTCCATCCTTGTCCTCCACCACACCTCCTCCTCCCTCCAGGCCTCCACCACCATCTCCCTCATCCCTTCATGCACATTCCAAGAACCCAAATAGATCTGTTACTGCAGCCTTGCACCGCCGAAATTTCCTCCGGAAAAAGGAACACAAACTAAATCCTTCGCCAAAAAACCCATGCGAATCCAAATCTCAGCATCCCCTTGACATCGAGGTCAATGTGGCGGAGTGACCCACCGTGGATTGTAGCAGAGGCACCCTGGTTTGGTCTGAAGGTGGTTCGAACTTCGAAATCACGGCAGTGGCTGTTGATTTGACCAAAAATTGATCGAAGCAAGCCGATAACCAGTGCTTCAAACCCATTTATGAAGCTCTGCAACAACTCTTGACAGCAGATTCTGAATTCCGACGACGAAACCAATTGCCACCTCATCCTCCTTGACCGATCTATCTCAGCCTCAAATTGTGGTGCAGTCACCCCGAGCGGGTTTGAAGATCTGAAACTCGCGGTCGAGAATGAGATGACCCACATGGCAGAGATGTTCATTGTCTTCTTCTCCTTCCTAATCTCATTCAGTTCATCTCCTTCGGATTTGTTTGGAAACGATTCTGAGGTCCCAAGCCAAGGTAAAAAGAGGCTAAAACCATTAGTTGAAGCATCACCTTCAGATGTGAAAGAAAGCTTATTTTGTTGTGAACCCACCATGGAAAAGAGTGGATTAGTGGAATTAGGTGGTTTCGGGTTGGTGCAGCTGAGTTCTGCAATTTAGAAGCTGGAAATTCTCTGTCTCTCCTTATGCAATGAAGGAAACACGAGCTTTAGCATATGCAGTCAAGGATGCCATGGTGCTCACCGTTGAGAGGACGGAGCGTGACAGTGCGACGACGGAAGGGGGAACATGGGTTCTGGGTTCAATTTTTATGGGTTATGGGTCAGAAATCGAGGGGACATGGGTTCAAAGGAAAAAATTAATACGTTTAGATGTTATTAATTAGCTTCTTTCTTCATCTCAGATCTGAATGTATTACAAAAAATATTCAATTTCTGGGTTGATTTTGTTATTGAGTCATATTGCTTCATCATATTGCTCCAAGATTTACAATATTTGAAAATTTGGACTGGTTTCTGTGGATTGGGTTTGGCGCCCCACCCCTTAGGCTCCCTCCCCCCCTTAAAGTGGGGAAATTACCGTAAAGTCCCTCCTGACTAGAATACGGTAAATGATATACAGTTTTCAATACAGTAATCATTAACCGTATTTATTTAAACGTATAACAGAGTGACCGCAAGGGAGTTTCATGGGTTTCACTGTAAATATGGTTAATCATTTACCGTTTTCAAAATGGTAAATGATTTACGGTTTTCAAAATGGTAAATGATTTACCATTTTATTACCCTATTTTAAATGAAATTTTATTTTTCTTATTTAGTGAAAATATTTAAAATGCATATTTAATTAGTGAAAATAGATAATTTATTTAGTGAAGCGTTAGCATCCTCTAAACCCCCTACAACCTCACTAGTAGATCGAGACCTCTTTCCGCCCTCCATTCTTGCTATCTATTTAAAGCAAACAAATTTAATAGCATTAACATCAACTATCTAATTTATATCAATTATCTAAGTAATTTCAACTATCTATGTTATATCAATATTAAAGAATTCCCTAAATAAATTATCTATTTCCACTAATTAAATATGCATTTTAAATATTTTCACTAATAAGAAAAATAAAATTTCATTTAAAATAGGGTAAATCATTTACCATTTTGAAAACGGTAAATCATTTACCATATTGAAAACGGTAAATCATTTACCATATTGAAAACGGAAAATGATTAACCGTATTTACAGTGAAATCCATGAAACCCACTCGCGGTCACCCTGTTATACGTTTAAATAAAATACGGTTAATGATTGGCCGTATTGAAAACGGTATATCATTTACCGTATTCTATGTAAGATCAAGTTTTGATCTAGTAGTACAACTCTATGTTTTGATGATTACAAGTTAACTATTAAGTGTGAACAATTATGGTACTCTAACGTTGTTTTCTGAGTGTTCAAATGACAGGCCAAGACTCTGGACCTATCTCACAAGAATCAGAAGCACAACGCTCAAAGAGTAACATCTGCAACGCTTTCGGACGTACTATGTTCAATCTGATCAGTAGATCAAGCTTCAGAAGATCTGAAGATTACAAAGCTCTAATATGGATTCAGCTCACTAGAAGCTCTTAAGGATCAGACGTTCTGAAGGATCAGACGCTCTGAAGGATCAGAAGCTTTGAAAGATCAGACGCTCTGAAGGATCAGAAGCTCTAAAGCATCAGAAGCTGAGTAGTAAAGACTCTGAAGTCCAAAGTAAGTTGGCTCCGAAGACCAAGTACTTCTCCTCTGAGTCCAGAAGCAGAAGGTACAAAGGTCAGAGGATCCAAGCTTCCCTTTGACTCTGATCATCAAGCTTCACAAGTTCCAAGATGAAGCATCACTCTGATCAGAAGTCAACAAAGTTGAAGGTCATGTCGCTATCAAAAGTACAAAAGCAATTGTATCATTCCTGACGACCTTACCTAATTGATTCAGCCATAGCAGAACCTGGAAATTCCATATCTGCCCTCCAACGGTAGCATCTCCATGCAACGTTCAAACCCTAATCCTTGGAGTATATAAAGAGGCTGAAGATTGAAAGATGTCGTCTAAGAAACTTATTCACGCGCAAGAAATATTTCAAATCTTCTTAGCAATCTTTCTTCAAATAGAACTAAGTGTGTATACTATCAGCTTTTGAAGAAGCACTTATTTGTAAACCCAATACATTCAAACAGTTGTTTGATTTACCTTTAGGAGATCAAGGTTGATCGGATCCTAGAGAAGACTAAGAGAGTGAATCTTAGTGATAGCTAAGTCAGTGTATTGTTAGTCACTTTGCACGTAGCAAGTGCAGTTGTAACATAACTCTGATTAGTGGATTGCCTTCATTTTAAGAAGGAATAAATCACCTCAACGGGTGGACTGGATTAGCTTGAGGGATTTATCAAGTGAACCAGGATAAAATCATTTGTGTGTTTTCCTTATCTCTTATCTCTACACTTTTATCATTGGTGTTTGAAGAGATTTATGTAAATCTCAAGTGGGTTTAGTTTTTAGTTGTAAAACGCTATTCAAACCCTCCGTTCTATCGTTTTTCATACCTTCAATTGGTATCAGAGCGCAAGTTCTGATTACCAGACCTAACAGTGTTCAGTAATCCGGGCCGGTGTGAAAAACTAAAATGGCTGCCACCATTGAAACGCAAAAAGATGTCTAGAGTGCAAAGCCTCCTATGTTTGATGGGCAAAGATTTGAATACTGGAAAGACAGGATTGAAAGCTTCTTTCTGGGCTTTGATGCAGATCTCTGGGATATTATAGTGGATGGCTACGAGCGTCCAGTTGATGTTGATGGCAAGAAGATCTCAAGATTAGAGATTTCTGTAGAACCAAAGAAGCTTTACTCACTGCATCATAAAGCTAGGACTATTCTTCTAAGTGCTATCTCTTACGAAGAATATCAAAAGATCACAGATCGTGAGTATGTTAAGGGTATCTTTGATTCATTAAAGATGACCCATGAAGGAAACAAGAAGGTGAAGGAATCAAAGGCGTTGGCCTTAATCAGAAAGTATGAATCCTTCCAAATGGAATCCAGTGAGTCCATTGAGGACATGTTCTCCAGATTTCAGCTACTCATTGCTGGAATTAGACCTCTCAACAAGAGCTACACAACAGCTGATCATGTCATGAGAATTCTGAGAGGCCTTCCTAAAAGCTGAATGCCTCTGATAACTTCCTTGGAGCTCACAAGAGATGTTGATCAGATGAGTCTGGAAGAACTCATAAGCATACTGAAGTGTCATGAACTGAAGCGTTCTGAACATCAGGACCAGAAGAAGAAGTCTATAGCCTTGAAATCCAAATTTGAAAAGGCTAAAGCTCTCCAAGCAGAAGAAGAAGAATCTGAAGAAGCCTCTGAAGATTCTGATGAGGATGAGCTGACTCTGATCTCCAGAAGACTTAACCGCATCTGGAAGCACAGACAGAGCAAGTACAAAGGCTCTGGAAAGTATAAAGGAAAGAATGAATCTTCTTCTGGTCAGAAGAAGTCTTCATCAAAGGAAGTCACATGCTTTGAATGCAAAGAATCAGGGCACTACAAGAGTGATTGTCCTAAGCTGAAAAAGGACAAGAAGCCGAAGAAGCATTTCAAAGCTAAGAAAGGCCTCATGGTGACTTTTGATGAATCAGAGTCAAAGGATGTTGACTCTGATGGAGAAGTTGTTGAAGGACTCATGGCTATTGTCAAGAACAAAGAAGCAGAGTCAAAAGAAGCAACTAATTCTGAATCAACATCAGAGGAAGATCCAGACTCTGACGATGAAAATGAGGTATTCGCTTCCTTCTCAACCTCTGAACTTAAATGTGCTTTGTCTGATATCATGGATAAATATAACTCTCTCTTGACTAAGCATAAAAGGTTGAAAAAGGAATTTACAGCTGTTTCTAAAACTTCTACTGAACATGAGAAAATTATTTCTGAACTGAAAGAAAATAATCATGCTTTAGTTAACTCTAACTCTGTGCTTAGAAACAAAATTATCAAGTTAGAAGAAGTTGTTGCATGTGATGCCTCTGATATAAAGAATGAATCTAAATATGAAAAATCCTTTCAACGATTCCTAGCTAAAAGCGTAGATAGAAGCTTGATGGCTTCAATGATCTATGACGTTAGCAGAAATGAGATGAGTGGCATTGGTTATTCTGGACCAAGTAGAAATGAGCCTCCTATGCCTAAGGTCAAACCTCTGCATGAACAGTTTGTACCCTCTGGTACCATTTTGCCTGAATCATTGCCTGCTAAAATTGCTAAACCCTCTCGTAAAAAGGGAACTCCTTCTGTGCTTAAATATCATGCTCAAATCCCTTTATATTATCATGTTGAGAAACCCAAGGTCATCAGAACCTCTGGGGCAACTAACAAGAAAGGACCCAGAAAATGGGTACGATCGCTCCACTGAAACACCAATCATGGTATCTGGACAGTGGATGCTCGCGTCGCATGACGAGAGAAAGGCGTATGTTCCAAGAGCTAAAACTTAAGCCTGGAGGCGAAGTTGGCTTTGGAGGAAATGAGAAGGGTAAAATTGTTGGTTCTGGTACTATTGGTGTTGATAAAAGTCCATGCATTGATAATGTCCTGTTAGTAGATGGATTAAATCACAACTCATTGTCTATAAGTCAATTAGCTGACAAGGGTTATGATATTATCTTCAATCAAAAGTCCTGCAGGGCTGTAAGTCAGATCGATGGCTCTGTTCTGTTTAACAGCAAGAGGAGGAACAACGCTTATAAGATCAGATTATCTGAGTTGGAAACTCAGAAAGTAAAGTGTCTTCTTTCTGTTAATGAGGAGCAATGGGTATGGCATAGACGGTTAGGGCATGCCAGTATGAGAAATATTTCTCAGCTGAGTAAGCTTGACCTTGTCAGGGGCTTACCCACTCTGAAGTTCTCTTCAGATGCTCTTTGTGAAGCATGTCAGAAAGGAAAATTTACAAAAGTCTCTTTCAAGGCAAAGAATGTTGTTTCCACCTCAAGGCCTGTTGGTTCTTCTGCAAGTGTACAGAATCTACCCGGTTTTAAATTATCGAACCACAGGGAATTAGATTGCAAATCCAGTTTAAGATTCAAGTTCAAGGTTGAAAAGCGAGTAAAATTCAGTTTTAATGATTGGTTGTTTCTTGAGTTTTTAAAAAGACAAGTGATCAAGTAATAAAGCGATTGAAATTCAGAGATGAGATTGCCTTGGGTTCTTGCTCAACAAATTCAGTTTTAGCAAACCTTCCTATTCAATTAATCCTGAGTCTCTCCTTGATGTTCTAGCCTAGATAGTCATCTATCGATGCCTCGTAAAGAAAACCCTTTCTAATCAAAAGATAGATTCAATTCCTTGATAACCTAAACATTTGTTAGAAGCACTAAGCATGCAATTCAGGCCAACAAACCTCAACCCTTCCTCTATTCCTAGCAGCAAGTATAGAAGAGGTAATCTCACAACAAGTCCCAATTCTATAATAAACTATCGTTATGATTATAGAAAAGTAAAAAGCTAGCATGCATTCTGTAACACCCCGATTTCCGGGTGTCACTTTAGTAACTCAAAAACAAAATAAAGCGGAAAAGCAGGTATATTTTTTTTCGTTTTGTTTAAATAAAAAGACTTGTCGAAATAAAGACTCAACCCAATCGCAATTAACAGCGATTAATATACAATATAAGCACAGCCCTCGCTGCAACTAAAAACATCGTCACGAGTGTCCTCAAGTGACGGAATGTAACATCAAGTAACTAAAAGTAGTGCCCGCAGGCAAATAAGTGCGACCCATTGTTAGAGTCATAAGTTTTATAAATACAGTCCTCCAAGAAAGTAAGTCAGCCCAAAACGGCCTCTAAAAGACTTCCTACGTCCGACAAACTCCCTGTGATTCTCATGGAAGGGAATCACACAAAAAGCTAATAGTCGGGGACCTACCCTGCTCCAAAATAAGAAATGAAAATCAGAGCTATGACAACGACACCCGATATACTACACCCCTAACGTCGACCTTCATCCGATCCTGCAAGAAATCCGGGTCCACGTCGAAGGCTCAGTAGTAGTCACTTCGCTCCGGGTCCTCCCCGAACGACGAACCATCACGAATCAACTGTTGAACGTCTGGCAGCAGGCCGACCGCCCAAACACAAACATGAACACAAAGCCAAGGCGCGAGGGTCAACTCACAGAATATGATAGATAATACAAGCAACATGTGAAGAATAAGAGGGGTATATATATGTTGTATATATACATATAAGTTCTGCATTGCCTACCCTAAGGTATATGCATGGCATGTTATCGAAATCTCTAGTAACAACACAATATTCAATATCTCAACAATTCAACAAATAACATAACAATGTTCACCAATATTAAATCATCAAAATCTCAACATATGAAGTTAGGTGATAAGGTTAGTCAACTAGTGTATCGTCCTCCCAACGCACAAGTGTCTAACTAAACAAATGTTCCCTGTCGTTTGCCCTAGGGTAAACGACGATGAAATCTCACGCTTCCATGAAGTCTCACGCTTCAATGGAGTCTTACGCTTTCACGAAGTCTCACGCTTCAGTGAAATCTCACACATTCACGAAGTCTCACGCTTCAGTGAAGTTTCGCGCCTTCATGAAGTCTCCCGCTTCAATGAAGTCCCACACCTTCAAGAAGTCTCACGCTTCAGTGAAGTCTCACGCCTCCGCAAAGTCTCCCGCTTCAGCGAAGGTTCCCGTCTCCACGAGGTCTCCCGCCTCAGTGAAGTTTCTGCTTTCACGAAGTCTCACGCTTCAGTGAATTTACACACTTTCACGAAGTCTCACGCTTCAGTGAAGTTCCTTGCTTTCACGAAGTCTCACGCCTCAGTGAAGCTTCTCGGCTCATCCTTTGGATGGCTAAATAAACTGCTCAAAGAGCGAAGGAGTACCAATGTATTTGGAAACTTATAGTTCCCCGGCTTATCCTTTAGATAGCCAAACAATAAAACTGTTCATCGAGCAAAGGAGTATCAACGTACTCAGAAACTTATTAGTTTCCCCAAAACTTGGATTCGGTGACACTTCTCATTTTCCAAAACTAATATCCAGGCCCTAAGCTTTCATCTGACATTGTTATCATTATTTAAAGGGTTCAGAGGTTGTTTAGTGTATTATGAATTTTCCTTGTAAAATAGTTTCCATTTAAGTTTATCTCTAATCTTATAAGTTTAAAAGATCCCAACATCCCAAGTAATTCCCAGAGAAGGTCTCGATCCATTAAAACAATAACAAGGCCCGAACCTCCATTCGTCCCGTCAAACTTTCCCAAAAACTCATGATAAATTTGGCATAACTGCCCGTTATCCTCTCTGACGTACAACAGATATATGTGTAATTTCATAATCAAAGTAACACAATCCAACAGTCATGACAAATATATCCACACATCCTAGATTAACCATTTAGCACATAGCATGTGAATCAATCTCAAAAACAATTCAAGCGATAAATGATTATCAATTGTCAACCGTAGCCTCAGAAAACATTTTTCCCAGTCAAACACAATCAAGTGGATAAACAATAAATCAAGTCGAATTCATCGATGCCTAAAACATTAGCTAGCAAGGTAAGTTGCCCTCACCTCTAGTTCTTCCAGAATCCCGGTGTAAGTCGCTCTCACAAGCTTGCTCAGTCAAGCCCAAGGTTTCCACAAACGAACCTTAGAGCAAACAAAGCAAAAATCAATCAAAATAAGTCGGTACAATCGAAACAATACTAACTATCGTTAGACAAAGCTCAAGAAGCTTCAGAGTACAACATCTAGGCACGAATGAAAGGGCTTTCCCCGAATGGATGAGTTTTGACTCGATTCAAGTTTTGTACAAAAACACTTTATTCGCTAAAACAACCATAACTCGAGCTACAGAACTCGGAATGACACGAAACCAAAGCCAAAATTTCGACAACGAAGAGAGCTACGCTATAACTCAGGTCATACAGACCCAAAAATTATTTTTGGACACGGTACCATGGCATATAAGTTTCGGCCACTATCAAAATAGGGCTTCCCGAACTTTTTCTTCGATCTAATTTAATTCCTAGGTATTCTTAGGCGATATCTAGGTCAGGGAAACTCTCAGAAAAATTATCGGGTCGAAAACCAACCCAGGGGTATTTTGGTCAATATTTTCAGCTCAGAATTTCAAAATTGGAATTTCGAAAAAAAAAATTGGATGGGGACGTCATTAACGACGTTTATGACAACTAATCCTACTAGCGCTAAGCTAAGTCGAGAGTTTTAAACCGAAAGAACGAAGCTTTGGCCAAAAATGGGTATTTTAAGCAGAATTGAAACTCGGCGGCAATTCGGCGAGATTCAGCAGAAAACAACCGGATATTCATGCTCTTGGGCATGTAGGCAATAAGTTTAGACACTGAAATCAAGTTATTTGGACAGTTTTACAAAAAGCTCAAAACTTTGAGCACAGAAAGACATAGAGAAAAGCGACAGAATTGACGATCAGAAGTAAGGAATAGCATCTATACCTCGAGGTCTACGCGTAGCAACGAACGGTGCAACGATCAGGCAAGAAACGGCGAAAGTCACTTCTCCTCCTTCCTCCTCCAAGCTCGCGGGTTCAAGGGTGAGAATGGTGAGGGTTTTTGAATTTTTTTCATTTTCTTGCTATTTATAGGTTTTGGAAAATTTGAAAAAATGAAAATTTCGCGATTCCGATTTTTCCTGCGTAATCCTCGGAGAATTCTAAGATAGGTTATGGCGACAGAATTCCATAACTCAAAACAGGTTTCTTGGAATTAAATCAAACGATCCAAAGTCGGTGTAAATCGATTTTACCCGAAAAACTACTTTTTGCAGTTGATGTCGGATGAGAAAACTTTGTTCTGAAGAAAGATTAGAATCATCAAGAGAAATATCCGCACACGTGTGGAATCTTCGTTTGAAGCTCCGAATAGAAAAAGTCTTCATCGTCCGTTGGTTTTAGGGTTTTTGAACTATCAGGGTTTCGGTTTCGGCAAACGTCCGAGTATAGGAATTTGGCGTTCGTACATTCCAGGGTTTCGTATCGAAACGCTTGTTATGGAAAGGAATAAGAGAAAGTCTTATATTCCTCTTGAAGATTTTTGGAACTTATTCCCATAGTGTTCCAAGGGTGGAATTAATCTTTTCCTAAGGTTCTTGTCCTAGGTTTAAGTGAGTACTAATCCTGCTATAACTTTTATCGACTTTGATACAATCCTTAGCTTTTTCCTGAACATTCTCCTTCACAAATTTACTCCATTCAATAAACACTTGTTCAGGTTTTCCTTCACATTACATCAAACTAGTCGTGAAAAGGAATTTTATTCGATTTATTCCAAACTTAAAAACTTGGGTCTCACACGTTCAAGCTTGAGAGATAAAGCATAGGAGTGAGATTCAAGGGTTTACTCAGAACAACATGAATAGGAAAGGGATGAAAGCTAAAACATCCAAAGTCTTACAAAGAACCCAAAACAAAAGGGGTTTTAGCCAAGCATGGCTATGGAATCCATACAAGAAGATAAAGATGAAACCTGAAACATAGGGCTTAGGGAAAGCTCCTCAAGCTCCATAACTCAAACCCTCTCTTCTAACTTATGAAAATATGATAAAATGACAAAAGGTCCCAAGAGAAATGTCTAAAAACCAATTTATAGGCAAAACAGTCGAGTCTGGGCGCTCAGGCGCCAATCCAGAGCGCCTGAGCGCCAATTCCAGCCAAAAACATGCTCTCTCGAAGGTAATTGGCACCTAGGCGCCAATTCCAGCAGCCTAACAAAACATAACTAGCGCTTAGGCGCCAATTCCCAGCGCCTAGGAGCTTAAGCTCGCTGGAAAAGACTTTTTAGCTTCTTGTAACTCCTCTTCCAAGCCTCTTTAAGTCCTCCTTCAATTCTAAGCTTCATGGCCTTTTTTCACCTTCAGTTCCTGATCTGCAAACTTAACCAACAAGCCAAGGAAAATTCTAGAAGCTCAAAGAGCTTATTAGCACAAGAGATCCTTCAATTAACACAATAAAACCATGCAAGTCCTAAACTTACTTAAAATGCAAGAAAACTCCCTATAAAACTACAAAATTACCAAAACGAAGTAAAGACTCAAAGAAAGATAAAAATGCATGAGAATGCATGAAACACTACATGAGACTCAACAAAAAGACTCAAAACAAAGAAAGAAATGACCCTAAAAACACCACTAAACAAGGGTCATCAAGGCCGTTGGAACTTTTGCATATCGACCTTTTTGGACCTGTGAAAACTGAGTCTATAGGTGGCAAGAGATATGGGATGGTCATTGTTGACGACTATAGCCGCTGGACATGGGTAAAATTTCTATCCCGCAAGGATGAGTCTCATTCTGTGTTCTCTACCTTTATTGCCCAAGTGCAAAACGAGAAGGCTTGCAGGATTATGCGTGTCAGAAGTGATCATGGTGGAGAGTTTGAGAATGACAAGTTTGAGAGTCTGTTTGATTCCTATGGAATTGCACATGATTTCTCTTGTCCTAGAACTCCTCAACAAAATGGGGTTGTTGAGAGGAAGAATAGAACTCTTCAAGAGATGGCAAGAACCATGCTTCAAGAAACTGACATGGCAAAGCACTTCTGGGCTGAGGAAGTAAACACAGCATGTTACATTCAGAATAGGATCTCTATCAGACAAATTCTGAATAAGACTCTTTATGCATTGTGGTAGAAAGTAAAACCCAACATTTCTTACTTTCATCATTTTGGTTGTGTTTGCTCGGCTCTGAATACTAAGGATAGATTACATAAGTTTGATTCTAAATCCTCTAAATGTCTATTACTTGGTTACTCTGAACGGTCTAAAGATTTTAGAATTTATAATACTGATGCTAAAACTATTGAAAAATCTATTCATGTTAGATTTGATGATAAGCTTGACTCTGATCAGTCAAAGCTAGTTGAAAAGTTTGCGGATATAAGTATTAATGTTTCTAACAAAGGCAAAGCTCCAGAGGAACACTCTCCAGAGGAAGCAGGTCCCTCTGATCCACAGCCTCAGAAGAAGAGCAGAATTGTTGCCTCTCACCCTAAGGAGTTGATTCTGGGAAACAAAGATGAACCAGTTAGAACCAGATCAGCATTCAGACCCTCTGAAGAGACTCTACTTAGTCTGAAGGGATTGGTTTCCTTCATTGAACCAAAATCAATTGATGAAGCTCTTCAAGACAAAGACTGGATTTTGGCAATGGAAGAAGAACTGAATCAATTCTCCAAGAATGATGTTTGGAACCTTGTCAAGAAACCTCAAGGCGCTCACATCATTGGAACCAAATGGGTATTCAGAAACAAGCTGAATGAAAAAGGAGATGTAGTCAGAAACAAAGCAATACTAGTTGCTCAATGCTACAGTCAGCAAAAAGGAATAGATTATACTGAAACATTTGCTCCAGTAGCAAGATTGGAAGCAATCAGACTGCTGATCTCCTTCTCAGTGAATCACAACATAATTCTTCATCAGATGGATGTTAAGAGTGTCTTCCTGAATGGATACATCTCAGAGGAAGTATATGTGCACCAACCTCCTGGTTTTGAAGATGAGAAGAACCCTGACCATGTTTTCAAATTGAAGAAATCACTCTATGGTCTGAAGCAAGCTCCCAGAGCATGGTATGAGAGACTCAGCTCATTCCTTCTGGAAAATGAGTTTGTAAGGGGTAAAGTAGATACAACTCTCTTTTGCAAAACTTACAAAGATGATATCTTAATTGTGCAAATTTATGTTGATGATATTATATTTGGATCAGCTAATCCATCTCTTTGCAAAGAATTTTATGAGATGATGCAGGCTGAATTTGAAATGAGTATGATGGGAGAACTCAAGTACTTTTTGGGAATACAAGTTGATCAAAAACCAGAAGCTACTTACATCCATCAGAGCAAGTATACAAAGGAACTTCTGAAGAAGTTCAATATGACAGAATCAATAATTGCTAAGACTCCTATGCATCCTACTTGCATTCTGGAGAAACAAGATGCCAGTGGGAAAGTATGTCAGAAGTTATATCGTGGAATGATAGGTTCACTTCTATACTTAACTGCATCTAGGCCAGATATTCTGTTTAGTGTACATTTATGTGCTCGTTTCCAATCAGATCCTAGAGAAACTCACTTAACTACTGTTAAGAGAATTCTCAGATATCTGAAAGGTACCACTAACCTCGGCTTGATGTATAAGAAAACATCAGAGTATAAGCTTTCAGGTTATTGTGATGTTGATTATGTTGGAGATAGAACTGAAAGAAAGAGTACTTCTGGAAATTGTCAATTTCTGGGAAGTAACCTAGTCTCATGGGCAAGCAAGAGGCAGTCTACTATTGCACTATCCACTACAGAGGCAGAATATATCTCAGCAGCTATTTGTAGCACTCAGATGCTCTGGATGAAACATCAGCTAGAGGGTTATCAAATCCTTGAGAGCAACATTCCAATCTATTGTGATAACACTGCTGCAATTTCACTCAGTAAGAATCCAATCTTACACTCAAGGGCTAAACACATTGAGGTAAAGTATCATTTTATTAGAGATTATGTTCAGAAGGGCGTACTTCTTCTGAAGTTTATTGATACTGACCATCAATGAGCAGATATCTTCACAAAGCCCTTAGCAGAAGATAGATTTAAATTTATACTGAAAAATCTGAATATGGACTTTTGTCCAGTATGAAGATGGATCAGAACCTCTGACTATGATACTTCCTCATCAGAAGATGTCTAGTTCAGAAGGTAACTTAGTCAGAAGATAAGTACCCATTGGTGCTTACTCTGAGATGAGACAGTAAGCGTGTGTCAGTTACTTTGATACATCGTTCCTTGTGCCCGTGCTGACAATCTGTTGTAATGAGTGTTGATGTGCTTTATCTCCACCGTGTGATGTGTGTAATAAATGGAGTTGATCTTCATCCTGAAGCTCAAGCTCAAGGCTGGGGAGGGTACTTCCAAAGACTCCATGGTCCAGTTTATAATAAACTCGTGAAGGAATTCTGGAAGCACGCTGATTGCAATGAGCATCAAGTGGTGTCATTTGTTCTGGGGAAGAGGATCATTATTACTGAGAAGTCGTTTGCAAAACTTCTGGGTGCAGAAACAAGCAAAGGCTACAGATTCCAGTTGTAGGAATCGAAAGTCAAACTAAAGACCAAAGAGGCAGTCAACATGGCTCTCTACTCTACATGGAAGCCAGGGAAAAATGACTGCAAGACAAAGGATCTTCATGCTGAATTAAGAATTTGGCACAAGATTCAGCTAAACTGCATAAATCAAAGGCCAAAGGGAAGCTCTCCAGATTACATCAACTTTACCCAGAAGGTGTTACTCTTCTTCATCAAGGAGCACCGCAAAGTCTGTCTGCCCTACTTTCTCTTCTCCTATCTGAAGGAGTGCATCAAGAAGTCAAGAACCACTGTTTCACCCAAGTCTGTAATCAAATACATACCACTTGGCAGATTTCTTTCTGACTTCTTCATTGAGAGCAAACTGATAAAGGATCTGCAAAAATTAGGATGCACTGAAGACTTGACAACTATTACTGGGGATGTCTTCACTCCTACTTCCATGAAGAGAATGGGCCTGATAGAGACAAAGGCTGAGGTCAAAGTTGCTGATACAAGACCAAGAAGAAGAACCCATCTGAAGGACTACCTCCTCTGGTCCAAGGCTGATGACCCAGAGGCAATCAGAATCTACCTTGATGATTTGAGACGGCAAGGCTATGAGATTGATGTGGATGAATTCTTTAGGAATCTCCTAGATCGTCCTGATTTTGAATCTCCCAGGAAGAGGAAGAGCAAGAGAAAGCAAGTTGAAGCCTCTGAGGAGAATGATCCCTCTGATGGTGATGACCATGATGATGATGAACCACCGCCTCAGAAGAAGGCCAAGAAGGTCAGGATTGTGACTCAAGTCACTCATCTGCAACCAACTCAGGAGCCTGCTAAACCTGCCCCCTCTACCAGAGTCACAAGATCTGCAGCTAGAGCTTTAAGTAAGTTTGTTGTTCTTTCAGATGATGATTTCAATTTGCTTGATGTAATTCATGATCAAACCAATCCTGAACCCACTCCAATCAATCAACCAACCTCTCCTCTTTCACCCCCTAGGGCCTCATTCTTCCAACCTTCCATTGAGGAAGAACCCCTCTGGAAAATGCTCCAAGCCAACAAACCCTCTGCTTCCACCTCACCTATTATACTTCCATACAATCCAGAAACCTCTGAACCACAAATCATTGAAACACAAGCCTCTGATAAAACCACCTCTGAACCACATACACACACTCACTCTGAACGTGAAATTCTCTCTCCTGGTCCCTCTGTTTCTTTTCCAACCAATGTTCCTTTCTCTTCTCCCTCAAATGAATCTGAAGCCAATCGCAAATTCTTTCAAATTTCAAGAGAAATGATTTCTGAAATTCCTGCACATTTCATAACTGTTCCTAGTCCAAACCCTTACCCTGGACCAAGGCCAGAACCTCTGGTTGCTCCGGATTTCCCAATCCAAGCGGTACCTCTAGCCTCAATGCCTCCTCCACCTCCTCATTCTTCTCTTCCAGAAAATGCTGAATCAGTCTCAAACCATTCCTCAGACAAATCACCAAACCCTGAGACTGAAACCTCTCATCAAAACCCTGAGACCAACATATATGCACATCAGACTCTGCAGGTTGGCTCTCCCTCTGAGGTAGCAAGTAGCAATCACTCTTCCTCACCAGAACCAAACCTCTCCCTTGTTCCCTACACCTACTCTGGACCAACCACCCTCCTTGATTGCATCAACTCATTCAATCATGAAGCATCTTTAAAGGTTCGCAATGTGAATGGTCGCACTAACCTAAGTGAGCATCCAGACATGGTTGTTGAGGATTGGGATCGTCTGTGTTCTTGGATGGTTGACCAAGTTCCAGTGATGGTTGGGTTTTTAAATGTTGAAAGAGATAAGTGTGTTGAAGCTGCAACTCAACGCCTCAGACGAAGACAAGCTCTGGCTGAACAGCTGATGAGAGAACAGCTCTATATTGCTATTGAAGAAACCAGAAGGAAGAAAGAACAAGAAGAAGAAGCTGCACGGATTGAGGCAGAACAACTTGAAGCTGCAAGTTGCAAGCTCTGGAACAAGCAGCAATATTACAAGCTGAAGCTGAGGCACTCAGAAATGAAGCACTTAGAATTGTTCCAGTTACTGATGTTGCTTCCACATCTGCTTAAGTTCTTCGCTCTAATGAAGCTACAACGTCTGCTCAACCTCAGTCAGGTTCAAGGACTGATATCATTGAACAAAGGCTCAACTCTCATGAAGTTCTTCTTCAGAGTTTGAAAGAAATGTGCACAAAACTGCTGCGGAGGACACCTAAACCCTAGTCTTAGGAACTCTCTTCTCTTCTGTTTTCATCTGTGTTGATTTATTTTCTTCCTGAATTATGTTTTTTCTTTTTCACGTCTATTTGTCTTGAACTATGTTTCTTTACCTATTTTCGTGTTATTCTATTATCATTATGTGTTGCATAATACTTGTTCATCATAAAAATTTATTTCCACATATACTCATTAACTAACAAACAAAACTTTTATTCATTAATAAGAAATTGCATACAAATCATTGCTACATTAAAAGGGAGGATGTTTCCTCATTTCTCTACACTGCCTACGCATCGCAGCTTTCTCAAGCTCCAGACGATGCTGCCTATACACCAAGAGGACTAAGCTCTGGCGCAGATCCTGCCTCTGAGGACCCTCCGCCACCGTCTCCAGAGCCGCCTCTGTTGCTCTGATTTCCTCATACAGCTCCAGCTCCTTCTGGAAGCAGACTTGCATTTCCTCCACGAATCTGAGGAAGCTCCTAAGGATGATGTCCATTTCTGGACTTAGGCTCATGCCTAATAGCCGGTTTGTAAGGGTATAAACGCTCGGTTCCTCTGGATGGCGTACATTGATGAAGAGATCTTCATCAAAGGCTTTCTTTCTCAACTGCTCGATGCTTGCAATGAAGGATGCCATTGAAATTTTAAGATCAAGAGAAAATGAGATGTGAAGACTGATATGGTTTAACCGCTATTTATAAGCTCAGTTCAGTCTACAGAAGTTAATGCTGAAGCAGTTTCTCGAGGATTATTTATTGGTAACAGAAGTTTACCTTATCTCCTTGGCCGGTGGTAAACGTTCAACCTCTTCATTTAATCTTCTTCATATGCATTAATTAAATACGTTTTCATTAATTTATTATTTTCTCCATCTTTTTACACTTAGCCCTTCTCTAAGGGGGAGTACCTTGTACTTCAAGCTAAGTTTTTCACACCCCATGCTTTTTGCTTATGACAAAAAGGGGGAGTATAACCCAGTTTTTGATGTGTAAGTTGTGCTAGTGTGGTTTCTTTTTCCTTTTGGAGAAATTAAGAGTTCCACTTTTATGACCATAGATGTGTCACTGGGCAAATACAAGGAATACATTTTCACTTCCTCTGAAGTGATACTAGTTGACTCTGATACCTTTACTCTGCTTATGACTCTAAATACTTATGCGCTCTAATTATTTTACCTTATCTATGTCATACATTCTTACTCTGAACTTTGTTATTATTTAGCTCAGAATCTAGATATTACTAACATTTTCATTAAGTCCTAGATTCAGGGGGAGCTAAGCTCAGAATCAAGTTGTGACTTGGATTCAGAATGAGCAACATAAATCATTCACCTCAGGATAAGTTTATCTCTATTCTCTAAACTCTGAGTGAAATCAGTTTATTGTTTAAGAATTGTTCATCAAAATACTTGGTTTTGTCATCATCAAAAAGGGGGAGATTGTAAGATCAAGTTTTGATCTAGTAGTACAACTCTATGTTTTGATGATTACAAGTTAACTATTAAGTATGAACAATTATGATACTCTAACGTTGTTTTCTGAGTGTTCAAATGACAGGCCAAGACTCTGGACTTATCTCACAAGAATCAGAAACACAATGCTCAAAGAGTAACCTTTGCAACGCTTTCACACGTACTATGTTCAATCCGATCAGTAGATCAAGCTTCAGAAGATCTGAAGATTACAAAGCTCTGATATGGATTCAGCTCACTAGAAGCTCTGAAGGATGAGACGTTCTGAAGGATCAGAAGCTCTGAAGGATCAGACGCTCTGAAGGATCAGAAGCTCTGAAGCATCAGAAGCTGAGTAGTGAAGACTCTGAAGTCCAAGAGTAAGCTGGCTCTGAAGACCAAGTACTTCTCCTCTGAGTCTAGAAGCAGAAGGTACAAAGGTCAGAGGATCCAAGCTTCCCTCTGACTCTGATCATCAAGCTTCACAAGTTCCAAGATGAAGCATCACTCTGATCAGAAGTCAACAAGGTTGAAGGTCATGTCGCTATCAAAAGTATAAAAGCAATTGTATCATTCCTGACGACCTTACCTAATTGATTCAGCCATAGCAGAACCTGAAAATTCCATATCTGCCCTCCAACGGTAGCATCTCCATGCAACGTTCAAACCCTAATCCTTTGAGTATATAAAGAGGCTGAAGATTGAAAGATGTCGTCTAAGAAACTTATTCACGCGCAAGAAATATTTCAAATCTTCTTAGCAATCTTTCTTCAAATAGAACTAAGTGTGTTTTTTATCAGCTTTTGAAGAAGCACTTATTTGTAAACCCAATACATTCAAACAGTTGTTTGATTTACCTTTAGGAGATTAGGGTTGATCGAATCCTAGAGAAGACTAAGAGAGTGAATCTTAGTGATAGCTAAGTCAGTGTATTGTTAGTCACTTTGCAGGTAGCAAGTGCAGTTGTAACAAAACTCTGATTAGTGGATTGCCTTCATTCTAAGAAGGAAGAAATCACCTTAACGGGTGGACTGGATTAGCTTGAGGGATTTGTCAAGTGAACCAGGATAAAATCATTTGTGTGCTTTCCTTATCTCTTATCTCTGCACTTTTATCAGGTGTTTGAAGATATTTATTTAAATCTCAAGTGGGTTTAGTTTTTAGTTGTAAAACGCTATTCAAACCCCCCTTTCTATCGTTTTTCATACCTTCATTCTAGTCATGAGGGACTTTACGGTAATTTCCCCACTTTAAGTGGGGTGGGGAGCCTAAGGGGTGGGGCGCCAAACCCAATTCCCATTGGAGTGTAGTCTGTGTTATTAGTTGATGGTTAAATTGCTGGTCAATGGAGGACTAAGCAAATCTCTCCCAATTCCAGCGCTGCACTGGATTTTGGATTTACTGAACTACATATATGTTTGATTGTTCTTGGGTGTTTGGGAAAAGGGTATTGATGTTGGATGATTTGGGGGTGGTCAAGACCTTTGGTCATGGAGGTATTTGGGGTGGTCAAGACCTCCGGCCATGGCGGCGGCGGTTGGTGGTGAGGTTTAAGAAGGTTGAGGGAGAAATGCATTAGAGGGGCTTTATTGTAAAAAGCAAATTAAAATTATAATAAAATACAAATATAAGATTACAAGTTTAACAGGTTGTAGAAATAAGTTCTTAATGGAATATTCTATTTATGTGGTTATTAATGTATCTTGCACCGGTGCAAGTATTGCCCCTTATAACCCACCTGAACTAACAGTAATTAGATGGCATAATTATGAGATGTAGATACGCGAAGAATGATCAACAACATTGATATCTCAAGTCAATATTCCCTTATATAGATGGAGAATTATGAATTCTTATTTTCATTCAAACTAGATCTCAGAACTGCATGGTCAAGATTAAATTACGCTGTTGTTATTCCAACAATATAGGCATCGCATCTAAACCACCTCAGGAAATTAGCCGTTCAAGCTAGCATCAACATTTGTAAAGATGCATTACAACAACAACAACAACAAAATCCTTTTACAACTTAGTAATGAATGAACTGACTAGTTGTCCATCATCATCATAAATAAACCCTCTTATTCAATCTACCTCTCCAATTATTATTTAAAATGAAGAGGTGAGGATTGAAAAAATGGTTACAATGCTATTGCGGTCTTCAATATGCAAGATCAAAATGCAGTTGCATACGATGGTAAAAAGTGATCAAATTTTATTGCTCTCCCCGGAATAATAGTACTATTTCGGAGGATTTGTCTTTCCCTAGGACAAAAAATTGGTCTCTTGCTAGTTGAATAATCTAGGAAGATTTAGTGACCTCGTTGATAGCATTAGCCACATATGCAACGTTCCCCGAATTAATTCCAGCCATACTGTAATAATCACATATATGTAAGTACATAGTAAACTTAATTAAACTCCGATTTCTCAGAAACTCAGAGTAGTACTAATGGCAGTGAGAAAGTGAAGAATTTACCTGATACGACCGTTGCGAGTCAAGTAAATATGAAACTCGTTTGTCAAACGATCAACCTGTTCTGGTGTCAACCCAGTGTAGCAGAACATTCCAATCTGCACAAGTAACAGAGGCTTGTTTTGAAAACACAGCAACTAGCAAACCAATTTACAGCTTAATTGGCACTGGCCTAATAAGTTTTTAATATTTTGGTGTGATAATAATTTAGGAATTTCAATAGGACATAATGCTTTCACTCCAATAACAAAAACAACATGTGGCAAAACCCCTCAAGCAACTAATTGCATGCTTGGAAATGCAACAGTGGAAAATCACGGCAGACAGAAGCAACTTCATTTAGCTTTTGTGGTTGTCCACTGTGACTTTGTCTTGTATCCATACATGAATTAAAATAAGCAAAGAAAAGAAGTCAAAGTGGTTGAGACAGCCGTGCAATTAACAAATTCAACTGAACCTGATTGGTTATGTGCTGCCATGGCAAAGGAGAACCCAGCTTTTCTAAGTTATCACGGAGTGTGGTCCTCATTCCAATGATACGATCTGCCATAACCTGTAAAGATACTATCTACGTAAGCATCTTTTATCTTTTACAACAAAATTATGGTCGTTTTCTTATTTTGTACTGATGATTTGCTAAATTTAATAACCTTGTCTTTTTAAATTACTGTTGGAAATATGTTATTATAGAATAATATGACTATTGACAAAACTAAGTATAGAAACAGAAATAAAAGGCATATTTAACATAAATAACATAATCTGAAAAGACTTGTAGGATAACAATTATCTATGTTGCTATTCTGCAAACTAATTGCATAATCTGAAGGGTATATTACTCCCCAACTCTTCACCATTATCTGATCTCAAGTGACATTAACTTCTTTGAGTCGGTTCCTTTCTTCGCGTCCACATCACCCACTTTCTAAGTCTTCTCAACTACCTTACCGCTCTTCTTCCTATCCCTATTGATGTCTCATCTTTTAGAAGACCCACCACCTCCGAGTCCTCTGTAAGTGTATGATTATCAGCAACATCCCTCCTTTGCCACCATTGACTAGTGACGGGACCACTTCCTACTATCCTTCAAGGTCACCTGCTGTCTCCTCAACGCTACACCAATGTTTGATCTCTCCATTTCACTTCAAAATGGCATGCCCTCAACTTATAATGCTTAATATGTTATTTGAGTCTTGAGATGTCACTATTTGTCTCTTTCCCATTATACTTGTCTCTCTCCCTTGTTCTTTGTGTTTATTCCTATAACTACACGTGATATCATAGCCCATCCTGTTGGAGACAAGCTATAATTGTTGAGATGTATCATGTATGTACTTCAAAATAGTGATACTTGGGACCACGATCCCTTTCCTTTCATCTAGGGAATCCTGTTGTTGGTTGCAGGAGGATTTATATGGTGAAACTTGGTCCTGAAGGCACAATCTCAAGGCTCGTTTGGTGATCAAAGGATATACACAGGTT
Organism: Lotus japonicus; assembly: GCF_012489685.1. Classification (NCBI taxonomy): domain Eukaryota; kingdom Viridiplantae; phylum Streptophyta; class Magnoliopsida; order Fabales; family Fabaceae; genus Lotus; species Lotus japonicus. The sequence goes on from NC_080043.1 coordinate 42,663,345, forward strand.
GTAGATTAGATTATGGTGGCACTTTCTCTTCTATGGAAAGAATGGCTTCTGTCAGAGTATTCTAGTCTAGGGCCGCGATTCATCTCTAACCTTAATACCGAGTTGATAACAAAGTTGCTTTTTCTCTATGGTGAGCTCACAAAAGAAGTTTATATGGAGCAATCTTGTGGGTTAGTTGCTCAAAGGCAGTCATCCGGGCTTGTCTATTGTGTCCACAAATCCTTATATAGTCTTGGGTAATTTCCTAAGGATGTTGGGCAGATTCAGTACTTTGGTTTAGTAGTTTGGTATGACTCGAAGGTTGGCTCACTTTTTCAATAACATTCAATTCCAAGGTGCATTTCATTGGTGGTATGTGTCTACGATGTTGTCAATAGAAGTAACTAGCATCATGCACCACACATGTAAAACAATATCCATGTCACCAATTTCAATCAAACGATCTTGGCAGAATTTGATACTTCTTGGGGATAGAACCCATGCATGGGATTGTGATTTATCAGAGGAAGTATGTGATAGGTCAAGAATCTAGAGAAGGGAGAAGAAGATAGAAACAGAGAGAGAATAGAGAGAAACAGAGAGAGAGGGGTTTAGGAATTTCATTACTATCATCATCAACAACATAACAATTACAAGAATGGGGCTAGCTTAAATAGCCACCTAAATGATGTGTATCAGTATGCATAGACATTTCAGAGACAGTGTTGATGAACATTAACCTATCAACATACCTACAGATCCTGTTAGGAACCAGATTGCAAGCAACAGGTATTTATCAATAGAAAGATGAATTAGATGAGTACTGAGAGCTTTATTGAATTGAAATGGGACTACAAAGGAAAAGGAGTATTAATCCTAGAATTTCCTTTACTCAGAGCTAGGCTCCGCTTAGGAAGTCAATACTTCCTATACATAATGATTACACAGAATTCCCCCCCCAATGATCTCCACATTCCCTCTGCTTGCCTTATATTCTCTATCTACCTGCCAGCTCTCCTTTTCCCTATCCATTATCCCTCTAACTAACTTAGCCACTATTTTCCTTCTTGCCCCTTCTAGAATACACCTGAAAGATTCTTGGCCTATTTGTCCTATTATGAATTAAGTCCACATGTGGCAAATCATTAGGGATCCTATCAATACCCTCTCCTTCAGCTGCAACCTTGTCCTCAAGGTTAAAAGTAGGAAACTGACTCTGCATCATGACAACTTCTTCCCAAGTGGCCTCTTCAGCTGACTTTCCCTTCCACTGAATTAAAACTTGTTTAGTTTCCTCATCCTGCTGTTTCACTACCCTGGTGGCTAACACAGCTATCGGTTCATAGTCACCTATCTGATCCTCCTCCAAAAGCTCAGGCAGGGCCTCATCTTCTTGATAACTTCCGACAGCCTTCTTAAGTAATGATACATGAAATACTGGATGCACTTTAGAACCAGAAGGAAGCTTTAATTTATAAGCTACAGCCCCGACACGTTCAAGAATAGGATAGGGACCATAGTATCTGGCTGCTAACTTGGCATTGATCCTAGTCACCACTGACTGCTGCCTATGAGCCCTGAGTTTAACAAAAACCCACTCTCCAACAGCAAAATTCTGATCCCTCCTTTTCTTATTCGCGTGTACCTTCATCTTCTCCTGCGCGCGCAGTAATTGACTTCTCAATTGTCTCAGGGCCTCATCTCGATCAAGCAATTCCCTCTGTACAGCCTCAACCTTGGTTTCACCTTGTAGCCATCTTGTGATTTTAGGAGGAGATCGCCCATATACCACTTCAAAAGGGGTTTTCCCTGTAGATACATGAAAATTGGTATTAAACCAATATTCAGCCCAAGGAACCCAAGTTGTCCATGTCTTTGGTTGGTCTGAAATGAAACAACGCAGAAAGGTCTCTAAACACCTATTTACCACCTCTGTTTGTCCATCAGATTCTGGATGGTAAGCAGAACTCATCCTGAGTTGGGTACCTTGCATTCTGAACAGTTCTCGCCAAAAATTACTCATAAAGATTGGATCCCGATCGCTGACTATTGACATAGGAACTCCATGGAGCCGCACAATCTCCTTGCAAAACACCTCAGCTATACTCCTTGCAGTGTAGGGATGTTTGAGGGGGATGAAGTGTGAGAATTTGGACAAACGATCCACTACCACCAGAATGGCCTCAAACCCCCGGGATTTTGGCAATCCCGTAATGAAATCCAGAGAAATTTCCTCCCAAATTTGCTCTGGAATGGGCAGGGGTTGTAATAAACCCCCTGGTGAAGTAGCCAAGTATTTCTGGCGTTGACAAACATCACAATTCCTTATATAATCCTGTACAGTACCCTTCATCCCTACCCAATAGACATTGGCTGCAATCCTTCTGTATGTCTTATTGAATCCAGAGTGTCCGCCAAGAGGGGAAGAATGAAACTCTTTTAAGAGAGTAGGAATAAGCTGAGAGGTGGGTGGAATAACCAACCTGCCTTCATAGAGAAGTACGCCTTGCTTGAATGCATATCCTGGCTTGGCCGTAGGGTCCTGGAGCAGTTGGGCAATCAACTCCTGGAGCTTCTTATCCTGACTTAGCTCCTTTTGAAGTTGTTGTTGCTGTTCCCATAAAGGGAAAGACTTAATCTGGTTCAGCGCTGCTCCCTCTTGTATTCTGGACAAGGCATCCGCTCCTTTGTTCATCTTCCCTTGCTTATAGACTATATCGAAATCATATCCCAGAAGTTTAGCAGCCCAATTTTGTTGTTCCGCTGTCACTATTCTTTGTTGCATTAACTGCTTCAAGCTTTTCTGGTCAGTCGAAACAATGAACTTTCTACCTATCAAATATGGTCTCCAGTGTTGGATAGATAACACTACTGCCATCAATTCCTTCTCGTAAGCAGATTTCGACAAATTCCTAATTCCTAAAGCTTTGCTGAAGTATGCTATGGGTCTCGTATCCTGCATAAGAATAGCCCCTATGCCAACTCCGGAGGCATCACACTCAATCACAAATTTCTTGGAGAAATCTGGTAGGGATAGAACCGGAGCAGTAGTTAATTTCTTCTTCAGTTCCTCAAAAGCAATTTGAGCACTTCCATCCCAATTGAAATTGTCCTTCTTGGTAAGTTCTGTCAAAGGCTTGGCTATTTTCCCATAGTCTCTTATGAACTTTCTGTAGTACCCAGTGAGGCCCAAGAAGCCCCTGACTCCTTTTACATTCTTTGGAACTGGCCATGTGAGCACACTCTGAACCTTTCCTGGATCCACTGCTACACCTTGATCACTAATCAAATGACCCAAGTATTCGATGGTTCGTTGGCCAAATGAGCATTTTTTCCTGTTTGCCACAAGCTGGTGCTGTTGGAGTAATTGGAGGACCTCTTGCAGATGCCCAATATGCTCCCTCCATCCTTTACTGTAAATCAAGATGTCGTCAAAAAACACTAAGACACACTTTCTCAACAGAGGGCGAAAAACCTCGTTCATGAGACTTTGAAAGGTAGAGGGTGCGTTCATTAGCCCAAAGGGCATCACTAAATATTCGTAATGGCCCTCATGTGTGCGGAAGGCTGTTTTCTCAATGTCTGAGTCCCTGACCCGTACTTGATGGTACCCGGACTTAAGGTCCAGTTTACTGTAAAAATCTGCTCCATGAAGCTCATCCAAGAGTTCTTCAATTACCGGTATTGGAAACTTGTCGGGAACGGTTGCTTTGTTGAGTGCCCTGTAATCGACACACATCCGCCATGTCTTGTCCTTTTTTTTAACTAAGATGACTGGGCTGGAAAAAGAACTCGTGCTATGTCTGATGACCCCTGTAGCGAGCAATTCCTGAACCTGCTTCTCTATTTCATTCTTGTGGTGATGTGAGTACCTATATGGTCTCACGTTCACTGCTCCCTGGCCTTCCTTTAGGTTGATGGCATGCTCCTTGCTCCGCCTTGGGGGAAGACTAGTTGGTTCCTTGAATACCTCTGCAAATTGTTGTAAGACCTTCACCAGCTCTGTCTGTTGTTCCTGAGATAAGTTGGTTCCTGTTTCACCCCTTCTCTGATCCATTCCCCACAATTCCTGAGTAATAAGGTGCTCTGATTTTGACAACAAGCTTTGCAAAGCCACCAGTTGATCTTCTTTTCCATCAATTCCCTGTAAGGTCACCCATTTGTTGTTATGCCAGAAGCTCAAGATTTGTTTTTTCCAATTGACAATCATATCTCCCAGGGACTTCAACCATGCCATCCCAAGTACAATATCAATCCCCCCTAATTCGAACAAGTGCAATTTTGGAAACAGCTCCACATTTCCAATTTCAAGTTTCAACTTGTTTACAACTCCTCTGGAATGATCACGCGTTCCATTGCCTAACTTGATGCTCATGGGAGGAGTCTCCTCAGATGGCCAAGCCATTCTTTGTACCAAATTCTGGGACACAAAATTGTGGGTGGCTCCACTATCAACGAGAATCAACACAGGAATTCCCTCTACCTGTCCTTGGAGCCTTACGGTTTTGTGATCTTCTCTGGCTATGTGATCTAAGCTAACAACACATAGCTCGGCGACGTCTTCCTCGCTGGAATCCTCGACCTCGACTGCGAGCTCCTTGGCCTCTGCCTCATCCCCATCTTCTTCTTCCATTACTAGGATCTTGAGGTGCTTGTCGGGACATTGATGCATAGGGTGGAAAGGTCCTCCACATTTGAAACACAAGCGTTTCTGTCTTCTCTCCATCATCTCTTTGTACGACAGATGAGTGAAACCTCTGTCCCTATATCCTGTGCGCCTCTTCTCAGTGGAATTGGGCTTCTCAGACCTTGACCCGGTTTCCTTGCTAGTGTGTGGCCCAACGGTTTCTTTCTCACGTCCCTTTTTACCATGACCCAGTCGGTTCCTCCTCTTCCTGACCCATGGGTATTGGGTCTGAACGATCCAGTGGTTCCCCTTGGCCCACTTGTCCAACCCGACTCGTGCCCGCGGGTCTCCTTCTCTACAGCTCGGGTCACCTGTAGCAACTTGGTTCGACTCATATCTCCCATTGTAGCCAAGCTGCGAACCTTACCCCTCACCTCTGATCGTAACCCATGGAGGAAATATCCCAGAAATTGCTTGTCTGGAAGCCTGGGAATTTGAGCTATGAGATACTCAAACTCAGTGATATACTCATCCACCGTTCCTCCTTGCTTCAACTCTGTCAGTTGCTCGTAGATATCGCCATCACCGTGGCCACCATATCTGCCCAATAACGCCTCCTTCAGGCCTTCCCACGACAGTTCTTCGTCCTCTCCGATCAACGAATTGAAGAAATGGATCGTGGGTCCTTCCATGCTCAGCTGAGCTAGCCTCACCTTGATCTCCGGCGCGGTATCATGTACCTGGAAGTAGATCTCAGCGCGTGAGATCCACCCCGCTGGATCTTCGCCGGTAAACGAAGGCAACTCCACCTTCTTCACCGCGTGTCGATAATCAGAAAGGATCTCGTCACTCAGTGATTTGGGATTCGTGCCTTTTGGATCCCCCTTTCCTGTCGAAAGATCTCTCACCGGCGTTTCTTCTCCGCCTCCGCCAGAGCTTCCTACATCTGCAACCCTTTTTTCCAGGACTCGCTCCAGCATCGCGAGCAGACTCGTATGGTTCTCCTTCACCGCGGACTGCATATCAGCGAGAGCAGTGCGAACCACTGCGAGCTCGTTCTCTAGCGCATCCACCTTAGCTTCCATTGGCTTCTTCTTCCTTGGTGGCATTCACTGGTCCTCTCTCGAAGAAATCCGGCAGGTCGGACCAATTTGTTAGGAACCAGATTGCAAGCAACAGGTATTTATCAATAGAAAGATGAATTAGATGAGTACTGAGAGCTTTATTGAATTGAAATGGGACTACAAAGGAAAAGGAGTATTAATCCTAGAATTTCCTTTACTCAGAGCTAGGCTCCGCTTAGGAAGTCAATACTTCCTATACATAATGATTACACAGAATTCCCCCCCCCCCCCCAATGATCTCCACATTCCCTCTGCTTGCCTTATATTCTCTATCTACCTGCCAGCTCTCCTTTTCCCTATCCGTTATCCCTCTAACTAACTTAGCCACTATTTTCCTTCTTGCCCCTTCTAGAATACACCTGAAAGATTCTTGGCCTATTTGTCCTATTATGAATTAAGTCCACATGTGGCAAATCATTAGGGATCCTATCAGATCCCAATTCCAAACTACTGCCAAGACAAGGGAGCCACTTCCAAACCTAGAGAGGTGAAGATTGATTGGGTAATAGATTATCTCACTATCAATCATCCAGACATCCTTTTGCATTCAGTGTGGTGAGATAGTTTCTTAACTCCCTCTGTTAAGGACCCTAAGATGTAATAAGTCGGATGCCAAAATATATAAAATGAGCTCCAAGAAAATGTGTTTTGTATGAAAATGAAGGTCATACCCAAGTTATTATATATTCAGATGCAATTCAGAAGACTGTCACTCTCCTATTGATAGAAATCCCTATTCATAATGCAACACTTCTACTGGTAATAATTAGATTTATTTGAAAAACAAGAAACAAAATGCTGTTGCAAGATAAAGTTCTGAAGCAAAATATCGGGAGCCCTCTGTGAAACATATGTAGTTGAAACAGTTACTTAAAAAACTAAGATTTGGAGATGTTACACAGATGAATCTAATTGGTGATAATTAAGCTGCACTACCTATCGCCTCAAATCTAGTGTTTCGTAAGAGGACAAAAAGATAGATTCATTTCCTTTCATCGTGGAGAAGATCTTATCCGAAGATATCACCACTACCTTTAAAATTTCCATTGATCAACTGGAAAATTTCTTCACCAAATCACTAATAGAGTAAGAGGTCCTCAAATTAGTTATATATGTAACAAGCTTGTTGTGCATATGAACCTAGTACGTATAAGAAGGAACCCACAACGTGGCATATATGATTTACATATGTAATAAAAACAATTCCTATAGCTTTGTTACTAGTTGATAAGAACCAGGCATATATTGCAAAGAAAATAGGGAAAATCTCCCAAAAATTGATATAGAATTCTTATCGAACAAAGGGGAGATTGTATTACTGGTGAGAAGATTATTATAATACATAAAAGAGAAAATGCTCTCAATTTTTATCTTATTACTAGATAGTTGTTCTGCTCACAACCTCCTCTTATTTATAACCAACATGCCTAATTTTTTCAAAATCTATCTTGGGCTAACTAACTTTACCACTAACATACACTAATGGAAACCTAAATAACATCACATGCTAGCACATACTTTGTAACATTCCTTACTATCAAAGCACCATTGCCACTTGAAAGCTATGCTCAATTACTAACGCTCCAAAAAGTAACCAATATAGTGTTTTTGACCATAAACTTTTTTAGGGAAAATAAGAAAAGACTTAGAAAGACGTGGAGACGAGCTTAAATAACAGCACTTTACCTTAACTTCTTTAAGCCATAACGTCTTTAACTCTGGATCACCAAGAATGGTTGAAACTATAAGTGCTCCATGAAGAGGTGGGTTACTGTACATGGGTCTGGAAATCAGCTGCAACTGACTTTTTACAGCAACAGCTTGTTTCTCATTTTCACAAAGTAAGCTGCAAAAACTTAAAATTATGAGTGACCATTCTTTGCAGAATGTGATTCATATTTCAAAGCCAAGCCAGAGGTTTTGTAAACCTCAAGGTATTTCCCATGTTTACATACAAATTACTAATATCAACGTGTGAGATTCATTCCACAAGGCATTCAATGTGATCAATTTTAGTTTCATATTTTACCTTACTGCTGATTTGCTGTTAGTCTTGTTGAAAGAGAGGATTATTGAGAGAAATTGTTTATTTGGCTAAACACATGTTCTGGTTTTCACTGACTGATTTACAATCAATTAGAGAGAAATCTCAGCTGACAAACTAATCTCTAGACAAATAATATTAATCATTCTAATCTAATCAACAGTATAGATTCTATAATGCTAATATGCTAACAAATCTCTGATAAATTGAAGCCAATTGCAGATACAAGTAACCAAAATAATCACTTCTAGAATGTTGAATTTCACTGCCACTATAAGAGGCCAACAATATATATCCCTTCAAGCAGAAGACTGAGATGGAAGCTAAAATTTGTAACAATTGAAGGATCAAAATTCAAATAGGATGTAATGTTAGCATGAGACAATCAGCATCAGAGTTTAGCAGAGACATAGGTTGTCTAGCTCACTCCCAACCAAAAAGAAATGCCACTGAAGAGCCTAATCATATCATTCTTTACTCAATTTACACTACAACAGTCTACTTAACAAAGAGATATCTTAAAATTACCTAAGGCATCCAACTCGCTGGCCATACAATCCCATATTTTTTGCAAAAGACTGAGCAAGTCCTATTAAATGACCATCTTCAAGAAAAATCCTGATGGCTTTCGCATCTCTCTCTGGATTGCCACTAGCAAAACCTTGATATGCCATGTCAAATAAAGGGAAATGACCTTTAGCCTGGAAACAATCATGACAACAAAGAAGAAGAGTCAAAAGCTGCAACAAGAATAGCAAAATCCTGTGATCGAGAATATCATTCCCTTAAATTTTTTACCTTGATCTGGGAAGAGATCTCTCTCCATTGTTCTTCTGTAGGATCTACTCCAGTAGGATTGTGAGCACAAGCATGAAGCAGAAAGAAGGAACCATCAGGAGCATTCTGCATATGAGATGGCCATTTTAAGGAAAAGAAGAGTGGAGAAGAGTACTAGCAAAGTTTCAACTATAGAATCTGACAAATAAAGAATGTCAATAAAGTGTTAGGAGTGAGAGCAATATACCTTTATGTCTTCCATCAGCCCTGAAAAATCCAGTCCTCTAGACTCAGGGTGATAGTAACGGAATGTTTTCAAAGGCACTCCAGCATCTCTCCAAATGTTATGGTGGCTGAAATTTCTCATATTAGTAATAAGTACCCAGGCAAGTTTTTAACAAAATACAAAATTTACAACTAAATATCAAAATCCAAAGAATCATAAAATCAAATGCAATATTATTTTGTATAAAATACTCACTTGGCCCAGGTGGGCACTGGTATATAAATTTGTGTGTTAGGGTGAAAACGCTGTTGAAATGCAGCAAAAAGTCGACATGCACCAGTCCCAGATAAAGCCTGCACAGCAGCTATTTGTTTATCATTGATGAACTGAGAGTTTTCACCATATCCCAGCTTCAGTGATTCTTCAACCATCTTTATGCTTCCACCCATAGGAAGATACTCCCTGGCCAAACACAGACACATGTATGGAGAGTGATCAAGTATTCCAGTTAAACTGGTGTAATACTTAAATATTCAAACACACATAGTTTTCTGGAGAGTATTTCTATTTCTAACTGGCTTTCTTAGAAGCTTTATATCCCTGAAGGTAAGCATGAATAAGATGTTCATTTAGTTCTATGAACCTTGTGGAATCAAGTTTCATTTATTTATTTCATGCTCAAATAGTCAATTATTTTTAAAAACAGAGGCAATAAAATCTAATTTCACAAACTGGGTTTTCATGGCATGGTAGCATTAGTTGAAAATTGGACTGGAAAACATGTCCACCTTTTTTTTCCTTCACCTTAATAAAGAGAAAATGTCACCATCCTCTTCATCTGCAAGGTCAAATGTATATGCCATTTAATTTCTTATTTTCAGAAATATATTGACAGCTGATTTAGCATTCATTCCAATAGAAAAGCAAAGTCAAGATGGTTTATAGATATCCAATATATATTGTGAAAGGATGACTTTAAAGGGCAATGCTCTATAGCATTAGAACTGAACCATTTTAAATTTTCAATAACATTATGCCTAACCAATTATATCAACAGGATACTTCTAAAGTTTTCAGCTTTGACGCCAGAAAAGCAGCAGCAATAAAGCAGGATTCCCTATACCATCCAAAAACACCTACAGAAACCAATTATGCAGTGCAAGGAACCGTGATTCCCTTGCAAAGGGTAATGAGATAGTAGTTCTCATTCTCAAATCTCAAAGCCAAAGGACAAAAGCAAAACAAGTAGAATCATATTTCCAAAAGCGCTTTATGCAGACAAAACACACCCAAGAAGCAGACTCAGCTAGTGGGTGAACTTTAAGTGATCACCACAAATTGGCACAAGGAATCAATCACAATTGTATTACAACATGAAAAAACAGGGTAAGAAAAACAAAACAGAATTCAATCACAACACAACTTAATTTTTAACATATTTGAAACTTAACAGGAATTTTAATAACTTCAAAAACACTCATTAAAATTGAAAAAAATAAAAACAAATCTTTCACTCACATGAATTGGCTTCCTGCAATCCTCCTCTCTGCTTCCCTAACACATTCCAGAACCACAGGTTTTCCATTGTCATCGCGATACGCTCCCTTTTTTGCAAATTAAAAATAAAAAAGAAAATTAAATTCAGTTACATAAGCAATTAGTACATGATAATACACAGTCAATCAACAATCCACTCAAAATAAAAATAACAATATTATTAAGTTTCAAAAAATCACAAAAAGCCTGTTTCTAACCATTTTTCAGAATTTTTATTCAAGATTACTTTCAATTGCTACCTAAATCAGAAATCTGAACAGGAAAAAAAAATATAAACGAAATGCATTCAATGAAAATGAGAGAAAATTGCAAAAATTGCAGCTCGAGTGATTGGATTATTACACTCTCTTTCTCAACCGATTCGAGTTTTTGATACACAGAGAGAACAGCGAAGGAGAACTCACCACTCCGACATTGACTTTGTTTGGACTCTGATCGGCAAGAAAAGCTTCGGTAACACCGAGGATCGGGTCCTTGGGAGCTGGCTCGATGTTCCGGAACCACGACGACATGAACCTAGCTCCGGCGACGGAGCTGTGGCGGAGGAATCTACCGTTGAGCGAGTTGCGGATCGCCATGCTTGGTGAGTCGGAAACTGATGAAATTTCCAAGATACAGAGGACACAGTGAAAGCAGAGAAAGAAACGGTTAGAGTCACTGTCTTGTCATCAGGTAATAAATGTTATATGTTGAACACTTCGAGAGAATAAAAAACTAAAAAATATTGAAAGCCAACGGAATGACGGATCCACCACCACTTGATTTTTTTTCCTTTATTTTATTGAGTTTCCTGTGTTTTATGTGATTATTATTGAGTTTAATGGGGATGCGTGTAAACCATGTTTACACGGACATCCAATAGAAATGCATCTTTTTGCCACATCAGAATAATTTTAAGAATAATTTATTTGATTAAAAATAAAAATCAGGAAAAACAAGAACACGTTTCACCCTTTTCAGAATCGCAGATTTCACTTCTTCATCTGCAAAATCAATCGTACCCAAATCTAACATTGTGGCTACCGTAATTCCACCATCGGTTCTCTTTTCTTTGAAGTTTTCATCGTCTCGTCCTCCTTTGTTCATTCAGCCTTCTCTATCTCCAGATGAATATCCTCTCTCCCTCTATTCCATTTTCATTTTCTTCGTTTTTACTTTAGGGTTGGGTCGGTGGATAATAATCAATTCAATTTTGGGTAATGGATCATCGGTACAAGTGGAGTGGCAAATCTCTCAGACGCTACCAAAGCTATTGCTTTTGATTAGCAAACACAGTAGGTGAATTTGTGTTGAGGGTTGCCAGTTTTGGATACTGCAGGTCCTGCAACAAGGGAAACGTGCTATGTTTCTTTTCCCCTATTATTTCTAACTAAATAAAATCATTTTTAAAATTACTTTGATAAACTAATCATTTAATGATGTGGCAAAAAGAAGCATTTCTATTGGATGACTGTGTAAACATGGTTTACACTTTCAGTGTATTTCCATTAAACTCTTATAATTTGACCAAAAATTTACAAGATAATTTCTATGTCTTTAATTATAAGATTCTCTTGTTTATTAAAAGAATGTAATGAGGGGTGATTGTGAGTTTTTTTATTTTTGGTTTTTAAAAGAAAATTTAAAAATATAACATGTTTGGTACGGTGTTATTAGACTCAACCCAAAGATCGACTCGGTCTGGGCACTGGGTCAATGGGTCACTGGTTTGACCACTGCGGCACTGGTTGAACCGTTTGACTCGGTTGTCTCTAAAAAAAAGTTTAAAAAATTCATAATACTATAACAAAATGTCACAAAATATGATATACATTAAAATAAATGCGACAAGTAATATTGTCACTTTTAAAACTGTGATTTTAGTAATTTTATATGATGATGATGTTTTATATGTTTTTAATGATTTATGAATAATAATAAGATAATTTTTTTAATATATTTTTAATTGAGTTTTGTGTTATATTTTAATCAATACTTAGCTTTTGTTACTTTTTCATGGTTAATTTTGTTATTTAACAAGCAATTCATGATTTAATTGCTTATTTTAGTAATTATTTTTAAAGTAACTTATTTTAGTAATTTAAATCAAGAAAACTCACCACATATTGATTTTATAGTTATAGTATTACTAATTATTACATTTTTTGTTTTTTTTATATATATATAAAAATTGTATCAATGCCACCAAAACAGTTGGTTAGCCTAGTGGTAAGCTTTCCTATATCCCCCTTCATGTAACGGGTTCGAATCCTTCCCAGACAAAGATGGAAAAAAAATCTGGTCTCTAAAAAAAAAATTGGTGACTCGCTAGTTCAACAAAAAACTGGCCGAGTCACCGGTTTTACTGTTAAACCGGCCGAGCCGAACTAGTTTATAACGGGTCGATTGCTTGACCGATCAGATCCTCGGGACCGGTTCCCGGTTCAACTGGTTAAGTAACAATAGTTTGGTACAAATGAAATTGAATTGGTTTTTTACTTGATTTTAAAACGGTTTCATCCTAATATTTAAGACCACAAAAAATATTTTGTAATTATGGTTTTTAATTTTTAGTTTCAAGAACATGTAACTAACCCCGACCACCACCCTCCATCGGTAGGACAACCACACCTCTACCCTCCACCATCGTTGTCATAATTATCTACCACCACCACAACAATTTACTACCATCGGTAGGACAACCACACCTCTACCCTCCACTATCATTGTCATAGTACCATAATTATGAATAAGCGCTTAATTAAGCTGTGTTTTCAAACGGGACCTAAGTCTTGGTCCAACTTGTTTTACCGGCAGGTCGGGCCAATTTTCATAACATTGTTCTCAAGTCTTTACCATGCACCACAAGGCTCCACCTCCAACCCTAGTACTAAACTTCTGTTACTTTAATAGCATTAGGTATATTGAACTTATACATGGGAAGCCCAAGTATTTGTACCCGTAAAGGCAGCATTGAAATTAATTTCTTCTATATACCCTTCTGAAGATCATTTTTGTAAAATAAGAACATGACCCATATATTCCCATGAAGACTTTGGTATAAATTTTCAAAGGGAGATGTTCTCCAAGAAATTTAAACATGAACTTATACGGGCCTAAATCTGTAATAGACGATCCTCCCCATCCATTGACAATGATGGATTTTACTGCATTTTGTTAATTAACTTGTTGCATGAGTTTTTGCATGAGTTTTTCCGGCGAGAGTTTGTCCAGCTAACTGTTTCGTTGCATCACCTTCTATCTCCAGGTAAATAATCTCCCAAACTGTTACATCTGAGTCTTGCAGTGTTTCAACTTTCAACCCTGGTACGAGTGACAGGGTTCATGATAGAAGTTGATAGCAAAGGAACCTTTTCTTTAAGCATGAAGGAACACAACTAAAGGGGAAGCTAACTAGAATTTATAATTTGGGTGGACAGAAGAAATAGAACACAACTAATGTGGAACCGAGAGAGGGGATTGGATAGGTTGAGATAAAGAGAGGAACAAGAAAGATTGTGCATTTTTTTTGTTCTTCAGAAAGGTTGTCAATGGCCCGATGCAAAGTAAAAGCTCTCTTTTTTCTTCCTTTATTAAAAGGATATAAAAGCAAATTTAACATCCCTCTGCCCCTCCAGAACTAAAAGTAGAATTATCAATGACCAGGAAAGAAAATAAAGACGGGATTTTCCCAAACTTATGTGTTATATATAATTGAGGAAAGGAATAAGAAAAAACAAGGAAAACTTTATGAAATATACTCTGCAAACGCCCCAAAGTCACAAAGAATATTACATTGCAATAAATAAAAAAATACCATCTAAGTCAGGAGAAACCTTAGTCACACTTGCCTTCAAGAGGAATCCCCAGTTTCTTCTATGTAAGGAGAAGAATCTGATTCTTCCGCCAAAGATTCTAGCATGTTTATTACTTCAAAGGTATCATCCAGATAATACTTTGCTTTGCTTGGTTTTTGTCCAACCGTGCAAGCAAATACAGAAGCATTGGGGGAAAGAATATTTCTTGAGATTGCACTCCTAACTATTTCAAACATGTCCTCATCTGATCTGTCATCACCAACACAAAGCACAAAGTCAGCTGGTTTGCCATTCCCAGCCATTGATGAGAATATCTTTTCAGCAACTAAGCCTTTGCTCACATCCTGCAAAGCAAATGACATATAATGAATCAGTCCTTTTCCATAAAGATGCAGCATAATTATCTAGCACATCAATTATATAAGTTCATGCCAAAATTATATGATAACCACCAAGTTGAAAATTGTAACCACCAAGTTGCTTCAAAACAACTCCTTCAACAGCATATACAAAGTAAGGAAGCTTGTCGAACCCGAATGTAAGAGAAGTTCTAATGCCATGTTAAGAATGTTAGATATCTCATACGAGGATGAAATAGGTCAGGTTTTTGTATCCAGTGGATGGAAATTTCTCTTGTTATATATATGCTTGGGGGGTAACCAAATAGACTAAGAACACATTAGTTAACCGTTCTAAGTTCCTCCATATCTTTTTGCTATTTGCTTTTTGGTAACAAAAAGTCTCATCTTACCCTAGTTCGACATCATAACATTTCGAACCGCTATTTACACCAATTTTGTACACAAAAGATCATGTTCCAACAATAAATTTGCAAATGAAGCATTAATCAGTTCTCTGCACCTCACCCAAGCCCTCTGCTTATAAGAAATAATCTTAAAGGTTGATGATTTCTAAACTTCAGAAGCCAACTTAATATTGTATATGGGTCAGCATACCATCAGAAATAAAACCAGAAAGCAGAAGGGTCAGATAAAATGTAGCAAATGAAAATTGAAAGAAACTAAATTCTCCCACAGTATGACGTATACAAGAAATTCATACCCAGGAAAGCATTTTTTGAAAGGAGATTTTCATATTTATCAATTGTAAAATTCGCTTCACAGAGAAATCGTTTAGAAGATTATGCATACCTGAGGCTTCACTTCAACAATAAACTGGCCACTCTTCACAGCAACAGGCTCATTGGCCAAAACACTTTCTAGATGATCTAACATTTCCTTAGCCTGAGCAGATCCAAAACCAAGGTCTGCATCCCGGTATTGCCAGACCAAAGCACTTTCCTTCCGTTCAATGCTGGAACCATCGGTTGCCTCTGTATATAGTTTCATTACAGGTTGCGCAATCTGCATCCATCCAAATTCAGTGCACTTACCTAAAATTTCCCATTCTTCACTCTCGGACCATCTGAAAAATGCTCAAACCTTTAAAACGAATTGCTATGTAAAAGCAGAGAACACAAGACAAAATTTAAGGACAATAGAACAAGAGAGAAAACATTCGACAAATTATATGTTCGCAAAGTGCAAATATACTTCTAGATTTGATTAATAAGCAGATCTATATTCCACACATAGAGGAGGTAGTGAAAAACATTTTCAGCAATAGAGTACCACTTATATGGAACTTCTTCCCTCAACACAGGTTTAAACTACAGAGTAGGATGAGTTACTAACAGCATTTGCATAACCATATATAATTGGATTTCAAATCACATTATATCATACACTATCAAATTTGACTTGAAAAGCCATTTGACCCCCATCTTATGGGTTTGTTTAGCAGAAGGAAATTATTCTAATTTGGTGCATCCAGACAAAATGAAATGGCACTTTCCAACTCTAGCATAAGATCATTGTATGAAGGTGCCTAAAAGATGTTTAATTTTCATACGACACGTGCAAAATGTGATTCTGAACATCAATATTAAGCATAAGAAAATAGATGACATGTCAGAGAGAGATCACACCTCAAGAAGTACCCATGTTCTGCAGCAATTCCAAGTTTTTTGCAGGGGATAAACCAGTCGCTTAAGCTATCCCTTCCCCGTCCACTAACAATGAAAACTACATTTTTGGGGTCTGCACAAAGTGATTCTAAAATAGAGATGACTTCCGTGCTTGGACTCTTATTAATGGAGTTCTGTGGCATCACAGTACCATCATAGTCCAACAAAATGGCCCTGCTTGTTGCTCTCTTGTAAGCTGAAACCATAGAATCAATTGAGAGCTTTTTAAAATTAGGGTCAAGTGCCACAACTCTAAATCCAAAACTAAGACCTATTCCCCAACATCTTTTCTTAAGAAGGTCTGTGCAAGCCCTCTCCATGTCTTGCAAGAAACTACGTGACCAGTATGCCACATCATGAGTGCTTACATATCGGTAATGTTTTTCATGCCGTAACTGTTTTTCTGCATCACCCATTGAGATGGCCTCATTCATTGCCTCGGAAGTTGCTTCAACATTCCATGGATTGACACGGATAGCCCCACTAAGTGACGGAGAACACCCAATAAATTCTGATATTACCAGCATGCTCTTCTTTGCGTCGTAGACATTGGAACTTGATTCAGAACTAGATAATCCCTGTCTACAAGCAATATATTCATAAGGAGTTAGGTTCATCCCATCCCTTACTGCTGTGACAATAACACACTCAGCAATGCTGTAGTAGGCAACTTTTTCAGCAATTGGAACCGACCTATCAATAAAAACAATAGGTTCATAACCAGGTCGCCCAAACACTCTGTTGATCCTGCTGCAGCTTTCTTGTATTTCAGTGTGTATCTCCTCTAGGTGTATCCCTCTACCCCTTGGAGGATTAACTATCTGGACCAGAACAGCTCTTCCCTGCCATTTGGGGTGTTGTCTGAGCATCTGCTCCATAGCCAAAATCTTCAAATTTATGCCTTTAAAAATGTCCATATCGTCAACACCAAGCAAGATGGTTTTTCCTGCGAATTTATGTCTAAGCTCCCTTACCTTACACTCCTCATCTGCCATTCTCATAACTGATTCAATCCGACCCATGTGAATCCCGACAGGCATAATCTTAATACTGATAGTCCTTCCATAATATTCCAATCCTAGATAACCCCTCTTTGACTGATACTCCAAACCCAACATACGACTGCAACAGGAAAGGAAATGGCGAGCATAGTCAAAGGTATGGAATCCAATGATATCAGAGTTCAGTAAAGCTTTCAGTATCTCTTCCCTGACAGGAAGAGTCCTATATATCTCTGATGAAGGAAAGGGGCTATGTAGGAAAAATCCAATCTTAGCCCGGTTAAAACGCCTTCTAATAAAAGTCGGCAGCACCATCAAGTGATAATCATGAATCCAAATATAATCATCTTCTGGATTGATTATTTCAACTACCTTTTGAAAAAAAAGCTTATTTGCCAGAACATAGGCTTCCCACAAAGTACGATCAAAACGATGGCTTTTATCTGTAGAAAATGGTAACATG
The DNA here is from genome assembly GCF_012489685.1 of Lotus japonicus. Lineage (NCBI taxonomy): Eukaryota > Viridiplantae > Streptophyta > Magnoliopsida > Fabales > Fabaceae > Lotus > Lotus japonicus. Next base: position 42,680,966 of record NC_080043.1, read on the forward strand.
TAATGGAAAAGTGGCCATAACTGCCTCTTACAGAAGCCATCATAGAATTTATCCAACACATCAGGGGGTAGAAAAGTAGGGACACATTTGAACTTGTCCAACAAATACTGTGAAACGTCATCCTGTTCAGCTGGATCAATGTCAACACGTAAAGACCCAACATAAAGGATCTCCATATCTTCTGGTAAACCATCCTTAAGCTGTAAAAGCAAGGAATCCTCATTCCAACTGAAACTCCACCCTTTGTTGTCCTCTTTCCGCTTTGCTTTCAGAGGCAGCTGGTTTGCTACAATGATCATTCGATCAGAAGAAATAGTTGACGGATTATCAGAAGAAACACTAACAGCCTGATCATCATCCAGCTCTGAGACTATCCCAGGGACACTCATAACCCTCGGCATCCGCCTTCTTTCCTTTGACTCCCGCCCCATGGCCGGGAAATTCCCAGAAGCCAAATCTAAAAGGTTTGTATACGATCTTGACATCATCTTGGCGTCCTTCTAAAAATTCACAACCCGACAAAACTCGTTTAATCTGTAAAATTGACAACAAGCAAAACACATCCATGATTAAAGAAACAAACACAACCAAACTCACAATTCACATACTAAAAACAGCCCCCAAGCACAAACACACATTCTCAAACATTAACATATGAGAACAACATTCATTAAGTGATAATGAAGCACACTAGTCTATGCTAAATACTTTTCTGGTTGCAAACAATGACCAGTTTACCAAAATAAAGACACATCACACTCACACACCCAGCAATTCCGTAAGACATATTCCAACCTTACACACTATGCAAAAGCCCCAAAATTCTTGACCCCCAAAAGGGTTACATCACAATGAGCATCGGAACAAACACCCTTTACAACAAAACAAAAATCGGAAGAAAAAAAATCATACTCCCGATACAATAAGATCGATTCAAATAAAACTCGATTACCAAAACAAATTCAAATAAACAAAAAAAGAAGTTTTTTTTATCAGTTTCCCCTTCTTCAACCCAATACAGAAAAACCGCACATCAAAATCGAGAGAAAACGGTGAATTGAAACCGAACCTTGTGCGATTGAAGCAATGACAAGAGATTCCTCAGAGGTAACAGTAGCAGTTTGCAACTGAATTAATGTGAAAATTCGCAAAAAAAAGGGGAATGAAAACTAGGGTTTCGTTATTTACAAGATCTCTTCTCTCTTTTCTTTCTTCTCTCTTCGCTTCTTATCATTCTCCTTCTCCTCTCGCAGAATGAATTAGCAATTAGGAAACCCTTATTATTGAAATATAAAAACGAGGATTCACGTCGTAAATAATATAATATCTCGCGTAATTATTATTATTAATTTGATTTGATTTGTTTCAATTATATTGATGAATTGAGGTGAACGGAAAATATTTCCGGAATTTTAAAGATTTACTAGTAAGTAGCCCGTGCAATGCACGGGTGAGTTTCATAAGTGTTTTAAATATTTTAGTATATATTCAAATTGAAATTTTGTAGGATAACATTTTAAATTTTATACTAATAAGTTTATTCACATTAAATTAATAAAGATAATTTCTATATTAAGTTTTTTGGAAAGTTAATTCATATATGCAAAAAATAAAGAAATATTTATTATAATTACAATTATAAAAAAAAAGATGGACATACGTGAAATATAGTTAATAAAAAATATACAAATTTGAAGCACTTTGTAACACATTTATGCCGGCAATTATCAAGTTATGAATTGGAAGAAGTACTAGTGTTTTTTACCCGCACGTTGCATGGGGAATATGTCTATTATATTTGATATGTCAATTAATCCCTTGATTATTAAAAATATATTAAACAACGGATGAAATAGAAGAGTCTGAAATGCTAAGTAAAGTGGACATAAAGACTTCTCTTCTAAGTTTGATTGAGATCAACAGGAACTCATTTCACATTCTTCGTAAATATGAAGACAATAGCACAAATCATAAATATAAGGAATTACTAACATATTAATCTTTAAAAAAATGAATGTGATAGTAGCACAAATCAGGATTGTAAAAGATAAATCATAAAATATGACATTATTGTATTTATTCCAGGTCATCCAAGGTTGAGGTACCTACAAAATCAAATAATAACACAACTTGATATCTTTATAATATCATGATAATCAATACTCACTTGGTCATTGTTGTGGTCTTGCTCAGACAATCTAAATAAGGCCACATATCCCCATAGGCCATAGCCCTGACCACCCACAAACTTCATTAGACACATCAACAATATCACTATCATATCATTTCAATGTTAATTTTAAATGAAAAGTTCATTGGTCTAGCTAAAATTAACAGTAAGTTTAAAGAGACACATTTGACTAAAATTATCGAAAATCGAGAAACCTCTTCCTCCACTTCCTTCTTCTTCCATCAGATATAAACATATTTTTGCCATATTATGTCTAAAAAAATATCAGCTACAAAGCCAACTATCCAACACTTCAAAACTGAGAATTTGTTTCAATTCAAAACAATCTTAAAGAATTCATTCTTGACATTTTTAGACAATTCAATGTCATTACAGGAAGCTCCTCATCTTTGCCAAAATCTAAATCTAAAGGTCATTGTGACTCATACTCTTATATCTACATTCCACGTGTCATTCTCAGGTTAATTCTCATAAAAAAATACATTTTTTAATTTTAGATTTGATTAGGATTTAGGTTGTTTATTTTTTGATTTGATCTTAATTTATTTTTGATTTATTTTTAGAGTATTAATTAATTTTTATGGTATTTTTATTGAATTGTCGGATTTTTAATTAATTCAGGATTTTATGAGTTTCTATTGTGATTTGCTTGATTTTGGTAGTTTTCATCTATATTTATTTAGTACCTTTTTAAATTTTAGATTTGATTAGGATTTAGGTTGTTTATTTCATGACTGTATCTTAATTTATCTTATTATTTATTTTTAGAGTATTAATTAAATTTTATGTTATTTTTATTGAATTTTTGAATTTTAATTTAATTAAGAATTTTATGAGTTTTTATTGTGATTTAGTAGTTCTTAATTCAATAAAAATACCACAAAATGAGGCAAAAATTAAAAGGCTACACACAAGTGAAAATCCTCTTCTCTTTCATTGAGAATTTGTGATCTCTGGAAAAGTCCTTCCTCTTTGCTTCAATTACCGTCGAGCAAGAGAGTTGACGTCTCTCCCCCTCCTCCCTACTTCCAATTGTAGAGCCAAATCAAATCATGGTGGTAACCATCAAAACCCCAATCTTTATCAGCCCTGACAAACACAAATTAAATCAACTCATAATCAGTTCATACTCCATGAAAATCTTGCTCCTTCAAGTTTTTCGGAATTTTTTATAAAAAAAAAAGTTTTCGGATTTTTGTTCTTCAATGTCTTGCTCACTTGCCACGCATTGAGGCATCACAAGTTCGTGGTATGTATATTAATAGTACTATATGCTTTTAATTACTTCATATATATATAGGCAATTGAAATCTTTTTTCTATTGTGAGCATGTTCGGTTTCCGTAAACCCACTCAAAATGTAACACCCCGATTTTGGTGGCGTCACTTTAGTAACCAAAAATAAAATAAAGCGGAAAAGCAGGTATATTTTTTTCGTTTTCTTTTTAAATAAAAAGACTTGTCGAATTGAAGACTCAACTCAATCGCGATTAACAGCGACTAACATACAATATAAGTACAGCCCTCGCTGCAACCAAAAACATCGCCACGAGTGTCCTCAAGTGGCGGAAAGTAACATCAAGTAATTGAAAGTAGCGCTCATAGGCAAATAAGTGCAACTCATAGACAGAGTCATAAGTTTTATAAATACAGTCTTCTAAGAAAATAAGTCAGCCCAAAACGGCCTCCAAAAGACCTCTTACGTCCGACAAACTCTCTGTGATCCTCATGGAAGAGAACCGCATGAAAAGCTAATAGTCGGGGACCTACCCTGCCCCAAAGTAAGAAATGAAAATCAGAGCTATGACAACGAAACTCGATATACTATACCCCTAACATCGACCCTCATCCGATCCTGCATGAAGTCCGGGTCCACGTCGAAGGCTCAGCAGTAGTCATTTCGCTCCGGATCTTCCCCGAGCGACGAAGCATCACGAAACAATCCGTCAACGGCATCTGACCAAAAGGGCATACATAGCCCCCCAAACACAGGTAGCACGCGCAAGGGTCAACTTACGGAATATAGTATAGAGAATACAAGACAACAGGTAAAATATAAGGGGTATATATATATATATGTTGTATATAAACATATAAGTTCTACATTGTCTACCCTAAGGTTTTTACATAACATGTTATCAAATCTCTAATACAATTCAATCATCAAAACACATAACGATGTTTATCAACATCAAATCATCAAAACACATAACGATGTTTATCAACATCAAATCATCAAGATCTCAACAAATATAGTTAGAGTGCATGATATGTCAATGCAACGTCAATTCAAAAGGTTCCGGAAGAAGTAGGCTGGGCACGATCGAGTCGGTCCTAACACTGGCATTGTGTCGACCATAACCCTCGGGTGTCACTTACAACCTTGTCATAGTCGGATCAGTCCTAATCCTGTGGGTCGACTTTTCCCTCCGCTATGTCTGACATCAACAAGTCGATCCTAACCTTACCGTCGATCATATCCCCCATCGAATGCTCGAGTTACCCGAAGGCATATACTGTACCCGAAGGTATATATTGTACCCGAAGGTATATACTGTACCCGAAGGCATATACTGTACCTGAAGGTATATACTGTACCCGAAGATATATACTGTACCCGAAGACATATACTGTACCCGAAGGCATATACTGTACCCAAAGGCATATACTGTACCCGAAGGCATATACTGTTCTGCGACAAAAGGCAGATAACTATAGAAAGAGTGCAATCACTCACGATAACTTCTCGAGTCATCCGACTCATCTAATTCGATGGTCAAAGCTGCTCAGCGAGCGAAGAGTAACAATGTACTTGGAAACTTATAGTTCCCTGACTTATCCTTTAGATAGTCAAATAAATAAACTGCTCATCGAGCGAAAGAGTATAAGCATACTCGGAAACTGTTGAGCTTCCCCAAAACTTCGATTCGGCGACACTTCTCATTTTCCAAAACTAATATCCAAATCCTAGAAGTTCATTTGAGATTCTTAACATTTAATTAAAAGAGTTTGAATGTTGTTTAAAGCATTATGGAATTTCTCATGAAAATATTTTCTTTCCAAAACTATAAGTTCAAAAGATCCCGATATCCCCAAAATCCCATGAGAAGGTCTTGAAACCACAAAAGAAGACAAGAGTCTGAACCTCAGTTCGTCTTGTCGAGATAAACCCTTAAGAACTCGCCACCAACGGGGCATAACTAACCGTTATTCCTCACATTTTGGTAGTCCACGAATAAACGATATAAATTGCACCATATGGTCAGCATATTCCAATAATAATTGCATGTTCCAAAATAATGCGCACAAATATTCACATAGCCTAAGATTAACCATTTAGCACATAGCAAGTATGGCATGTGAATCAAGTAATTGCGGTAAAACATAACCCTGTCCTATCCACTAGGAAGCAGTAAGACGGAAACCAGTAAACGGCCGAAGCCTCTCAGAAAAAGGAGACACACGCCTCATATTAGTTTCACACGGCCGAAGCCTCAAAACATTTTCTCCAGTCAAAGCGATAAAGAAACATAAATAAGCAAGTCGAATTTATCGACGCCTAAAGCATTAGCTAGCAGTGTAAGTTGCCCTTACCTCGAGTTGTTCTAGTCTCGCGGTGCAGGTCTCGCTCACAAGCTTGTTCAGTCAATCCCAAAGTTTCCACAACTGAACCTTTGAGCAAACAAAGCAATAATGAATCAAAACAAGTCGATACAGTCGAAACAATCCTAACTAACGTTAGACAAAGCTCAAGAAGCTTCAGAGTACAATATCTAGGCACGAATGGAAGGGCTTCCCCCGAATGGATGAGTTTTGACTCGATTCAAGTTTTGTACAAAAACACTTTATTCGCTAAAACGTGCATAACTCGAGCTACAGAACTCGGAATGACACGAAACCAGAGCCAAAATTTCGACAACGGAGAGAGCTACGCTATAACTCAGGTCACACAGACCCAAAAATTATTTTTGGACACGATACCATGGCATATAAGTTTCAGCCACTATCAAAATAGGGTTTCACGAACTTTTTCTTCGATCTAATTTAATTCCTAGGTATTCTTAGGTGATATCTAGGTCAGGGAAACTCTCAGAAAAATTATCGGATCGAAAACTGTCGCAGGGATATTTTGGTCAATATTTTTGGCTCAGAATTTCAAAATTGGAATTTCGAAAAAAAAAATTGGATGGGGACGTCACCAACGACATTTATGACAACTAATCCTACTAGCGCTAAGCTCTTGGGCATGTAGGCAATAAGTTTAGACACTGAAATCAAGTTATTTGGACAGTTTTACAAAAAGCTCAAAACTTTAAGCACAGAAAAACATAGAGAAAAACGACGGAATTGACGATCTGAAGTATGAAATAGCAACTATACCTCGATGCCTACGCGTAGCAACTGTCAGTGAGACGATCAGGCAAGAAACGGCGAAAATCTCTTCCTCCCCTTCTTTCCTCAAGCTCGCGGCCTCCAACAATGGTGGTGGGGAATTTTATTATTTTTTTTCTTTTCAAGCTATTTATAGTTTATGGAAAATGCGGGAAAATGAAAATTTCGCGATTCCGATTTTTCCTGCGCATTCCTCTGTTAATTCTAAGATAGATTATGGCGACATAATTCCAGAGCTCAAAATAGGTTTCTTGGAATTAAGTCAAACGATCCAAAGTCGGTGTGAATCGATTTATCCCGGAAAGCTACTTTTTGCAGTTGATGTCGAATGGGAAAACTTCGTTCTGAAGAAAGATTCAAAATATCGAAAGAAATAAATAGGCTTACACGTGTGAAATCTTCGTTTGAAGCTCTGAATAGAAAAAGTCTTCATCGTCGGTTGATTTTAGGTTTCTTGAACTATCAGTGATTTAGTTTCGGCAAACTTCCGAGTATTGGAATTTGACGTTCGTACATTCTAGGGTTTCGTATCGAAACACTTGTTTATAGACGATCAAGAGAAGCTCTAACATTTCTCTGAAGATTTTTGGAATTAATTTCCATCGTGTCTTTAAGTATAAATTAGCTATTTACTAGCACTCTTGCCCTAGGTTTAAGCGAATATTAATCGTGCTATAACTTTTATCGACTTTGATACAATCCTTAGCCTTTTCCTGAACTTTCTCCTTCATAAATTATTTCCATTCAATAAACTTGTTCAGGTTTTCCTTCACGATACATCAAAACTAATCGTGAATAGGAATTTTATTCGGTTTATTCTAAACTTAAAAACTTGGGTCTCACATTACTACCCTCCAAAAAGAAAGTTTCGTCCTCGAAACTTAAGGTTCAGCAAAAAGTCCCGGATACTGTTCCTTGATCTTTTCCTTCAGCTCCCATGTCGCATCACCAGTGTCCTTGTTCCAAATGACTTTTACCAACACAATCTCTTTTCCCCTCAACTGTTTTATACTTGTGTCTCCAATGCTAATTGGCGGCGTCTCGAATGACAGATCATCTCTCAGCTCTAAGTTGTCCAACTTGACCACTTGCATTTAGTCTACGTTGGAAATAATATTTGTTGGCATTCCGTGCAATCGCACAACCTTAACCACTTGCTCCTTTGCTTTTGTTCGTCCAAAATTCTGAGTAGAAACTCGGTACATCTCTATGTTCTGGAGTGAATGCTCAACTTGTCCTCGTGATGTTCACTCATGATCCAAAACTCAACTCGATCGCTTGATAACTCCTAGACGAATTATTTCTTTGGAATTTACTAGTCCATTAAAACACCTCCAACTTTGCAACTATCCGCACGAACACCAAGAAATCAAACTTCTACTCAGACACTATTCGAATTAAAACTCGATTTAAGTTCTCATTTCTTGTCCTTCACAAAACTGACTCCCTTTAACATCAACTTATCAACAACTTATAAGCTAATCTTCATCTTAATATCTAACAATCCATTATTATCGTCTTCGTCCTCAAAACTTTCCTCACTCAAACCAATTTACACTTACTGAAATCCCTAACACTTCGCATAAATCGAGACTTATCCTCTAGAAGATCAAATCATAACTATACCTCAAGGGTCTTAACTTGAAACTCATCTTCAGATCTTTAATCTTCTAAGATTTAATTGCTATCGTTATTACTAAAACCATTAAATCTCTTATTCATACCAAATCCTCAACTCTCAAGGTGAATCTTAACCCTAAGATTTCAATCCAGCTTAGTAAATCTCACTTAGTCATCTTAGCACATTTCTCTGAAATCCATATCGTCAATCTCAAGTATTCAACTTTCTTTCTCTAACTTAATCATTCTCAAACAATTCAATACTTAGTCACTCAAGCAAACACCTGACAAATCTCTAAGTCTTCCACATTCAAGTTAAAATTCATAGGTTTAAAATCTAAACTTTTACCTAGTTTGCATCGGTAATGTCCTTTAACACTTCAACACTTTTCAAGTGAAAATTCATCTCTTAAGACTATAATGTCTCCACAAATAAATCAAGCGCTTAGCAAAACTTATTCCTCGAACTCGACTAACAACAATCTAGTTCAGGGTTAATTCTCCTCAATCTCGTTATCATCAAGCAATCATCTATAACCTGATATTAAATCCAACATATTTAGTCTCTAACAAATCCACCTCGGAAATCACATAACCTATGACTTTCTAACTTCCGAGAAAATACTTAAGATTTTCCAGCATTAATTCTCTTGAATTAGTCTACCTCTACTTGGAGTAATCATGCGAACTAACCATTTAATGACTAAACGACAATCATCAACTTCCAAAGATTTAAATCTTAATCCTCTACAATCAAGTGCTCATCATAACTTACCTACCAACTCGACTAATCCTCGATCCAATCAAGTTAATCTTACTAATCCTTCTATCAAAGTCCATAGCCAGCTGTGATTCCGAATATCACCCCCTCAATATTAAGTTGATCAAGCCTAATACATCGAAGGTGGAAATTTATAAAAACCCACTGGAACAGTCAATGAGTTCCTATCATCCAGTAGTCACAATTATCCCGACATCCAATCCTTAACGGTCCCGCTACGGAACTACGCACCCTCAACATAACACGTATACTACCCATAAGGAATCTCTCTAAGATTCGTTCTTCAGCTACTAGCTTCCTTATAAACGCTTCGGTGCAAAACTACTTTCTAGGCTTAGCGTGCTATTCTAAACCTCATGTACCTCTATAGTTTAAACACGAGCAACCATCAAATAAAGTCTTAATAGGTATAATAACTATAAGGCCAAAGCTCAAACAATATAAGTAAGATAGGTATGTTGCATGCGCTACGAGAGTAATGGAGCGTATTATACTAGAATGAGAAAGAATGGTTAGAAGGTTACCATCGTTCTTGCGCTCTCCTTTGGCAAACCCCTCAGCTCCCTCACCGTCCATGGTGTAAACCCTTCCTCTAGCAGCAGGGTGCTTTCCCCTTGCAGTGTTAACAGACGGCTTCCTCTTGGGCGCCTTACAACCCACAGCTAGATGCCCCACTCGGTTGCAATTAAAGCATCTTGGTCCAGTCGTTGAGCACTTGTCAGCAAAATGCCCAGTCTTCTCACACCGGAAACATGTCACATTTTTGTTGCCGGCTTGATTCCCTGCACCTCCAGTAGCAATGGTCATCGATTTGTACCGTCCTAGGGTAAAACCTTCCCCCATAGGGCGCTGATAAGGCTTCTTTATCTGAAACTTTCATTTTCCCAAGTTGTCTTGGGAGCTCGACCTCATCGGTCCCCCAGTTCCTGTTCTATTCATCCTTCTATTTTTCATCAGCTCCACCTCTGTGGCCTTCTCAACCAAAGCTTGAAATCGCATAACCCCCAACGGCCTCACTGAATCCTCGATGTCTGCTCTCAGCCCATTCAGAAACCGCTTACACATGTAGCGTTCATCAACATGGTTGTTGAAAAACTGGAAGTGCTTAGCCAGTGATTCTAGTTTGGAAGCATACTCAGGTATGGTCATGCTCCCTTGACAAAGGGTCAGAAATTGTGCCTCCCGCTCGTCTCGAGCGCTAGTTGGAAAGTACTTCTCTAGAAATGCAGCACGGAAAGAGTTCCAATTCACCTCTTCGTTGTTTGCTTCCATGATTCCTCTGGCGCCCCTCCACCAGTACTCAGCATCTCCTAACAACAGAAAAGTCGCCATGCCCACCTTGGCTCCTTCAGCAGTTCGTAGCACACCGAAAATCTTCTCAATCTCTTGGATCCAGAGATCCGCATTGTCCGGGTCAGTCCCACCCGTGAACTTGGGTGGATCCTGCCTTCTAAAATCATTCAGTCCCCTGTTCTGGTCCAGGGCTGCTTCTCTCTGAAGCCGGTGTAGCTCGCGTGCATCCTCAGTAGCACGCCTGTGTGCATTGTCATTTGTCTGTACAGTCATTGCTTGGACCAAAGTGGCCACCATCTCAGCAAGTTGGTTAGAGTTCACCATGTTCTGTTTAGTTAAACAAACAGTTAGTACTAATCATAAGATACCATTTACCATAACTATACAATATGATTAAGCAATAACTTCAATCAATTCTAAGCGAAAAATCGCTTAGCAGACAATCAATTTTTTACTCTTTGCAGAGTCACACAACCTAGCACAGAAGACCTATTCCCCAAAGACTCCCGAAAGACTCGACAAGCTCTGATACCACAATGTAACACCCCGATTTCGGTGGCGTCACTTTAGTAACCAAAAATAAAATAAAGCGGGAAAGCAGGTATATTTTTTTCGTTTTCTTTTTAAATAAAAAGACTTGTCGAATTGAAGACTCAACCCAATCGCGATTAACAACGACTAACATACAAAATAAGTACAGCCCTCGCTGCAACCAAAAACATCGCCACGAGTGTCCTTAAGTGGCGGAAAGTAACATCAAGTAATTGAAAGTAGCGCCCACAGGCAAATAAGTGCAACTCATAGAAAGAGTCATAAGTTTTATAAATACAGTCTTCCAAGAAAATAAGTCAGCCCAAAACGGCCCCCAAAAGACCTCTTACGTCCGACAAACTCCCTGTGATCCTCATGGAAGAGAACCACATGAAAAGCTAATAGTCGGGGACCTACCCTGCCCCAAAGTAAGAAATGAAAATCAGAGCTATGACAACGAAACCTGATATACTACACCCCTAACATCGACCCTCATCCGATCCTGCATGAAGTCCGGGTCCACGTCGAAGGCTCAGTAGTAGTCATTTCGCTCCGGGTCTTCCGCGAGCGACGAAGCATCACGAAACAATCCGTCAACGGCATCTGACCAAAATGGCATGCATAGCCCCCCAAACACAGGTAACACGCGCAAGGGTCAACTTACGGAATATAGTATAGAGAATACAAGACAACAGGTAAAATATAAGGGGTATATATATATGTTGTATATATACATATAAGTTCTACATTGTCTACCCTAAGGTTTTTACATAGCATGTTATCAAATCTCTAATACAATTCAATCATCAAAACACATAACGATGTTTATCAACATCAAATCATCAAAACACATAACGATGTTTATCAACATCAAATCATCAAGATCTCAACAAATATAGTTAGAGTACATGATATGTCAATGCAAGGTCAATTCAAAAGGTTCCAGAAGAAGTAGGCTGGGCACAATCGAGTCGGTCCTAACACTGACATTGTGTCGACCATAACCCTCGGGTGTCACTTTCAACCTTGACATAGTCGGATCAGTCCTAACCCTGTGGGTCGACTTTTCCCTCCGCTATGCCTGACATCAACAGGTCGATCCTAACCTTACGGTCGATCATATCCCCCATCGAATGCCCGAGTTACCCGAAGGCATATACTGTACCCGAAGGTATATACTGTACCCGAAGGTATATACTGTACCCGAAGGCATATACTGTACCCGAAGGTATATACTGTACCCGAAGGCATATACTGTACCCGAAGGCATATACTGTTCTGCGACAAAAGGCAGATAACTATAGAAAGAGTGCAATCACTCACGATAACTTCTCGAGTCATCCGACTCATCTAATTCGATGGTCAAAGCTGCTCAGCGAGCGAAGAGTAACAATGTACTTGGAAACTTATAGTTCCCTGACTTATCCTTTAGATAGTCAAATAAATAAACTGCTCATCGAGCGAAAGAGTATAAGCATACTCGGAAACTGTTGAGCTTCCCCAAAACTTCGATTCGGCGACACTTCTCATTTTCCAAAACTAATATCCAAATCCTAGAAGTTCATTTGAGATTCTTAACATTTAATTAAAAGAGTTTGAATGTTGTTTAAAGCATTATGGAATTTCTCATGAAAATATTTTCTTTCCAAAACTATAAGTTCAAAAGATCCCGATATCCCCAAAATCCCATGAGAAGGTCTTGAAACCACAAAAGAAGACAAGAGTCTGAACCTCAGTTCGTCTTGTCGAGATAAACCCTTAAGAACTCGCCACCAACGGGGCATAACTAACCGTTATTCCTCACATTTTGGTAGTCCACGAATAAACGTTATAAATTGTACCATATGGTCAGCATATTCCAATAATAATTGCATGTTCCAAAATAGTGCGCACAAATATTCACATAGCCTAAGATTAACCATTTAGCACATAGGAAGTATGGCATGTGAATCAAGTAATTGCGGTAAAACATAACCCTGTCCTATCCACTAGGAAGCAGTAAGACGGAAACCAGTAAACGGCCGAAGCCTCTCAGAAAAAGGAGACACACACCTCATATTAGTTTCACACGACCGAAGCCTCAAAACATTTTCTCCAGTCAAAGCGATAAAGAAACATAAATAAGCAAGTCGAATTTATCGACGCCTAAAGCATTAGCTAGCAGTGTAAGTTGCCCTTACCTCGAGTTGTTCTAGTCTCGCGGTGCAGGTCTCGCTCACAAGCTTGTTCAGTCAATCCCAAAGTTTCCACAACTGAACCTTTGAGCAAACAAAGCAATAATGAATCAAAACAAGTCGATACAGTCGAAACAATCCTAACTAACGTTAGACAAAGCTCAAGAAGCTTCAGAGTACAATATCTAGGCACGAATGGAAGGGCTTCCCCCGAATGGATGAGTTTTGACTCGATTCAAGTTTTGTACAAAAACACTTTATTCGCTAAAACGTGCATAACTCGAGCTACAGAACTCGGAATGACACGAAACCAGAGCCAAAATTTCGACAACGGAGAGAGCTACGCTATAACTTAGGTCACACAGACCCAAAAATTATTTTTGGACACGATACCATGGCATATAAGTTTCGGCCACTATCAAAATAGGGTTTCCCGAACTTTTTATTCGATCTAATTTAATTCCTATGTATTCTTAGGCGATATCTAGGTCAGGGAAACTCTCAGAAAAATTATCGGATCGAAAACTGTCGCAGGGGTATTTTGGTCAATATTTTTGGCTCAGAATTTCAAAATTGGAATTTCGAAAAACAAATTGGATGGGGACGTCACCAACGACGTTTATGACAACTAATCCTACTAGCGCTAAGCTCAGTCGAGAGTTTTAAGCCTAAACGACGAAGCTTTGGCCAAAAATGGGTATTTTACGCAGAATTGAAACTCGGCGGCAATTCGGGGAGATTCAGCAGAAAACAACCTGATATTCATGCTCTTGGGCATGTAGGCAATAAGTTTAGACACTGAAATCAAGTTATTTGGACAGTTTTACAAAAAGCTCGAAACTTTGAGCACATAAAAACATAGAGAAAAACGACGAAATTGACGATCAGAAGTATTGAATAGCAACTATACCTCGATGCCTACGCGTAGCAACTGTCAGTGAGACGATCAGGCAAGAAACGACGGCGAAAATCTCTTCCTCCCCTTCCTTCCTCAAGCTCGCGGCCTCCAACAATGGTGGTGGGGAATTTTTCCATTTTTTTTTCTTTTCAAGCTATTTATAGTTTATGGAAAATGCGGGAAAATGAAAATTTCGCGATTCCGATTTTTCCTGCGCGTTCCTCTGTTAATTCTAAGATAGATTATGGCGACATAATTCCAGAGCTCAAAATAGGTTTCTTGGAATTAAGACAAACGATCCAAAGTCGGTGTGAATCGATTTATCCCGAAAAGCTACTTTTTGCAGTTGATGTCGAATGGGAAAACTTCGTTCTGAAGAAAGATTCAAAACATCGAAAGAAATAGGCTTACACGTGTGAAATCTTCGTTTGAAGCTCTGAATAGAAAAAGTCTTCATCGTCGGTTGATTTTAGGTTTCTTGAACTATCAGTGATTTAGTTTCGGCAAACTTCCAAGTATTGGAATTTGACGTTCGTACATTCTAGGGTTTCATATCGAAACGCTTGTTTATAGACGATCAAGAGAAGCTCTAACATTTCTCTGAAGATTTTTGGAATTAATTTCCATCGTGTCTTTAAGTATAAATTAGCTATTTACTAGCACTCTTGCCCTAGGTTTAAGCGAATATTAATCGTGCTATAATTTTTATCGACTTTGATACAATCCTTAGCCTTTTCCTGAACTTTCTCCTTCATAAATTATTTCCATTCAATAAACTTGTTCAGGTTTTCCTTCACTATACATCAAAACTAATCGTGAATAGGAATTTTATTCGGTTTATTCTAAACTTAAAAACTTGGGTCTCACACAAAACAGATTCCAAACAGTTTGGTAAAGAATTTTACTTGTATTTTAAGGGGAAAATGTAAATCTGGTATGTATAAAGATTCAGGAATTTATTTCAAAAGCATTCGAATTTAAAAAAGTGACTTTCTGGAAAACCACTACATTTTTATCATCGTTAATGATAAGAAGACATAACCTTAAGCTAAATAGTGTGTCCATTCATTGAGAGAATAGGAAGATAGTGTGTTCACACATACTGGTTCCAACGATAGTGCTAGTACAACAAACTTACAAAGATAAGTGAAGCTCTAATACTCGTTCCCTTCAAATATTTGAAAACAGCCACGTTCTCCACGCAATATGCCTGTTATGGAAAAAACAGAGTGAAAGACTGACACTTTCTTTCCAACCAAGAGGATCAATGTAGCAATCCAAAATGTGAATCCTGCAAAATAACTGTTAATTTTAAAAAAATTTATAGTCTAATATTGTTGAATGTAAGCATATCCAAATTTGTTTAAACTAAAGAAACAAAAAGTAAAAAATTATGGCAATAACATACTACAGAACTATCCCAAAGCATCACTGCACAGTCCCAAACCGAAATCAGTTATATCGATTGTCAGAGTGATATCATGAGAAAGAATAAAAGGAGAAATTAAGTGATTCCTTTAAATATGCAGAAGCAAGTTGCATACTCGAGTGATCTTCCTCATTTTTCCTCCATGCCAACCAGTTCACATTAGAGGCATATAGGGGAGGAGATGGCTGATGCATTATTAGTAAGGAGTAATCTAGGAAAATCTTAGATAATTAAGGCAAATATTTTAAAATTTTATGAAAAAGTTTCTCAGATTTAAAATTACCTTTAAAAAATGGTTTCAATATTTGTTATGAGAATAAATTTTAGGTGAAGAAATTTTTTTTAGTAATAATTAAATTTTATGTTATTTTTATTTTATTTCGTATTTTTATTTAATTAAGGATTTTATGAGTTTTTATTGTGATTTTCTAGTTTTTATTAATTAATTTTTATGGTATTTTTTATTGAATTTTTATTTTTTTATTTAATCTAGGTAAATCTTAGATAATTAGAGCTAATATTTTAAAATTTTATGATTTTTTTTTCATATTTAAAATCATGAAATAAACAACCTAAATCCTAATCAAATCTAAAATTTAAAAAGGTACTAAATAAATATAGATAAAAACTATCAAAATCTACCAAATCACAATAAAAACTCATAAAATTCTGAATTAATTTAAAATCCGAAAATTCAATAAAAATACCATAAAAATTAATTAATCCTCTAAAAATAAATCATAAATAAATTATGATAAAATCAAGAAATAAACAACCTAAATCCTAATCAAATCTAAAATTTAAAAATGTATTTTTATTATGAGAATTAACTTGAGAATGCCACATGGAATTTTTTTTATGAGAATTAACGTGAGAACGTCACGTCATCAAGAATTAACGTGAGAACGACACGTCACCAAATCAGCCTGATGAAAGTTCTTCTTTCCTAATATATATTGATATTGATGTTTGAGCAATATAACATTGAAGCATATAAGATAGACAATTTTTCTGACACGGGCATGCGCTCAGAATATATACCTCCATGTATTCTCTTTTATAGAGTTCATATTCAGCTGTGTTTCAATTCAGAGAACATGGGATGACAATCTGAATCTCCAAATTGAAACTAAAATACATTTATTAGTCGGTTTTGATTTAAAGTCTAATAGAATATCTTATGCAATGTAGCTATATCTGTTCAAATAAATTTTAAAAACATAATGTACAAATACTAAATTGAATTATGTAACACCCCGATTTTCGGGTGCCACGCTAGTAACATGTTAAAGTAAATATGCAATCTTTTCCAAAAGGGATTTACAAATGTGAGTATATTTTTTTTTCCTTTTCGAAGTGTTTCAAAAATATGTAATGCATACTCCCAACCGTAAATGATTTACATCTGGCCTCGATCAAGGCACAGCATAAAATACATGACAAATAAACTAAGATCCATCAACGAACTCACTATGCAATGACTCCATAGATCCGATATACTCCCTATGATTTCCACACGGGGTAACCATAGGAAAGCAATGCACCAGAACCTACCCAAAACCTCAAATACAAATCATAAAATGATCCTGCAAGCTTAAACCAATAACGGTAAACTTTTCTACCCAAAGGCTCTAGCCCTACACCCGACTCTATTCTTCGAGTCTTCTATAGTTCTTCCACGCAGAGTAGCATCTGCTCACATCACCTCCTTTCGTCGTCTGGCAGCAGGCCGACCGCCCAAAGACAAGCATAAACACAAAGCCACAACGCGAGGGTCAACTCACAGAATATAATAGATAATACAAGCAACATGTGAAGAATAAGGGGGTATATATATATACATACATATAAGTTCTGCATTGCCTACCCTAAGGTATATACATGACATGTTATCGAATCTTTAGTAACAACACAATATTCAATATCTCAACACTTCAACAAATAACATAACGATGTTCACCAATATCAAATCATCAAAATCTCAACATATGAAGTTAGGTGATAAGGTTAGTCCAACAATGTATCGTCCTCCCAACGCACAAGTATCTAACTAAACAAATGTTCCCTGTCGTTTGTCCTAGGGTAAACGACGATGAAATCTCACGCTTCCATGAAGTCTCACGCTTCAATGGAGTCTTACGCTTTCACGAAGTCTCACGCTTCAGTGAAATCTCACACATTCACGAAGTCTCACGCTTCAGTGAATTTTCACGCATTCACGAAGTCTCACGCTTCAGTGAAGTTTCGCGCCTTCATGAAGTCTCTCGCTTCAATGAAGTTTCACGCCTTCACGAAGTCTCACGCTTCAGTGAAGTTTCACGCCTTCGCAAAGTCTCCCGCTTCAGCGAAGGTTCCCGTCTCCACGAGGTCTCCCACCTTAGTGAAGTTTCTGCTTTCACGAAGTCTCACGCTTCAGTGAATTCGCACACTTTCACGAAGTCTCACGCTTCAGTGAAGTTTCATGCTTTCACGAAGTCTCACGCCTCAGTGAAGCTTCCCGGCTCATCCTTTGGATGGCTAAATAAACTGCTCAAAGAGCGAAGGAGTACCAATGTACTTGGAAACTTATAGTTCCCCGACTTATCCTTTAGATAGCCAAACAATAAAAGTGCTCATCGAGCAAAGGAGTATCAACGTACTCAGAAACTTATTAGTTTCCCCAAAACTTGGATTCGGCGACACTTCTCATTTTCCAAAAGGCTTAATTGCACTTTTGGTCCCCCAACTATTGCCTTCCTGCGAAAATCGTCCCCAAACTTCAAAATTAGCAAAAAACGTCCTTCAACTATACATGTCGTTGCAATTTTGGTCTGCCGTTTGCCATCCGTGAGAAAGCTAACGTGAGAAGCTGATGTGGCTCCCTCACGTGTGTCTCACGTGATTTTCTTCAGAGAGCTTGATGACTGGACAAGTCACATGCTTCTCACGTGACTCTAAAAGGCTCCAATGGTTATGAAATTGCAAACCCTAATTAGACCTGATTACTCCCTTTAGAGTCACGTGAGAAGCATGTGACTTGTCCACTCATCAAGCTCTCTGAAGAAAGTCATGTGAGACACGCGCGAGGGAGCCACATCAGCTTCTCACGTTAGTTTTCTCACATAAGGCAAACGGCAGACCAAAAGTGCAACGACTTGTATAGTTGGAGGACATTTTTTGCTAATTTTGAAGTTTGAGGACGATTTTCGCATGAAGGCAATAGTTGGGGACCAAAAGTGCAATTAAGCCTTTCCAAAACTAATATCCAGGCCCTAAGCTTTCATCTGACATTGTTATCATTATTTAAAGGGTTCAGAGGTTGTTTAGTGTATTATGAATTTTCCTTGTAAAATAGTTTCCATTTAGGTTGATCTCTAATCTTATAAGTTTAAAAGATCCCAACATCCCAAGTAATTCCCAGAGAAGGTCTCGATCCATTAAAACAATAACAAGGCCCGAACCTCCGTTCGTCCCGTCAAACTTTCCCAAATTCTTATCTTGAGTATGGCATAACTACCCGTTTCCCCACACTCTGACGTTCCACAAATATTCGTATAATTGCACAGTATAATCAATATAATCCAGCAAATCATGTGCACAAGTATTCACATAGCCTATGATTATCCATTTAGCAAGTACAACATATGAATCAATCAATGGCAAATCAAAGCGATAAATAAATCCCAATCACCAATGTCGGCCGAAATCTCAGAAAACGGAGACACACGTCTCAATTAGTTCACTCGGCCGAAGCCTCCAGAAAAACATTTCCCAGTCAAACACAATCAAGTGCATAAACAATAAATCAAGTCGAATTCATCGACGCCTAAAACATTAGCTAGCAAGGTAAGTTGCCCTCACCTTAGCCAATTTCCATACTGTAAGACCTGAATTTTCAGAACAAGCTAGTTTCCGACTCACGCGTAGGATCAGTGTAAGCGTGACAGGAGTTTGATATTTGAGGAAGATTAATGAAGAAGAAAGTTCAGGAATTGCTTGAGGAATGTTGCGTAGTTGTTTTCGGAGTTAGTGCGAGTCGTCTGCACACTTGCCTTAGGGCGAGCGTGTCCAGAATAGGCTATTTCGCTCTTAAAGCAACGTTTTGAGTGAGATTTCGAACTCTGGGAAAATTTAAAGATTCTCTTTATTTTTCCGTCGACCAGCGTTTCATTTCGGAACTCTGGACTGTATGCACGATAGGTTTCACTTTTCGGATGTCCGCCGACGCTAATTTCTTTGCTTCGAAACCCTATTTTCGAACAATGGATGAAGACTTTTTCTATTCGGGACTTCTAACGAAGATTCCGTCCGCATTGCCAGACTTGTTTCGACGTTTCCAATCTTTCTTCAGTAGGAAGTTTTGTCGTTTGAGCATCACAGCAAAAAGTAGTTTTTCGGGGCAGATTAACCGACACCGCTTTTGAGTTTTTCGATATCGTTTTTCCCAAATCCTAGATATTTGTTTTGAGTTCTGGAATTCTGACGCCAGAATCTCTCTTAGAATTTCTCGGTGATCGTGCTGCAAAAATCGGAATCGCGAAATTTTCATTTTCCCGCGATTTCGCCCGCCTATAAATAGGCGAAAAAGCAAAATCCTCTTCATTTTCACCATTTTGGCCGAGAATTGTAGAGAGAGAGGGAGAGGAGAGATTTTCGCGAAATCTTGACCAATCTTCGTGCAGTTCGTCCCTACTTCTAGGTATCAAGGTAACTAACACGATTCCTACCTCTGATTGTTGTTTCTGTTGCGTTTCTGAAGCCGTTTCTGTGCTCTAAGTTTTGAGCTTTTTCTAAAATTGTCCGATTTCTCTGTTTTCTCGCTTGGGTTATGTTCCTTATGTTCCCCCGAGTCTAAAACCTCTGTCAGTAAACTCTGATTGCGATTCAGTTGTCCAGGATCTGAAAAATTGACTCAAAACTCTTTTTGTCTCACATTTCGAAACTTTATTGTCGTAAAGCTGAAATCTGACTTCGTGCCTTTAGGATTTGTTGTCACGGATGTCATGAGGATCGTTGCTGCCAAATCTGTTTTCAGAACTGATAACTTTGAAGTTTTGAGCCTTTATTTTGGACCAAAATGCCCCTGCGTAGTCGTATTTCGACCCGATTGTCCGAAAATTGTTCTGACAGTTTCTTTGCCTTAGTTTTACCCTAAAACTGCCTTGTAAACTGATTTGATCGAAGAAAAAGAGCCGAAGCCCTTTTCTCCTTATGGCCGTGGGTTTTTCCTAAGGGGGGGAGTTTTTCGTTTTCGAAAACTTGTCCTTTCGTACCCGTTTGTCGTATTCTGAAGCTTTGATGCTTTGTCTATCGTTTATGTATTGTTTTGCGATCGAACTAATCGATTTTGTTTGAATTCTGCTTTGTTTTTCTCCGAGGTTCAGTTGAAGGAACTTTGGAATATTCAGAGCAACTGTTTGAGGACAACCTTGATTTCGAAGCTGGAACAGCTCGAGGTTAGGGAAACTTACATATATTAGCTATGATTGCATGATAGGCGTCGATAAATTCGACTTATGCTTTGTTATGATATTAATTATGATGATGGTTTATTGTTATAAATGTTTTCATAACTTATGATGTGATGTGGTGTGGAATTGAGCGTTTTGACGCGACTTCGGAGTGGAGATTCATTGATCTGGTGATCTTTGATGTTTCGGGTTGGATGAACAACCCTAGGCAAGTCCAAATGAGGGGTTTGAGACTTAGCCTGTTGGTATTTGTTGGTTTACTTAGACTTTCCCCGGGAAACTTCTTTTGGGTGGTTGGTTTTCGGAAAACCTAGAATGAATAGAATTTTATAAACTAGAGACTTTGGGAGACTTAGACTTTGAGAAATAAACTCATAACCTGACTAATTCAATTCGAAACGTTTTTACTAAATGAATAGTTATAGGAGAACTAAAGGGGGAAACATTTACGAAAGACGGGGAAAAGTCGACCTTTGTTGTGGGTTTGGAGAGTTATCGGAATTGGGGAAAGCCACTAAGGTGAGCTATGGTGATGATTGAAGTCATCGAGTACTTTAGTACTCTTAGGGAGTGTTGTGGAGCCGTGTTGTATTGACCGACACCTAGTGCTCTTGTTGTTTGGGCTGTGTTGTATTGACCGACACTAGACCCTTGTGTTTTCTTGTTGGAGTTGTGTTTTATTGACCGACACTTACTCCGAGTTGTGTTGTATTGACCGACACTAACTCATGGGTTTGTTGAGATTGGGTTGTGAGCTAGACACTTTCGTGGTAAGGACGATTCGTTGTTTGGCTAACCACGTTGCATTCAATCGGGTGAATAACGGGAATGGTTCACCTGTGCATATCATGGTGAATAACGGGAATGGTTCACCTTGCATTAATGATGAATAACGGGAATGGTTCATCATTCGGTGAATAACGGGAATGGTTCACCAAGGATGAATAACGAGAATGGTTCATCCAGGATGGATTTCATCCAGGATGGATAACGGGAATGGTCCATCCATAGTGAAAATGCTTCACTTGTGGCGAACGGGAACGCGTCACAAATCCGGATTCATATTGTGCATTTCACGCATACATTCATGCTGACTGAGACTGTGTGCTGTTTGTTTATTGAAGCAATGTTAGAGCCATAACATGCTAGGATTACTTATATGCTTATATAACAACTTATATATATACCCTGTCACATGTTGTGTGTATATGTACTTATTGCTGTGAGTTGACCCTAGCGCCTTGGCTTTGTTTGTATGTTTGTCTTTGGGCGGTCGGCCTGCTGCCAGATGTCGATGGCCGACTGGTTCTCGACGGTCTCTCCCTCGGGGGGGATCAGATATGAGTTGCTGGATAGGGATGCCCCCACCGCTTGGGTGATCGATGTGGCTGGTCACCGGGCGACGTATAGGGGAAGGGTCATGGAGGACCAGACGGATGAGCGAGGACGCCTGACGAGCGGAGTGCTACGGCGTATGGAGCTGAGTTTTGACTTGCCGCCTTCAGTTCATTGTGGACCAGGCACTGGACATGCACCACCTGCAGCACCTCCGACTTCACCTTCTGTTGAGGAGGACCCAGAGGAGGTCGAGCCTGCTGCTGCTGCTGTATCTGTTGTGCCACCTCCGGCTACTGCCATCGCTTCTACCGACGTGGCGTCGTCCTCTAGGCTCGTACAGCCGAGGAGGGAGTCTGTTGTCCCATCTGTCTCACGTCTCTTGTCTTTCTCTTCACCGCACGGCTACCGTGTGGACCCCTTGATGAGGGTGGAGGAGGAGGATGTTCTCACAGGAGAGGTGGATGTGGAGACCGGCTCGACTAGGGCGGTGCGCAGGACAGTGAGGAGGGAGGTTATGGACTTGGACACCGAGATGATTACGGTGGATTCCGACTCTGACTCCGAGAGCAGTGGGGAGAGCTACTCGCCGAGCAGCGATGAGGAGGAGGATGAGTGGTGAGCTGAGCTGGGAGGGTAGGTTAGGATTAGCGACATTTTTTGTGTAGAGCTCTGATCGTCAGTTTCTTTTTGGGACAGGGTAGGTTCCGATGTGTGGCTTTTTGTGTGGTTCTTTTGAGGAGGATCACAGAGAGTCTGTCGGAGTATAGGGGTCTTCCTTTCAGGCCATTTTTGAGTGCCGACTTTCTCTTGGATAACTGTATTTTGATACTTTTACTCACAGTTCTGGTTTGTATATTTGCCTGCGGGCGTACTACTTTGGAGTCACTGCGGCTTCGCGTGACATGGAGTGCAGCCGAGGCTGTACAGATGTATATATTTGTATATCGGTTAGTTTAGTTGTTGGGTGTTGTCTCTACTTCTTTATCGCTTTGATTTAAAGGAAAGAAACGAAAAAAATTTACCTGTTTTCCGCGTAAAGTTTATTTTTGGTTACTAAAGTGACACCTGGAAGTCGGGGTGTTACATTGTGGTATCAGAGCTTAGTCGAGTCTTTTGGGAGTCTTTGGGGAATAGGTCTTCTGTGCTAGGTTGTGTGACTCTGCAAAGAGTGAAAATTGATTGTCTGCAGGACGATTTTTCGTTCTAATTGATTGCATGGTTGTTTAACCATATGTAATAGTTTGGTGCTATTCTACGAGTAGGACTAACCGTTTTCTTGGGGCTAACAGACGATGGTGAACACCAATCAGCTAGCGGAGATGATGGCCACTATGGCCCAGGCAATGACTAACCAAGCGAATGACAATGCTTTGAGACGTGCTGCGGAGGAAGCGCGTGATCAACACCAGCGTCAGAGGGAGGCGACTTTGGATCAGAACAAAGGGTTGAATGACTTCAGGAGACAGGATCCACCTAAGTTTTCGGGAGGTACTGACCCAGACAAAGCGGAACTCTGGATAGAGGAGATTGAGAAGATCTTTGGAGTGTTACAGACTGCTGAGGGAGCCAAAGTGGGGCTGGCAACCTATCTGTTGTTGGGAGATGCTGAATACTGGTGGAGAGGCGCCAGAGGAATGATGGAGGCAAATCATGTGGAGGTAAACTGGAATTCTTTTCGAACAGCTTTTCTCGAGAAGTATTTCCCAGACAGTGCTCGTGACGAGCGTGAATCACAGTTTCTGACTCTGAAACAAGGAAGCATGAGCATTCCGGAGTATGCTGCCAAGTTAGAGTCTCTGGCAAAGTACTTTCGGTTTTTCCGTGATCAAGTTGATGAACCCTACATGTGCAAGAGATTTGTGAGGGGATTGAGGCCTGATATTGAAGATTCGGTGAGACCATTGGGGATCATGAGATTCCAGGCATTGGTTGAGAAGGCAACTGAGGTGGAATTGATGAAGAATCGGAGATACAACAGGGCTGGAACAGGAGGACCGGCGAGGTCGACACCACAGAGTTTTCAGGGAAAAGGGAGGTTTCAGGCGAGGAAGCCATATCAACGACCTGCGGGGAGAGGATTTACCCCGGGATCTTACAAGCCTATGGCTGCTGCTACTTTTGGAGGGTCGGGAAGCCGTACCCCAAATCGTGAAGTGACTTGTTTCCGGTGTGGAGGAACGGGACACTATGCAAACAATTGCACGAGGCCACCAAGATGCTACAATTGCAACAAATCTGGGCATCTGGCTACGGAATGCAAGGCACCGAAGGTTGAACCGGCTGTGAATGCTGTTAGTGGGAAGCGCCCAGTGGCGAAGGGAAGAGTGTATACCATGGATGGAGAAGAGGCTGAAGGAGCTGATGGTTTGATCAGAGGAGAATGTGAAATTGACGGTAATCTTCTAACTGTACTCTTTGATTCTGGTGCAACTCATTCATTTGTCTCTAAGGATTGCGTATCAAGACTGCATCTGCCTATTACTACTTTGAGTTTTGATCTTATGGTAACTACACCTGCTAGGACTCTAATTGCTAATGCCGCATGCATGCACTGTTCAGTAGTATATAAAGATAGAACTTTTCATGCCAACCTAGTATGTCTACCCCTTAAAAACCTAGATGTAATCCTCGGGATGGATTGGTTATCCCACTACCATTGTCTTTTGGACTGTAGTCGAAAGAAAGTGGTGTTCCCAGACTCGGATCTTTTCGAGTATCTTTCTATTAACCACATTAGTGCATCGTTGAGCGAGGGCACTCAGAAGTACTTTTCATTGCTAAGTCTGGAGGGGAAGAAGGAATCGGATATTCAAGGTATTCCGGTGGTTCGAGATTTTGCGGATGTTTTTCCTGGAGATGTACCTGGACTGCCGCCTGTACGCGATGTGGAGTTTGTGATCGACATTGTACCCGGAACTGGACCGATTTCGATTGCACCTTACCGTATGGCACCTGCGGAGTTAGCGGAGTTGAAATCTCAGTTGGAGGATCTTTCGGCAAAAGGATTCATTCGACCAAGTGTTTCACCGTGGGGAGCGCCAGTGTTGTTAGTTAAGAAGAAAGACGGAAGGTCGAGATTATGTGTGGATTATCGACAACTGAACAAGGCGACGATCAAGAACAGATACCCGTTGCCGAGGATAGATGATTTGATGGATCAATTACGAGGGGCTGCTGTATTTTCGAAGATAGATTTGAAATCAGGCTATCATCAGATCAGAGTGAAGACTGAGGATATACCGAAGACTGCATTCAGAACACGCTACGGACACTACGAGTACCTAGTGATGCCGTTTGGAGTAACAAATGCACCTGCTGTCTTCATGGATTACATGAACCGCATCTTTCATGAATTCTTAGATCGGTTTGTGGTGGTGTTTATCGATGATATATTGATATATTCGAAGGACGCAAAGGAACATGAAGGACATTTGCGACAAGTTTTACAAGTGTTGAGAGAGAAGAAGCTGTATGCGAACCCTTCCAAGTGTGAATTCTGGCTGGAGGAAGTTAATTTCTTAGGCCATGTTATCTCAAAGGAAGGCATAGCTGTGGATCCGGCGAAAGTGGAGACTGTTTTGGCTTGGGAGCAACCGAAGACAGTGACGGAGATCAGAAGTTTTGTGGGTTTGGCTGGATACTATAGACGCTTCATAGAGGGATTTGCCAAGATCGTTGGACCTTTGACTCAACTGACGAGGAAGGATAAACCTTTTGCATGGACAGAGGCGTGTGAATCAAGTTTTCAGACTCTGAAGGAACGTTTGACGACGTCACCTGTGCTTATTTTGCCGCAACCGGAGGAACCTTATGAGGTTTATTGTGATGCTTCGTATCAAGGCTTGGGATGTGTGTTGATGCAACATCGAAAAGTGGTGGCGTATGCTTCGAGACAGTTGAAGACGCATGAGAGGAACTACCCGACTCACGATTTGGAGTTAGCTGCCATTGTGTTTTCGCTGAAAATCTGGAGACATTACCTCTATGGTTGTACTTTCACGATATTTAGCGATCACAAGAGCCTTAAATACTTGTTTGATCAGAAGGAGCTGAACATGAGGCAACGAAGATGGATGGAGTTCATCAAAGACTATGAGTTTACGTTGCAATATCACCCTGGGAAGGCGAATGTAGTTGCTGATGCTTTGAGCAGAAAGATGCATGTCTCGTCAATGATGGTTAAAGAGCTGGAGTTACTGGAACAATTTCGAGATATGAGTCTAGGTGTGACACCGTCTGAGGGAAAGTTGAAGTTCGGTATGATCAGAATTGCCAGTGGACTGATGGAAGAGATTAGGGAGCAACAACTGCAAGATGAGTTTCTGCTGGAGAAGAGGAACTTAGTAATTCAAGGGAAAGACCCGGAATTCAAGATCAGAACTGACGATATCTTAAGATGCAAGGACAGAGTGTGTGTACCCAATAATCCAGAATTGAGAAGGCTGATCATGGATGAAGGGCACAAGAGCAAATGGAGTATTCATCCGGGAATGACCAAGATGTATCAAGATTTGAAGCTGAATTTCTGGTGGCCAGGAATGAAGAAACAAGTGGCCGAGTATGTAGCTGCATGTTTGACTTGTCAGAAGGCCAAGGTAGAGCATCAAAGACCTGCTGGTATGCTACAGAGTTTAGACGTGCCAGAATGGAAATGGGATAGTATATCCATGGATTTTGTGGTGGCTTTGCCAAGAACACAGAAGAGACACGATTCGATTTGGGTGATTGTAGATCGTTTGACCAAGTCAGCGCATTTTCTACCAGTGAGAACTACCTACAATGTGGAGAAGTTGGCTGAGATCTATGTGGCGGAGATTGTGAGACTACATGGAGTTCCGACAAGTATTGTGTCTGATCGGGATCCAAAGTTTACTTCGCACTTTTGGGGAGCTCTTCATGATGCGTTAGGAACCAAGCTGAGGTTGAGTTCGGCGTATCATCCACAAACGGATGGGCAAACAGAAAGAACTATTCAGTCGCTAGAGGATCTACTACGGGCTTGTGTGTTAGATAACAGAGGAAGCTGGGGTGATCTTCTGCCATTGGTTGAATTCACCTACAACAATAGTTTCCATGCGAGCATTGGGATGGCACCGTATGAAGCTTTGTATGGTCGGAAGTGTAGGACACCTTTGTGTTGGTATCAAGATGGGGAGAGTTTGTTGATTGGGCCAGAAATGCTGCAACAGACGACGGAGAAGGTTAAGCAGATCAGAGAACAGATGAGAGCTTCACAGAGCAGACAGAAGAGTTATGCTGATCAGAGACGTAGAACCCTAGAGTTTGAGGAAGGTGACCATGTGTTTCTACGAGTTACTCAGACTACGGGGGTTGGACGAGCTATTAAGTCGAGGAAGCTTACGCCAAAGTTTATTGGGCCTTATCAAATCACTCGACGTGTTGGACCAGTTGCGTATCAGATTGCACTACCGCCATTTCTTTCCAACATTCATGGTGTATTTCATGTGTCGCAGTTGAGGAAGTACATTCCAGACCCGACTCATGTAATCGAGCCAGACAATGTTGAATTGAAGGATGATTTGACCTTTGAGGCACCGCCAGTGAGTATTGGGGATAGGAGAGTGAAACAGCTGAGGGGAAAGCAGATTCCGTTGGTAAAGGTGATATGGAACAAGGATACGGGGGATGCTACATGGGAATTGGAAGATAAGATTAAGGAATTGTACCCCGAACTTTTTGCTGAACTCTGAGTTTCGAGGACGAAACTTTCTTTTTGGAGGGGAGTATTGTAAGACCTGAATTTTCAGAACAAGCTAGTTTCCGACTCACGCGTAGGATCAGTGTAAGCGTGACAGGAGTTTGATATTTGAGGAAGATTAATGAAGAAGAAAGTTCAGGAATTGCTTGAGGAATGTTGCGTAGTTGTTTTCGGAGTTAGTGCGAGTCGTCTGCACACTTGCCTTAGGGCGAGCGTGTCCAGAATAGGCTATTTCGCTCTTAAAGCAACGTTTTGAGTGAGATTTCGAACTCTGGGAAAATTTAAAGATTCTCTTTATTTTTCCGTCGACCAGCGTTTCATTTCGGAACTCTGGACTGTATGCACGATAGGTTTCACTTTTCGGATGTCCGCCGACGCTAATTTCTTTGCTTCGAAACCCTATTTTCGAACAATGGATGAAGACTTTTTCTATTCGGGACTTCTAACGAAGATTCCGTCCGCGTTGCCAGACTTGTTTCGACGTTTCCAATCTTTCTTCAGTAGGAAGTTTTGTCGTTTGAGCATCACAGCAAAAAGTAGTTTTTCGGGGCAGATTAACCGACACCGCTTTTGAGTTTTTCGATATCGTTTTTCCCAAATCCTAGATATTTGTTTTGAGTTCTGGAATTCTGACGCCAGAATCTCTCTTAGAATTTCTCGGTGATCGTGCTGCAAAAATCGGAATCGCGAAATTTTCATTTTCCCGCGATTTCGCCCGCCTATAAATAGGCGAAAAAGCAAAATCCTCTTCATTTTCACCATTTTGGCCGAGAATTGTAGAGAGAGAGGGAGAGGAGAGATTTTCGCGAAATCTTGACCAATCTTCGTGCAGTTCGTCCCTACTTCTAGGTATCAAGGTAACTAACACGATTCCTACCTCTGATTGTTGTTTCTGTTGCGTTTCTGAAGCCGTTTCTGTGCTCTAAGTTTTGAGCTTTTTCTAAAATTGTCCGATTTCTCTGTTTTCTCGCTTGGGTTATGTTCCTTATGTTCCCCCGAGTCTAAAACCTCTGTCAGTAAACTCTGATTGCGATTCAGTTGTCCAGGATCTGAAAAATTGACTCAAAACTCTTTTTGTCTCACATTTCGAAACTTTATTGTCGTAAAGCTGAAATCTGACTTCGTGCCTTTAGGATTTGTTGTCACGGATGTCATGAGGATCGTTGCTGTCAAATCTGTTTTCAGAACTGATAACTTTGAAGTTTTGAGCCTTTATTTTGGACCAAAATGCCCCTGCGTAGTCGTATTTCGACCCGATTGTCCGAAAATTGTTCTGACAGTTTCTTTGCCTTAGTTTTACCCTAAAACTGCCTTGTAAACTGATTTGATCGAAGAAAAAGAGCCGAAGCCCTTTTCTCCTTATGGCCGTGGGTTTTTCCTAAGGGGGGGAGTTTTTCGTTTTCGAAAACTTGTCCTTTCGTACCCGTTTGTCGTATTCTGAAGCTTTGATGCTTTGTCTATCGTTTATGTATTGTTTTGCGATCGAACTAATCGATTTTGTTTGAATTCTGCTTTGTTTTTCTCCGAGGTTCAGTTGAAGGAACTTTGGAATATTCAGAGCAACTGTTTGAGGACAACCTTGATTTCGAAGCTGGAACAGCTCGAGGTTAGGGCAACTTACATATATTAGCTATGATTGCATGATAGGCGTCGATAAATTCGACTTATGCTTTGTTATGATATTAATTATGATGATGGTTTATTGTTATAAATGTTTTCATAACTTATGATGTGATGTGGTGTGGAATTGAGCGTTTTGACGCGACTTCAGAGTGGAGATTCATTGATCTGGTGATCTTTGATGTTTCGGGTTGGATGAACAACCCTAGACAAGTTCAAATGAGGGGTTTGAGACTTAGCCTGTTGGTATTTGTTGGTTTACTTAGACTTTCCCCGGGAAACTTCTTTTGGGTGGTTGGTTTTCGGAAAACCTAGAATGAATAGAATTTTATAAACTAGAGACTTTGGGAGACTTAGACTTTGAGAAATAAACTCATAACCTGACTAATTCAATTCGAAACGTTTTTACTAAATGAATAGTTATAGGAGAACTAAAGGGGGAAACATTTACGAAAGACGGGGAAAAGTCGACCTTTGTTGTGGGTTTGGAGAGTTATCGGAATTGGGGAAAGCCACTAAGGTGAGCTATGGTGATGATTGAAGTCATCGAGTACTTTAGTACTCTTAGGGAGCGTTGTGGAGCCGTGTTGTATTGACCGACACCTAGTGCTCTTGTTGTTTGGGCTGTGTTGTATTGACCGACACTAGACCCTTGTGTTTTCTTGTTGGAGTTGTGTTTTATTGACCGACACTTACTCCGAGTTGTGTTGTATTGACCGACACTAACTCATGGGTTTGTTGAGATTGGGTTGTGAGCTAGACACTTTCGTGGTAAGGACAATTCGTTGTTTGGCTAACCACGTTGCATTCAATCGGGTGAATAACGGGAATGGTTCACCTGTGCATATCATGGTGAATAACGGGAATGGTTCACCTTGCATTAATGATGAATAACGGGAATGGTTCATCATTCGGTGAATAACGGGAATGGTTCACCAAGGATGAATAACGGGAATGGTTCATCCAGGATGGATTTCATCCAGGATGGATAACGGGAATGGTCCATCCATAGTGAAAATGCTTCACTTGTGGCGAACGGGAACGCGTCACAAATCCGGATTCATATTGTGCATTTCACGCATACATTCATGCTGACTGAGACTGTGTGCTGTTTTTTTATTGAAGCAATGTTAGAGCCATAACATGCTAGGATTACTTATATGCTTATATAACAACTTATATATATACCTTGTCACATGTTGTGTGTATATGTACTTATTGCTGTGAGTTGACCCTAGCGCCTTGGCTTTGTTTGTATGTTTGTCTTTGGGCGGTCGGCCTGCTGCCAGATGTCGATGGCCGACTGGTTCTCGACGGTCTCTCCCTCGGGGGGGATCAGATATGAGTTGCTGGATAGGGATGCCCCCACCGCTTGGGTGATCGATGTGGCTGGTCACCGGGCGACGTATAGGGGAAGGGTCATGGAGGACCAGACGGATGAGCGAGGACGCCTGACGAGCGGAGTGCTACGGCGTATGGAGCTGAGTTTTGACTTGCCGCCTTCAGTTCATTGTGGACCAGGCACTGGACATGCACCACCTGCAGCACCTCCGACTTCACCTTCTGTTGAGGAGGACCCAGAGGAGGTCGAGCCTGCTGCTGCTGCTGTATCTGTTGTGCCACCTCCGGCTACTGCCATCGCTTCTACCGACGTGGCGTCGTCCTCTAGGCTCGTACAGCCGAGGAGGGAGTCTGTTGTCCCATCTGTCTCACGTCTCTTGTCTTTCTCTTCACCGCACGGCTACCGTGTGGACCCCTTGATGAGGGTGGAGGAGGAGGATGTTCTCACAGGAGAGGTGGATGTGGAGACCGGCTCGACTAGGGCGGTGCGCAGGACAGTGAGGAGGGAGGTTATGGACTTGGACACCGAGATGATTACGGTGGATTCCGACTCTGACTCCGAGAGCAGTGGGGAGAGCTACTCGCCGAGCAGCGATGAGGAGGAGGATGAGTGGTGAGCTGAGCTGGGAGGGTAGGTTAGGATTAGCGACATTTTTTGTGTAGAGCTCTGATCGTCAGTTTCTTTTTGGGACAGGGTAGGTTCCGATGTGTGGCTTTTTGTGTGGTTCTTTTGAGGAGGATCACAGAGAGTCTGTCGGAGTATAGGGGTCTTCCTTTCAGGCCATTTTTGAGTGCCGACTTTCTCTTGGATAACTGTATTTTGATACTTTTACTCACAGTTCTGGTTTGTATATTTGCCTGCGGGCGTACTACTTTGGAGTCACTGCGGCTTCGCGTGACATGGAGTGCAGCCGAGGCTGTACAGATGTATATATTTGTATATCGGTTAGTTTAGTTGTTGGGTGTTGTCTCTACTTCTTTATCGCTTTGATTTAAAGGAAAGAAACGAAAAAAATTTACCTGTTTTCCGCGTAAAGTTTATTTTTGGTTACTAAAGTGACACCTGGAAGTCGGGGTGTTACACATACTAAGGTGCAACTCCGATCCGATTACATCTTTGGTTGCCTGCGTCGGCTCGATTCCTTCCATTGTGTAGCTTCGATGCAAGGTGCTTCCGTTCGTCGTACCTTTCACAAGCATACTTAACGAAATCACTAATCGAGCTACTTACTACTCAAGTCTAGAGCTATGACTTCAGGCAATTGACTCAAAGCGAACACATGTTAAACGACTCTTTCTAAGTCAACAACTGCAGTAATTAGTAGAGTATTTATCTCTTTTTGAAATGAAAACCATTTTGTAAAATAAATCGCAACTCTTCACTAATCAACTGTTAAACTTCGATTTTCACAATAACAATGAAAATGTTTATTTTTCTTTAAAACTTGCTTACTCGAGGCTAAAACATATACAAGAGTTGAAGGCTTACGAAAATCAAGTTTGTGAAACTTGTCGGCGAAGAGTCGCTAGAGAAAGTTGCGGCTCATGGGGCTGACGGAGGAACTGTCGCCGGAGACACAAAGAAAGGTTGTTCCTTCATCCTTTCGCGGCAAGGAATTCAACGACGTTGTCCGTTTCCCCAAAGAGTCGACGGTTTGCCCAGAAAGTTCAGCCGATGGTCGACGGTGGTCGTCGGGGTCGTCGAATAAAATGACCGAAATATGAAATAGAAAATAGGGATTTACTCTCCTCGCGACAAGGATCGCCGCAGTACACTCCGTTTTTCCATTGGTCGTCGGAGTTGACCGGAAAAAGCTCCCGACGGCGGCAGCGGCCGCGGTCGCGGCGACGGAACGACGATCCGGAACATGGGTTTTGTTGTGGACGTCGCAAGGGTTCCAACGGTACTAACCTCGCTGTGAACGGAGGCCCGAGGACACCGGAATCAAAGGTCGAAGTTGACGAATGACGGCGTCGACGACGGCGGCGGCGTACTCCTCTGTTTTCACGTTTTTCTTGCTCTGTTTTGTTCACGGTGGCTGTGGCGGCTTCAAGCTGTGATGCGGTGGTGGTGTGGTGATGTTGAGCTCATTGATTGGTGGCTTTTCCTCGCCGGAAAAGGAGGACGAAGGAGTACCCACGGTGGTGGCTTGCTCGCGGCCAAGGAAAAAGAGGAGCGGCAGTTGCTGGTCTTGGTGGTGTGGCACGTTGAGGAAGGTTGAGTAGTGGGGTGGCTTGTCTCATGAGGAAAGGAGGGTGGTGGTGGTTGCTGGACCTGCGGTGGTGTTGTTCGTTGAGGAAGAAGGATGGAGCATGGTGCTGCGTGGATGGTGGCCTCGGTGGCGTTGTTGTCACGCGTGGGAGGAGACATGAAGGGCCAAGATGGTGGTGTTTTGTTGCAGAGAAGGAAAAGGGACGTGAAGAAGAAAATTAGAGAAACAAAGGTGATGATGGAGGTGCTGCCACGTTAAGAAGGAATTAACATGCATGAGAGCAAGGTGAAGAGGATGGCATGGTGAAGGTGGTCGCGTGACTGTCCATGGAAGCTACGTGAGAAAGAAGGACAGGGGTTGAGGTGCGTTTGGCCAGCCATGGAGAAAAAGGAGATGATTGGGTGATTAGGCGCTGCAAGGAAGAAGAGTAGACGGTGGTGATGAGTTTCAATGGAAGAAGGAAAAGAAGCTTGAACACAATACCATGTGATGAAAGTGGATTGAAGTTATGAGGTTTACTTTTCTGAAATTGGATCTGAGTGAACAAAATATATATATATATATATATATATATATATATATATATATATATATATAGAGAGAGAGAGAGGAGGGATATATATATATCTGATGAGGTGAATGGATGAATAGAAAATATCTTAATATGTGGTACGTGGAGGAGGGAGGGCCGAGTAAAATCAGAAGATATTTTAAAATCGGGCACGAATTGATTTAGACACCGAATGATTTAGGTCGTAGAGTTAAGGGAAAAATATAAAAGTGATATATCATTGTACGAAAAATTATGAGGAACTCTATGAAATAATAAAATATAAATTAGAATAACTTTGAGCAAAATAAAATGATCCATGGACAAGAAAATGAGTAAGAATTAAGCTAAAGAATAATTGTTAGACAATTAGAACAAATATGACGTTATCATATTATGCAATTAAGCTAAGTATCCTTCCATAAAAGGCCGATATTTTTTTTTAGATTCATTTAAATGAGAAAATGGCTTGAACGTAGTTTGGGTCGAAATACGCCGCAAAACTACTTTTTGCGTTTGACGTCGAATGAAGAAACTTCCTTCTGAAGAAAGATTAGAAACATCGAAAGAAATCGGTAAACACGTGTGAAATCTTCATTTGAGGCTCCGAATAGAAAAAGTCTTCATCTACAGTTTATTTTAAGGTTCTTGAGCTATCAGAGATTCAGTTTCGGCAAACTTTCGAGAATTGGAATCGGTCGTTCGTACATTCTGGGGTTTCGTGTCGAAACACTTGTCATGGAAATAATAAGTGAAATTCTTATATTCCTCTGAAGATTTTTGAATTTCGTTTCTACAATGCTTTAAGAGCAGATTAGCCCTTTACTAACGCTTTCGCCCTAAGGCGGACGTGAATAAGGCTCGTGCTATAATCTTTAGCGACTACAGTACTATTCCCAAACAATTTCCTGAACGTTCTTCTTCATTAAGTCATCCAAAACAGCATTCTCCTTTACCAGGTCTTTTTGCGGTTAAACCGATTCTACTCGTGGGTTGGAAAAATAATTAAGAATAATTATTTAAATCCAAGTCTGAAATTTGGGTCTTACAAATTACAATTAAGTTGATATTAAAAGATAAACTCATCTTCAAGTTCACTCCTACAAAGAAAGAAAATTAAATTAAATCACTAATATGTCGTCAAGCCTACCCTGATGAAACTGACTTATCAACTAAAAAATAGTTAAATCAATTTTCTCTATAAAAGAGAAGAAAATTACACATAAAGTATTATCTAGAATCATTGTTTTCATCACAGTAAAGGACATGTAATGGTCTTCGAGCAACTCAGTGGCAGAGGTCTAAGCCCCTGGTTGAGCAAGACACTTCTCAATGAAGGCCTTCACCTTTGAATCCTTTATCCCATGAGGTCTCACTTCTAAAGACACCTTCTTGTATACACCTTCTTGTATATATTGACAACATTGTCACACTCACGGGAATCTATAGTGTCACCATCTCCAACACACATTCCAAATGAGTATTCCACAATTACTGTGTAGATAGGCCTCTTCATATAACTCATGTGGCATAAATTCTAGTGTCCCAAGACCTGAATATGCAGAGTGGTTCTTCCCCACAATTGTCGTCAAACCTAACTCCCCAATCTTCACCTGATATATAATACATGAAAACAAATCATATGACATATTGTAAATGACTCAATGAAAACTATAAATTAAAGCTAAACACCTCTAAATTGAATTTATACAAAGACATTTGAGTACGAACAAATGTTTCAAATCCAATCATCAAACATTCAAACCTAAAATCAACCATAAGTTTCTAATCACAACCACCAACACAACTATTAAAACCATGCACTATTTAAAAAACTAATAAAATAAACTATTCAAAATCCGGATCCCACGTCACAAATGCATCAAAATCTAACTACATATAATAAGCAACATAGGCATAAATAGAAAAATAAAACCAATTGAGCACCCCAAATGCAGTACCTCATAAATTTCAAAGGCATAGCCTACGAAGCATATTTTACAAAGGCATAGCCTATGAAGCTCCTTAGTTTTTGTTCAAATTTCTTGGTTAACATTACTGTCAATAATCATTAAACTACCCTTGCAATGTCATCTGAGGACTAACACCACCAAGTAAAAACTACCAGTGGATAAGAATTTTTAAAATGAACTATAGTAGCAGACTTGAGATATCTCAAAAAGAGGATGAACAAAAATATAAAATCCAAAATAAGCTCTGTATGTAAAATTGAATTGGCAAAAATTAAACCACCCCTTGTGGAAGATGAATAAAATAAAAATATCTTAACATACATAGAAAATTTCTTACCAGTTGTAACCGATCCTCATGGAGAATTTATGTACTTGACAATATCTTGTAAAACATAAACAGAAAATTGGAAATCACAACAAAATTTTGAAATCAAAGACAAACTCAAGATGATAATCATATCATATCAAAATGAAAAATACCAAATAGAACATGAGATGTTTGAATTTACGGGTTCATAGAACAACAATTTATAAAGACAAGATTTCCGATATGAGAGCATCCCAAAATTTCCAAATTTTTTATCGGAAACCTAAAGAGGGATTGATGAGGGAGGAGTTATTGAAGGATTTCACATCCCTAAAATTTGAAATCAAGAAGTATGAAAGAAGAAGTAAAAACTAAAGAAGAAAAAGTAAAAAATTGATACACGTACGATCATGCCAAAATCTACAAATTTCTGTGATTCCATTGAAACTTAAAGAGGAATTGATGACGAAGGAGTTATTGAGGTGAGAGGAGTTCTTGGGTTGGGGAGGAGTAAATTCCCAAAATTTCGCCCAAGATGCAAAATTAAAATTCAATTTCAAATCCATCATATCTGATTTGCGAGCGGATTAGAGGATTGCATGAGGAACAACGGATTTGGAGAGGAGGGTTTGAGAAGGAGTTAATCACGTAAGAGAGAGGTTACAATTGGAAGTGGAGAACGTAAAACGTGGATAACAAACCTAAAGCACAGTACGGGCGCGTGAGAAGCACTGCTCAATTGAGGAGAGAGAGAGTTTTCTTTTTTAGAAAAGATGACGTGGAAATTTGTGGAGGAAAGTGTGGTTTTTGAGTGCCTCATTTTCCAGAGTGAGGGCTCAAAATTATTAGATAACAGCGGGATTATTTAGTTTAAAAAAAAAGGAAAAGATCGATTATTTAATTAACTAATTGTCATCCAATTTTTTGCATTTTTTGTAAGCACAAGTTAATCGTGGGCACTTAACTACAGCAAAAAAAACTTTCGAAAAAAAAGAGTTTAATACGGTGATAACTGGAGAGTTGAATGGCTTGCGTCACAGTCCAATGGGATTACGATTTGGCACGTGCGTGGTGATTGTAATGATTGGTGTGGTGAGGGTGAGGGAGGGAGCATGGAGAGAGGGGGGGGTGAGATTATGAGAGCTTTTATTATGAGGAATTGGATAAGGTTCGCCAGCTGAGTGAGCCGACCTAATTGCCAGCTTTTACGATTTGGCACTTGACCACGCGATATGCACGTGTCGGGAACCTACCACGTAGTGGGGTAGTGGTGTGTATTGCGTCACTGTGGTGTACCCACCACGCAGAGACAAGGGTAAAAAGGGAATTTGTGGGAAGTGAAAAATCATTGCAGGAAAGGGCGAAAAGGTGAAACACTAGTGGAAAAGAGTGAGGTAATGTCATCTTGAACATAATCATTATATGTCATTATCCATTTCATTTTCCAATCTAGTTTATATATTGATACGTTTTCAAAGGTAAAAATATCTTGAAAGCTATGCTAGAACTCTTGTGCCACATGCAGATAATATGATTATGTAACAATGGTGTCATTCTGTCATGTATTTGTATAAATCATCTTAGCACATATTGTCATATTTCTTCTATCTTATTTCGGTTCAACTTCATCGTTTACATTCCAAGATAATATTAATCGTAAGTGGTAATGGATTCAAAATTTTTGAGTTGTTGCCTTTTTTTACCTTAATTACTCATAGTCAACAATTATGAGATTAATCATTTGTGACACAATTAGTGCACTCGACGGTATGAGTGTTTTTTCATTCACAAGAATTGAGAATCAAATCTACCATTTGCTCAAAATACGAAGTAGTGAATTGCATTAACCCACTTGATTTCATGTGAGCAATGTATATACGCATACCTATAAACAAGATGTAATAAAATATAAATAGCTTAATGGGGAAAAATAATAATACAATCAATTATATAACATTAAGAAAATATGTTGACACACATGGGTTCGTCCCTAATCGAAAGTGACCTTCTATTTAAAGGTTGGAGGAAGGATGGAAGTGAGAGGTTTGAGGCAGATGAGGGAGAAGGTTTGAGTGTGATGGTTTCTCGGAAAAAATAATAGAATGGGGTGATGGGTGGGAGGAAGAAGAGGGTAAAATGGAAAAAGACTAAATTTGATGAAAGAAAATTTTGAAAGACTAAAACTAGTGTTAGAATTAAACATATCATATTCATCTGGCTAGGATTGTCACATGAATTGATAACTAGGTAACAAATATTTCATGACATCATAATGACTATTTTTAATCAACTTTTTTTTCAGGAACTAAAAACTATGAATTTTATTATATGGACTTTTTAGATTATGGTCTATAAGTTTTTCTTTTTTTGAAAACTGAATAACATATTATTAAAAAGCCTCCAAAAAATAGGCAAGCATCAAGGTATGTTCATGACACCTAAAAAAAAACCCACCTAATGACCATATGGAGACTTTGAGAGCTATAAGTTATGGACTAAAACATATTTAACTCATTGATTGCTCTCGTTGTTTTTAAATATGTCATTTTAAAGTTTTAACACATCTATTAAGAAATAATATTAAAATGAGTTTTTTTATTATTCCTATCTTACTTCTTAATATACCATTTATATCTCTTGTTTATTTTAGCTTTCGAAAAAATCTCTTATTAATTTAATTTTATTGGTGCTTCGGAAAAAAAATCTTATTTATTTTGACTCATCAATTTTCATATTTAGTTAATAGTTAAATTGGTTAAACATATTTAATATCCTCTTAAAATTATAAAAGAAAGTGATAAATAAAAAAAATCTCAAAATAGTAACGATATAAAGGAACGGAGGTAGTATACAATTTAAATGTTGCATCCTAAATATGAAAGAAATACATATAGGGTTACAGATGTTCATTAATTTGCCAGATAGTATTATATTTCCTTATTGAGCCTAGTACATTGGATGAGTCCAACTCGAATAAGCTATAGTGTGAATTAGGGTTATCTAAATTTGAACGTCATCACTTGCATGCTTATAATAGAGCATATGATTGCCTCAACTAGATTAAAATGTCACAAGGGTTTTTAATAGTCGCGTTCACGTGGAGTTATGTAGAGACAAGACCAGGGCCGGCCTTGGGCCTGTGCAAGCAGGCCCACAGCCCAGGGCCTCCAAAAAAAAGGGGCCCAAAAAAAATCTCATTAAACTTTCCTCTAAAATAAAATTTAGTTATAATAATTAATGTTTTAAGATGTTATTAATGATTTGAGCTGATCTAGTGGTTAGTAACTTTGTATGTTATTTTTATGTACCGGGTTCGAATCTCACCTTTTGGCTTTTGACATGTTATTTGTTAATTAATTTGAATTGAAAGAATTCAAAAATTAAAGCAAAAGGTTGCGTTACTTAGATTCGAACACGCGACTCCTGTGCGGGTTGCAAGAGGCCAGTTGCTAAACGAACAAACATAATAATGTTGTTGAAATTTCGAACGTTAAAATTATTAGGGGTTCATTTGTATTATTTGCCCAGGGCCTCCAAAATGTCGGGACCGGCTCTGGACAAGACAGTAGTTGTTTGTGTGTTTTGGAAAATATCAAATGGTTCAATTTGAACCTGTCAACCAATGGTTCAATTTATAAGCACTAAAATCTTTTAATCGAGATTCTCTTGCTAATTCATGACCCGAATTCTAAATTAGTAGTGTATAGTTTCATGCTAGTAAATTGCCTAAATAACTAAGAACATATTCACTCTATATCACACACATCTAGCACTATGGGACTAGAGGAGAATCTGGAATTGTCTATCTTAAATATCCAACACTTTACCACTTTAGTATTTGAAATTTTTAAAATTAGTTTTTGTTCCGACAAGGGTTTCCAAAGGGGTTAGAAGCATAAAAGACTATGAAAAGGTATATAGTATTATTACAGGGTTTATCTATTGATGTAAATAGGAGGGGGGAGTCTTCCTTTTATAGCAGGTCGA
Source organism: Lotus japonicus (assembly GCF_012489685.1). Classification (NCBI taxonomy): domain Eukaryota; kingdom Viridiplantae; phylum Streptophyta; class Magnoliopsida; order Fabales; family Fabaceae; genus Lotus; species Lotus japonicus. The sequence continues at coordinate 42,720,772 of NC_080043.1, forward strand.
CCTCTGAACTCTAATCAGCGTATTTATTACAATTGACCAATCATACCCGTTCATGGGGCGTAATCACTATTGTGTCGGTTGACTTGTGAATCAATCCCGTTCATCAAGGAAGCCCTTCATCACCTTGTCGGCTGACTTGGTGCCAGACTGTGTTGGTCAGCAACAGTCATGACCTTTGACCAAGCGCGTGATCAACGGTCAGTCTGCTTTCTCATCAACAGTTGGATATCTTCATAGTTGAGTGGACTTTTACATTAGTCTTTTAGCATGTAAGCCCAGACTTCACCTTCCAGCCCAAGCTTCAGAGGGTAGCCTGGCTTTAAGTATCCCCACGTCCGACAGCTATGAGACTAATCCTTCGAGACTCTGAGATCACGTTAAGTTGGTAGGCCTCTCCCAACAAATGCTTCTCCATACGCACCGTACAAGAATCAAACCCTGAACTAGATGATTAAGGAGCCCAACTATTTACCAGTTGTGCTACACCTTGTTGGTAACTTTTTTTTACAATGAGTAATTTAACTTAATCAAGTCATAAGTTGCAGAGCTAATAACTTGTTTAATGAGGATTGAATCTAAGTGAAAGCGGTGTATATATATATATATATACACACACATGTATGAATTGACGTGTGCAATTTATCTTTTCGATTTACTAAAATAAACATGACATTCAATTATTAAATTATTGTATAAAAATATTTTACACAAATAGTGCACAACCATTAAACTCTATTCTTTAGAAATATTAATATATAAAATATATATATTTATAACAAATATTACTTTTAAAAAATATCTATAGCAAATATCGATGCAATTTCTTTTATGATTATGATTTTAAATTGAAATATTATATGTAAAATTATCATCCAAAAGATTTTTTTTCTCAATTAACTTTAACATTTTCTTTATTTTTTGAATTTAATGATATTGCACCGTAAGTGTAAATATTTTTTACACAAACAATCAATGATGGACTGTCAAATCAGAAAATAAACTTTAAATTTCATTAAAATTAAAAGGAACGTAAATACTTTTGCACACATGACATTTAGTTGTTGGATGTGTGTATAAAAATATTTTATATTGATAGTGCACAACCATTAAACTCTATTTTTTTAGAAATATTAATATATTTTATAAAATCCATAAAAATTAACTTTAAATATATATATATATATATTTATAACAAATATTTATAGATTTGTGTGCACTAAAAATTATAAAAGTTGCAAGAATATAATGTTACACAAAATTTAAAATTTTTTTTATATCAAAAAGATATTTTTTATTTAAAAAATAATTATACCCGCGACAGCGTTGTTGCCTTTTTCAGTGAAACATTCCTATTCTGTTCCCACGATTTTGAAACAAATCCAGCCGTTACAGTACCAGAAAATTCCTAATTTACCAACCTAACAAAAAAATACAAAAACTTTCTTAAAAGTTACAAATTTTTAAAAAATTGAAATAAATATCTTTCTCCCTCTTCTGGGTGCGTCTCAGTGTCACTCACTAACTTTTTTGAATTTGTGAGAAGCAAAGTTGTGAACGGAAGCAAAAGTAAGCATGGCTGGGTACAAAGCTGATGATGAGTACGATTACCTCTTCAAGCTGGTTCTGATTGGCGATTCTGGTGTGGGAAAATCCAACTTGCTTTCGAGGTTCACCAGGAACGAGTTCAACTTGGAGTCCAAATCCACCATAGGGGTTGAGTTCGCTACCAAAAGCTTGAATATTGATGGCAAGGTCATCAAGGCTCAGATTTGGGATACTGCTGGACAAGAAAGGTTTGTTTCTTCTTCTTTGATACTTCGCTATTGATTGATTGATTGGTTGGTTGATTTATCTAGTGCATGTTTGGTAATTCTTTTACAATTGATTCCAGAGATAAAATTAATTTTAGGGAGAAGCTTTTCTAAGTAGCTTTTGGTTTGGGTGCTAGAAATTAGAAAATATAAGCTCATCCAAACATGCTACTAATCTTTCTCGAAAGTTCATTGATAGTGACCTTTCTATGACAATTTTCCATTTTTCTAAGTCTAGGGAGAAGCTTCTGTAAGTAGCTTTTGGGTGTTAGAAATTATTCTGAGAAAATTTAAGCTCATCCAAACATGCTACTAATCTTTCTGTAAAATTCATGGATATGTGACCTTTCTGTGAAAATTTTCCATTTTTCTATTTCAAAAACAAATAAAATTAAGGAAAAAAATGTTTGTTAAAAAAACCCCTTGTTGATTTAGTGTTTGGAAGTGTAATTTTATTTATTTATTTAGATGAAAGTCAGATATGAGATTCTTGTAATTTAGTAATGAGATAAATATTGTTTATACCCTTTGTCAATAGAAGGGACTGGAGTTTGTTTGTGATTCCACTCGAGGATTTTAAGGATGTTAGTGCTTTTATCTATGGTCTGTGGCTTTGTGAACTATAATAACTGCTTTCTTTTCTAAAACGAGGTGTAGGATTGATGTCATGTAAGACACCACTATATGATGAAGATTATCTTGCTTTTTTCTTTATGTACCTTTGTGCTTTCAACTGAATTTTGTGGATTTATGAAGCTTGCCTAAGCTTATGGTACTATCGTTTTGTGTTTAGTCATTTGATGCTTTATCACTGTATAGTACATAAGCTTATTTGAGATGTTATTCTAGCTCATTAGCTGTTGAATTTAAGCTGGTGTGTGTAATATACATAGATTGATTTGTATACTCTAGGATTTTCAGTAACTTATTGTTCATATGGTCAAAACTTGCCAAATCAAATCTTTTATTCTCTTTAACGCTTTGCTATGGATATCTTGATCTTAAGGTTCATACTTTCATGGTCTCTCACTTCTTCAACTCCAACCACTTTTATGTTCCAGTTGCTTAATATCATTTTTGGCTTCTGTCGTTTGGAATTGGTAATCTGAGTCAATATTTAGTGTTCATTTGTTATTATTAGGTCCACTGTTCATCTTAATTGGCTCTCATGGAAAACCATGGGGTGTATTCTTGCGTGCTGTCACTGAAACTTTGACCTGAAACCAAATCAGGTCTTTTCGTGTAATTTGCTTTATATCACCCCCCCCCCCTGGTCAGCTAAAATGCTAAATCAAATACAGCATTAGATCAGAGATCAATAAAAGAAAATATAGAAAAGCAGGGCTTATCCAAGCTTCTACAATTTTTGATAATTATGTTGCCCAGTGTATTAACAGTGCCAATAAACCCGTTGCGTTGATTGCTGCCATTAGTGAGACATTTTTGGTTTCTTAGATCATTTAATATGGGTCTTGATTTGGTGATTTGCTTGGTGATTGATAGAGGTCCAGGATTGTGATTTGCTATTTGGTTCTGTTTTTCTAGTTGCAAAGTTCTGATTAGGGTTGTGATTTGCTATTTGATGCTGTTTGTGCCTCACACAGTCATAAGTACAGATGCTGTTAAATATTAGGAGATCAATTTGATAATGATAGTTTTTCGAGATTTTCTTCATCATATCTTCTAGCTTTCCTAATTTTGAGCACACATTAACCTTTCTGAACATAAGAATCAATAAAACGAAAATGTATCCCCATCCTTTTCATGTTACCATTTTCATCGTGAGCATTGCCTACTTAAACTTGAAACTTATCATCGTTGTGGACCTGTAGCAAAATTAGAAGAACACACATTTGCTAATTTGCTATCATTATCTTTATCACAACATAATATTGTCAGCAGAAGCCTAAATATAAGTAAAGCTAAGGAATAAAGAGATGGTGAAATCCTGTGCATGAAATTTATCTCTAAAATATCATTTCGTGGCTAGGAAAGTGATGAATGATGATACAGTTGTTGGATGGGTGTTTCTGATGATGAAGGGATTCACCTTAGTAACATTTGCTTAATCAGTTATTTGTCATGCAAATTTTGGAACTCTTAACATGTTTCTAAAGGAAAGATACGACAGTATTTAAAAGTGCTCAGTAATCTAAAAATTTCTCTTTATTGATATTATTAGTCATAAATTGTGAATCCAATAATCATCTCACTGGAGAGGTGAAATATTACATTTCTTATTTCTTTTACAGCAAAAATGATGCTTCAATTTCCTATCAATCAAAATGATTAGTGAAAAGTTATAAACCAGGGCATCTATGAAGTATTATTTTTTCTACATGTATAGGTTAAAATTGCCCTTGAGGAGATTCTAATTGCATGTCATTTTGAGGTTTAGTTCCTTTTCATCTGAGAGAACTATATAAGAGCACTAGGTAACAAGAAGCTGAACTTGTATTGTGGTTTTCTTTGCCTTTTGGACTTTTCTAGCAATTTGTATGCTACTGTACTTATATAATACTTGGTGTGGATATGGCTAGGGTACAGCTGATTAATTTCTTCACCTGTATCCTAGCGGATAATTATCTATATGATACACATAACAGATATATGGAAGACAGAGGGTAGGTGCTGCTCTGCTGGTCACTGTATTGGCACTAAATCCCACTAAATAATAGGAGGTTCCTAAATTGAAATATATCTCCTCTACAATTGGTTATGTGAATCATATGATATAATGTTGAGTGAAAAAAATGAAGATAGTTGGCTTCCCATCTAGATCTAATGAAATTCACTTCTACTCAATGATAGTCTTTCAAGGCAACATTTTTCCAGCCAAATATGTTATGCTGATGTTGTTTTAACTTGTGAAGCAGCATATTCTAATGGTCTACAAGAAAAAAAATATGAGGGATGTATATGCTAATATAAGAGTATGACTATCTTTATGGCAGTGTTTTAAAGCTCTGTCATTTTTTACTTGCCTGTGCTATTACATAATGGCCTTGACTTTCACTTTTAATTTTTATTTCTTTCTTCCTTCTTGAAATGTTGTTAGCTAACAACTAGGGGACATATAATGGGGTGAAAGCAAAGAGTAAGATAAGATGGAAATTAGTAGAGGCAAAGCTTTTATCTTTTTTACTTTTAATTATTTGCTTTTGGTATCTGAATTTGAAGGTAATCCTTTGAATTCTATTACAGACCTGTGATCAAATCGTGCCTCCAACCATCCCTTTCCCCAATTTATATAGCTTAAAATCTAAAGGGTTTTGTGGATCAACTATCTACATGAACTATGTAAAAAAAATTTGGTATCAAGAAATATTACTTGCTAATTGTTGTATTCAGGTAGTATTATTGGGTAGATAGATTATAATGGGACACAACATGTATTTTGTTCAATGTTTAGTCAATCTAAAAAATAGAACAACGGGACTAAATTTTAAAGAAATTGGTATATTTTGGTTTCACTAAAAATGTGGAATAAAAGAGTGGAACAAAACAATATGTTCTTTTTGGTATGCTGATGGAACAGCTTCTGTTCTTTTCTTTTTGGTTCTACCTTTTTAGTGGAACTTGGTGTACTAATTTTTTACCTTAAAGTTATAATTCTTTTATGCTCCAAATTCAGAAGAAAAGTAGAAAACTCACGTGTTCTGTCGCTATCTTATTTGTTTGCGCGAAGTGTATGTACCATACCAAAAGGTTGTAATCTACAACAGGTACAATATTTTAACTACATTACAGTTGATAACTGTTAAATTCTTATAAAACTTTCTGAATTCCTTCTATATTTTCCATGTACATTTCCCTTGGAGGTTCACTGTGTAACTGTCAACCTTGTTTGTAGATGAGGAGCTTGATGGAATCTTACTTCTTTCTAGACTTCTTTTTTTACCCCATAAATTCTGTTAAGGAAAAAGAAATGGCAGCATTCAATTTCTATTCAATAAAATGTCAAATGATGAAACAGAGTAGGTTCTAAATTTGAGATGCAGTGCACTAAAAAGTATAATGTAATACCACACTGAAATGGTTACCGAAATGATTCTATGACTCAAATTGTGTGTTTGTAATAGGTACCGTGCCATTACCAGTGCTTACTACCGCGGAGCTGTTGGCGCCTTACTTGTGTATGACGTAACCCGCAGTACCACATTTGAGACTGCTGGGAGGTGGTTGAAGGAGTTAAGGGATCACACCGACCCGAACATCGTGGTCATGCTTATCGGAAACAAGTCAGATCTTCGACATCTTGTTACCGTCTCCACCGAAGATGGAAAAGCTTTTGCAGAGAAAGAGTCCCTCTACTTCATGGAAACTTCTGCTCTGGAAGCAACCAATGTCGAAAACGCATTCTCTGAGGTTCTTACTCAGATATACCGCATAGTGAGCAAGAGAGCGGTTGAGGCTGGTGACAGGGCAAGTACTTCTGTTGTTCCATCCCAGGGACAGACAATAAATGTGAACGAAGATTCTTCTGTTTTGAATAGATACAGATGCTGCTCAAATTAGATGCTTTATTAGAGGCAAGTGGTTTTCATAGCCTGCATCAATTTGTAAATGGTTACATGTGATTGGTGATATATGATGCTGTAGAATAAGACTAGTCTTACATATTGTTTGGAAAATGCTTACATGCATCTATGCAGGATTTGTGTTTCTTAAAACGATGTTTCCAAAAACGCATTTGAAACAAGTCTGTTTATCTAAATTCCATAGGACCATTGTTGTTTGAGGATCTTAATATCTGCTATGCTTGTAATGCTACGACTATGGTGCAAATGAGTTTAGTTTTCTGTATGAGCAAACCACCATTTTCTCCTTTCAAAGATATTAGGTCGGTCACTTTAGTTCTTGATACTTGAAAATTACATCATTCAATAGGCTTTCAATAGTTATCCTAACAAATCTCTCACCTTCCTTCAACTTTTGGTCCTCATATTTGTCAAATGTGAATAGATAGGTTGTGGACTAACATGAATGATTGAAGATGGTTCTGGGATTTTTTTTGTGAAATAATTGTTTTCTCATTATGTTTTGAGGATAAAGGTGTCAGATTGGTGATTAGCTTTGTAATCACGTTAGACCAAAAGGATTCATATTGATTATGAAGCTGTAAACATAGTCATTACTAGATTGGAAGTTCAGTTTCATTGTGGTTATGATTCTTTTTTTTTTTACAGCAAACATAAATATTCCATTAATCAATAAGAGACATGTCTTTGAGTACAAATGATTGAATGCAAAAAGGAGTAAACCCAACCCAAGCACTATTTTCATTTTCCAAAGAGAACCTAGATAGGTGATGGGCTACCATATTTGCATTCCTGCTAATATGAATAAGGGAAAAGGAACAGAACCTACAACTTAAACCCAATATATCTTGCAGAATATATTTCTGATAGGAACCATGTGAGCTTTTATGCAACACAACATTTACTATCCTCTTGCAATCCGATTCTACAATGACAGATTGGAATCCATGATTTAGAGCTAATTCAAGACCAAACATTGTGGTTATGATTCTTGATATATTCCCATCGCTGAAGTTTCATTCTTGAGAGAATTACATGATGATATGATAATACATGTTAATCGAATGTGGCAAATATGTGTTCAAAATTATTGTAACATTTCATTGGGAACAACCCTATTTTTATCTGAGTTTTGCATGCTTTTTTGCATTAGTTCTTACATTAAAGAAATACGAATAAAGGTTATCAACCAATTTTTTTAGAATACTAATATGTCTAACAAAAATAGATTCCAATGTGACTAAAAAAGTGAATGGTCAATGATACTTGTTCATATTTCTTCACAATAGACACACATATGAATAATCATGTCAAGTCCACATACAATTAAAAAACCCAGCATAATTATTTATGGTAATGTTGTGCAAAAATGGACATGAGCTTATTATGTATCAAGAAAGTTTGACAACTTTGGACAAAAAGTACATTTATATTTTAGAATCTCTAATTTAGTCATTTTTTAAGGTTTTTAAAGATTTATTTTAGTGCTAAATTTCTGTTTATTTAGTGTTAAATTTCTATTTTTTTTAATTTTAAAATTTATCTCCTGGCCCTTGGACCCGCCCATTTATTCGCGGGTGGATGCGGACTACCTAAAGAGAGGCTTGTTTAAATGCTGGCCTACACAAGGCAGACCACTCCGCTTACTCAGCTCTAGCCCCGAGTTCCCCTTTAGGATGCTAGTTGAATTTTCGGCTTGAGGAAGGGTTTTTGGGAATCCAATGAGAACCCCTTCATATTTGTCATTAATTTTGGAGGATAAAATCTATAAAAATTTGGAGGGATCAATTTCAAACATGGACTAGAAACATATTCAACCCTAAAATTTATTTGAATTTCACATGTTCAGGAGTTGGACTCATTAACTGTGATACCCATATACTATCACTTGATGAGTAAACTCTTACACTGTGTTTGGTTGGGGAGGAAAGGAAAGGAAAGGAAAGTGGAAGGAAAGGAGGAGAAAAGGAAAGGAAGAGAAAGGAAAGTGAGAGAAATTTTTAAGTTGTTTGATTTGATAGAAATGGAAGGAAAGAATAGGAGGAAAGAAAACTGTAATTTTGTAAGATGACTTTTTTGCCCCTACTTAAAAATTATACTTTGAAGTTTGAACCAATAACTTTTACATGAGATTTTTATCTAATCAATATTTTTATTAAAATCATTCTTATGATTTTAAAAATTCCAGTACCATATAAAAAATTCCAGCACAAGTTTACAATGTTATTTTTAATTTTAATGCAAAACTCAAATAATTTTACACATTTTTTTCTACTATTAAGATTTTTATTATGAGTTTAAAGTGGCTAAAAGAGATGACCACATAACCTGTTGAAGTACTACCATAGACGTGGCTAAAAATTTGTGCCAAGAGTCTGCATAATATATTTATAAGTTAATTAATGTCTGATATATTTTGTGCATGCAACATTGCCACCTACATGAACAAAAGTTGGGCACATGGCCATCAAGCCTTAGAACCTCTATTCATCAGAGTACATACAAAAAACCTCCAAAATACATAATATAATTAAATCCCCAACATGCAAATCTTGACAACAAAGGTTACTTGTAATTAGTGGCTTTAGAATATACAACTCCAATTCTCACTTTTGGAAGAGAGATTGCCATGAAGTGTACTTTATGTTGTAAGATCAAGTTTTGATCTAGTAGTACAACTCTATGTTTTGATGATTACAAGTTAACCTTTTGATATGAACAATTGTGGTACTCTAACGTGTTTTTCTGAGTGTGCTATTTACAGGCTCTGACCCCTATTTTATCTCACACAAATCAGAAGCATTGTGCTTAAAGAGTGACCCAAGCAACGCTTTCGCATTCTCCATGTTCACTCTGAACAGTGGAAAAGCTTCAGAAGATCTAAAGTAAATCAAGCTCTGATAAGGACTCAGCTCACTTGAAGCTTTGATGATCCAGAAGATCTGACAACCAAAAGACTCTGAAGGCTCAGAAGCTCTGATGGTGTAGAAGACTCTGACGATCCAGACTCTGAAGTCTAGAAGCAACTGGCTCTGAAGACCATGTACTGATCCTCTGAAGTGAAGATCAGAAGGTACAACGGTCAGAGGATCCAAGCTTCCCTCTGACTCTGATCAATCAGCTTCACAAGTCCCAATACGAAGCGCTCCTCTGATCAGAAGTCTACGAGGTTAAGGTCAAGTCACTATCCAAAGTACAAAAGCAAAGTGTACTATCCTGACGACCTACCTAACATCCTCAGCCACAGCAGAAGCTGGAATTTCCAGAACTGCCCTCCAACGGTAGCATTTCCATGCAACGTTCAACCCTAATCCTTGGAGTATAAATAGAGGCTGAAGATTGAAAGAAGCGGCTAGAAGCATTCACACACGCGCAAGATATATTCAAATCCTTCTAAGCTTTCTTTCATCTTGAATTTCATTGTGTTTACTATAAGCTTTTCAGAAGCACTTTCTTTGTAAACAAGAACTTCATATACAGTTGTATAGTTTGCCTTTAGGAGATCAAGGTTGATCGGATCCTAGAGAAGACTAAGAGAGTGAATCTTAGTGTGAGCTAAGTCAGTGTATTGTTAGTCACTTGTAGGTTTCAAGTGCAGTTGTAACACATACCTGATTAGTGGATTGTCTTCATTCTAAGAAGGAAGAAATCACCTTAACGGGTGGACTGGATTAGCTTGAGTGATTTATCAAGTGAGCCGGGATAAAATCCTTGTGTGCTTTTCTATCTCTTATCTTTAGCACATAGTTTGTTTCGAAAGATTTGCCAAAATCTTTAAGGTGGAAGTTTTATCTTGAAAACGTTATTCAAACCCCCCCCCTTTCTACCGTTTTTCATACCTTCAATTGGTATCAGAGCGCAAGTTCTGATTACCACACCTAACAGTGTTCAGTGATCCGGGCCGGTGTGAAAAACAATGGCTACCACCAGTGAAACACAGAAAGATTGATACAACGCAAAGCCTCTTATGTTCGACGGTCAAAGGTTCGAATATTGGAAAGATAAACTCGAAAGTTTCTTTCTGGGTTTTGATGCAGATCTCTGGGATATTATTGTGGATGGCTATGAGCGTCCAGTTGATGAAGAAGGCAAGAAGATCCCAAGGTCAGAGATGACTGCAGATCAAAAGAAGCTGTACTCACAACATCACAAAGCAAGAGCAATTCTTCTAAGTGCTATTTCTTATGAAGAGTACCAGAAGATTACAGATCGTGAGTTTGCAAAAGGCATTTTTGAATCTCTGAAGATGTCTCATGAAGGAAACAAGAAAGTCAAAGAATCAAAGGCATTGTCTTTGATCCAAAAGTATGAATCCTTCATCATGGAGCCAAATGAGTCCATTGAAGAAATGTTCTCCAGATTTCAATTGCTTGTAGCTGGAATACGACCTCTCAACAAGAGCTACACAACAAAAGATCATGCCATAAGGGTCATCAGGTGTCTTCCTGAAAGCTGGATGCCTTTAGTGACATCAATAGAGCTCACAAGAGATGTCGAGCGTGTGAGTTTAGAAGAACTCATTAGCATTCTGAAATGCCATGAGCTGAAGCATTCTGAGATGCAAGATCTGAGGAAAAAGTCTATAGCCTTGAAATCCAAATCTGAAAAGGCTAAGGCTGAGAAGTCAAAGGCTCTCCAAGCTGAAGCAGAAGAATCTGAAGAAGCATCAGAAGATTCTGATGAAGATGAGCTGACTCTGATCTCCAAGAGACTCAACCGCATCTGGAAGCACAAGCAAAGCAAGTTCAAAGGCTCTGGAAAGGCAAAAGGAAAGTCTGAATCTTCAGGCCAGAAGAAGTCATCAATTAAGGAAGTCACATGCTTTGAGTGCAAAGAATTAGGGCACTACAAAAGTGATTGTCCAAAGTTGAAGAAGGACAAGAAGCCAAAGAAGCACTTCAAGACGAAGAAGAGTCTGATGGTGACATTTGATGAATCAGAATCAGAAGATGTTGACTCTGATGGTGAAGTCCAAGGACTCATGGCTATTGTCAAAGACAAAGGAGCAGAGTCAAAGGAAGCTGTTGACTCTGACTCAGAATCAGAAGGAGATCCTAATTCAGACGATGAAAATGAGGTATTCGCTTCTTTCTTTACCTCTGAACTGAAACATGCTTTGTCTGATATTATGGATAAGTATAACTCCTTATTGTCTAAGCATAAAAAGTTGAAAAAGGACTTATCTGCTGCTTCAAAGACTCCTTCTGAACATGAGAAAATTATTTATGATTTGAAAAATGATAATCATGCTTTGGTAAATTCTAACTCTGTGCTTAAGAACCAGATTGCTAAGTTAGAAGAAATAGTTGCTTGTGATGCCTCTGATTGTAGAAATGAATCTAAGTATGAAAAGTCTTTTCAAAGATTCCTGGCTAAGAGCGTAGATAGAAGCTTAATGGCTTCAATTGTAAGACCCAAGTTTTTAAGCTTAAAATAAGTGGAAGAGATCTCCATTTACGATTAGGCTTGACGTATCGTGAAGGAAAAACCTGAACAAGAGTTTATCGGAAGGAATAAATTTGTGAAGGAGAAAGTTCAGGAAAAGTCTAAGGATTATATCAAAATCGATAAAAGGTATAGCACGATCGATATACGCTTAAACCTAGGGCAGAAACCCTAGCAAATAGCTAGTTTTCACTTAAAGGCACGATGGAAGCTAATTCCAAAAATCTTCAGAGAAATGTTAGAACTTCTCTTAATCCATATATAATAAGCGTTTCGAGGCGAAAACTCTAGGATCTACGAACGTCCGATTCCAATCATCGGAAGTTTGCCGAAACTGAAACCCTGGTATTTCAAAACCCTAGAATCAACCGACGATGAAGAATTTTTCTATCCGGAGCTTCAAATGAAGATTCTACACGCGTACACCCATTTCTCTTGATGATTTCAATCTTTCTTCAGAAGGAAGTTTTCTATTCCGACATTCGATGCAAAAAGTAACTTATCGGGTAAAATAGTTTTTACACCGACTTTGCATTAGCCACCTAAAATACAAGGAAACCTCTGTTGAGTTTTGGTATTATGTCGCCAAAACCTATCTTAGGATTCATGGAGAATGAAGCCGGAAATATCGGAATCACGAAACTTTCATTTTCCCGCGTTTTGCCAACCTCTATATATAGCATTAAAAACAAGCCTCGAAAACCAAAAATCATACCGATATTTCTTTGAAGAATTAGAAGATTCAGCGGGGAGAATATCGTGTCTAAAATACGTTGGAATCAGTAGGAAGAATCGGAAATCACTCTCATATTTTTATCTTAACTCTATGAGCTAAATCCTCCGATATCTAAACAAATCTGTACCGGTTTACAAAATATCTTCTCAAAATATCTATTCATACTTATCCAATCTTGATAAATATCTTTTCATACTTATCCAATCTTGATAAATATCTATTCATACTTATCCAATCTTGATAAATATCTTCCATTTCATTCCCTATAAATATGTGAAGCTTGAAACCAAAAACCTCACAAAACACAAAAACTCACCCATTTTCTCTCTTGAAGCCGCGAGTTTGCTAGGAGGAGGAGGAGCAGAGATTTTGTTCATTTCTTGCTTGATCGTCGATTAATCAGTTTCTACTTCAAGGTGTCGAGGTATAGTCGCTAATTCTTACCTCTGATCGCTTTTTCTATAGCTTTTCTCTATACTTTTCTGAGCTCAAAGTTTTGAGGTTTTTGGAAAATTGTCCAAATAGCTTGATTTCTATGTCTAAACATCTTCCCTACGTGCCCAAGAGCACTTCTGCCGGATTAGTTTTTCCGTTATGTCGCCGAAATTCTGCCGGAATCAATTTTAGCATCAAATACCCATTTTTAAGCAAAGTCGCAACCTTTGGGCTGAAAACTATCGCCTTAGCTTAGTGCTAGTAGAATTAGTTGTCTTGAACGTCGTTGGTGACGTCCCCATCCAATTTTCATTTTGAGATTTCAGTTTTGAAATTCTGAGCTAAAAATATTGACCAAAATACCCCTGCGACAGTTTTCGATCCGATAATTTTTCCGAGTTTAGAATACCCTTAGTTACAGCTAATGATAGCATAGGAACCAAGTTTGATCGAAGAAAAATCGAACCCCACAATTACCAAAAGTGGCCGAGCCCTATAAGGGGGGAGGAGGAAAATTTCCTTTTTCGTAAACTTGTCCTTTCGCGCTAGATTATCATACCTCGGAGTACATACTACTTCGTGTAACCTTAGTGAGTATTGATAGCTTAGTTTTCGATAGATTTTGATAGAATTCTGTGGTTTTACTCTAAAGGTTCGTTGAGGAATTTCCCGAAGAACAAGGAACTTTGTGGATTCGAGGGGGGAGATTGTGAAGGAAAGATTGAGGAGCTGATTGTGAAGGAGCGTTTGAAGAGAACCCTGGAAATTGGCTAAGGTGAGGGCTACTCTCTGAATTACTAGATAATGTTTTAGGTGTCGACGAATTCGACTTGATTTATGTGTTATGCACTTAATTGCTAAATGTATGAAATGATTTCTGAGGCTTCGGCCGAGCTTGTTGATTTCATGATGCCTTGATATTGTGTGCTAAATGATTCACATGTTATGTGCTAAATGGTTAATTTAGGATGTGTTGGAATATGCTGTTTATGCTTATTGGATTGCGCTTATTTAACTGTATTATTTCACATATATCTGTGGTACTGAGGAGTGAGAATAACGGGCAAGTCATGCCGATTTTATTTTGAGAGTTTGAGAAAGTTTGACGGGACGAACGGAGTTCGGGCCTTGTTATGGTTATGATGGATCGAGACATTCTCGGGGAGTTAATTGGGATTTTGGTGGATGTTGAAGACTCATAAGATTTGAGATAAGACTAAAAGGATATTATTTTATAAGGAAAATTCATAAGACATTAAACAACCTCTAAACCTTTAAATAATGATAACAATCTCGAGTGCAAGTTGAGGATTGAATCTTAGTTGTGGAAAGCGAGAAGTGTCGTCGGATCCAAGGGTTGAGAAAGATTGTGAGTTCTGAGTATGTTGATACTCATTCGCTCTGGGAGCAGTTTGTTTAGCCATCCAAGGGATGTGCCGAGAAGCTTCACTGAGGCGTGAGACCTTGTGAATGCGTGATACTCCACTGAGGCGTGGGACCTTGTGGAAAGCATGGATCTTCACTGAGGCGTGAGACCTCGTGAACAACATGAAGCTTCACTGAGGCGTGAGACCTTGTGAATGCGGGATACTCCACTGAGGCGTGAGACCTTGTGGAAAGCATGGATCTTCACTGAGGCGTGAGACCTCGTGAATAGCATGGAACTTCACTGAAGCGTGAGACTTCGTGCAAGTGTGTAATTGTGTAAATTCACTAGGGCGTGAGACCCCGTGAAAGCATAAAACTTCACTGAAGCGTGAGACTTTGTGAATGTGTGAGACTCCACTGAAGCGTGAGACTTCGTGAGAGCATTGATGACTCGAAGAGTTATCGTGAGTGGTTGCACTCATTTTATGATTATTGTATTTTGTCGCAGAAATCGACTTTTACCTTAGGGTATTCTTTATAGAGACATTAAGTTAGCTAGAACACGTGGTGACGTGTCGAGTGAGGTCGGAGACGTTGTTTGGCTAATCACATTGCACTCATGCATACATAGGAGGTTAATACACGGCGTGATACCGGACCTCGGTGGATTCCAAAATGGTCATAAGACCCGGATTTCCGCGTAAGAGCGCTGTTAGGCGACTCTTAGTAGCAGATCTGGCTACCTTTGTGTGGTGTAAGAGGCACGCGGGCGGAAATGGTCCCACCGTTGCTGGTGCTAGGATTGATCCGTTGATGTCCATCCGTTTCCGGAATGCATTTGGTTAACTGGGTTAACCGTCATTTGCATTTCATGCAACATGCATACTGACTTAGTTGTTGAGTGTGATTGATAATTGTTAATCCTATTTGATGCATGCTATCTGTTATTACTGCGTTTATATTCATTGTGAAATATACAACCCTAGGATGTTATCCCTAGCTATAAGCCTAAGTGGCTATTCTCTTATCTATATCTATTGGTGGTATTATTTACATAATTCTTTGGAGTTGACCCTCGCGTCTTCTGTGTGTGCTTTGGCGGACTACGCCCTTTGTCAGATGTCTTTGGCGGGCTGGTTCACGATGGTTAATCCTTCGGGGGGACTAGGGTTGAGATGCTGGAACAGGAGCGCATCGCGGTAGCGAGAGGAGGACGGATGGTGTACATAGACTAGGTCGTTCTGAATTCAGATTCGGACGACGATCATGCTAGCTTGTAGGTTTTAGTGCTGGTGTGAGCTCCTCGAGATGGGATTAGTGTAGGAGTAGAGTCTTAGCTCTGACCGTTATGTTTTCTTTTGGGAACAGGGTAGTTTCCCACCTATAGCTTTATGTGTGGTTTCTTTACGGGAATCACAGAGAGTTGGTTGGACTTAGGGGGTCTATTTTTCAGACCATTGGGTCAGCTTATTCTCAGTTTTGAGGGATGGTGTTGCGGACACTTTACCTTTATATTTGGTTTGTACATATTGCCTACGGGCGTTAAATCTTTCTCTTTTCCGTCACTGGAGGTTACTCGTGACAAGGTTGCTACTTACAGTGGGGGCTGTAATATATATTGTGTATTAGTTCTGCTGTCTCTCGCATTTGCGTTTATTTATTTTAGTCTTGTTTATATTATCAAAAAAAAAATATTCACGTTTTTCCGCATTAAGTTTATTTTTGGTTACTAAAGTGACGCCACCGAAATCGGGGTGTTACATCAATGATCTATGGCGTGAGCAGAAATGGAATGCATGACATTGGCTATTCTAAACCAATTAGAAATGAGCCTTCTATGCCTAAAGCTAAATCTTTGTATGAATGCTTTGTTCCCTCTGGTACCATATTGCCTGATCCTTTACCTGTTGAAGTTGCTAAACCTCCTCTTAAAAAGGGATCTTTCTCCATGTCTAAATATCATGCAAAAATTCCTTTACATTATCATGTTGAGAAACCTAAGGTGATCAGAACCTCTGGGGTAACTAACAAGAGAGGACCCAGAAAGTGGGTACCTAAGGACAAGATTATCTATGTTGCAGATATCCTTGATAGCTCCACTGAAACACCAATCATGGTATCTGGACAGTGGATGCTCGCGTCACATGACGGGAGAAAGGCGTATGTTCCAAGAGCTGAAACTTAAGCCTGGAGGCGAAGTTGGCTTTGGTGGCAATGAAAAGGGTAAAATTGTTGGTACTGGTACTATTTGTGTAGATAGTAGTCCATGCATTGATAATGTGTTATTGGTAGACGGCTTAACTCATAACTTATTGTCTATAAGTCAATTAGCTGACAAGGGTTATGATGTTATTTTCAATCAAAAGTCTTGCAGGGCTGTAAGTTAAATCGATGGCTCTGTTCTGTTTAACAGCAAGAGGAAGAACAACATTTATAAGATCAGATTATCTGAGTTGGAGGCTCAGAATGTGAAGTGCCTTCTGTCTGTTAATGAAGTGCAATGGGTATGACATAGACGGTTAGGGCATGCCAGTATGAGAAAGATTTCTCAGCTGAGTAAGCTAAACCTTGTCAGGGGCTTACCCACTCTGAAGTTCTCTTCAGACGCTCTTGGTGAAGCATGTCAGAAAGGCAAATTCACTAAAGTCCCTTTCAAGGCAAAGAATGTTGTCTCAACCTCAAGGCAAAGAATGTTGTCTCAACCTCAAGGCCGTTGGAACTTCTGCATATCGACCTGTTTGGACCAGTGAAAACTGAGTCTATAGGTGGCAAGAGATATGGGATGGTCATCGTTGACGACTATAGCCGCTGGACATGGGTAAAGTTTCTAACCCGCAAGGATGAGTCTCATGCTGTGTTCTCTACCTTCATAGCCCAAGTGCAAAACGAGAAGGCTTGTAGGATTGTGCGTGTCAGAAGTGACCATGGTGGAGAGTTTGAGAATGACAAGTTTGAGAGTCTGTTTGATTCATATGGAATTGCACATGATTTCTCTTGTCCCAGAACTCCTCAACAAAATGGTGTTGTTGAGAGGAAGAACAGAACTCTTCAAGAGATGGCTAGAACCATGCTCCAAGAAACTGGCATGGCTAAGCACTTTTGGGCAGAGGCAGTAAATACATCATGTTACATTCAGAACATAATCTCTGTGAGACCAATTCTGAATAAGACTCCTTATGAATTGTGGAAGAACATTAAACCCAACATTTCTTACTTTCATCCTTTTGGTTGTGTTTGTTATGTTCTTAATACTAAGGATAGATTGCATAAATTTGATGCTAAGTCTTCTAAATGTCTATTACTTGATTTCTCTGAAAGATCTAAAGGTTTTAGATTTTATAATACTGATGCTAAGACTATTGAAGAGTCTATTCATGTTAGATTTGACGATAAGCTTGACTCTAATCAGTCAAAGCTAGTTGAGAAATTTGCAGATTTAAGTATTAATGTTTCTGACAAAGGCAAAGCTCCAGAGGAAGCTGAGCCAGAGGAAGATGATCCAGAAGAAGAAGCTGGTCCCTCTGATTTACAACCTCAGAAGAAAAGCAGAATCATTGCATCACATCCTAAGGAATTGATTCTGGGCAACAAAGATGAACCAGTCAGAACCAGATCAGCCTTCAGACCCTCTGAAGAGACCTTGCTCAGTCTGAAAGGATTGGTGTCCTTAATTGAACCCAAGTCCATAGATGAAGCTCTTCAGGACAAGGATTGGATTCTGGCTATGGAAGAAGAATTGAATCAATTTTCCAAGAATGATGTTTGGAGCTTAGTGAAGAAGCCTGAAAGTGTTCATGTGATCGGAACCAAATGGGTGTTCAGAAACAAGTTGAATGAGAAAGGAGATGTAGTCAGAAACAAGGCAAGGCTAGTTGCTCAAGGCTACAGTCAGCAAGAAGGAATTGACTACACTGAAACGTTTGCTCAAGTAGCAAGACTAGAAGCAATCAGACTGTTGATCTCTTTCTCAGTGAATCACAACATAGTTCTTCATCAGATGGATGTGAAGAGTGCCTTCCTAAATGGTTATATTTCAGAGGAAGTCTATGTTCATCAACCCCCAGGTTTTGAAGATGAGAAGAACCCAGACCATGTGTTCAAACTGAAGAAATCACTCTATGGTCTGAAGCAAGCTCCCAGAGCATGGTATGAGAGACTCAGCTCATTCCTTCTGGAGAATGAGTTTGTAAGGGGTAAAGTAGATACAACTCTCTTTTGCAAAACTTATAAAGATTATATCTTAATTGTGCAAATTTATGTTGATGATATTATATTTGGTTCTGCTAATCAATCTCTATGCAAAGAATTTTCTGAGATGATGCAGGCTGAATTTGAGATGAGTATGATGGGAGAACTCAAATACTTTCTGGGAATACAAGTTGATCAAACACCAGAAGGAACATATATCCATCAGAGCAAGTACACTAAAGAACTTCTGAAGAAGTTCAATATGCTGGAATCTACAGTTGCTAAGACTCCAATGCATCCTACATGCATTCTGGAGAAAGAAGATGCAAGTGGTAAAGTTTGTCAGAAGCTCTATCGTGGTATGATAGGTTCACTTCTATACTTAACTGCATCTAGGCCAGATATATTGTTTAGTGTTCATTTATGTGCTCGTTTCCAATCAGATCCAAGGGAAACCCACTTAACTGCTGTTAAGAGGATCCTAAGGTATCTGAAAGGCACCACTAACCTTGGCTTGATGTATAAGAAAACATCAGAGTATAAGCTTTCAGGTTATTGTGATGCTGATTATGCTGGAGATAGAACAAAGAGAAAAAGTACTTCTGGAAACTGTAAATTTCTGGGAAGTAACTTAGTCTCATGGGCAAGCAAAAGACAATCAACAATTGCATTATCTACTGCAGAGGCAGAATATATCTCAGCAGCAATATGCAGCACTCAGATGCTCTGGATGAAACATCAGCTGGAGGATTATTAGATCCTTGAGAGCAATATCCCAATCTATTGTGATAACACTGCTGCAATATCATTGAGTAAGAATCCTATCTTACATTCAAGGGCAAAACACACTGAGGTAAAGTATCACTTTATTAGAGATTATGTACAGAAGGGCGTACTTCTTCTGAAGTTTGTTGATACTGACCATCAATGGGCAGATATCTTTACAAAGCCCTTAGCAGAGGATAGGTTTCATTTTATTCTGAAAAATCTGAACATGGACTTTTGTCCAGAGTGAAGATGGATCAGAACCTCTGACTATGATACTTCTTGATCAGAAGATGTCTAGTCCAGAAGGTAACTCTATCAGAGTGTATGTACCCATTGGTGCTGACTCTGAAACTGAGACAGTAAACGTGTGTCAGTATCTCTGATGCATAGTTCCTCGTGCCCGTGTGACAGTCTGTCATAATGTGTGTAGATGTGCTTCTCTCCTGCGTGTGATATGTGTATTTACTGTTACTATGATGTCTTTAATTTTCAACCGTTGATTTTAACTTGCTTTTTGATCAACAACGGTTACTTTTAAAAACCCACTATACACACACGATCTCCTACACTTAAGGTTTTACTCTCTCTCTCTCTCTCTTTTCAGTTTTACAAAACCTCTCACCCACGATCTATCTCTCTCTCAATTCTTTATCTTCATCCTTCCTCTCTACCCAAAACCTTCAACCGCTCAAATGGCAAGACAAACCAGAAACGAAGCTGCAGGTGCAACAAGGTTTCCTCACATGGTAGTAGGGCAAGCTACAGGTCAATTGGGTCCTGAAACTCCGACTCAAGCTCCGGATCAAGAGCAGATGATTCCGATTGCAGAACGGGGCTGTGCCGTTCACTGTGTTTATACTCCGGAAGAACTCCAAGTGCTTGCTGAATGGAGATTCGACCTGGACAATATAGCTGCAAATGGGTATGATCTTCGTCCCGAAGTTCAAGCTCAGGGTTGGGAAGAGTATTTCAACAGGCTAAGAGGACCAATTTATGACAAATTGGTCAAGGAATTCTGGAAACACGCTGAGTGTGATGATACTCAGGTGGTTTCGTACATAGCTGGAAGGAGGATAATCGTCACGGAGAAGTCTATAGTGAATCTGCTGGGTGCACACACGAGAACTGGGTATAGATTTCAACTGACTGAATCTAAGTTGAAACCCAGAACAAGGGAAGAAACCAACAAGGCTCTCTACACCAACTACAAACCGGGCAAGACCGATTACAAGGTGTTGGATCTTCATCCCAAGCTCAGAATCTGGCACAAGAATCTGCTCAACTGTATCAACCAGAGGCCTAAGGGCAGTTCTCCTGACTACATCAACTTCTGCCAGAAGGCGATGCTATTCTTCATTCAGGATAAGAAGCAGATATGCCTTCCTTACTTCTTATTTTCTTACCTGAAAGAATGCATCAGGAAGTCCAGAACTACTGCATCCATCAAGTCTGCTATCAAGTACATTCCGTTTGGAAGACTGCTGTCAGACCTTTTCATTGAAAGCAAACTTGTGGAAGATATGATCAATGCTGGCTGCACTGAGGATCTGACTATGATTGTGAGTGATGTCTTCACATCCACATCTCTGAAGAAGATGGGATTGGTCAAGAAGAGGATAGACCCTGCTCATGAAGACACTTCAGATGAAGTCAGAAGAAGAAGAGTCCCTCTGAATGACTATCCTCTGTGGACACAGGCAGACAACCCAGAAGCTATTAGGTGCTATGTTGAAGACCTAAGAGCACAAGGCCTTGAAATTGATTTAGATAAATTCTTCAGGCGACTGCCACCAGCTCCAGAGTTTGACTCTCCTCCCAAAAGGAAAGTTCAGAGGAAGATGGTCTTAGAAGAATCCTCTGAGGAATCTGATGTCCCTCTGAAGAAGAAGAAGAAGGCTGACCAGCCTAAGAGGAAACATGCTGAAACCACCAAGCTAGATGATGGTGATGATGGTGATAATGAAGATGGTCCTTCTCCTCCCAAGAAGAAGAAGAAACAGGTCAGAATCGTGGTAAAGCCTACTCGTGTGGAACCGGCTGCTCAAGTGATCAGAAGGATTGAGACTCCTGTCAGAGTGACTCGGTCTTCAGTGCGATCATCAAGTAAGTCTGCTATTGCTTCTGATGATGATTTAGATACATTTGATGCACTCCCCATCTCTGCTATGCTGAAACAATCTTTCAACCCACTCACTCCTATCCCAGAGTCCCAATCAGCTGCACAAGCCACCTCTCCACCAAATTCCCCAAGGTCTTCATTCTTCCAACCTTCTCCAAATGAAGCACCTCTCTGGAATATGCTTCAGAACCAACCTACCGGAACCTCTGATCCAACCTCACCCATTACCATTCAATACAATCCATTAACATCTGAACCCATTATTCTTGAACCCTCTGAACCTGAACTCACAATTCCTGTCCAATCAGAACCTGAACCCAGAACGTCTGATCACTCTGTTCCCAGAGCATTAGAACGTCTGGTTGCCAGAACCACTGATACAGATTCTTCCAGTGTCTATACCCCTGTATCATTCCCAATCAACGTTACTGACTCCTCACCTTCAAACAACTCTGAGTCACATCGTAAATTCATGGAGGTCAGAAAAGAAAAAGTGTCTGCCATCCCAGAATATTACCTCACGGTCCCAAGCCCTAGGAGATACCCTGGACCTAGACCTGAACGTCTAGTTGACCCAGATGAACCTATCTTGGCTGACCCTTTACATGAGGCAGATCCTTTAACTCAACAAGTTCAATCTGACCCTGTCCATCAAGAGCCCATTCAACCAGAACCAGAACACTCTGTGTCTAACCACTCTTCGGTTAGATCACCACATCCTCTGGTTGAAACTTCTAACCCAAACCTTGGAGCCTCTGAACCAAATGCTCAAACCTTTAACATTGGTTCTCCTCAAGGTGCTTCTGAAGCTAACAGTAGCAATCACCCAACCTCTCTAGAAACCAACCTCTCCATAGTTCCCTACACTTACCTCAGACCCACCTCTCTGTCTGAGTGCATCAATGTTTTTAATCATGAAGCTTCTTTGATGCTACGCAACGTGCAAGGTCACACTGACCTGAGTGAGAATGCTGAATCTGTTGCTGATGAGTGGAATAGTCTGAGTACTTGGCTAGTAGCTCAGGTTCCTATTATGATGCAGCATCTGACTACAGAAAGGGATCAGAGGATCGAGGCTGCAAAGCAGCGGTTTGCAAGAAGAGTGGCTCTTCATGAACAACAACAGAGACATAAGCTCCTTGAAGCTGTTGAAGAGGCCAGAAGAAAGCAAGAGCAGACAGAAGAAGCTGCACGTCAAGCAGCAGCTCAAGCTGAACAAGCAAGATTAGAGGCAGAAAGACTTGAAGCTGAAGCTGAAGCCCTTAGATGCCAAGCACTTGCACCAGTAGTGTTTACTCCTGCTGTTTCTGCTTCCATTCCGGCTCATCAAGCTGCTCAGCCTGTACCTTCCAGTTCCACACAGCCAAGCACGTCCAGACTCGACATCATGGAACAACGTCTTGATACTCATGAGTCTCTGCTAATGGACATGAAGCAAATGATGATGGAACTTCTGCGTCGCTCTGATAAACCCTAGTCTTAGGATCTCTTCGTTTTCCCTCTTAACTTAGTTTTATTTTAACTTCTGCTTATTTTCCTTAAGTTATTTTAGTTTTTCTGCTTTGTTAGTTGTTCTTATGCTTGCACATATATATATATATATATATATATATATTTGTCACCATGTGTTTGCAAAATTTTCGATATTCATAATCATTATGCTTTTACATCATACATTTTCTTTCCTAAAGTCTAGAATGGAGGATCCCTCCTCATTCTTCTGCACTCTTGGCGCTGCCCTGACCTCTCCTTCTCCAGACGATCCAATGCATATTGGATGTTGTTGAGATTGACGTTTAGCTCATTCCTCTCCAGAATCTCTTCTGTTGTCTCGAGCTTCTTCTCTATGATTTCCTTTTCTTCCAGCAGCTTCAGCTCAAGCTGGCTGAGTTCTTGCACTTCCTCCACGAAGGCAAGGAATTCCTTCAAGTCATTCTTCAGCTCTGGACAAAGGTCCTCTTCAAGCAGTGTCCTTGCTAGCTCTGGTATGGTCCTTGTACCCCCTGGATGCCTTATGTTAAGGAACAAGTCCTCCTCAAAGGCCTTCCTTCTGAGTTCTTCCAGTGCTACCTTGTATGATGCCATTTTTTTTGGTATTGATCGAGTTGTGAAGCTTACCCTATTCTCCATCGCTTTATATAGGCTTCACTTTCTCTCTGAAAGTTAATGCTCCTACAGTTTCTCGAGGTTAAGTTCTTGGTAACTGAAACTTCTCTTTACTCCCTTGGCCGGTGGTAAACGTTCTTATTGTGCATTAACTATTCTCTTTAATTCGCCTAACTCTGACTCATGCATCATTTTTATTTCTTTTGAAACTTAGACCTTCTCTAAGGGGGGAGTACCTTGTACTTCAAACTAAGTTTTTCACACCCCAGGCTTTTTGCTTTTGACAAAAAGGGGGAGTACAACCAGTTTTTGATGTGTAAGCTGTGTTAGTGTGATTTATTTTTATTTTGGAGAATTTAAGAGTTCCACCTTTATGACCATAGATGTGTCACTGGGCAAATACAAGGAATACATTTCACTTCTTCTGAAGTGATCTTAGTTTGACTCTGATACCCAGGACTCTGATACCGTGTCCATTGACTCTGATTACTTATGCGCTCTGATTATTCTATTTCATCTATGTCATAAGTTTTTCACTCTGAACTCTTATATAATTTAGCTCAGAATCTAGACTTTACTAACGTTTTCATCAAGTATTAGATTCAGGGGGAGCTAAGCTCAGAATCAAGTAGTGACTTGAATTCAGAATGAGCAAGATAAACTATTCACATCAGGATAAGTCTTTTTCTATATCTCTAAACTCTGAGTGAATTCAGTTTATTGTTTAAGAATTGTTCATCAAAAATCTTAGTTTTGTCATCATCAAAAAGGGGGAGATTGTAAGATCAAGTTTTGATCTAGTAGTACAACTCTATGTTTTGATGATTACAACAAGTTAACCTTTTGATATGAACAATTGTGGTACTCTAACGTGTTTTTCTGAGTGTGCTATTTACAGGCTCTGACCCCTATTTTATCTCACACAAATCAGAAGCATTGTGCTTAAAGAGTGACCCAAGCAACGCTTTCGCATTCTCCATGTTCACTCTGAACAGTGGAAAAGCTTCAGAAGATCTGAAGTAAATCAAGCTCTGATAAGGACTCAGCTCACTTGAAGCTCTGATGATCCAGAAGATCTGACAACCAAAAGACTCTGAAGGCTCAGAAGCTCTGATGGTGTAGAAGACTTTGACGATCCAGACTCTGAAGAGTGAAGACTCTGAAGTCTAGAAGCAACTGGCTCTGAAGACCATGTATTGATCCTCTGAAGTGAAGATCAGAAGGTACAACGGTCAGAGGATCCAAGCTTCCCTCTGACTCTGATCAATCAGCTTCACAAGTCCCAATACGAAGCGCTCCTCTGATCAGAAGTCTACGAGGTTAAGGTCAAGTCACTATCCAAAGTACAAAAGCAAAGTGTACTATCCTGACGACCTACCTAACATCCTCAGCCACAACAGAAGCTGGAATTTCCAGAACTGCCCTCCAACGGTAGCATTTCCTTGCAATGTTCAACCCTAATCCTTGGAATATAAATAGAGGCTGAAGATTGAAAGAAGCGGCTAGAAGCATTCACACACGCGCAAGATATATTCAAATCCTTCTAAGCTTTCTTTCATCTTGAATTTCATTGTGTTTACTATAAGCTTTTCAGAAGCACTTTCTTTGTAAACAAGAACTTCATATACAGTTGTATAGTTTGCCTTTAGGAGATCAAGGTTGATCGGATCCTAGAGAAGACTAAGAGAGTGAATCTTAGTGTGAGCTAAGTCAGTGTATTGTTAGTCACTTGTAGGTTTCAAGTGCAGTTGTAACACATACCTGATTAGTGGATTGCCTTCATTATAAGAAGGAAGAAATCACCTTAACGGGTGGACTGGATTAGCTTGAGTGATTTATCAAGTGAACCAGGATAAAATCCTTGTGTGCTTTTCTATCTCTTATCTTTAGCACATAGTTTGTTTCGAAAGATTTGCCAAAATCTTTAAGGTGGAAGTTTTATCTTTAAAACGTTATTCAAACCCCCCCTTCTACCGTTTTTCATACCTTTATATGCAGCTTCCCTTTCGTCATCACCATGTAGTGAAGGCAACCTATGATGCGAGAGAGCATGAACAAGAATAGATCAGCAATCAATGATAACATAATATATTACCAAATCAACAATAAGAGAACAAAGAAATTTATAATTTCACTTACCTCTTCAAATACACATTGAATAGAGTAAACTAGTCTGACATCTCCAGTAACCACTTCCTCAAAAGTTGTCATGCATGTTCAATCATATAATCCCATTTACTACATCAAAGTCATATAAGCATACTATGATATCTTAACTACAACAACAAAAGTAGATTCACTATCAATGCTCGGCCAAAAAGTACTCTACCTTCAATCATAAAGACATGCACCCCAAAAAGCAAAAAAGAGCAGCAGCTTGCTCTCAATTCAATCCAGCATCCTTCATAACTTGAACGAGAGCTTGGACTCTCATGTGTGGAGGAACACCAAAAACCTTACGTTTTTTTTGCTCATGATCACATAAGTAATCATAACATGACAAACGATATTCATCTGGAACATTTAGTTCCTCCAACATATTCCAAACTTCTGCTTCAGAATAATGTCGAGGTCGAGTTTGTTGCATCAATGTCAAATGTTTTTCAGCAATCTCAACATGCTTTTCTGCCACTTCAGTCTGACGCTCAGCAACTTGTTGTAGCTTAGCTGAAATGGAATTTCCATCCTTCATTGCTTCAGTTAAACCCATAATTTGCTGATCCATTCTCTCAAATTGGGATTCCATCAAGTCAACCACATTCCTTTTCCTTTTTGTGCCCCTTGAAGCAGATGTGCTTGTTGATTGATTTGAAGGACCATTATGTGGACTGAAGTTGTCAAAGTTGGGGGATGAACATTGTTGTCCATCGAACATGCTAATATCGGGCTCATGAGTTCTGTTGTCTTCAGAGCAATCATTCAAGTCAATAGTCTCTTTATCCCATTGATTCAACCTATCTGAAGCTGTTGTAGCTTTTCTCCCTGTTGCCCTATCATTTCCAAATAACTCTCTCAGGATGTCATAGTTCTTAATGGGTGTCTTTCTCCATTTTGCGGCATCTGGTTTAGCCTACACATAAAAAAATCATGATCCACATATTGAATTTGGTAGTGTAAGCACAAACATAAAACCAAATTATCAAATTAAAGGAAAAGAAAACTTAAATACCTTAATGAGATCATCCCAAACTTCATCGGTTGCCTCAAATTTCATAGTTATTGGATTCCACGCAAATCCGCTTAAGCTGTTAAACAAGTCATAAACTTTTCCAAAATGAATTTTTAATGTTTTCAGTCTATGCTTTAAATGCTTTTTTGTAATCATTGGGCCAATTGTAGATCTTAGCGAATCAACCATGTGGCAATATGCAGTTGTTGACCAATTACCATCATTTCTATAGCCTTTATGATCCTCTTCAAGCAAAGCATTCAAAAACAGTCGATCCATCTCATCATTCCAATGTAGATAGGAAGATTCATTAGAATTTGATGCAGTGCCCTTCCCATTTGACATTGTATCATCTATATGAAAATTTTAGGAAAGACAAAGAAACAAATTTTCACAACAATGGATTCATTAATCTCATAAAAGAACTAGAACATAATTTTCTACACATAATTCAGCACAAACCATAAACAAATATCACTTACATTAAAAATATGTTCTACATAACATTTAAACATAACACAAATACATGTTGCATTACAACTAAGTTTCTTTTACGGGGCATTACAACTAAGTTGAACAAGTAGTGTCATCGGTTTTGGTAAGCATTCCACATTTCATTCGCCATGTTGTCCCTTAAAAGTGATCCTTGTCTGTAGTCCTCATCACGTGCTTGTGTTTGTGATCTATCTATATCACGTTGAAGCAATTCGCGATCCACTTCAGCGATTAAACTTTCATCAACATCAGCACCCATTAAGAAGTTATGCAATATACAACAAGCAAGGATAATGTCTATCATAATGTCAAATGAGTAGAAAGGTTCGGTGCCACTAGCTATAATAGGAAATCTCTTTTTCAAAACTCCAAAACTTCTCTCAATAACATTTCGAAGTGATGAATGTCGAAGGTTGAATAATTCTCGAGCATTATGTGGGCCACGATTTGAATACTCCTTCAAGTGATATCGAACACCTCTATACGGTGTAAGTAACCCTTGTTTTAGCATAAATCCTGCATCCCCAATATAATATTTGCCTACATGAATGATATATATGTTATGAACCAGTATATTAAGTGATTCAACTACAACGTGCAATACTTAATAATTAAAGTATATTAATTTATAACTAACCTTCAGGAATGTTTAATCGATCTTCCCTAGTTAAAGCATCTTTCAATATCCTAGAGTCAGAAGCAGTACCTTCCCACCCCGCCAACACATATGTAAATTTCATGTCAAAATTACATGCAGCCAAAATGTTTTGTGTAGGATAGTCTTTCCTTCCACGAAATCGGGGGGCTTCTTCTCTTGGGACCTTCACCCGAATGTGGGTTCCATCTATGGCTCCAATGCAATCCTTTTATCGTTGAATAAATTATTAATATAATTATATCATTTATATTTGGACCGAATATAACATAAGCTAAGTGAAGACGAAGCTACCTTAAAAAATGGATAGAATCTGCTATTGTTTAAGATTAGTGGAGGTACATCCCTACCGGATGGTTGGACAAGGAACTCATCATGAAGTGAAATGACAGCATGTAGTACATTGTGAAAGTGACGACTGACAGTCTCTCCGGAGCGGTGGAAGAAAAATGAGACAGTTCGATTTTTTACATTGTGACCAATGACATGTAAGAATTTAGCAACTTGTTCCTCAACTGTGGACCGTATGGTATCCTTTACAATCCCTGTCCCTCTTAATTTATGAACCAACAACATAAATGCTTCAGGTCCCATTCGTATGATGTCCCGACATTTTTCAGTATGTGCTAGTTGTCTCATTAAATGGAGACGCCTACGCTCCCTTTGTTCATTTTCATCACTGATTGGAACATGAATGTGATGTGACATCATTTGAAGCATATGTAATGCATGAACTATGTAACATAACAAAACTACAGAACAAAGGCGATGTCGCCTTTCTAACTCTTGACGAAAATGACTTAAAATTTGTATTTGAGGTGGCATGCCAACATTGTTAGCATGTCTCACTTGAGATTGCACTTCACTAATCTCATTGAATGCTTCATCTAAGTTGTCTCCCTCATTATTAACAAAATCCATGCCTATATCAATGAAGAAAAGGGCGATGATTAGGAAATTTACATATTTGAGGTGACATAACAAAACTACTTGATTATAATTCACATTTTAATAGTAAGTTTTCAAGACTCATACCAACAATATCCAAATTTAAAATTCAGGCCAAACATAAAAGAAAACATGTGAACTAATAACCACACACAAAGCAAGATTTCATATTGGTATTAAACCAATTTAGAAAGCATGATTAACTCAATAACACCAATAACTGGTAGCAACTCTCATAATCCAAATTTCATTATCATAATTAGAGAAGAGAAAATAAACTTGAACATACCAATAAGGCCGTTTGAAGTAGTTGTGAACCACACTAAATCTGTCCAAATCCCTGTGATGACAAGAGAAAAATAAAGAAAATAACATTAAAAAGATTGTGAGGATATTGATCCAGTAAAAATGTGATCTCAATAAAAAATAAGAACAATAAAACATTAGCAATTACGCTACAGACATGTAATGAAATTTATTAAAGAAAAAGAAAATAACACCATAACCAAATACAAAAGAATTATAGTCATCGCCACTTCAGATTAAATACAAGGAGAAAAAGAAAAGATAACAGTATATAAAAAACCAAGTGTCCCTCCAATTTGAGCCAAAAAACACAACAATTGCTTTTTTTTTTGATAAGCAAAGCAATATATTGATAAGCACAAGGGGTGCTAACCCATATACAGAGATAGAAAAGAAAAACAAACTACAAACAGATGATAGATTACTAGCCTGAACTATCTGCCCCATCAAAATACATAATCAACTTCCCACCATTGATGCCCCACAGTAAGCATAGTCACAGGCCTTGCAAGCAAGAAGATAGTGCTCCAACTAAAACCACAGCCAACATAAAGGAGACACGCACAATAGTTCAACAAACCAATAATACAAAACTTTGGCCAGCCAACAGTACACATACAACTCAATAATTTAGACCCATAAAGCTCAATACCCGCATAATTGAGTCACCCATACAACAGTACACCAAAACTATATCTGCAGAACTTTTCACAACCAATAACCCATCCCTCTAGAGAGTATGCAAGCACGCAACAGGGCTTGTTTTCCATTCAAAAATTGAGAAACTAACCCCTTTCAACTTATTCCGGATCCAAAAAAGAAAAGTGCTAAACAAAGGTTTGATTTTGCTCTTCCTTTACTCAGTTGAACATCAAGTGTGTTAAACCCTTTTGATTTCTATCCGATAAGATCTTTTTTTTTTCTCTTGTAATTTTACTAATTTTAACCTATCTGGAACTTGTTCCTTTTTCAGTTTTCATTTTGAAGTTTTAATCTTGAAACATGGAGGGTTCAATCAACCTTGTTTTTCCCCAAGATTTGAACTTTCCACAGCTAAAAGAGATTACTACAGAACTTGAGATAGACAAAAGGGGCAAGCACTGAACCATAATAATTTCACTAAACAATCCATGAAGCATATGCCAGAACCCCACATCTTAGAATCTTTTTTTTTTGCACAATTAAAATCTATATAGCCATGTATCACATGTCCATGACAAGTGAAATGTAACAATTACCCTATACTAGTCTATGTATTATGGAAATCATCCTGTTACCCCCCTCTTCTCGAATAAAAGTTGGCTACTTAGTTTCTATCCTTCCAATCCTTCTGCATTTACACTGAAAACATGATTTAAAGTAGGAACAATGCAAATAGCTGCAGACGCTTACAAGCAAGAAATTGCAGAAAACATCAATGATGGTTTAAATAGCTTGGCGAGCTAAGCGAGGGTAGGTACCGGTTGGAGTGGAACTCAACAAGAATAATCATACCACCTATTTCGGCCCTCTCACTCAATGAAAATGCACAAAATATCCATCACAGCACAAATGAAAATGCACAAAATAAACAACGCATGTGTGAGAGATTTACAACATAAACATTGGGAAAGTGAAATTAAACCAATGACCAACACAAAGGAAGTGCCTTTGGCTTGTATTTGAGGGTGTGAATGTACCTTTAGCTTGTATCTTCTCTTCTGCTGTGTGAACGGGAATGAGAAAGAAATGAGGTAAAAGAAAGAGAAGAGAAAAGAGGGCTGAAAAAATGAGGTTAAAGGGTAGGTTGGTCTTTTTCATTAAAATGGCTCCAACATTCCAATTTTCTGCCCGAATCGGAGGGAAAGTTTTTTGATGTGGGACCCACAAAAACTTTTCTTTTCTTTTCTTTCTGCAGTGATACCAAACAGTGAAAAACAGAATATTCTTACTCTTTTCTTTCCTTCACTTTCTTTTCCTCTCAGATTCCTTTGAAACAAACAAAGCCTTAGTTAAAGCTTTTGCCAAAGAATCTACTTCTTCCTTCTCTTTTTTACTGGATTAGATAATTAGAAAATTCTCTCTTTCAAGCCTCCTTGGGCAACTCACTAACTAGAGTCTAGAGCCTATGTGGAATTTTCAGATGATTAAATCATTTCCACTTGGGATAAGTAAAGGCAAGTAGATAATGTTGATAAAAAAAGACTTGTCTCCATATCATTTAGTGAAGTTTTTATAAAATTCAACCAATAAAAAACTCTTTGCTAAAAATACTAAAAATGAAAAAAATTAATTTTTAAAAACTTCATTACCCGTTTGCATTTTTAATATCATAAGTATTTTTCTTTCCAATAATTTTTCAATTTCTCCTTAAAATTAGACCTAAAGCACATTAAATTAAAAAATAAAGGCTTAAATAAGTTTTTGGTCCCTGCAAATACATTTTTGTTTTTCATCCCTGAAAAATATTTTTTGTGTTTAACATCAAAAAATTACATGTTTTATTTTTAGTCCTTATTGTCACATTTTCTATCCAAATTAAACGAAATTATATGTGGCATGGGTTAAATAGTTATTATGTTAAATGATCATTTTGTTTTTTCATTTGTATTCTTCCATTAATGGTGTTAGTTCTGTTTAGTTTCGATAGAAAATGTGAAAGAAATGACTAAAAATAAAATGTATAATTTTGGGAGGATGTTAAACATGAAAATTATATTCTAGGGATGGATAAACAAAAATAATATATTTTGCAGGGATCCAATACTTATTTAAGCCCAAAAATAAAATTAGTGTTGCTGTTTACGTGGGGATGCAAAATGCTAATAAGTTTTGCCAAGGACCAGAATCACACGATTGAATAAAGTAGGGGACCAAGAGTGCAATTAAGCCTTAATTAATTGGATCTCGGGATCCAAGTTTTTTGTATTTAACCCTGAACCGCGTATCCGGAAACCCTAATTCCCTCTTCAACATTCAAACCCTTCACTCACTCACTCTCTGTTCCCAATTCCCATACGCTTCTACTCTACTGCTTCATCACACCCTGTTTCTCCTCGCCGAAACGATCTGAAGGTGTTTTGAGTGTTGCGATTCTTCAACAAAGAAAATGAGTGGAGCAGAGAAAGGTTCCGGAACCACGAAAACCCCTGCAGATTTCCTCAAATCCATTCGCGGAAGGCCTGTTGTCGTGAAGCTCAATTCTGGTGTCGACTATCGAGGTTCGTCTCAATTCTAGGTTTTTCTTAATTCTATAGTAGTATGTTTGGTTTGATGGAAAATAATGGGATGGAATTGAATTGTTATGTGCTCCATTATTTGGATCCTTAGAATAGGAAGTAATGAAATTGAATACAATTTCCATCTAATACTGCACTTTTGTTTCCAATTTTGGGGGATGATATGAAACTCGCTTTCCCCCAATTCCATTGTTAAAATACCTTAAATTTTATTATTTATTGTGTTTTTGTAATTGTTCTGCATTCTTGAGGATAGTAGAAATTAGTCAAAGATTGTCATAACCCAGTAAAAGTCGTCGTCCATTAAGATGAAATTAGACAGAAAATCTTGTAGAAGGAATATGAAAAGAATCAATATTTCATATTATCTTTGAGTTTACAGCGTAATGCTCTTATATAGTAGAGCAGTGTAATTAGCTTCTAAGAGTGTAGTAGAGCAGTGAAGTTAGCATCTAAGAAGTTAGCTTAAGAGATATGCTTTAACTAACTATTAGAAACTAATCAATAACAGAAACTAATAGTTCTAACAGGCTAACAGCATCTATGATAATATGTTAATTTACTGATCATCACGAAGGACTATTAATTTCGTTGCATGTCATGTTTTGGTTTGTTTTCCGTTACATATATATATTGGGTGTTTTTGGAATTGGATTCTGAGCCCGAATTTCGGTGTTTATTCATATAAATTTGAGTTCAAGATAAATTTACATTGCATGGCGTGTATTTAGTCATATATACTGGGCTTTTGGGACACCATATTTTCTTGTGACCTACCTATATATATTAGTTTGCATTATTTACAGATGGATGATATATGAAACTCAGTAAAGTGAACAATGTACCTTTTGTGTGAGTGAGGAAAATGATTTGTTTGCGCAAGTGGCTCTAGTAGTGTTGATATTCATGTTGTGTTTTTTGCTTTGTACGAAAGGAACTTGTGTCGTGTTAACTAACTTGAAACTTGTAAAGGCTCTAATGCCCATACTCCATAGGGGTGAAATAGTTGGAGGTCATATTTACGGAAAAGAAACAGTTGAAGGTTGTAGTTAGTATTTCTGAAATATGAGAGTAGTTTAAAAAGGATTGAACATTGAAGTGAGTAAACAAGGGACAGCTATTGAAATTACAACTATACATTTTTTTCAAGTTCATATTTTTCGACTCTACATTATGGATTTGCATATTATCTCAGGGGAACATGTAATTTTCATGTGCTTCTATGTGAACATGGTGTTATCTTGCAGGTATCCTAGCTTGTCTAGATGGCTATATGAATATTGCAATGGAACAGACAGAGGAATATGTTAATGGACAGCTGAAGAACAAGTATGGTGATGCATTCATTCGAGGGAATAATGGTACATAATGCTTGAAATATTATGTACTTGATTCACTGTTGATATTTGATTGCAGAAATAATTGGAAATTTATTTTCTTTGATGCAGTTCTGTACATCAGTACCTCAAAGAGGACTCTAGCAGAAGGGGCTTAGAAAAGTTGATGAACACAAACATTTATTGGTTTGAAAGACGTTCATGACTTTTTAAAACATGTGAACTATCTGTATTTAACAGCTTGTGCCCATTTATCTGAAACTTGTTTACTTCGTACTTGTCATGATAATTGAGTTGCTATGGTTATATATTCAGGCAAAGCTGTATCTCCTTCCTCTCCATCACAAAACACTTGCATTCAACCAATCATCTTCTTTTAGATTGTATCAAAGTGTAGGGCCCAGCACATTATAATGATTCATTGAGAGAGGATGGAGAGTGGATGGAGAGAGCATTGATGGAGAGGATCCATTCCGGTTTGTTAATGCTTATTGATATATCTTGGCTGAATATTTTAGCTTATTTGGAAATTTAAGATTAGTAATGGTAAATGCTAGGGCTGAGCAGAAAAGTCCTTTCGTCCCGGAACCTGAGTTACCCGAACATAAAAAGCTGTCAACGGTCGGATTAATTCGGGCTCGGATTCAGTCGGAGGGAGAAAGGCAGACACGGATTGTACGGTCGGTTTCGGGTGTAATTTTTTTATCTCGTCGGAACCCGAACCGACCGAAAGTATATAAAATACTGATGAAAATTGACAGCTAACTTGCAACCTACTAGTCTACTACCATAGCTCTTTGACTTCTGTGCACCAAAGCTGCAGAGGGAGTAATAATTTCCATTGAAATAAATAAATAAACTGTACCTTTTGCACTCTCAATGCTTGTCTTTCAAAGATATAATTTTTTATTTGAAAAAGCTAAACACCACCGGCAATGAATAAAGTTACAACAACTTTGTTTCTCTCACTACCCTCAACACTTTCCTCTAATCCAAGACCCAAAGCTAATAAGCACAAACTCAGCCCCATCTTCTTCCTACATCCTCACCGCGCCGATCCTCAAACTGGTAGAGACTCTTCTTCCTCACAAGTCATGACGTCGCAGAGGGAGCATCACTGCCACCATCAAGGGCAAATGAAGTTGTGTTTTCCACCATGGATGGCCCAAGGTTCCCTCTCCCCACATCTGGTTCGCTAATCCTCTCTAATAAGAGATTTGAGAAGTCAGATCGGTCATCATCTTCAACAAACCTTGCAAGATGAGAGCTTTTCGTCTATGTTGTTGTTGGTGATTGTGAGCAAGCTTTACGTTGATATGATTTCTAAATGTTTTTCAAGAACCACACAGTATTATGTTGCTTTCTCTGTAATGTTTCTTCTGTCATTCTTCTCCTGTGTTTTCTAGTATGAGATATCCTTGACCCGTCATTCCGACCCGTCCAACCCGCCCGCCGACCCAATCCGCACCTGAGTTATCCGATCCCTGATTTGGTCGGAAATGGGTTGAGATATCCTTGATAAAAACCGTCCAAAACCGACATGTCTGACCCGAACCCGCCCGATGCTCAGCCCTAGTAAATGCTATCACTTCGAAATTGTTTTTGGTTTTTTTTTGTTACTGATATTTTATTCAGTGTGTGAACAGTCTTAGTATTCCTTGAAAGAAACAATTTTTCATATTCATTATTGACTAATGGAAATTACTACCTCCATTCCATATTAAGTCCATTCTATATTAACTGTCCATTTGGAGAAAAAATTAGGGTTAAATATGTTCGGGGTCCTTAAACTATAAGCAGGAAATTGGTATTCGTCCCTTAATTAAATTTTTGTTGCTTTCCATCCTTTAACTTATAAAACCGTTTGGCTTTGATCCCTTTACTGGTTCTTAGGACAGACCCAGGTTCAAAGGGGTCAAATGCCCCCATGAGATTTGTGAACAATTCATCAATATTCAATATATACTTTAAAATCATAAGATTGCCCCCACACCAAAATTGTTAGTGCCCCCACATTTCCAGAGATCCTGAAATTGTTTTCTACTTTAATTCTTTGTTTTATGTTCTAATTACAATATTTATGGGATCATTCTTTTACTTTATTTGTAATAATTACTTCTAAATGTAAGAGCTTCTATATATCACTTGCTTTCCTTTTTTTATTGCTCTTCTATTTAGCTATAAACCAACAAATTATATTATCATTTTTTGTCACTTACTTTCCATGTACACCTTCAAAATAAAAAGATAATCACTGCATAAATTTAATATTGATTAAATTGATTTATATTAAAAAAATGTAGTCCGATGTACAAAACTTTCACATGTGCACGAGTGTTCTAAGAGTCCGATCACTTGGTCTATTGTATGCATGTTAACTTTATTTTTGACACTAGATGTTTTTAGGATTTGGACCCGTGACAATTGCGTGTTCAAGTCTAAACAACCTCTTTGTGTGATAAAATAAAAATTGTGTGTTTACAAAGATCTTGCTTGGTTAACAAAAATGATGTCACAAATATTTGATTGTGTTGAGAATGAAAAAATAAGTGTAAAGTTTTTAGGCTTAATTCCAGTTTGGGTCCCTGATGTTTCACAAATGTGCGGTCTGCACCCCCTATGTTTAAAACGTGCGGTCAAGGTCCCTCATCTATCTAAAATGTGATAACGATGCCCTTCCGTTAACTTCAGCTAGGTTCCGTCTGTTGACCAAACGAAGATGCTGACGTGTCACTTATTTAATTGGTGACGGAAATAATCCGTCACAAAACCCTTCAGCACTTAATCTCTCCCTCTCACTCTCGTGTTTTTCTTCTCTCCCTCACAATCTCACATTCATCTTCATCCATCTTTTCTTCCTCAGATCTAACATCAGCAAGAAGAAAATGGTTGAAATATCATTTGCATATCATCACCCATCGGCCATCATCCATGTTCCTCCATCCATTTTCAGTCATGTGCATCACAATGGTAAAAAAGTCATAAACTTAGTAAACATCAGATAACAAATTGGGTCTTAGCCAAGAAAAGAACATCTTGCATGCTTAAGCAGTTAAGCCCATCTTCTCATATCTTCTACGTTTTTCTTCTGGAAGCTCTGGTAATTAAAGAATTTTGAATACCATCAACATATTCTTGGGAAACGATTATAGCTCTTCTTCTCATTGTAAGGAACCCAAAACGAAAAATGAAATAAATCACAAATCCATAAACCCATAACCCAGAAATCCCCAGAACCAAACCCAAAAATCCCCAGAATTGAAGGCAACAAAGTGAAGAAGAATAGAGATGAGTCTTCTCCATCAGTGCCACCCTCCAGAATCTGTGGCCAAAAGAGAGAAAGAGAAGCGATGCAACAAGAAGCAGGGCGAGAAAACATGAGCGACCCATCATATTTTGGAGGCTTTTAGGAAATGGGTATGTGAGGAATTGACGAATCTCTGCAGAAATTGTGTGGATATAGGTGAAACCAGATCTGGTTCTTCCTCAGGCTCAAAATATGAACCTGGATCCACAATCTTGCCCTGATTTTCCCACCGACCCACGAAGCAAAAAAATCCAGATCTAAAATTGATTCAGAAACGACCAGACCTTGTTCAATTACTCCTTGAAGACTTGCTTCTTTCTGGCGGTGAACCAGTTGTTGGAGACGGCTTCTAACATGGAGGAAGGCTCCTTGGTGGCGGCGCCGGGGACTACCACGCTGTGGAGGAGGATGGAGTCGTCGGAGTGGGGGAAGGAGTGAGGGAGGTTGGAGCCTGGTGGGAGGTGGTAGGTGATTTCCACGGTGAGGGTGGCAAGAGGGGAGATGATACCGGAGTGTGGCTTATGAGTCTGTCCATGTTTGTTTGTGATTTTCTGCTACTACTATAGGTTTGGTGTTTTAGGTGTTTGATGATGTAGTTTTTTTTACGTTAGATTGGGTTTGGGGCCCTCCCTATGGGGCTCCGCGCCCCACCTCTTTTTTTTTAACCCATAAATGCCCTACGGAACTTAAACTTCCGTATTCAATAAAATAGAATACGGAAGTTAAACTTCCGTATTTAACTCTGACAGTCATCACCTTTTCCACCATTACTCCTCCCTCCACCAACCCCTCCACCATTACTCCTCCGTCACCAACCCCTCACCAGCCCCCTTAACCCCCCCTCAATGCCTCCAGACCACCCTCTCTCTCACCCTCTCCTACCTCACTTTCATCCTCACTTCCATTCTTCCTACCACCACCACCAACTCCTTCATTGGCAAGCTCTCCACCATTGGATGCAAAAAGATAGCATTTGAGGTAAGTGTTGTTGGTTGTTAGTTTAAGTAGTTGAAGTTGTTAGATTAAGTAGTTTAAGTAGTTAGAATGATGATTTTCTGAATTCTGAGACGTGATCAAATACGGAAGATAAATTTCCGTAGTAAATACGAAAATTTATATGCCGTATTCAATACGAATTATAAAGTTCCGTATTCAATATGGATAATAAAGTTCCCTATTCTCTTCCAGGAAAATGGCAGAATCATTTTTCTTTCGTGAATCACAATTGATTGAAGTTGGATTGAACAATGCTCAACCTGAAGAGGCCACTACAGAGGTGCCACCACCAGCATTTGTACCCCCGTGTATAAGTATAGATGTCTCGCATTTATTTACAACTGATCAGGTATTCTTTGAACAGATTTTTGCATTGTTTTAAAAGTGTAATATATCAATTCTTATTATGTCTTGATCACACTTGTTTATGCCTTGTTTGTGTGTTGGGTATGCATCATTGAACAGATTTTCCCTACCCGTGATGATCTTATCAATTGGGTTCATGGAATTGCGATTGAAAATGGATATGTTGTGTTGATCACAAAGTCAGATAGCGGTGGGAATGGAAGCAGAAAAGCTTATGTCATGTTGGGGTGCGAGAAGCATGGTAAGTATGTTTCCTATAGAGACTCTGACCTTGTTCAAGGAACGAGAACACAAAAGACAGATTGTCCTTTTAGACTAAAAGGACGACCTATGAAAAATGGCATAGATAGAAATTGGCGGCTAAAGGTGATGGAAGGTACACACAACCATGAACCAGCTAGGTCACTACTTGGCCACAATTTTGTTGGTCGTCTAAATTCCGAAGAGAAGGAGCAAGTGGAAAAAATGACAAAGAGTTGGGTTCCACCGAGAAAGATGCTATTGACTTTGAAGGAAAACAATCCTTTAAACTTGACTACCATATCTCAGATTTATGGTGCTTGCAAGAGGTTAAGAAAATCCCTCCGCGGGTCATTGACAGAAATGCAACACTTGTTGAAGAAGTTGGACGGTGACAAGTACGTCCACTTTGAAAGACATGAGCCTGGATCGGAAGTCATTAGGGATGTATTTTGGGCTCATCCAAATGCTATCAAACTGTTCAACACATTTCCATATGTAGTGATTATGGATTGCACATACAAGACAAACAAATATAAAATTCCCTTGCTTGAGATTGTTGGACTGACTTCCATAGATAAGACATACTCCATAACCTTTTGCTACATTGTTAATGAGGGCACAGATGACTACGTTTGGACACTGGAGTGTATGAAGTCTCTATTAGCTGATCAAGCCATGTTGCCTAAGGTGATTGTTACTGACAGGGATCTTGCCTTATTGAGTGCTGCTAAGCAAAGCCTTCCCAACACTACCCATTTATTATGCTTGTGGCACATCAACAAGTGTGTTTTGGCAAAGTGCAAACTCTATGTTGGTACAGATGATTTTGCTGAATTGGTTATGGGGAAGTGGAGAGAGGTGGTGGATGCTGCAACAGTTGAAGAATTTGAAGTTCAATGGATGCAATTGCTTAATATGTGCAAGGACAAATACAGCAACTTTACCTCCTATTGTTCTACTACATGGTTGGTCCACAAGGAAAAATTTGCCAATGCATGGACAAATCATGTGATGCACTTTGGAACAACAACAAGTAACAGGTACAAAAATTATATGAGCTTAATTTATGCCTTGTTATATGTTTTTCATTTGATAGATTGTTTACATTGGAGAGTTAATAAGATATTTGTTTGTTGTTTGCAGGGCTGAGGGTGCACATGCCAGTTTGAAGAAGATGCTGCGGGATTGCAAGGGTGACCTGGCCACTTCTTGGGATGCGTCGCATAGTTTGACATGTAATCGACATACTGAAATATTAGCATCGTTTGAGCGCAGTATTCACAGAATTGATCACATTTTCATGTGCCCATTTTACACAAATATTAGAGGATTTGTGTCAAACAAATGCCTGCAGCTCCTTGATGCTGAACATATAAGAATGAAGTCCTACGGCGGATGCGATTGCTTGTTGAGAGAGACTCATGGACTACCTTGCGGTTGTGAACTTGCAGGTCACCAGTCAACCACTCTCTTGTCAGTTAATTCTATTTCTTATTGAAAGTGACACTTTTGTGAACTTGCAGGTTATGAAAGAATTCCATATGAGGCAATTCATCCATTCTGGAAGAGACTGAGTTAGGAGCATGTACCTGAACCTGTTGCAGATACTATCAGCAACCATATTTGCGGCATGAACCATGGAGATATGCAACCAGAAGTTGAGGCATTGACACATTATTTCAGTTCTTTGGATACTGGAGGGCAGAGTATGGTAAGGAGGAAGCTTCAAGCGATCTATTGTCCTGAAAGCAGTTCACTTTGTACTCCTGAGGTTCAGATAAGGTCCAAGCGCACTCTTAAGGCGAATGAAAGAAAACCACCCAAGGTTAAAACAATAGGATCCTTGACTCGTGATCCTTCAGGTTTTGAACATGTTGATAGGGAGATCAAAGAGGCAAAGAAGGCTTCGCAACCACCAAAGAAGAAGAAGCGTGTGAAGAAGTCTGATACAAGCTATTTCATGGGTAATTTTCCATCCTTTTTCCACCCATATATACACACAGTTCAGAATGTTGAGGATGATGGTAACTGTGGCTATAGAGTCATTGCTGCATTACTGGGACTACCATCAGGTGAGGAAGGTTGGTCATGGGTTAGGGAAGCGTTGATAGACGAACTTGAACGACACAAAGGGTTGTATGATGAAATGTGTAAGACCCAAGTTTTTAAGCTTATGCTAAGTGAATAGAATCCTATTCACGATTAGGGTTGATGTATCGTGAAGGGAAACCTGAACTAGAGTTACCAAATGAAATAAATTTATGAAGGAGAAAGTTCAGGAAAAGTCTAAGGATTGCATCATGATCGATAAAAGTTATAGCACGATCGTTACACGCTTAAACCTAGGTCAGAAACCCTAGTAAATAGCTAGTTTTCACTTATAGGCACGATGGAAGTTAATTCCAAAAATCTTCAGAGAAATGTTAGAACTTCTCTTTTTCCATATATCACAATCGTTTCGAGGCGAAACTCTAGGATCTACGAACGTCCGATTCCAATCATCGGAAGTTTGCCGAAACCGAAACCCTGGTATTTCAAAACCCTAGAATCACTCGACGATGAAGACTTTTTCTATTCAGAGCTTCAAATGAAGATTCCACACGCGTACACCCATTTCTCTTGATGATCTCAATCTTTCTTCAGAAGGAAGTTTTCTATTCCGACATTCGATGCAAAAAGCAACTTATCGGGTAAAATAGTTTTACACCGACTTTGCATTAGTTGCCAAAAATACAAGGAGACCTCATTTTGTTTTTGGAATTCTTTCGCCAAAACCTATCTTAGAATTCACGGAGAATGACGCCGGAAAAATCAGATTTGCGAAACTTTCATTTTACCGCGTTTTGCCAACCTCTATATATAGCAAGAAAGGAGAAAAAATGGCAAATATCTTACCCATTTTCTCTCCAAACCCGCGAGCTCCATAGAAGGAAGAGGAAGAAGAGTTTTTGTTCAATCCTTGCTTGATCGTCGATTAATCAGTTGCTACTTCAAGGTTTCGAGGTATAGTTGTTAATCCTTACCTCTGATCGCTTTTTCCATAGCTTTTCTGTAGACTTTTCTGAGCTGATAGTTTTGAGGTTTTTGCAAAACTATCCTGAATATTTCATTTTTGATTCTAAACATCATCCTTACATGCCCAAGATCACTTCTGTCGGATTAGTTTTTCCGTTATGTCGCCGAAATTCCGCCGGAATCAATTTATGCCTCAAATACCCATTTTTGGAGTAAAGCTTCAACCTTTGGGCTGAAAACTATCGCCTTAGCTTAGTGCTAGTAGGATTAGTTGTCATAAACGTCGTTAGTGATGTCCCTGTCAAATTTTCTTTTTGGGATTTCAGTTTTGAAATTCTAAGTTAAAAATCATGACCAAAATACCCCTG
The DNA here is from genome assembly GCF_012489685.1 of Lotus japonicus. NCBI lineage: Eukaryota > Viridiplantae > Streptophyta > Magnoliopsida > Fabales > Fabaceae > Lotus > Lotus japonicus. The sequence continues at coordinate 42,762,712 of NC_080043.1, forward strand.
CGACAGTTTTTGATCCGATAATTTTTCCGAGTTTAGAATACCCTTAGTTACGGCTAATGATAGCATAGGAACCAAGTTTGATCGAAGAAAAATCGAACCCTACAATTACCAAAAGTGGCCGAGCACTCTAAGGGGGGAGGGGGAAAATTTCCTTTTCCGAAAACTTGTCCTTTCGCGCTAGATTATCGCATCTCGGAGTATGTATTACTTCGGGTAACCTTAGTGAGCATTGATAGCTTAGTTTCCGATAGATTTTGATGGAATTCTGTGGTTTTACTGTAAAGGTGCTTTTGAGGAATTTCCTGAGGAGCAACGCTTTGCTTGTGAGGAAGAGTTCGAAGATCACTCTGGAGAACCTACAGGTGAGGGCTTCTCACTGAATCTCTAGATAATGCTTAGGGTCGATGCTTTCGACATTGTTTACTGTTTATGCACTTGTTTGTGTTTGATTGGAAAAATGTTTTCTGAGGCTTCGGCTGACAATGTAGATGATTCATCTACTGAATGTTTTTGAGAGTGAATTACATGCTATGTGCTATGTGGGTAATTTAGAATGTGTGATGCATGCTTTATATGCTAAGTGCTACGTGGTTATTGCATAATATGTTGATATATGACATGTTGGTTGATTGTGCTGAGTTAATTATGCTTTTGCAATGAAATCTGAGATTCTGAGTAGTGAGAATAGCGGGCAGGTCATGCCGATTTTATTTTGAGAGTTTTGAGAAAGTTTGATAGGACGAATGAGATTCGGGCCTTGTTATGGTGTTTTATGGATCGAGACATTCTCTGGAGTCAGTTGGGGATTAGGAGATCCCGAGAACTTATAAGATTTTGCGATAAGACTAAAAGGATATTATTTTGAAAAGAAAACTCATAAGACATTAAACAACCTCTAAATCTTCAAATAATGATAACAAACTCGAAAGGAAGCTTAGGATGCAAATCTTAGTTTTTGGAAAACGAGAAGTGTCGTCGGATCCAAGTGTTGAGGAAGTTGAGAAGTATTGAGTATGTGATGCTCTTGTGCTGTTGGAGCAGCTGTGTTGTTGGACTATCCTGGGGATAAGTCCGGGAAATTGATAGTTTCCGAGTATGTTGATACTCTTGCTCGTTGAGCAGTTTTGACCATCGGACTGAGATGAGTCGGATGATTTGGAGATCATCATGAGTTATGTGTTGTTGTGAAGATGTGTCTTTTGTCGCAGAATCGACTGTTACCTTAGGGTAAGCTTTTAGAGACTTTAATTTAACTAGAACACGTGGCGACGTGTCGAGTGAGATTCGGAGACGTTGTTTGACTAATCATCCTGCATTCATGCAACATTAATGAGGTATTAACACAGGACGTACTCTGGACCTCGTCGGTTTCCAAAATGGTCATAAGACCCGGAATGCCGTGTAAGAGCGTTTGTAGACGACTCTTGTAGCAGACCGAAATGGCAGACCTTCGGGTTTACTGCTGATCTGACTACCTTTGTGTGGTGTAAGAGGCACGCGGGCCGAAATGGTCCCACCGTGGCTGGTGTTAGGGCTGATCCGTTTGATGTCCATCCGTTTCCGGAATGCATTTGGTTAACTGGGTTAACCGTCATTTGCATTTCATGCAACATGCATACTGACTTAGTTGTTGAGTGTGATTGATAATTGTTAATCCTATTTGATGCATGCTATCTGTTATTACTGCGTTTATATTCATTGTGAAATATACAACCCTAGGATGTTATCCCTAGCTGTAAGCCTAAGTGGCTATTCTCTTATCTATATCTATTGGTGGTATTATTTACATAATTCTTTGGAGTTGACCCTCGCGTCTTCTGTGTGTGCTTTGGCGGACTACGCCTTTTGTCAGATGTCTTTGGCGGGCTGATTCATGATGGTTCACCCTTCAGGGGGAACTAGGGTTGAGATGCTGGAATAGAAGCGCATCGCGGTCGCGAGAGGAGGACGGATGGTGTATATAGACTAGGTCGTTCTGGATTTCGAATTCGGACGACGATCATACTAGCATGTGGGTTTTAGTGCTGGTGTGAGCTCCTTGAGATGGGATTAGAGTAGGAGTAGAGTCTTAGCTCTGAACATCATTTGTTTCTTTGGGGACAGGGTAGTTTCCCACCTATAGCTTTTTGTGTGGTTATCTACGGGAATCACAGAGAGTTGGTTGGACTTAGGAGGTCTTGTTTTTAGGCCATCTGGGCCAGCTTAATCTCAGTTTTGAGGGATGGTGTTGCGGACACTTCACCTTTATATTCGGTTTGTACATATTGCCTACGGGCGTTACATGTTTCTTCTTTCCGTCACTGGAGGTTACTCGTGACGAGGTTGCTACTTACAGCGGGGGCTGTTATATATATTGTACATTAGTTTTATTGCTTTTCGCATTTGGGTTTTATTTAATTCAGTCTTGTCTTTATCATTATCGAAAAAAAAATATATTCACGTTTTTCCGCATCAAGTTTACTTTTGTTACTAAAGTGACGCCACCGAAATCGGGGTGTTACAAAATGTGGTCCAGACATGTGGTTAATGCCTTACATTCCCGACTCACTCTTCATCCTGGTCATCCGGCTACCGAGGATAAATGGATGCAACTGCCAGAGATGGGATACCTTGTAGCAACCAGGTTCCAAGTGGTTTTCATATCCATCTCCTCTGGGGGTTGTTGGTCATACCTTCCACTAAGAGGAGAAGGTCCACCTCCTGTACATCGTGTTATAGCTGTTGGTCATGTGATAAATCACTTTGTACAGGTATTTTTTTATTGCGTTACACTAATATCCAATTTGTGAATAAATTTGTTGTATTTGCAAGTTATCTAATTTTATTGTTATTCTCTATAATGTAGCTCCATCTAACTCCTGGACATTCTATGCCGCCAATTGCTCTCCAGTGGGAACGGTATGTTGATCCTATATCAGTAAGCTGGTGCGTCCCATATGATACACGTTTACGCAGGTTCACATCAGAATTCTGTAAGACCTGGATTTGCCGAACAAGTTAATTTCTGACTCACGCGTAGAATCAGTGTAAGCGTGACAGGAGTTTGCTATTTGAGAAAGATTAATGAAGAAGAAAGTTCAGGAATTGCTTGAGGAATGTTGCGTAGTCGCTGTAGGAATTAGTGCGAGTCGTCTGCACACCTGCTTTATGGCGAGCGTGTCCAGAATAGGCTATTTCGCTTTTAGAGCAACGTTTTAAATGAGATTTCGAATCCTTGGAAAATTTAAAGGTTCTCTTTATTTTTCCTTCGACCAGCGTTTCATTTCGGAACTCTGGACTATACGCACGATAGTATTCACTTTTCGAAAGCTCGACGACGCTAATTTCTTTGCTTCGAAACCCTAGATTCGAGCGATGGATGAAGACTTTTTCTATTCGGGACTTCTAACGAAGTTTCTGTTCGCGTTGCCAGATTTTTTTCGATATTTCCAATCTTTCTTCAGAAGGAAGTTTTCTCATCCGACATCAATTGCAAAAAGTAGTTTTGCCGTATATTTTGAAGCATACTGCGTTCAAGCCATTTTCTCACTTAAATGAACCCGATGCAAGTATCGCCCTTTCTTGGATCGATACTTAGATTAATTGCATAATATGACAACGTCATATTTGTTCTAATTGTCTAACAGTTATTCTTTAGCTCAGTTTTTACTCATTTTCTTGTCGATGGATCGTTTTATTTTGCCCAAAGTGATCCAAATTTATATTTTATCATTTCATAGAATTCCTCTTAATTTTTGGGATAATAATATATCACCCCTATATTTTTCTCTTAACTCTATGAGTTAAATCATTCGGTGTCTAAATCAATTTGTACTAGTTTTAAAAATATCTTCTCCCTAAATACCTAAACCATCCGTCCTTATCCTCCCTCACTCACGTTCTCTCTCACCGAAGCATCACCACCAGCTTTCTTTTCTTATTCATTTTCTTTCTTTCTCCCACATTCACGTCCCTTATTTTCTTTTCCTGCAGCACTTCTTCTTTCTTTCATTTTCTTTTGTTGAAGCACCCACACCACCATGGTACCTCTCACTCACGCCCACTTACTCATTCTCCGCCATTTTCATGTTGCTTTTCCTTGTACAGCAACCAAAAGACCCATATTCTTTCTTTCTTCCACTTCTACTTCTCCATATTACTTCTCTCTAAGCAAAGTGCAAGTTCCTTGTCTGTTTAATTAAAATAAGACCCATATTGCTCTCTCTTCCTCACGAGCAGCAGGATTCGTGGTGCAAGGGAAAGACCAGTTGCAGATCCCCCACCACTCTACCACCATCATCTTCATCTTCTCATTTTATGGTAAAACTCCTTCTAGTTTCTTTGATCTTGTTTTATAAGTCAATGAAATTTATCCTTTTAGTTTCCACACCTAGTGTCTTCATTAAAGTTATGACTAGGGAAATGATTTAGTTACCCATGGTTTTTATTTCCAAAAAGGTTGAGTTATTGTCTTTGTAAAATTTTTAATTAGAGCTTTTTCCAAAGTGCTTTTACAAACGTTGTTCCCCATCACCGGATCTATGGATTTCACCATTTAGTTTTCTTAAAACTTGTTTTTTTTTAGTTAAGAGATTTTGGGATTTTAAGAGCTTTAATTTAAGTCTTGATTAGTTGTGTTTAAATGTTAAAAATGTTATGACTAGGGAAATGATTTAGTTACCCATGGTTTTTATTTCCAAAAAGGTTGAGTTATTGTCTTTGTAAAATTTTTAATTAGAGCTTTTTCCAAAGTGCTTTTACAAACGTTGTTCCCCATCACCGGATCTATGGATTTCACCATTTAGTTTTCTTAAAACTTGTTTTTTTTTAGTTAAGAGATTTTGGGATTTTAAGAGCTTTAATTTAAGTCTTGATTAGTTGTGTTTAAATGTTAAAAATGGATTTGGAAGTGATTTGGGGAAAAAGGTGAATTTATACATAGTTATGTAGATGTGGCCGAGCCTATGGCATGTGTTTTGGGTTTGGAAAATCAATTCTAAAACTTGTTTTTGTTTAGTGAAAATCATAAGTTAAGTTTGAGGACTAAAAGTTTATTGTGGGAAAACTTTAGGATTAAAGCACAAGAGGCTGAGAAGTTTTGGGTTAAACCGGAGTTTTAAAAGTCTTGGGGTTTGTTTGATAAATTTATAAAAGATTCAGGGTTGAAAAAGAACTTACTTTTATGTGAGGACCTTTTCGTGATTATGTGCTTATCAAGGGACTAGGGTTGAATTATTTAAAAGTTGAGGAGTTGTTTGCGAAATGTGTTTTTTTAAGGACCTTTCTTTAAAACTCACAAATACTTTATCTTTGGACTTTAGTCCTTGAAACATAAAGTTTGTGCATTTAGCCAAGTGAGCTAGAAAGATTGGCTAAGTTTGTTCTGGAACTTTAGATGTGACTTTAGAGACTAAGGTTTAGTATGTGAACTTGTGAAGGGTACGAAGGACGGAAGCGCTTGACGACGAAGCCAAAGAACAAACGGAAGTGAGCCAACACGGGAAAGCAAAGATATGACTGGATTTGATTTGAGTCGCAACTTAGTAAGGAAAGCGCCTAAGGTTAGGGCAACTTGCTATTTAGCTATGATTGCATGATAGGTGTCGATAAATTCGACTTATGCTTTATCTGATGTTGTTTATGATGATGAGTTGATGTTATAATGCTTTTCCATAACTTGTGATATTGTGCTATTGTTGGATTGTGCGTTTTGACGCGACTTCGGAGTGGAGATTCATTGATCTGGTGATCTTTGATATTTCGGGTTGGATGAACAACCCTAGGCAAGTTCAAATGTGGGGTTTGAGACTTAGCCATTCGTTGGGATTCGTTTGAATACTTAGACTTTCCCCGGGAAACTTCTTTTGGAGGGTTTTTTTGGAAACTTAGAAAGATTAGAATTTCGAAAACTAGAGACTTTGGGAGACTTAGACTTTGAGAAATAAACTCATAACCTGACTAATCCAATTCGAAACGTTTTACTAAACGAATAATCATAGGAGAACTAAAGGGGAAAATAATTGCGAAACACGGGGAAAAGTCGACTTTTGTTGTGGGTTTGGAGAGTTATTGGAATTGGGGAAAGCCACTAAGGTGAGCTATGGTGATGATTGAAAGTCACCGAGTACTTCAGTACTCTTATCGTTGGGGTTGTGTTGTATTGACCGACACTAACCCTGGGTTTCGACATTGGGTTTTGGTTGTTGGAGTGTGTTGTATTGACCGACACTAAACTCCCGAGTACTTTAGTACTCTTGTTGTTCGAGTTGTGTTGTATTGACCGACACTGACTCTGGCTTTGATTTTGGGTTTTGTTATTGGAGTTGTGTTGTATTGACCGACACTAACTCCGAGTTGTGTTGTATTGACCGACACTAACTCTTGGGTTGTTTTGAGTTTGGGTTTGAACTAAACACTTGTGTGGTGAGGACGATTCGATGTTTGGCTAACCATATTGCATCAATCGGGTGAATAACGGGAATGGTTCACCTGTGCATCTCATGGTGAATAGCGGGAATGGTTCACCACTGCATTAATGATGAATAACGGGAATGGTTCATCATACGGTGAATAACGGGAATGGTTCACCAAGGATGAATAACGGGAATGGTTCATCCATAGTGAAGAACGGGAATGCTTCACTTGTGGCGAACGGGAACGCGTCACAATCCGGATCATATTGTGCATTTCACGCATACATTCATTCTGACTGGAATCATGTGCTGTTTGATTTATTGAAGCATTGTTAGAGCCATAACATGCTAGGATTGCTTATATATATATATATATATATATCAACATATATCTATACCCCATATCACATGTTGAGTGTATATCTACTTATTTCTGTGAGTTGACTCTAGCGCCTTGGCTTTGGTTGCATGTTTGTGTTTGAGCGGTCGGCCTGCTGCCAGACGTCGACGGTGGATTGGGTTTCGATGGTCTTTCCCTCGGGAGGGATCAGGTTTGAGCTGGTTGATCGACATGCCCCCACCGCTTGGGTGATCTATCTTGCGGGTCATCGAGCGACGTACCGGGGAAGGGTCATGAAGGACCGGACTAACGAGCGTAGACGTCTATCGAAGGGAGCTTTACGACGCATGGAGCTGAGCTTCAACTTGCCAACCTTAGTTCGCTGTGGACTTGGACTCTAACTCTGACACTGATGTCGACTAGTACGTTAGGAGTGACGAGGAGGAGGAGGAGGAGCTTTGAGCGGTACTGGAAGGGTAGGTGTAGGCAGGCGTCAGGTTTTGTGTAGAGCTCTGATTCGTTTTGCTTTTGGGACAGGGTAGGTTCCCGACGCATGACTTCTGTGTGGTTCTCTTACTGAGGGATCACAGTGAGTCAGTCGGACCATGGGGGTCTTTGCTTAGGCCATTTTTGAGGCCGACTATCTTCTTGTGGGTTGTAATTATAAACTTTCTTACTCACACTTCGGGTTCTGTATATATTTGCCTTCGGGCATACTACTTTGGAGTCACTGCGAGTGCGCGTGACGTGGAAGTGCAGCTGCGGCTGTACATGGTTATATTTGATGTATATTGGTTAGTTTAGTGGATGGGTTATGTCTTTATTTTCTATTGCTTGATTTAAAAGGAATCAAACGAAAAAAAAAATTACCTGTTTTCCGCGTAGAGTTATTTTTGGTTACTAAAGTGACACCCGGAAATTGGGGTGTTACAAATTCGAAGCTTGGCTTGTTACTTTTGGTGTTCCTCTTAGTCACCAAAGCTATGTAGACATCACCTCAGACTGACACCACACTTTGTGTAATATTCATTTGTAAACGCTCTGTAATATTAATCTGATGGGCCTTGCCCTTATGTTATTCATTGCTGCTTTTAATAATAGTAATTTGCTGGTCATTGTTATATTGATGGGCCTTATTATTTTGATGGACATTTTATATTAAACATCAGTTGATTGAAACAGCATCAGGGATAATTAACATAGACAACCTGACATTTTCATCAGAGTCCTGTCATTTCCAAGCACTCCATCATCAGAGTCATGTCATTTCCAACCACTCCGTCATCAGAGTCTAGTCATTTTCATCCACTAAATGACGAACTTGAAACCTGACATTACTCTCTACCACCAAACAACCCCAACCACACTTGTACTATCCACCAAACACCATAAATCTTTTAACCATTCTGCTATAAATCTCTCTAGTTTCCCTATTCGTCTTCTTCATCCCTTTCTTCCTGTCTTGCAACGAAGTTAAAAAAAACATACCATGGAACAGGACCTAAATGCATTCGTCCGCCGTTGTAAACGTCAAGGCAACACTTCTAGCAGCTCTCGTCCTCTCATTCCTGGCCCAGCTGGCGCCGTCCAGGCTGCCATGTATGCCCGTAGATCCAACACTAACACACTACTCATTCCGACCCAAGAAATTGTGAGGCGTGCGCTCGAAGACAGATCAACAGAAACTGATCCTGATTTCAATTCAAATGCTTGGCTTTCAGCCCTGCAATTGGTGGAATCTGCCACTCCGCTGGGCACGATCACAACGAATGTTGAGAGAGTAGAGAGTGTTGTTGCTGTTATTAAATCATGCACTCCCAATGGTTTCGGAGATGCCAAAGTTACCCTCAAGGTATTTCCTCGCTTTTGTCCAGGTTCTTTAACCGTACATTTTTTGCCTCCCTTTCTCTCACGATTGCATCGATTTAGGACCCTACGGGCACCGTTGACGCGAGCATCCATCGCAAGGCGTTCACTGACAGCGAATTTGGAAATGCCATAACTGTTGGATTTGTTCTCGTTCTCCAAAAGGTCTATCATCTCTTACCTAAACATTAATCTTGCTTCCTTTGAACAAGTACGCATGGTGGGTTTTAAATCTGCAATTTACTTGCAGGTTGCTGTGTTTGCACCGAGTAAATCTGTTCGTTATCTGAATATAACGTTGCCCAACGTAGTCAAAGTATTTCCACAGGATAACGGACCCCACGACTTCATCGATATCACTAAGGATTAATTTAGTTTTCGTGTTGCTTCTGAATAATTTCGTGTACCCTTTGAACTGCTTGCCATGGATTATTTATGTTACTTATCCTGCCTTTCATTATAAGAGTCTAAATATAATAAGTGGAAATAGAAAGCATGGTTAATATAAAGAGAGTCCATACAAAGCGTCACATGTCATAATATAAAAGTACACAAAAAATATACAAATATACAGTCAATCACTCGCCACGACCCCTACCGCCCCCCCTACGACCTCTAGGTCCACGAGCTCTGCCTCCACGAGCGCCCTCTGCAGGTGCACCATCTCCACGGGCTCTGCCTCCACGGGCTCTGCCTCCACGCGCTCTACCTCCACGACCTCTGCCTCCTGCAGCTACAACTCCTCGGACAGCAGCAAAGGCTACTTCCTGGGTACCGATGAAGGCACTAGATCTAATAAGATCCAGCGCCCTCTCAGTGAGGGATCGGGAATGCGTGCCCACTGCAGGAGCATCTGGCACCTCGAGTGACTGTTCCAACAAGTCCACGGCCCGACGCATAACAGTCTGCAAAAATAATGTACATACATTAGATACAAATAAAATATCATGAACAAAAAATCACAATTGAATGGAAAATAAAATTCAAACTTACCACCGCACTGAACTCCTCCCTCCTATCATCAGGGATGATGAACCGATGGGACACAGCGCTGTACCACCTCATGTAATCCTCCACAGCCTCTCCCGGATATGTAGCAAGGATCCCCTGAGGGCGGAGGTGCGGCGCAAACTCAGCATAGGCAGCATCTGCGGTCTCAGCAAGGGACCCAGTCGTCTGGATCTCAGAGGGGTGTCGAGGGACATCCTGTATGTAGCCAAACTGGCGCAAAACCCTCTCTGGTAAATGTCGTCGAACAACACGGCCAAATGGCGTCCGGATGTAGCCAGAATACATGGCCCTCTGATCCCGTGGTCGATGAGCCCGATGGTCCTCAAATGGGGTCCATATAATGTCATCCACCGTCAGCTCATCGAGCATGACTCGCCTCTCATCGAGGCTTGCATGCCCGACCCGGGACGTAACCCACCGCCGCGCCCTAGGCTGGTCCTGCGAGTAGTCCGGATCCGCCCTCCGGATAATGACGTGTGGTATCCACTGCTCTTGCTAGCAAAGAGCGTCGCGCCTAGCTGGTTCACCAGCCAAATCTGTGCAGCGTCCTCATATCGGTGCTCTACAATGAAATGAATTGAGTTAACAGTTTATAACAATACAATAATAATAGATACAATTTAATCAAGTAATAATTAAGACATACCCGCCAACGCAGCATCATACAGGGTCTGCAAGACCCCAAAGCGAATAGTCTGGCTCCTGTTCGTATCAAACTCAGCATGATAACGAGCAGCAGATCCTCCCATCAACTCAGCACATAGCGCTGCACACTCGTCCCTCTCCCCCTCCCAGGCGTATAGAACCTCGACCCCATGGGGAGATGGAGAAGAGCCGACACGTCGTCCAAGGTGATAGTCATCTCCCCGAACGGCATGTGGAAGCTACTAGTCTCCTCATGCCATCGCTCCACAAGGGCCAAAATGAGGCCTGCATCTGTCTCCGGGTAGCTGCACCAGGGTAGCTGATGAAGACCCGTCTGCTCAATCAGCTCTCGAACCCTCCTGTGACTGTCTAAATCACCATCACAAGCAAGGTTCCAAACCTTCCCCCCAGCTGTGGCCACCCTCAAGTGTTGACGGTCCACATATCGCTCGTCTGTGCGTAGGAGTGCATGCCACGTCCAGGGAGCCTTGTGATCAGCATAATGCGTGAGAAGCGACAGCTCAACAGGCCCCCCCGGAAACGGCGGCGACCTCTGGATCAGGTCCTCCTCGCCACCCTGTGCCTCTAGCACGACATCAGCATCAACATCAGGAGGAGGAATACTATCCTCGTCAGATGACTCCTCGCCGGATGACTCCTCGTCGGATGACTCATCGCCGGATGACGACTCGCCTGATGACTCCTCGCCTGGTGACTCATGGCGAGATAACTCAACCATGGGAGACGGCGGAGTAGGAACTGGATCAGTAGGCTCAACTGGAGCTGGAGCTGAAGCCTCTACCATGGGCGAATGCATAGAATCAACTGGAGCTGGAGCTGAAGCCTCAACCGCCTGAGAGGTCGCAGCATGATCGCCGCGTCGGCTAGAAGCATGTAAGCGCCGGTGTCTATCCTCAGTAGGCCCCGCATCCTCACTAGCTCGAGACCTCTTTCTGTTCTTCATTCTCACTATATATTCAGAGCAAACATTTTATAAATTAACTAAGCTAATTAGATTAAGTTTTATAAAAACATTTTATAAATCTGAACAGACACCAAATACGGAACATTAAGTTTCATATCCAATACGGAACATTAAGTTTCGTATTGAATACGGAACATTAAGTTTCATATTGAATACGGAACATTATGTTCCGTATCGAACTAGAACTCCATTAACGACATTGCATGATTGGAGCTCGCCCCAAAGACCAATTTATACAATTTCAGCCAACATAACATCTACTTAAGCATAAATCGACTACCCTAGGGTTGAAAGATTCCATAATTTCAAGTTAAATGGTGAATTTAAGTTGAAATCCAAACTTACTTACCTCTAGGTTCAATGCAATGAATGGGGAGAATGGGTTTGATGATGAAGACGATGGTACCCTGTCCAGATGATGATTGAAGCAAGGAGAGCGTCGGTCTCAAAGATTGCAGAGCAAGGGTTGGGAAATGGGTTTGGAGCGCTGAAATGGGTTTTGAAAAAACCCCTGTCGTTTACATAGTAATATAGTACGGAACTTTATCCTCCGTATTGGATACGGAAGTTAATATTCCGTATTCTATTAAAGGGGGGCTTTCCAGTAATTTCCCCACTTTAAGTGGGGCGGGGAGCCCCATAGGGGGGGCCCCAAACCCAATTCCCCTCACTCAGATTCTGAATCAATTTTGGAAGGAAAAGGAAGAACAAATGCCATCAAACTGAAGTAATACTGAAGGGTTTTGTGACGGATTATTTCCGTCACCAATTAGTAGCCTATATTTTATGAATTAAATAAGTGACAAGTCAGCATTTCCGTTTAGTCAACTGACGGAGATGAACGGAAGGGCTTCAATCGACCGTTTTAGATAGATGAGGGACCTTGACCGCACGTTTTAAACACAGGGGGTGCAGACCGCACATTTGTGAAACATCAGGGGCCCAAACTGGAATAGGCCAAGTTTTTAAGTGCATATTGCCCCCACAGTTGAATATTTCTAGATCTGTCACTACCGGTTCTCATGCTTACTAGGCATGCCAACTTGCAGGTAAGTGTTGGCATGTCAGTTTTTTTTTTTTTTTTCATTTTTTGTCCACGTAACATTAGTTTTTTTTTCTTCATCTCATCTTCATTTTTATCATCTCCAATGTCTTCATCTTCTCCACCTTCAATATCTTTTCCGTTGACCTTCCCAGATCTGCATTTTTCAAAAAAAAAAAAAGAGAAATCAAAGCTCCCAATCCAATATTGTCCCTAGTCTCTGTGCACCTTTGCTTCTCCGGATCTGTAAACCAAAGTTTGTCTCAACCCCCACCATACCCATAAAAGAAGAAGAAGGCGATTTCGATCTATCCTGATCTAGGAAGAGGAACGATGTGGTTCCCAAAGGTCATGGCTGAATCTCTTAATCTCTTCCTCTTCTCTTTGATTTGTTACGACCCCCATCACTTTCTCCTTTCCTTTCCCATCGAACCTTACCTCTTCTTCCTCCCATCGAACCTCTCTTCCTCTTCTCTTTGATTTGTTAAGCCCCATGCTATGGCAGACCTGCATGAGTCCACTAACCGTATCCTGCGATCACTGCCGTTTATCCCTTAAGTCAACCAATTAACGTCACCCGTTTATTAAAATGGCTAATTCTATACCTCGATCAACGTCGTCTTCCTGTTCAGTCAACTCACTGTGTAATGGGCGAGACCCCAGAGTAAGGAGGTCCACCTACTATAAAAAAGGGGACCTCCATGCCTTTATGTATGGTCAAATTTCTGATCTGAATAATACTCTAAGTTTCTTTTGCTCAGCCGTTCTATACTTAGGGTTTTTATTTTAGAATAAATACCTTGAGAGAACATTTGATAAAAGGAATGGTTTTAAACTAGAGAGACAAAAAATTATGTGCATGGAGCATAAACATGTTTAAGCAGTTCAATTTAAGATAATTGCAGAACAAAGCAAACCAGAAGCTACGACAATTAAAAACCCTGCTCCCAAGAAAGAAAAATGTCCATGAAAACTCTCATGTGAGACACATGGTACCCAAACTCATCATAAAACTCTAATGGAACTTTAAATAACTAGAGACATTTGTGGTGTAGTGTAGCTCTATGTTATTACAATCACAATGATCCTTGTTTTACCACACAAATGGTCTTGTTGGCTAAAAATCCGTTGGTTTTTAGGTTGAATTTTGGCAGTTTAGACTTTAGCGGCTTTAATTTGTATAGCCTCTAAGTTTTTGCATCATGTATCAATATCAGGTGGATGTATCAGCATGACTGATCATGGTTTTTCTTAATTTTCTCATCTTTGCTCTTTGAAAATCTCTCTTTTGGGATTTATTCTTACCCAGTGCAAGTGCCGCCAGACAATCTTTTGAGTGTTTAGTTTAAATATCTTTGACAAAATAAAGGAAATTGTGTTTCATGTTGCCCCAGAACTCTCAAAAAAATGAGGTTATAGAAAGGGAAAATAGAGTCATCATGAGAAATAGTCTGCATTTGAAACCGAATTCTGATAGTGTTTAGTTTAAATATCTTTGACAAAATAAAGGAAATTGTGTTTCATGCTGCCCCAGAACTCTCCAAAAAAATGAGGTTATAAAAGGGGAAAATAGAGTCATCATGAGAAATAGTCTACATTTGAACCGAATTCTGATAAGGCCTATTCTTGAGAAAACTTATGAATCGTGGTGGTAGTGTCTATTAGATTCAACAATAGCAAGAAGTGCGCTACTTAAACATTAGAACTCGTGGACAATTTTCAATTTTATACATTCATATCGATTCAAAGAAAGTCTCAACAGTTCTAAAAAAGAACCAAAGGAGAAGATGACGATAAGATTCAAGAGAATCGTTTGTCAGACTATGAACTAGTGACATTCCTTTATTTTGTCAAAGATATTTAAATTAAACACTAAAAAGATTGTCTGGCGGCACTTGCACCGGGTAAGACTCAAGAGATCTTTGAAGTGTAAGGTAAATTAATTGATGAAATACTTCAAGATCATAAAATTCAAGGAAAACATAACTAAAAGCAATTAAATTCAATAAATAAAGCCATAGATCAACCCATGTAAAAAGTTCAATGGTTGCATTTGATAAATCAGAATGATATGAACTCTTGCCCTCATCACCAAGGAACTATAATCTTCTAGTGTGTTTCTTTAGGGCCTGTTTGGATGGGTGTTAGAGGGGCGAAACGTGCGTTGCGTTGAGAGAAACGCGGTTCACCAGCTTTGCCACACCGTTTGGATGGGCGTTTTTCTAAACGCATGAACGCGAATTTGGGCCCAAACAACGTTTTTTTAGAATCGATAAATTGGAGCTGTGGCGTTGGGCGTTTGACATTCAACGTTGATTTTTCTGGCTTTCACCAACCAGATCCGACGCATCCTGTCAGCCACCAGTCATGCCCTTCTCCGCCGTCGTTGCCAGTTCGCTCACTTCTTCTCATATCTGTGTAGTTCCGTTTACGCTCCGCCGTTCTTCTTGGATTTGTGCGACTCCGTTCATGCTCTGTCGTTCTTCTCAGATCTGTGCGACTCCGCTCGCGATCTGCCGTTCGTGCTCCAACTCCGTCCGCCGCTCACGCTCGACGACTCCATCTCTGTTCAACTCGTCCTTTCTTTCTCCTTCCTTTTACTGTTACGCGTTTTCTCTGTTTTTTTTCTTATTTTTGTCAAAGTCTTTTCACGGTTTATATTTTTATTCAGCCTTTATTTAAAACAATTTAATGAATTTTCTTTTAACAAACTTAATGAACGTGACTTACTTAATTTGTTGATTTGTTAATTTTTTTTTTGAACGAGTTGATTTGCTAATTTTAAGTTTTATGAAATGTCTTTAATTTGATTTAATGCAAAAGGAGTAATATTTTTTTAATTACATCTTTCAAAAGTAAGTAATTAAAAATCATCCAAACGATATTCATTATTTTCAAATCACATTTGTTACAAATCATCCAAACATAAATCACGTTTATTTAAACACAATTTTACTCAAAACCATTTTAACAAAATCATGTTAATTCAAACACCACGTTTCTAACGGGATGTCAAACGGGCACTTAGTCCATTGACACACAACTATGAATTATTGTCATGTAAGATATTGATATTACGTTTAGCAATTTCAAAACAAATCAAAAGAAGGAAACCTGTATGCACGTTTTAACTTAACAAAGCATCCTTGTCACTGCACAGATACAATTAAATGAAAAAAATACTTGAATGAACTAGTTTTCCTGCAACATGTGGACAAATTGGCAAAAGGGTACATATAATTATCACAGGGAATGGATACATCATTGTTCCCCATCCTGGTACCTGGAATAAAAACCTCAAATACTGCAAGCATAGAATGAAACAAAACCAAAGAATGGAACCCCATATTGCTTATCAATTCACACCCCAAACAAAACAGTGGTAGAAAGGAAAATCTAAGAGAAGATAGAAAGAGCTAAGTGCGTTTTTATTAGAATGGAACCAAAGAAGAAAGATTCATCAGAGAAGTCTTTGGCGGATTTCAAAGTCTAAGCCACCAAATTGAATAAAATTAAGACATAGAATAAAAGAAACAAAGGTTATTCAATAACATCTATACAAAACTAAACTTAGAACAAATAAAACAAAATCCACGGAACAAGTCTAGAACCCAATAATGTGAAAAAATAGATTTTAGTTTGCTAGAATTGAATGGTAAATGAAGTTGAGAAACAGGTTTCAGTCAACAGTTTACCACACCAGTAACTCCTTATTTAAGAACACAATAATTACCACCCCTTAAATGAACATGACTCTAAACTTGGAGCCCGTTTGGATGCGGACCAAGGAGCACACTTATTAGCATTTATCCACTGCTTTTAGTAGTAGATAAGCTTCAATAAGTGCTCTGATAGAATAGGATATGCATATATTCCTTTCCTGTAATTAAGCAATTAGATCCCTGTAATTATGTCTTACATAATTAGCTAGTTGACTTTGATAGTATTGTATTTGTATATAAACCTATTTCTGATGAATGAGAAATCAACCATTGAAATCATATTATTATCTTACATGGTATCAGTAGTATTTTGATCCCTTTTCTGACCTAATTCCTTTTCTTTTCCCTCCTCTTCCCTCTGCACCTACAGCAGCCGCCGCCGCACTCCCCTCTCCTTGTGCCGCCGCCGCCGCTACCGTCCCGCCGCCCCTCTTCAGCGCTGCCGGACTCCATCGCAGCCACCGCGTTTCCCCACACGCCATTGCTGCCTTCCTCAGTGCGCCCTCCAACCGCACTTGCCCTCTCCACGCGCTTCCACCTGCGCCATCTTCCTCGCCGTTCCGGCCATTTTCCGCCGCCACCCGAGCCGCCGCCATCCGCTCGCGCCTCCTTGGCCCTCCTGCCGCCGGATCCGCTGTCGTCACCCCAGATCCGCGCGCAGCCAAACAGGTCCGACCCGACCCGGCGCTCCCTCTTCCTGGATAAGCTTCCAGCCGGTCCAACCAGCGTTTTGTCAACCCAGCCGGTCGCCTTCCCAGACCGGTTCAGGTAGACCGGTTCCAGAGATTTAAAAAAAAAAAAAAAAAACCCATATTTTCCTTTACTCTCAACCAACCTCATCGCCGTCATGTCTTCTCAAGCCTCCTCGGACAGCACCTCCGTGGCTGCCACCACTTCTCCGGCAGTCACCACCGTGGCCTCTGCCCCGCCGGCTAAACCTGATTTTCACCCGGCGCTTACTGTTACGAACATTAGGAATCACATTCCTATTATGCTTGACGTGGAGACTGATCGCTATGGCACCTGGGCGGAGCTTTTCCGCATACATGCTCGTTCTCACCGGGTTCTGCACCACATTGTCCCTGTTGCGGACAAGCCTCCTCCGCCTCTCACTGACCCTACTTACGAGCTGTGGACCACTTTGGACGCCACTGTCCTTCAGTGGATTTATGCCACCATCTCTATTGACCTGATGACTACCATCATGGAGCCTGACTCCACCGCTCTTACTGCTTGGACGCGTTTGGCTGATCTTTTCTGGGATAATCAGAACGCTCGTGCTGTCACCCTAGAGCAGGATTTCTCCAATGTTCGCATGGAGGCATTTCCGACTGTCGCCGCCTACTGTCAGCGTCTGAAGACGCTTTCTGACCAGCTCCGTGATGTCGGTGCTCCGGTGAATAATCACCGTCTAGTTTTGCAGCTCATCTCCGGCCTCACTGACGCTTATAAGGGTGTTGCTACTTTGATTCGTTAGAGCAATCCGCTCCCCTCATTTCATCAGGCTCGCTCCATGCTTACCTTGGAGGAAGCCGGTATGGCTAAGATGAAACCTGCTGAACCTCCAGCTGCATATGTTGCTACTCCATGCTCTTTCGCCTATATCCAAACAAGCTCTTTATCATATAACCAAACCAAACCATTGGCTTCCTCAAACTAGTAGCTAGCTATACCACTTTATGCTTACTGTTATTCCCAAACTTATGGCAGTTTCCTCAAGTTTGATGAGTTTCCATTTTCATCAGGCCTTTCAGATAATTCAACGTCAGAGCCAAGCATAATGTTAAGAATATCACCACAGATTTGATCAATTTCAAGCAAGTTTGATAAATAGCCATTTTCATTAGGCCTTTCAGATACTCCAATGTTAGAACCAAGTACATTGTTAAGACTATCACCACGGATTTGATCAATATCAAGCAAGTTTGATGTGTCACCATTTTCCTCAGGTAAATGAGATGCTCCAATGACAGAAGAGGCACTAAGCACATTTCCATGACTAGCACCACTATCACCATGAACATTATCAGCAGGTTCAGATAATGATTTCGGTTCCGCTGTCTCTTTTGAGAAATTATGTTTTTATATAGTAGAAGTAAGTCAACCTCCTCCTTATTCTAAGCGATGTGGGACTTACAAATAGACTACATAAGTAATGTGGGACTACAAATAGACTACATAACATAACAATTCTCCCACTTGGAGTCTAAATGTAGTACTTCTTGTAAGCAATAAGCTAATTTGCTCTCCACCTAGTGTAGCGCCTTCGTCTTCAATTATCCTCGAAGGCCAGCTGAAGCAATGCAAAGCTTCAGCTTATCAGCTGTAACAGTCTTGGTCAACATATCAGTTGGATTCTCTGATCCTAAGATCTTCAACAGAGATAATTCTTCATCATTGATAAGTTCTCTGATGAAGTGATACTTCATCTGTATGTGCTTGCATCTGGAGTGAAAGACATGATTTTTTACAAGGCAAATAGCACTTTGACTGTCACTAAACAATGGAGGAACATCTTGTTCTTTTCCCAATTCTTTGAGAAAATTCTTCAGCCATATCATCTCCTTGGCTGCTTCTGAAATGGCAACATATTCTGATTCAGTGGTTGAGAGAGCAACTCTATTTTGAAGTTTAGACTTCCAACTCACAGCAGTTCCTCCTAAAGTGAAAATATAACCTGTGGTGCTTTTTCCACCATCCGAGTCTCCTCTAGATCTGCATCAGAAAAGCCCTGTAAAGTGAGATCGTTTCTTCTAAAGCATAGACACATTCTTGAAGAACCCTTCAGATATCTCAGTATCCACTTTACACCTTCCCAATGCTCCTTCCCAGGGTTTGACATGAATCTGCTGACAACTCCCACTACATGTGCTATATCAGGTCTGGTACAAACCATAGCATACATCAAGCTCCCTACTGCAGATGCATATGGAACTGTTGACATGTGATTTTCTTCTTCATCTGTTTTTGGGGACTACTTCTTTGAAAACTTTAAGTGATTTCCCAAAGGGGTGTTTCTGGTATTGGCATCTCCAACATTGAATCTGTCAAGTAATTTTTCAACATATTTCTCTTGAGACAACTTCAGAACACCTTCTGATCTATTTCTGGAAATCCTCACACCAGGGATTTGTTTGGCTGGACCAAGATCCTTCATCTCAAAGTTTTCTGACATCTGTTGCTTCAACCTGTCAATTTCAATCATATTTGATCCTGCTATCAACATGTCATCAACATACAAAGCAAGAATTATATAACTATCAGCAAATTTCTTAACATAGCAACAATGATCCATGTCACATCTACTAAAACTTGAGTTGCTCATAAACTCATTAAACTTCTTGTACCACTGTCTCGGTGCCTGTTTCAGACCGTACAAGCTTTTGTGAAGCTTGCATACAAGATTCTTCGTGCCTGGAACTTCAAAACCTTCAGGTTGTGTCATTTAAATCTCTTCTTCCAAATCCCCATGTAGGAATGCAGTTTTAACATCCAACTGCTCCAAGTGAAGATTCTCTGCAGCTACAATACTCAGGATAACTCTTATAGTGGTCATTTTGACAACTGGAGAAAAAATCTCTGTGAAGTCAATTCCTTGCTTCTGCTAAAACCCTTTCACTACAAGTCTTGCCTTGTACCTTCTGCTGCCATCAGATTCTTCCTTTAGTCTATAGACCCATCTGTTCTATAGAGCTTTCTTTCCTTCTGGTAACTTGGTCAGAGACCATGTTCCATTCTTTTGAAGGGACATCATCTCGTCTTTCATTGCTAACTCCCACTTGATAGAGTCATTCCCCTGCATAGCTTCACCAAAATATTCTGGCTCTCCAGCATCAGTTAACAACTAATAATTCAACGAAGGAGAATACCTTTGTGGTGCTTTCGGCGTTCTTGTAGATCTCCTCACTTGATTAATAGGAGTTTCAATTACTGTTGTTGGCTCTTGTTCTAGCTCAACTTCTACCCCATCATCCTCGTTCTCGGGATTAATCTGGTTTCTTTTGGCTACATCACTTTATGAAATTTCTTCCAATGCCACTCTTTCAGAAAGTTCCAACTGTTTACTTGAACTCATAGATTCTACAGAAGACCTGCCTTTATAAAGCACACTTTCATTAAAAGTGACATTTCTGCTTCTAATGATTTTCCTGTTTTGTTCATCCCAAAACCTGTAGCCATACATATCAGACCCATAACCAATAAAGAAACATTTTATGGCCTTGGGGTCCAATTCATCTCTCCTATCGGAATCTATGAGAACATAAGAGACACAACCGAAGACTTTCAAATGTGAAAGACTTACCTCCTTTCCAGACCATACCTCTTCAGGCAATTGATAATCCAAAGGAACAGATGGTCCTCGATTTATCAGGTAAGCTGCTATATTAATGACATCTGCCCAAAACATTTTTGGCAACCCGGACTGGATTCGCATACATCTAGCCCTTTCGTTCAAGGTCTTGTTCATTTTTCCGCGACACCATTTTGCTCAGGTGTACCTGGTATGGTCTTGATCATTCTGATCCCATTTTCTGAACAAAACTGTTTGAACTCCTGGCTGTCATACTCTCCGCCATTATCAGATTTCAGACTCTTAATCTTCAAGCTTGTCTGATTTTCAACTTCTGTTTCCACCTTTTAAACACAGAAAACACATCAGATTTATTTATGAGAAAATAAACCCATACCTTTCTTGTTGAGTCATCTATGAAGGTGACATAATAGCGTGAGCCTCCAAGAGATTTCACTGGGGCTGGACCCCACACATCTGTATGCGCCAGTTCGAGCTTTCCTGATTTTGATTTCCTGCCTGCTTTTGAGAAGCTAACCTTTCTCTGTTTTCCCAAAATGCAATGCTCACAAACACCAAGATCAACATGCTTCAAATTTGACACCTTACCCTTTGATGCCATGATCTTCATTCCTTTTTCACTCATGTGTCCAAGTCTTTGATGCCATATAGATGAGCTATTGACAGCTTCAGTTACTGCTATCATGTCCTCCTCTGCAACCATATAAAGGGAGCCTCGTTTCTTTCCTCGAGCTACAACCAGATTGCCTTTCGTCACCTTCCAAGCTTCACCGCCAAAAGTGGTGTGGTAACCCTCATCATCCAACTGGCATATGGAGATCAAATTTCTCTTTATTCCAGGGACATGTCTGACATTATGCAATGTCCAGAGAGTTCCATTAGAGGATTTGATATCAATATCACCTCTTCCCACACTATCAAGTGGTTTTCCATCTGCAAGATAAACCTTTCCAAACTTTCCAGAGATATAGTTAGATAATAATTCTTTTGAAGGAATAGTATGAAAATATGCACCTGAATCAATAAACCATGAATCAACAGGACTATCCATGCTGCAAATTAATGCGTCTGCTACTTCCTCAGTTGCTGCATTAGCAGATTCATCATCATCTTGCCTCTTTTGGTAATTCTTCTTCTTCCTTGGGGCTTTGCATTGATTGGTGAAGTGACCTTTCTTGTCACAATTCCAGCAAGTGATGTCATTCCTGACTCTTGTCTGACTTCTTCCTCTTGATTTTGATCTGCATCGGCCTTGGGCTTGATTGTGACTCTTCTGGCTACCTCTTCCTCTACTTTCATTATTCAATGCTGAACCGGAAGTGTTTGAAGACTCTCCTGAATCTTTCCTGCGAATATCCTCGCTTAAGATCAGGTCTCTGATGTCATCAAACTTCAGCTTGTTATCCCTTGCAGAGTTACTAACCGCAGTGACAGTTGCAGCCCAACTATCCAGTCAGGATTGTAACAGACTCAATGCCATCAATTCGTCGTCAAAGGTAATCTTCATTGACGATAGCTGCGAAATAATTGTATTAAAGCTATTAATATGATCAGTTACAGAGTTACCTTCTCCCATTCTGAGATTGAATAGACGTCGTATCAAATGTACTTTATTGGCGGCAGATGGCTTCTCGTACATATTTGATAAAGCTTTCATCAGATCTGCAGTAGTCTTCTCATTCACTATGTTGAACGCCACATTTTTGGATAACGTCAATCTGATCACACCAAGGGCATGTCGATCTAACAGATCCCAGTCCTCCTGCTTCATGTCGTCTGGCTTCTTCCCTGTTAAGGGTTGATACAACTTCTTTTGGTACAGATAGTCCTCCATCTGCATCTTCCAAAACCCGAAGTCTCTGCCATCAAACCTCTCAATCTTCACCTTCCCTTCTTCCAGGGCCATTGCTCCCACTTCTTCCTCTAAACTGAGGATCTATCCCACGAACCAAAAGCTCTTGATACCTGTTGTTGGGAGCAATAATAGAAAAGAGAGAAGAGAGAAAGAAATATCACACAGGAGTTTTTAACGTGGTTAAGAACACAGTGTGTACCTACGTCCACGGCTACACTAGGTAGTAATATTTCTTTGGTGTGTATAATGCTTACAATGAGGTGCCTATATATAGTAGGAGTAAGTCAACCTCCTCCTTATTCTAAGCGATGTGGGACTTACAAATAGACTACATAAGCAATGGGGGACTACAAATAGACTACATAACATAACAATCCATCCACTGACTGACGTGCAAAGTGGGTCCCTTTTGTTATCTGTTTAAAGATTTTTGTTGTTGTTACTTTAGGTTCAAGTAACTGATTAAAGGGAGTTGTTTGCGGGTTGCTTATTGTTGGAATAAATCTATGATTGAAGATTTGTTTCTATCTTTTACTTGGTTGTTACGCAAATCATATCTTGGAAGATTACGTTTGAATTTGTGTGGATCAATCATGTTCTTCGGCCCAGCCAACCCTAGTGTCGCCTCTGCTGAAGTATATAAAGAACAAATACCTAAAACGTGAAGTCACCGAAGCTGAGATTGAAGATCAACTGTTTTAGGATTGTGAGTTGTGCTTTGTTCTTGTGAATTGTGAACTGGTCTTGCTCTCTGATTCTATAAGGCAAGACTGTGTTCTGTGTTGAGTTTGGTTGTTCAAACACTTTTGTTATTTGTTATCACCAATCACTGTGGCAGTGATTGAGAGAAAGTGAGAGGGGCTCTCATACTTAGGTTGAGATACTAAGTAGAAATACACTGGGTAGATTAGGAAAAGAACAATGAACTTGTTGTGTTTATGTGTGTCTGTAGTTCCTGAATCTTGAGATCGTGGATTTCCTTTCTTTGGGCTTAGCCCTCCAGACGTAGGTGAAGTTTCACCGAGCTGGGTTACCAATTCTTGTGTCTTGTTACTTTTGTGTTTGAGTCTTTACTGATACTGAGTAATTGTTGTTATAATCGATTGTCCTGACATCGCGTACGCCATTGTCCTAAGGGAACTAGAATTTCACTAGGTATCTCACCTTCAACACCTTAGCGCTCTCTAGCTCGCCAAATGTAGTATCAAGGTCGAGGACGCCCCTTACCCACACTTGCTCGCCTGCGAACCCCACAAGAGAGCCTGTGTAGGGAGTGAGGTCTCTTTCGTCCAAACCAAGCCGATCAAACGCGTCGTCGTAAATGATGTCCGTCGAGCTCCCCTGGTCTAAAAGTACTCGATGTACATTGAGCTGGTTTACACAGAGCCGGACTACAATGGGGTCATCAAAATGTGGCTTTATCCCTAAAAATTCAGCAGACGAAATGGTAATGTCAGGATGCAGAAAACCGAAAGGAACCTCTATAACAGCATTCACCGCCCTGGAATATCTTCTCCTCGCCGCATTTGTGACTCCACCTCCTTCAAAGCCTCCGGCGATTGTGTTCACCTCTTCAGACGTCACAATGTAACCGCCCTGAGTTCCCACGGGCCTCCCTACAACCATCAACCTGTCGATCCCGCGTTGTAAAGCTTGGCATTCCTTCGTAGCGTGACCCGCCACCTGATGGTATTTACACCATTTGCTTGGGTGCCCGGGTGTCCTTGGCTCGCCATCCACTCGCCTCGCCTGAGTTACTCAGAAGATTTCCGTTTGGCTCGGGCTCTCCACAGATATTGGCTTTCCTTCCCGAGGGGAAAGTTTCCGTTTCCGTTGCGACTTCTGCTGGCGTTTTCCCCTAGTCGGCTCGAGCTCCGCCACAACTTCAGCCTCCCGCATCTCTCCACCATGCCACTCCAGACGGCTATCAACGTCGCGGATTAGACGGCTCCAATCCGTGTGAGAGAACAACACCCGAGACGACGAAAAATCCACTGTCTGAGGCCTCCAGCGAGGGCACTGGAGACTCCTGCTCTTCCCTATGACGTGGTGGTGGATCGCGCACGTTCTCCAGCCTTTTGTAGCATTTTCGACTGTATTTCTCCATCAAATTCCAATCACAAGCTAGGAATCCAACCGAAAATCCGAAAATCGAAGAAAATTGCACAGAAAATCAAACTTCTCTCAACCAAATCACAATCCTCGTTGTCCGGGAATTGAAATCTACCGATTCCCACAGACGACGCCAAGTGTTCTATCCAAGAACATAGAGATGAGGTATGATACCTAGAATGAAAGGATCGTGATGTGAGAATCTAGAGAGAGTTTAGAGCGTAACCGCTTAGAGAGAGAAAGTAACTGAATTTCAAGCTTGTTATTTCTCAAATGAGCTAAGAGTCCCTTACAATTGGTAACCGTCCACTATTTATAGACTTGGGCTGGGCCTAGTGTCCTGAACTATCCTTAGTGGGCTAGTTGGGCTTCCTGGGAGAAGGCTCAACTTCCTGGTGCGCGCGTCGCCCTGGATAAGCGCCCCTGGGGCCTCACCCAGTCTAGGAAGCAACAACTTCTTGAACTACAAAATCAACGATTTCATTATTCACTCTTGTCCTGATGATTTTTGAGGGGCAGCAACCCACTAGATGTGACTCATCTACCCACTATCATACTAATCAACCTTTAGCATAATAGTAATTGTAATACTGTACTTTGTATTTGAAGAGGTTGAATATCTTTTGAAAACTATATTTATCTTGATTTGGTTGCAATTTTGAGTATATAGTTTCATTCATTTGATTTGCATTTTGTTCATATACTACGTTCAACAGGCATTTCAAGACTATTATTGGATCAACTTGTTGGGTATTTAAAATCTTTATATTTAACTACGTTTGGATGGAATTATGCAATCATCTAGATGTATATGTTGTAAGATATCGTGATGGAATTGATGAACTATGACTATTGTTCTGCGGAAAAATTGATATTTCTAGGAACCACAAGGTTGTTTTTATCAATATCCCTTACAGGTTGAGGAGAGTCTCCAGAAGATTCATATTAGGCTTGTCCGAGAGCTTCAGAAGTTTTGTGGAAAGGAATTACTGGTCTAATTTATTTTAGTCAAACAACCAAAGTTGAAATCCACACTCTCAATCTATAGTTTTTATTATTCATTTGTTTTTTTTTCACACTTGCTTTGCCTTAAATTTGAAATTCACTTCTTCATTCTGCAGTAGTTTTCAATAACAAATTTGTAAAGGAGTTCCCAAAGGAATTGTCATTTTATACCAAATTTGCTATTCATTTTTTCATTTCTTATGTTTGTTGTGTTTCATCAATTCTGTTGAAATTGTATTTTGTATTTTTAATTTTTGCATTGTTGGTTGTTTCTTATTGCTTCAATTCTAATTACAGGATTACTTTGCAAAAAACTGTTCTTTCATGGTGTTGCCACTTTTTGATTCTGTACAATGTTGAGTACATCTTTGTGATTTGTGCTTTTTAGCCTTGACCATTTTTAACGCACGAGTACACACAGTTACTCAAACCTGAGACCTCTTTGCATAAGATAGAAAAACTCTATGTTAGCTGATCTATACATATGTTTTTTTTTTAATGTTGAAGATACAAATGTTGGTTTATTAATTAGTTATGAACTTTGAAATATAGTAAAAACGAAAGATATAAAGTAATTTTCTATTTAATGAATGAATTTATTGTATTCATATCTCAAAGTAACTTTACCTAAATTTCTGTTGAGAATTACGTGGATGATAAGACCCACATGATAAAGGCAAAAAAACGTTTCTTTGACTTTAGGTACATTGTACCTTTTAAGAAAAAAAGTACGTTGTAGGAGGCGCTAGTGGGGTCCATCACTGACTTAGAATCAATTTGGTAATAACACGTGGCCTCCGTGCCGGATAAATACCATGCACCTCAGCACAGCGAACCACGCCCTATTCTAACTCTTTCTCTTTAAATTCAACGAATAGTTGGTACGATAGGAGCCATTCTCCTATGATTCTCTCTCTCTCTCTCTCTCTCTCTCTCTCTCTCTCTCTCTCTCTCTCTCTCTCTCTTCGTGTGTGTTTTGTTTCCTTGACGCGAACAAACACATGAACAACGACGACATCCACAGCACCCGAAATGGGTGTCTTTGATTAACGTAGTAAAATTTTCTCGTTCCAGTTTTTTCCTTCATTTCTGATTCTTTGATTCGATTCAATCCAAACGTATGTCTACGTAGATAGAATTTTGTGTTTTTATCTGAATTTTCCCATCTCTGAATTAACCTCCAATGGGGGTTTGTGTTGGGAAGATTACCGGAAACAAGATTTGTCAAAAAGGATTTACGAAAAAAATATTCTCCTCAATGAGAAATTCGAGGTAATAATACTACACAAGATCTTTTTTTTTGTGTATTAAGGATGTAATCATTTTCGTGTTTCAATATTTGGGCTGTTGATATCGTTTTGATTTATGTGATGTTATGTTTCCTTTTGGGTTTTTTGATTGGATTCGTTTCTCTTTTTATTCAATTGATTACCTGGTTGTTTTTTTATCGATAATCAAGCTTTAAGCTTTCATGCCTTCCTATCATTGTCTCTGTTTCTTTCTGTTAGCGATTTCATGTTGTCGAGTTCATCATTCTGGTTGTTGTATCCACTCTGATCACTGGTTTTGTAATTTAATCCCCATTCGTGATTTGGTAGGCTTTCTCATTAGCCCTATTATGCCATTCCTGCAAGTGTATACTAGTTTATGGTGGTGGGTCACTAAGTTCTTCAATGTGAATTTGTAGGTCCCTACTTTTTCCATTATTCCAATCTGCATTTTTTAATTATTCCTTAATGTTAAACATGAATGTGGTGGTAGTCTTGTGTTGTCTTTTGACATTTCTAGTAAAAAAATTTTAATTTTCTTCTTGTGTTTGATTTTATTTTCAGGTGAGGAGTATAGAGGAAGGATTTCGTGGTTCGTGGCACCTGGAAACCATGATTCGTTCCACTAGGCACTGGTGGTATGTCTGATACGATAACATTCTTGATGATGGCGGAGTGAACTACCTTGTGGAGGTAGTGAGGGTGTCCTATTAGGCCATTTCTTCCACCGGTTCAATTAAATGAACGAGACCTTCCATTCGGTCTTTGAGTCGATGTGGATCACGGGGAGGCTTGGTGGGATGGGGTTCTATTCTATTAATCTAATGGAGCCAAGGAGAGGAGTACATTCATCCCTGACTTGGGGGACGAAATCAAAGTCCACATTAATAAACTGAGGATCACTAAGGATTGGGATGAAGCTACCGAGAATTATGAGTAGCGAGGGACGTGGAAGCTGCTTGAACTGTACGAGGAACGTTACAGGAATCCTATGTTCTTGTCTCGATCAAGCAAATTTGATACAATGTGAAGACAAGGGAGGATTTTACCAGCATAGGAGAATGTACTCGGAATGTGAAGGATTTATGGAGAATGCTTGTGAGGGAGGTTATTAATTTTTACTTTGAGATCACACTCAAAGATCTTATATCATTGTTAAAACACGACTTCTCAAAAGCGACAGCGGAACCGAAATCATATTATGAACCTACTGATAATGTTCATGGTCATGGTGGTGCTAGTCGTTGAAATATGCTTAGTGGTTCTTCTGTCGTTGGAACATCTCAAATGCCTGAGGAAAATAGTGAAACATCAAACTTGCTTGACATTGATCGAACCTGTGGTGATAGTCTTAACAATGTACTTGGTTATGACATTCGATTATCTGAAAGGCTTGATGAAAATGGCGACTCATCAAACTTTCTTGAAATTGATCAAATATGCGGTGATATTCTTAACAATTTGCTTGGCTCTAACAATGGATTATCTGAAAGGCCTGATGAACACTTTATTGGATTCTAGACTTGTTCCATGGATCTCTTTGAGTCTCTATTTTCATCAGGCCTTTCAGATAATCCTATGTCAGAGCCAAGCACATTGTTAAGACTATCATCACACATTTGATCAATTTCAAGAAAGTTTGACCAGTCGCCATTTTCATCGGGCCTTTGAGATAATCGAATGTCAGAACCGAGTACATTTTTAAGACTATCACCATAGGTTTGATCGATATCAAGTAAGTTTTATGTGTCATCATTTTCCTCAGGCATTTGAGATGCTCTAATGACAGAAGAACCACTATGAAAATTTCCACGACAAGTACCACCATCACCATGAACATTATCAACAGGTTCAGATAATAATTCTGGTTCTGCTGTCTCTTTGGAGAAATCCTGTTTTAACAACGACAAAAGCTCTTTGAGTGTGATCTCAAAATAAAAATCAATAACCTCCCGCACAGGTCTATCCACAATTCCTTCACATTTTGATTTTATTCTCCTATGCTGCTAAAATCCTCCCTTGTCCTCACATTGTACCAAATTTGCTTGATAGTGAAAGGAGCATCGGATTCCCTATAACGCTCCTCGTACATTTCAAGCAGCACGCAATTCCCTCGCTGCTCCAAATTATCGGTGGCTTTATCCCAGTCCTGAGTGATCCTAAGTTGATCAATTTGGACTTTGATTTCATCCCCCGAATCAGGGAAGAATATACTCATCTACGTGGCTCTATTAGAGTGATCGAATACAACCCCTTCCCACCAAGCCTCCTCGCGATCCACAGCAACGCAGAGACCGAATGGAAGGTCTCTTTCACTGAATTGAACAGGTGGAGGCAAATGCCTAATGAAGCCACGCTCAACGTAGCTATTTGATTAAGAAGGAAAACCATCCAAAACATAGGACACTCCTACCACCTCCACAAGGATGTTCACACCGCTGTCATAAAAAATGTTATCGTATCGAACATACCGCATGTGCCTAGCAGAATGATTCACGAAGTTCTATGAAATAATAAAATATAAATTAGGATTACTTTGAGAAAATTAAAATGATCCATGAACCAAGGAATGAGTAAAATCTGAGCTAAAGAATAATTGTGAGACAATTAGAACAAATATGACGTTGTCAAATTATGTATCTAAGCTAAGTATCCCTCCATAAAAGGTCCATACTTTCCCCGGGTTCATTTATGTGAGAAAAGAATTTCAGGAGCAGCCTGCTCCAATATCTGACGAAGAATTGATTAAGGAAATATTCGTCAGAGGAGAAAACTTCCTACACGGAAAAGATTCCTAGAGGAGTAGGGATTAAGACAACACGAACGAAAACTCCGTAAGGAGCTCCGAACACAAAATCCTTTGGTCCAAGGGCTTACTAAATTCCCTTCGGAGATTAAGTATAGCTTTATCGGGTTTCCGGAATGCGAACCCTATCGATCTTACAGTCGAAAGTTCCAGAATAGAACACACATTCATAGAAAATACCCTAAGGGTCTTACTCTCATGCCGATTCAAAATCTGGGTGAAACAATGTTCTAGTGGCGGAAAAGCCCTTTTCGAATACTCCAAACCTTAGTCGGGTGTGAATACGACTCAGACTATCATTCAAAATAACTATAATTCCATAATTATACATATATTGAATATTCTACATTGTTACACTTGTCAGTTTTTTCATTCACTTGTCAAAGTTCCCCTAACGCTTACATAGAATCCTAGGCTGAAATTCAGGTTCCCTAAGACCAGATGTCCTGCGCGATGCTGGGACAACAGGTTCAACAAGCGTCTAACAGTAACAGCAGTAATTAAAAACACAAGTAAACAAGACACAAGAATTGTTAACCCAGTTCAGTGAAAAACTTCACCTACGTCTGGAGGGTTTGCACCCAAAGAAAGGAAATCCACTATCTCTAGATTCAGGAATTACAGACACTCATGAACACCACAGTTCACAGTTCATTTCCTAATCTACCCAGTGTATTTCTACTTAGTATCTCAACCTAAGTATGAGAGCCCCTCTCACTTTCTTCAATCACTGCCTCAGTGACTGGTAACTAACAATCAACAATCAGAGTTTGAATATTCAAACAACACGGATCGTAACCTTGCTTTATAGAATCAGTGAGCAAAGTATGATCACAAGTAACAAAGAACAAAGAACAATAACAATCATAAAATACTTGATCTCTCTATTAGCTTCAGTAGTGTTCAACTTTAGGTCTTTGTCCTTTTATAAACTTCAGCAGCGGTGGCTTGGGCACTAGGGTTTGCTTGGGCTGAACTAACAGATTGCATCAACAAATCAAAACTGAATCTCCAAGATATTGTTGCAAAATTCAAACGTAAAGATAGAAACCAATCTTTTAATAAAGATTGTTTCAACAAGTAACAACCCACACATCAAACCCTTCTGGTATAGATACTTGAACCTCAAGTAACTAAAAAAATATATCTTCATAAAATCTTCAAGGGCCCACTATCACGTTTCAAGCAGAGGACGGATGTCCTAGCAACACAGAATCAGATGCCACGACATCTGCTTCGACATCCGGTTGTTTTTGGCAAAATGCAAGACAACAAAGTAACAACATAGGCGTCAGGCGGAATTAATATTAATTCTAATACTAAAAATCTGGGTCTTACAGATTCAGTTTTGGAGGCAGAAATTGAGGGTTGAGCAGCATTACTTTCACACGTACCCCTTTTCATCTCTGAAAATGACTCTCTTAATTTTCATCGATGCAGACGGTGCAATAGTTGGATTTTCAGGTTGCTTTCTCTTTACTGCGCTTGACACCTCTGGTGGGACTATTGAGATTCTTAGGGAGGCTTGTCCAGAACGAGCTAGTCGACACTAGTTGGTCAGTTGATAAAGGAACTCCACCAGCAGTTATTTTTATCTTTGGAACTTGCTGACTAGGTGGCTGAGGTTGCATATTAGACGATGACGGTGCCAACTGTTTAGAAATTGAAGTTTCGTTCTCCTTGGGGAAAGCAGTTGGTTCGGACTCCATTCATTTTCCTTTGCCCTTTACAGCTGTTTTCTTTTTTTTCCTGGGAAAGAATTCCTCTAGAACTGCTGAGTCATTTACGTCCAAATGTGTTCTTGCCAAGAACATAGAGTCAAGGCATAGTGCCAAGAGTGTGTGGAATGTGATGTGAATTCTTAGAGAGAGAAGCTCTTAACTACCTAGAGAGAGAGTATAACTGAATTTCCAAGTTGTTATTGCACAAATGAGCTAAGAGTCCTTTACAATTGGTAACCGTCCCCTATTTATAGATTTGGGGTTGGGCCTTCGTACCTTCTATCTATTCAAATGGGCCAGTTGGGCCTCGGGATGCAGGGCCCAAAGGACCTGGCTTCGTCCCGTGCCTAAGGTTGAGCCTCCTGGGCGAGGGACCCTGGGGCCTCGCCCAGTCCACAAGTCCACAAGTCCACAAGACACCGAGCTCGAAGCATGAGAGCTGAGCGTGTCTTTAAGTATAAATTGAGGCGACAACCCTAAGGAAGTTGACCAAGACTAGAAATTAATGTTCAAAAAATTAAGATCTATGGCCAACATGGCCTTTTAAATAAAACTTTCTACAATTTATGCTTTAGACTTCTGGCCGCTCCCCCTTCTTCTAGGCGATCTGAGTCCACAAGCAGGCTCTCGGGAATGACATATAACCTGTTCGCCTTGGTATGGTTGTACACGCGATCTGAATCATGACCTTTGGCATGTGTCGGGTTTGCGCCACGCGTCACGCTTTGGAGTGATACGTAAGTAAGAAAATCTGCAGAATCCTAACCACCAACTTTGGAGCGTCCTCTCAAGTCGCATCAAACCCTGTCATTTTGAATTCGAACCAATTAGCATCAACGGTTACAATTTTTCACCTAATGCGCTGTCTTTATTTTCCCGAAATTAATGCCACGTTCTCCCAAGTAATCATTCCACTTTTGTCATGATGGGCTCGATTTCTTAACCGTCTCTTAATATTAACTTTTAAACCCTTCTCTTCCACCTTCGCCATACTTGAACACCCAACAAACATTCAGGAATCGTCAACTTAGCATTCTCCTTTCTACCTTCCCAACTTTCCCTTCAAAGATGACTCCCAAACGCTGCACTCAAGGGTCCTCCCAATCCCGAAGCGATGTCCAAGCATCCCTCGCTCCTGTTCCAATGGTTACTCTTCCTGCCGGGGGATCTCCCCTCAACGAAGATGAGAGAAATGCCTTTTGGCAAAGAATATTTACCACCCTTCCCCCGTCCACGGTCAACCTTCTGAGCTGTCCACCGATGAGTCCATCGCCGAGTCAGTTCGCCAAGTTGGAGGGCTCTGCCGTGAGAAATCTTTGGAGGATGTCCTTATCACCGGTCGGGGTTTGGACGTCCGTCGCCCCTGGAGGTGTCGCGGGGTCGAACAAGGCGCAAACCATCTACATTTCTTCTATATCTATGAATATCTCTACCTTGAGTTAGGAGTCAAACTACCCTTTTCTCCGTTCCTCTGCCAGGTTATGAGGGAAATCAATGTGGCCCCTTGCCAACTTCATCAGAATGATTGGGCCTTCATTCGGTGCTTTGAGATCCTCTGTGACACCATCAGCCTCGAGGCGAAGGCTTCCCACTTTTTCTACTTCTATGGCGTGGAGCCAAAATGCTTGAAGACGGAAACTCCCGAGTGGATTTCCCTGAAATCTCGCCCAGGTCGGCAACGCTTCTACCTCTACAAGAGTAACGTCAAAAAGGGGCCCGGGCGTCGATACTTCCGTGTGATCATACACCCATCGTATCCTGAGGCCTTCACTCGTCAGGACGGATTCACTCTGTTTCCCCTTTACTGGACTAAGATTCCTCGTGATGTTCCCCCACCTAGCGACTCGTCGCTGAGCAACGAGGACAAAGCTACCATCGGCCTTTTCGTCGGGCTTCCCATTCTTGAGTGCTCCCAATTGTTGGAGGCTATCAGCAGCAACTTCCTCCGCTCACTCTTGGAGGGGGTACATTTTACTGAAGTCGCGTTGCAACGCGCTTTGACCGCTGGTTCCCCTGAATTTCCTCCCGTTTTCAACACCGAAGGATTGAAACGGAAACGCGTTGTGGCTGGTTCTGACGCCAAGGTTGTTGCCCCTCCTCCGAAGAAAGTCAGGGGATCCTTTTCGACTGATTCTGCTCCTGCTACTGAGGTGGCGACGACCATTCCTCTGCCAAGAGGATCCACACCGGGTACCGTCCCAGCGCCGGAAGTTGCTGGCCAACCTTCTCCTCGCACCCCGCCTTCTCCCTGCCAACCCTCTTTCGATGCCAATCCTACTTCAACTGATGATCAAACAGGCTCCGCTTTAAACCAACGGCCTTCTCCTATTGAGTTCGTCCTTTCTGACACTTTCTTCAGGAGCACGAGAGGGGCCGAGACTCCTGACCTTGACCAGGCTGCGCAGGAAGCCCTTACCTACCTTCTGCGTGCAGGGTGCCTCTTCGCCCAACTGTCTCAAGAGATGGAGAGACTTAAGCAGGAGGTTGAAGGCTACCAGGCAGCGGCGCGGGAAGCGCACCACAAGTATGACCAGATGTTGTCCCAAATGGTGGCT
Organism: Lotus japonicus; assembly: GCF_012489685.1. NCBI lineage: Eukaryota > Viridiplantae > Streptophyta > Magnoliopsida > Fabales > Fabaceae > Lotus > Lotus japonicus. The sequence continues at coordinate 42,796,349 of NC_080043.1, forward strand.
CAAACCAGGAAACTAACAAACTTGGGTGTAGAGCTGAATCGTCACGAGGAAGAATTGTCAGCTTGTGGAAGCAGGATGGAAGATTTGGAGTTGGATTGGTTTGAACTGCAACAGGAAGTCGGTGCAAAAACAGAGATGATTAACGCCAGTAGAGCTACTTGCATCATCAAAGATCGAGAGATCGCATCCCTACTCAGCGATCTTGGGGAAACGAACGAGTCTCTTGCTGATGTGAGGTTGCGGCTCGAGGAAAAGAACCGGGCCCTTGCGGAGATGGACTCTAAAATCAAGACCTCTCAAGCTAGGTTAGTGGCTGGCGTTGCTGCCGAAGTCGTGGAATAGCGAGGTCGCGGTTTTTTCCTCGCCAAAGCTCAAGTTCAACATCTTTACGAAGGAATCAATCTTGAGGGTATGGGAGCTTTTAATAAAGTCACTCCACATGGGCTCGTTGGCCCTAACGATCTTCCTGGTTACACTGTCGAGCGCTTTGCTGAAATTGAGAAAGATAAGAATGAGAGAAATTGTTAATGTAACATAATTATATTTGCGCCAACTGCATGTACTCTTTCTTTTTCACAATTAACTTTCACTTTTATGTTCCTTTAACTTGTTTTGTGCATAGTTTTGTTGTAGATTTTCCGTCGTCGTCTTTTAAGTCCTTTCGCCTTGCGTCCATCATTCGCCTTTTTAGGCTTAGTTTTTCCTTTGCGTCCGTCGTTCGCCTTTTAGGCTTAGTTTTTCCTTTGTGCGTTCGTGTAGCGATTTTGAAGGTGTGCCAAAGAAACTAGGACTTTTGCTCAGTTTTTGAACCAAGGCTTTCCCTCGCACCAATATTTCCCGTAAGAGCAGGTGCGGCCTTGGCGGTTTTGTCCCGTCAAGGGCTTACCCTGCTGGGGGCCCAATGGCCATATGGGTTTACCCAGACTTACCCCTAGTTTATGTTCTCGCCCATATTTCGGGGAGGCCTCTTATTCCCAGATTTCGGGGAGACTAAGGGGATAAAGGACTCACCCCATTTTGGGAATAAGTCGATTTCCCGCACACATCACCAACGAGAGGTCAGCGCTTTACGTCGGACTTTCCCGGAGCAATCCCCAGACATCAAGGTCGTGCTCGGATTGCCACATTTGGAGAATTTTTCCCACCGAGCGAACGTGACATAATGATCGAATTTGCTATCTGAGTAGCATTGGTTCGCGCCGGACTTTCCTGGAGCAATCCCCAGACATCAAGGTCGTGTTGGGATTGCCACCTTCGGGGAATTTTTTCCACCGGGCGAACGTAGTTGAGTAATTTGAGATAGGAGTATTTCTAATGAATATCCTTTTGTATTTGATTTGTTTGAATTTTACATCGAGGGATGCCTCGTTAAAAAACTCTCGTGTCGGAGAAAAAGAGTGCATCTTTATTTTTGGTCCTACTTTTTATCAGTCCTGCTCGCCATCCAGCCTGCCGCGGTCCTACTTGCTCATTCCTCACATCAAAGTATCGTGCCCAGCACCTCGTCTTTTGTCCCTGAAGTACTTGCTATCCACTCATTGGCGACGTGCTGGCTCGCCTCAAACTCTTTCTTTTGCTTATTCCCCTTGACCTTCTTGCTCTTGAGGGTCATTCCCCTCGCCTCAGCTCTCCCTTTGCCTTTGCCACGGCGTGTTGAACGTTTCTTTTCTCGGGCACGACCAAGCACCTCGCTTAACCCTTGGTCACAACTTTGTCTCTGAGGAATTCACGAGTCCACATACCGGCTCATCGCCGCTTTCCCCTTCCAGTCGCCTGGTCCCTTGCTCAAAAGAGCTGGTGTCTTGAATCGCGGAAGGTTCCAAATTGTTACGTCCTTCGGAATCTAGATGAAGAGGTCAAAATTGCCCTATACCAGCTTTTCCAATCGCTTCTCTTGCTCAGGAGTGAGCCTAGGCTCAATTGCCAACACTCCCCTGCTGAATTAGTACCTTTCTAAGTCATCCACTATGCCTGCCCAACGTTCCTCCGCTGTAATGTCTGTGAATGGTCCATCCCACTCTGTCCTCTCGACTTCTTCCCTAACCAGTCTCTGGCTATTCCTCTGTCTTTTCGCCCTTCCGCGTACCATCTCCTGCGTCCCGTACCTTGACTTACTCTGCTTGTCCTGACTTTCCTCTTAGATCTCAATCTCGTGACACCGGTGTCCTTCGCCTGCTCCTTTCTTCCCGTACATGCTGAGACCATTATTGTAGCATTCCTTCGCCCTTCTTTGATCAACCACGATTTTTCCCACTTTTCCACAAAGCAGTGGGTACTTTACTGCAAGATGGGCTGTTGAAATGATGGCGCACAGAAGGTTTAAGGTATTCCTCCCAATGATAACGTTGTATGAAGCTACAACTTGTATCACTAGGTACCTTACGCGAAGGAGCTTGGCGTTATCTTCTAATCACACTTGCTCGCCCGAGAACCCCACTAGTGTCCCCGTATAGTGCATTAAATCCTTATGTGTTAATCCTAACTTATCAAATGCGTACCCATAAATGATATTGGCGGAGCTGCCTTGATTTTAAAGTACCCGACGAACATTAAAACTGTTGATCCGAACCATAACGACTACCGGATCATCCTTATATATTTTGACTCCCTCAAAATCCGCTGATGAGATTACTATGTCTGGATGTTGGAAGCCAAAAGGAACTTGGTATTGTTGCACCGAGGTCACTGCACTGACATGTCTCCTTCTCGCCGATGCTGTGTCTCCGCCTCCACCGAAACCGCTGTTCTCTCCAGGAACATAGAGTCAAGGCATAGTGCCAAGAGTGTGTGGAATGTGATGTGAATTCTTAGAGAAAGAAGCTCTTAACTACCTAGAGAGAGAGTATAACTGAATTTCCAAGTTGTTATTGCACAAATGAGCGAAGAGTCCTTTACAATTGGTAACCGTCCCCTATTTATAGATTTGGGGTTGGGCCTTCGTACCTTCTATCTATTCAAATGGGCCAGTTGGGCCTCGGGATGCAGGGCCCAAAGGACCTGGCTTCGTCTCGTGCCTAAGGTTGAGCCTTATGGGCGAGGGACCCTAGGGCCTCGCCCAGTCCACAAGACACCGAGCTCGAAGCATGAGAGCTGAGCGTGTCTTTAAGTAGAAACTGAGGCGACAACCCTAAGGAAGTTCGACCGAGACTAGAAATTAATGTTTAAAAAATTAAGATCTATGGCCAACATGGCCTTTAAATAAAACTTTCTACAACCTATGCTTTAGACTTCTAGCCGCGCCCCCTTCTTCTGGGCGATCCGATCGTGGCGATAACATTTGATCCATTCGTGGCGATAACATTTGTACCATTCGCCCCAACATGACCACGCATATGTTCTGAGTTATGACTTCGATCACAGACTGAGGTGGCGCCACGCGTTACGTTTTGAAATGATGCGAAAGTCAGCAAATCCACAGAACTTAACCCACCATCTTTGGAACGTCTTTTCAGGTCATTTCAGAACCTGTCAGTTTGAATTCGAACCAATCAGCGTTGACGGTTGCAGCTTTTCTTTTAATGCATTCTTTCCACTCCCCAAAATTTCGCAACCACCCTTATGTCCTTTCCTGACGTCATGGGGCACGATCCCCCTCTTCTTGCCCCCACGTCTTCCTTGACACGTCACCTCCCGCTTCCAGAATCATTACCTCATCTATTCCCCCCTATCTCCTTCATAAATTTAAACCCTTTTCAAAGAACCCAAACCTTAGTCTTTCACTTTCGCTCCCTCTCAGCTGCTATAGCGACCTCCACGCTTCACTATCTTCTCGTAAAGATGCCGAAACGTCCGACCAAGAATTCCAAGCGTGACGTCACCGTTGCCACTCCCCTACGGTATGTTCCTTCTCCGGGGGGTGCCCCTCTTGAAGAAAAGGACATCGCTTATTTTCGGATAAAGACCTGGGAATTTCCGAAGGCCCTCACCCTGATGGCCTTACCCGGCGGGATGCCCAACCACCGCTCCAGCATAGAGCAGGAATCGTCTATTTGGGAGGTTTCCTTAGAATCTGGTGGATTTTGCCATGAAAACCCCCTTGACAACCTTATGCGCTTCAACGCTTGCTCGCCCGCTGAACGCCCTTGGCTCCATCCCTCAGATCGCTTCGTGGGTGCTCCTCACTTTTTCTACGCCTACGGATATATGTTCACGAGCTTGAGAATCAAATTTCCCTTTTCCCCTTTCATCTGTTCTGTTCTCCAGAATATCAACGTCGCCCCCAGTCAACTCCATCCCAACAGCTGGGCCTTCTTGCGATGCTTCGAAATCCTTTGTGATGCAATTCAACAAGAGCCTGAACCTTCCCAACTTTTCTACTTCTACCACGTGTCTGTCCAGCCATCTTCTCCGCGTAGTTGGGGTTGCTCTGGAAGCTAGGACCGGTCGGCAACGTTTCAACCCTTTTTGGCCTAATATCACAGTCGACATGGCCCGGAAGTTCTTCAAAGATGTGGTTTCCCACGAGTATCATGAAGTTTTTACTCACAGGGACGGTGCTGTCCGATTCCCGCTTTATTGGACCCGAGAAGTGCACCAAGTGATAGACCCGCCCGAGGACTCCTTCACCTCTGTCGACAAAGCAGTTATTAGCTTCTTGGCCAAACTTCCAGTTTCAGATTGTGCTCGCGTGACTGGTAAACCCTTCTTCCTTTTCTTTACTTTACGCTTTCTCCCTTAACTAGCTCAAGCCTGTTCTTCTTATCCCAGGAGAAATGCATAAAGTCGGTGGGGACCTCCTGGATTTATTCGAGAGGCAGAAAAGTGTTTCCTTTCCTCCCCGGATAAATCTAAAGGGCGACAAGGCATCCATGCTGAAAATCCAGGCGGGTGAGAAACGACCTCTTGGCGAGGAAGTTCATCACCCTCCCCTCAAAAAACCACAACCTTCGTCGGTCGCCCCGACCTCTAGCAAAGAACATTTTTCCAACAGCTTAAGCCGACCCGGTGAATCCTCACGAGTGATGCCGATTTCTTCACCAATCCCTCAAAGCAATCCCGCAGATAGGCCCTGTTCCCAGCCAACAGTTGTTCCATCGCCTCTTGGTCAAGGCGCAACATCAGCCGGCGGAACTCCTCCGCCACCGCCACCGCCAAATGCCCCCTCTTCGAGCTCTGAGAGTCGAGGACTTCCGTACTCCATAATCTTGACGTCTGCCCAGGTGGCGAGGATGAAAGAAATGGTTCAAGAGCATGGATTAGGTAGAGTATCTAAAGGTGCATTGGCGATGGTTCTTCACGCTTTCCACTGCTATAGCCACTCCGCCGGAGACGTCGACGCGCTGCGATCTAAGGTGGCTCGCCTCCGCACCCTCAACGCTCAACTTACCAAGGATCGTGAGGTGCTCGCCGCACAGATGCTCGCCAAGGAAACTTCTTTTTCCAAAGAGCTAACCGACCAGTCCTCCCGCGCTGCAGTCAGCTTGGAGTTCCGTGACAAAAATATTTCTGAATTGGAGAAAAAACTCTCCGAACTGCAGTAGTAGGTGCGGCTGGAATCAAATGTGAGAGTAGTTTTAATATCTTCGATGGAGGCTGATCATGGAAATCTTCGTTCTGAACTGGCGAAGAAAGATGATGATGTAACACCCCGATTTCGGTGGCGTCACTTTAGTAACCAAAATAAACTTAATGCGGAAAGACGTAAATAAATATTTTTTTTTGTCGATAATATAAACAAGACTGAAATAAATAAAACCCAAATGCGAAAGGCAACAGAACTAATATACAATATATATAACATCCCCCGCTGTAAGTAGCGACCTCGTCACGAGTAACCTCCAGTGACGGAAAGTAGAAAAATGTAACGCCCGTAGGCAAAATGTACAATCCCAAAATGATAGGTCAAGTGTCAGCAACACAAGCCCTAAAAAATAAGAATAAGTCAGAGCTATGACACTAACACCCAACCTTAGTAGACTCTAAACACCCATCCCCCATACTTCCATCATCGACTCTCATCTGGTCATGCATGAAGTCCGGGTCCACGTCGAAGGCTCAGTAGTAGTCATTTCGCTCCGGGTCTTCCCCGAACGACGAAGAATCACGAAAGAATCCACCGACGACATCTGACAAAAAGGGCATACATAGCCCCCCAAACACAGGTAGCACGTGCAAGGGTCAACTTACGGAATACAGTATGGAGAATACAAGACATCAGGTAAAGTATAAGGGGTATATATATATATGTTGTATATATACATATAAGTTCTGCATTGTCTACCCTAAGGTTTAAACATAGCATGTTATCAAATCTCTAGTACAATTCAATCATCAAAGCACATAACGATATTTATCAACATCTACTCATCAAAACACATAACGATGTTTATCCACATCAACTCATCCAAATCCCCAACGAATATAATTAGAGTGCATGATATGTCAATGCAACGTCAATCTCGACAGTTCTGGAAGAGGTAGGCTGGGCACGATCGAGTCGGTCCTAACACTGGCATTGTGTCGACCATAACCCTCGAGTGTCACTTACAACCTTGACATGGCCGGATCAGTCCTAACCCTGGGGGTCGACTTTTCCCTCCGCCATGCCCGACAATCAACAGGTCGATCCTAACCTCACGGTCGATCATATCCCCCGTCGATGTCCGAATTACCCGAAGGTATAAACTGTACCCGAAGGCATAAACTGTACCCGAAGGCATAACTGTACCCGAAGGCATAAACTGTACCCGAAGGCATAAACTGTACCCGAAGGCATAACTGTACCCGAAGGCATAAACCGTACCCGAAGGCATAAACTGTACCCGAAGGCATAAACTGTACCCGAAGGCATAACTCATGATGATCTCCAAATCATCCGACTCATCTCCATCCGATGGTCAAAACTGCTCAACGAGCAAGAGTATCAACATACTCGGAAACTATCAATTTCCCGGACTTATCCCCAGGATAGCCCAACAACACATACGGCTGCTCCTACAGCACAAGAGTATCAACATACTCAAAACTTCTCAACTTTCTCAACACTTGGATCCGACGACACTTCTCGTTTTCCAAAAACTAAGATTTGCATCCTAAGCTTCCTTTCGAGTTTAATATCATTATTTGAAGATTTAGAGGTTGTTTAATGTCTTATGAGTTTTCTTTACAAAATAATATCCTTTTAGTCTTATCGCAAAATCTTATAAGTTCTCGGGATCTCCTAATCCCCAACTGACTCCAGAGAATGTCTCGATCCATAAAAACACCATAACAAGGCCCGAATCTCATTCGTCCTATCAAACTTTCTCAAAACTCTCAAAATAAAATCGGCATGACCTGCCCGCTATTCTCACTAATAAGAAACTCAGATTTCATTGCAGAAGCATAATTAATTCATCACCGTCAACAAACATGTCATATATCAATACATCTCAGAATAAACACGTAGCACTTAGCATATAAAGCATGCACCACACATCCTAGATTACCCACATAGCATGCACCACACATCCTGCAGACGTAGCATTGTACCGCTCTACATACTATCTCAAGGTTTCACGCTCTCTTTGTCGAACGTCGAAAAGATCCTCAATCGTCCTTGCGAAGAAATGGTTGAGGAATTTGGAAGAGAGATCTCGGAACTTGGCTATGGATTTCGACGGTAGGGCCATGAACCACTCCATCGCGGCGCCTCGAAATGTTGATGAGAGCATCTTACACTTTACGGCATCAGAAACAGCGTGTTTTGCCAACCGTGCCTCGATGCGAAGCAGATGATCCTTTGGGTCGGTTTGTCCATCATACGTTTCCACCACGAGATCTGCCATACCATCTGGTACGGTCACTTCTCGAACGGCTACTGAGAAAGGCTTAGCTTTAGCTACTGCCTAAGCCTCGTCCTCCTCTTGATTCCATTGCCGAAGGTGATAGTAACTCAATTGCTCCTGCAGACACTCATTTTGTGTCCTTAAGTCGCTGCTGTAAGGCCCTAGACCTTATTTTTGTAATGCTTTGATGATGGATTGAATAAAATGAGATTTTGGTTAAGTTTGAGTATTGACTGATTATGGCTGTCAACTTGTGTGAATTTTTAGAGGGTCTTAACGACCTCATTTGGGAAAACTTCCTTCATGAGAGTTGTAGCCCTTTAAGTGTAGAAAATGTTTGAAGTGGAATCAGGTCATTCCGACCTCTGTAGCTCAAGATATTCGCGTTCTAGTGACGAAAGGTCCTGCTGTACAGTACCTACGAATTTTACAAAAATCAGAAATTGTGTGCTTGGGTTAAATCCTTTTGGTTAGTGCCTCTTTGTGGGTTAATGATCTGATCAGAGGCTAATGGGCTGAATACTGATTAGTTAATGGGTCAATTGAACTTTAGGTTTGGTTTTGGGCTTAAGTGGAAGGAAGGAAAATAACCCTAACCCATGGGTTGTGAATTGCATGGGGCATAAAGGGGGGAAAACCCTTATTTTCCCTTCTCATTCAGAAACTGCACCACACCACTTTCACGTAAAAACCAGAGGAAAGACAAAAGAGAGAACTTGAGAGAGAGGAGGAGAGAGCCGCCGCCCCTAGCCCTAGCCATCGCCGCACGCACGCAAGGGAAAGGAGATCGTGAGAGAGAGAGAGAGAGAGACCGAGAGCAAGGAGGGAGAGAAAGGGAACTTGGTCAACAAGAAACCATCTCCATTCTCTTCTATTTTCAAGCTCTAAGATCAAGGTAAGCGCTGATCTCTAGGATATGGGTAGAGTTTAGGGAATTTCTATGTGAAAAGCTAAGATTTCATGTGTAAAGAGTGAAGGTATGAAAAACGATAGAAAGGGGGGTTTGAATAGCGTTTTACAACTAAAAACTCAACCCACTTGAGATTTAAATAAATCTCTTCGAACACCAAAGATAAGAGTGCAGAGATAAGAGATAAGGAAAGCACACAAATGATTTTATCCTGGTTCATTTGATAAATCTCTCAAGCTAGTCCAGTCCACCCGCTAAGGTGATTTCTTCCTTCTTAGAATGAAGGCAATCCACTAATCAGAGTTTTGTTACAACTGCACTTGCTACCTGCAAAGTGACTAACAATACACTGACTTAGCTAACACTAAGATTCACTCTCTTAGTCTTCTCTAGGATCCGATCAACCTTGATCTCCTAAAGGTAAATCAAACAACTGTTTGAATGTATTGGGTTTACAAATAAGTGCTTCTTCAAAAGCTAATAGTAAACACACTTAGTTCTATTTGAAGAAAGATTGCTAAGAAGATTTGAAATATTTCTTGCGCGTGATAAAGTTTTTTTCTTCAACAACATCTTTCAACCTTATTGACTTCTGATTAGAGGATGCTTCATCTTGGAACTTGTGAAGCTTGATGATTAGAGTCAGAGGGAAGCTTGGATCCTCTGACCTTTGTACCTTCTGCTTCTGGACTCAGAGGAGAAGTACTTGATCTTCAGAGCCAGCTTACTCTTGAACTTCAGAGTCTTCACTACTCAGCTCCTGATGCTTCAGAGCTTCAGAGTGTCTGATCCTTCAGAGCGTCTGATCCTTCAGAGCTTCTGATCCTTTAGAGCGTCTGATCCTTCAGAGCGTCTGATCCTTCAGAGCTTCTGATCCTTCAGAGCTTCTGATCCTTCAGAGCGTCTGATCCTTCAGAGCTTCTAGTGAGCTGAATCCATATCAGAGCTTTGTAATCTTCATATCTTCTGAATACCATAATTGTTCATACTTAATATTTAACTTGTAATCATCAAAACATAGAGTTGTACTACTAGATCAAAACTTGATCTTACAATCTCCCCCTTTTTGATGATGACAAAACCAAGTATTTAGATGAACAATTCTTAAACAATAAACTGAATTCACTCAGAGTTTAGAGAATAGAGAAAAACTTATCCTGAGGTGAATGGTTTATGTTGCTCATTCTGAATACAAGTCACAGCTTAATTATGAGCTTAGCTCCCCCTCAGACTTAATGAAAATATTAGTAATATCTAGATTCTGAGCTAAATCATAAGAGTTCAGAGTGATAATTTATGACATAGACAAAGTGAGATAATCAGAGCGCATAAGTATCAAGAGCAGTGTAAAGGTATCAGAGTCAACTAGTATCACTTCAGAGGAAGTGAAAATGTATTCCTTGTATTTGCCCAGTGACACATCAATGGTCATAAAGGTGGAACTCTTAAATTCTCCAAAAGAAAAATAATCACACTAACACAACTTACACATCAAAAACTGGGTTATACTCCCCCTTTTTGTCATAAGCAAAAAGCATGGGGTGTGAAAAACTTAGCTTGAAGTACAAGATACTCCCCCTTAGAGAAGGTCTAAGTTAAAAAAGATGGAGAAAAAGAAATATTAGGGAAAACGTATTTAATTAATGCATATGCAGAAAGTTTAAATGACGAGGTTGAACGTTTACCACCGGCCAAGGAGTTAAGGTAAACTTCTGTTACCAATAAATAAACCTCGAGAAACTTCTTCAGCATTAACGTCTGGAGACTGATCTGAGCTTATAAATAGCAGTTAAACCATATCAGTCTTCACATCTCATTTTCTCTTGAGCTTAAAAAATTCAATGGCATCCTTCATTGCAAGTATCGAGCAGTTGAGAAGGAAAGCCTTTGATGAAGATCTCTTCATCAACTTACGCCATCCAGAGGAACCGAGCGTTTATACCCTCACAAACCAGCTATTAGGCATGAGCCTAAATCCGGAAATGGACAACATCCTTAGGAGCTTCCTCAGATTCGTGGAGGAATTGCAAGTCTGCTTTCAGAAGGAGCTGGAGCTGTATGAGGAAGTCAGAGCGATAGAGGCCGCTCTGGAGACGGTGGCAGCGGGTCCTCAGAGGCAGAAGTTGCGCCAGAGCTTAGTCCTTTTAGAGTATTGGCAGCATCGTCTATAGCTTGAGAAAGCAAGGATGCGTAGGCAGTGTAGAGAAATGAGGAAAAATCCTCCCTTTTAATGTAGTCATGCTTGTATGCAATTTCTTATTTAATAAAAAAATTTGGTTCGTGGTTAATGAGTATGCATGAAATACATTTTATGATAAACAAGTATTATGCAACACAATGAATATGATTATAGAATAACATGAGAATAGATAAAGAAACAAGGTTCAAAACAAATAGACGTGAAAAAAGAACATTAAACAGGAAAATAAATCAACAGAGATAAAACAGGAGAGAAGAGAGTTCCTAAAACTAGGGTTTAGGTGTCCTCTGAAGCAGTTCTGTGCACATTTCTTTCAAACTCTGAAGGAGAACTTCATGAGAGTTGAGCCTTTGTTCAATGATATCAATCCTTGAATCTGACTGAGATTGAGCAGACATTGTAGCTTCATCAGAGTGAGGAACTTGAGCAAATGTGGAAGCAACATCAGTAATTGGAACAATTCTAAGTGCTTCATTTTTGAGTGCTTCAGCTTCAGCTTGTAATAATGCTGCTTGTTCCAGAGCTTGCAACCTTGCAGCTTCACGTTGTTCTGCCTCAATCCGTGCAGCTTCTTCTTCTTGTTCTTTCTTCCTTCTGGTTTCTTCAATAACAGAATAGAGTTGTTCCCTTATCTGCTGTTCAGCCAGAAGTTCTCTTTGTTTGAGACGTTGAGTAGCAGCTTCAACACATTTTGTCTTCTCAGAGTTGAGAAACCCCATCATCAGAGGAACTTGGTCAACCATCCAAGAACACAGACGTTCCCATTCTTCAACAACCAGGTCTAGACTTGCACTTAGGTCAGTGCGACCATGCACATTGCTGATCCTTAATGATGCTTCATGATTAAATGCATTGATGCAGTCAAGGAGGGTGGTTGGTCCAGAGTAAGTATATGGAATAAGGGAGAGGTTTGGCTCAGGTGATGAGGAGTGGTTGCTGCTGGCAACTTCAGAGGGAGAACCAATCTGTAGAGTCTGATGTGCAGAGTTTTTGGTCTCAGGGTTTGGTTGAAGAGTTTCAGTCTCAGGATTCTGTGTGTTATCTGGTGAATGGTTGGAGACTGACTCAGCATTGTCTTGAAGAGGAGAAAGAGGATGAAGAGGAGGAGGAGAAGGCATTGAGGCAATAGGAATTGCTTGGATAGGGAAATCAGGAGGAACCAGAGGTTCTGGCCTAGATCCAGGGTAGCGGCGAGGACTAGGAACATTGATGAAATGTTCAGGGATTTCAGAGAGCATTTCCTTAAGAATTTCCTTGTGGCTTCTGACTTGTTGGATGGAGAAGAAAATGAAACATTTGTGGTAAAGGAAACAGATGGAAAAGAAGAGAGGTTGTCACGATCTGATGGATGACGTGATTGTGGATTGGTAGTGGTTTTATCAGAGTCTTGAGGTTCAAAGGCTTGTGGTTCAGAGGTTTCTGGATTGTATGGAAGGATAATAGGTGAGGTGGAAGCAGAGGGTTTGTTGGCTTGGAGCATTTTCCAGAGGGGTTCTTCCTCAATGGAAGGTTGGAAGAATGAGGCCCTAGGGGGTGAAGGAGGAGAGGTTGATTGATTGATTGGTGTGGGTTCAAGATTGGTTTGATCATGAATTGCATCAAGCAAATTTAAATCATCATCTGAAAGAACAACAAACTTACTTGAAGCTCTAGCTGCAGATCTTGTGACTCTGGTAGAGGGTGCAGGTCTAGCAGGCTCCTGAGTTGGTTGCAGATGAGTGACTTGAGTCACAATCCTGACCTTCTTGGCCTTCTTCTGAGGCGGTGGCTCATCATCATCATGATCATCACCATCAGAGGGATCATTCTCCTCAGAGGCTTCAACTTGCTTTCTCTTGCTCTTCCTTTTCCTATGAGATTCAAAATCAGGAGGATCTAGGAGAGTCCTGAAGAATTCATCCACATCAATTTCAAAGCCTAGTCGTCTCAAATTATCAAGGTAGATTCTGATTGCCTCTGGGTCATCAGCCTTGGACCAGAGGGGGTAGTCCTTCAAATGAGTTCTTCTTCTTGGTCTTGCATCAGCAGCTTTGACCTCAGTCTTTGTCTCTATCAGGCCCATTCTCTTCATGGAAGTAGGAGTGAAGACATCCCCAGTAATTGTTGTCAAGTCTTCAGTGCATCCTAATTGTCGCAGATCCTTTATCAGTTTGCTCTCAATGAAGAAGTCAGAAAGCAATATGCCAAATGGTATGTATTTGATTGCAGACTTTGGTGAAGCAGTGGTTCTTGACTTCTTGATGCACTCCTTCAGATAGGAGAAGAGAAAGTAAGGCAGACAGACTTTGCGGTGCTCCTTGATGAAGAAGAGTAACACCTTCTGAGTAAAGTTAATGTAATCTGGAGAGCTTCCCTTTGGCCTCTGATTTATGCAGTTTAGCAGAATCTTGTGCCAGATTCTCAATTGAGGATGAAGATCCTTGGTCTTGCAGTCATTTTTCCCTGGTTTCCATATAGAGTAGAGAGCCATGTTGACTGCCTCTTTGGTCTTTAATTTCAGTTTTGATTCCTGCAATTGGAATATGTAGCCTTTGCTTGTTTCTGCACCCAGAAGTTTTGCAAACGACTTCTCAGTTAAAATGATCCTCTTCCCCAGAACAAATGACACCACTTGATGCTCATTGCAATCAGCGTGCTTCCAGAATTCCTTCACGAGTTTGTCATAAACGGGACCATGGAGTCTTTGGAAGTACCCTTTCCAGTCTTGAGCTTGAGCTTCAGGACGAAGATCAACTCCATTGTCAGCAATATTGTCGAGGTCGAATCTCCATTCAACAAGAACTTGGAGATCTTCTGGAGGGAAGACGCAGGTAACTGCACATCTTCTTTGAGAAAGGGGAATAACATCTTCTGCGTCTTGGACTTGTGCTTGAACATTCTCAGTCGATCTGGGACGTAGAGCAGGACCCACTTGCCCTGTTGGAAGACCCACAACCATTCTGGGAAAAACTCTTCCATCGGCGGAATCAGATCGCTCACCGGAGTCAGCTCTTTCAGAATTTGCCATTGTTGAGGATGAAGGCTTGGGTAGAAGAGAAGAGGTTGAACGAGAGAGAGAATTGAAGAAGACGAGGGTTTTGCAAACAGGAGAGAGAAGCAAAAGCGTGAAAGATAGAGAACGTGTGTGCGTAGTGGTTTTAGAAGGTAACCGTTGTTGATTATAAAAGCAAAAGTAAGATCAACGATTGAAAATTAAGGACATCATTATGAACAGTTATTACACACATCACACGGTGGAGATAAAGCACATCAACACTCATTACAACAGATTGTCAGCACGGGCACAAGGAACAGTGTATCAAAGAAACTAACACACGCTTACTGTCTTATCTCAGTGTAAGAACCAATGGGTACTTAACTTCTGACTAAGTTACCTTTTGAACTAGACATCTTCTGATGAGGAAGTATCATAGTCAGAGGTTCTGATCCATCTTCATACTGGACAAAAGTCCATATTCAGATTTTTCAGTATAAATTTAAATCTATCTTCTGCTAAGGGCTTTGTGAAGATATCTGCCCATTGATGGTCAGTATCAATAAACTTCAGAAGAAGTACGCCCTTCTGAACATAATCTCTAATAAAATGATACTATACATCAATGTGTTTAGCCCTTGAGTGTAAGATTGGATTCTTACTGAGTGAAATTGCAGCAGTGTTATCACAATGGATTGGAATGTTGCTCTCAAGGATTTGATAATCCTCTAGCTGATGTTTCATCCAGAGCATCTGAGTGCTACAAATTGCTGCTGAGATATATTCTGCCTCTGCGGTAGATAGTGCAATAGTAGATTGCCTCTTGCTTGCCCATGAGACTAAGTTACTTCCCAGAAATTGACAATTTCCATAAGTGCTTTTTCTCTCAGTTCTATCTCCAGCATAATCAGCATCACAGTAACCTGAAAGCTTATACTCTGATGTTTTCGTATACATCAAGCCAAGGTTAGTGGTACCTTTCAGATATCTCAGGATCCTCTTAACAACGGTTAAGTGGGTTTCCCTTGGATCTGATTGGAAACGAGCGCATAGATGAACACTAAAAGAATGTCTGGCCTAGATGCAGTTAAGTATAGAAGTGATCTATCATACCATGATAGAGCTTCTGACAAACTTTACCACTTGCAGCTTCTTTCTCCAGGATGCATGTAGGATGCATTGGAGTCTTAGCAATTGAAGATTCTGTGATGTTGAACTTCTTCAGAAGTTCTTTAGTGTACTTGCTCTGATGGATGTACGTTCCTTCTGGTGTCTGATCAACTTGTATACCCAGAAAGTACTTGTGTTCTCCTATCATGCTCATTTCAAATTCAGCCTGCATCATCTCAGAAAATTCTTTGCAAAGAGATGGATTAGCTGATCCAAATATAATATCATCAACATAAATTTGCACAATTAAGATATCATCTTTGTAAGTTTTGCAAAAGAGAGTTGTATCTACTTTACCCCTTACAAACTCATTTTCCAGAAGAAATGAGCTGAGTCTCTCATACCATGCTCTGGGAGCTTGCTTCAGACCATAGAGAGATTTCTTCAATTTGAAAACATGGTCAGGGTTCTTCTCATCTTCAAAACCAGGAGGTTGGTGCACATATACTTCCTCTGAGATGTATCCAATCAGAAAGGCACTCTTGACATCCATCTGATGAAGGATTATGTTTTGATTCATTGAGAAAGAGATCAGCAGTCTGAATGCTTCTAGTCTTGCTACTGGAGCAAACGTTTCAGTATAATCTATTCCTTCTTGCTGACTAAAGCCTTGAGCAACTAGTCTTGCTTTGTTTCTGACTACATCTCCTTTTTCATTCAGCTTGTTTCTGAATACCCATTTGGTTCCAATGATGTGAGCACCTTGAGGTTTCTTGACAATTTTCCAAACATCATTCTTGGAGAATTGATTCAGGTTTTCCTCCATGGCCAAAATCCAGTCTTTGTCTTGAAGAGCTTCATCAATTGATTTTGGTTCAATTGAGGAAACCAATCCCTTCAGACTAAGTAGAGTCTCTTCAGAGGGTCTGAAAGCTGATCTGGTTCTGACTGGTTCATCTTTGTTTCCCAGAATCAACTCCTTAGGGTGAGAGGCAACAATTCTGCTCTTCTTCTGAGGCTGTGGATCAGAGGGATCAACTTCCTCTGGAGAGTCTTCCTCTGGTTCAGCTTCCTCTGGAGCTTTGCCTTTGTCAGAAACATTGATACTCATATCTGCAAACTTTTCAACTAGCTTTGACTGATCAGAGTCAAGCTTATCATCAAATCTAACATGAATAGATTCTTCAAAAGTTTTAGCATCAGTATTATAAATTCTAAAACCTTTAGATCGTTCAGAGTAACCAAGTAATAAACATTTAGAAGATTTAGAATCAAACTTATGTAATCTATCCTTAGTATTCAGAGCATAGCAAACACAACCAAAATGATGAAAATAAGAAATGTTGGGTTTTACTTTCTTCAACAATTCATAAGGAGTCTTATTCAGAATTGGTCTCACAGAGATTCTGTTCTGAATGTAAGATGCTGTGTTTAGTGCCTCTGCCCAAAAGTGCTTTGCCATGTCAGTTTCTTGAAGCATGGTTCTAGCCATCTCCTGAAGAGTTCTGTTCTTCCTCTCAACAACCCCATTTTGTTGAGGGGTTCTAGGACAAGAGAAATCATGTGCAATTCCATAGGAATCAAAAAGACTCTCAAACTTGTCATTCTCAAACTCTCCACCATGATCACTTCTGACACGCATAATCCTACAAGCCTTCTCGTTTTGCACTTGGGCAATAAAGATAGAGAACACAGAATGAGACTCATCCTTGCGGGATAGAAATTTTACCCATGTCCAGCGGCTATAGTCGTCAGCAATGACCATCCCATATCTCTTGCCACCTATAGACTCAGTTTTCACTGATCCAAATATGCAGAAGTTCCAACGGCCTTGAGGTGGAAACAACATTCTTAGCCTTGAAAGGGACTTTTGTAAATTTTCCTTTCTGACATGCTTCACAAAGAGCATCATAAGAGAACTTCAGAGTGGGTAAGCCCCTGACAATGTCAAGCTTGAAGGTGTGAAAAACGACTAGAAGGGGGGGTTGAATAGCGTTTTCAGAACAAAACTTCCACCTTAAAGATTTTGACAAATCTTTCGAGAACTTAAGTGCTAAAGATAAGAGATAGAAAAGCACACAAGTATTTTATCCTGGTTCACTTGATAAATCCCTCAAGCTAATCCAGTCCACCCGTTAAGGTGATTTCTTCCTTCTTAGAATGAAGGCAATCCACTAATCAGATAATTGTTACAACTGCACTTGAAACCTACAAGTGACTAACAATACACTGACTTAGCTATCACTAAGATTCACTCTCTTAGTCTTCTCTAGGATCCGATCAACCTTGATCTCCTAAAGGAATCACCACTAAGATTCACTCTCTTAGTCTTCTTAAGGATACTGACCTACCCGGTCCCTTAAGGAAAATCAAACAACTGTTTGAGGTTGGTGTTTACAAAGGTTTGCTTCTAAATAAGCTGAGTGTAAACCAAATAAGAATAGATGAAGAAAGTAGAGGCTTGAATCTTTTCTTGTATTGCAGCTCTTGATTTCTCTCACACTGCTTTCTTCTTTTCTTCAGCCTTTTATAGTCCAAGGTGCAAAGGATATTTCTGTTGAGAGAATATGACCGTTGGAGGGCATTTCTGGAACTTCCAGAACCTGCTGTGGCTGAACCTTGGTAGGTAGGCTTTTCAGAATAGTACACTGCTCTTGTACTTCTTGATAGAGACATTTGCCTTTAACCAATGACTTCTGATCAGAGGAATGCTTCGTGTTGGAACTTGTGAAGCTTGGTGATCAGAGTCAGAGGGAAGCTTGGATCCTCTGACCTTCGTTACTTCTGCTTCTGAACCTTCAGAGCTTCTGGACCTTCAGAGCCTCTGGTCCTTCAGAGCTTCTGATCCTCAGATCTTCTGATCTTCTGATCTTCTGATCTTCTGATCTTCTGATCTTCTGATCATCAGATCCTCTGATCTTCTGATCCTCTGATCCTCAGATCCTCTGATCTTCTGATCTTCAGATCCTCTGATCTTCAGATCCTCTGATCTTCAGATCCTCTGATCCTTCTGACGAATATATCTTCTGGTGTCAGAATCAGAACCTGTTTGTCAAAACACTCAAGACAAACATTAGAGTATCATAGTTGTTCATCCACAAATAAATACTTGTTATCATCAAAACATAGAGTTGTACCACATGACCAAATCTTGATCTTACAATCTCCCCCTTTTTGATGATGACAAAACCATGTATTTTGATGAGCAACTCTAAACAAATAAACTGAATACACTCAGAGTATAAGGTATCAGAGTTAAAACTTATCCTGATATGTATGGTTTATTTTGCTCATTCTGAATCCAAGTCACTGCTTGATTCTGAGCTAAGCTCCCCCTGAATCTAATACTTAATATCAACGTTAGTAATATCTAGATTCTGAGCTAAATAATATAGGAGTTGTCAAGATACTATAAGTTCTCCCCCTTTTTGTCATAAGCAAAAAGAATGAAGGTGGAAAAAAAATAGTAAGAGCATAAGACGAAATACTCCCCCTCAGAAGGAATACCAAGGGATACTTGGCTGCTGATTAGTATATCTTCTTATGAGAGCAGAAGTGTCAAAGTCCAGAGGTTCTGGTGACATCTCCATTCTGGAAAAAATTCCATCTTCAGATGCTTCAGAATGACAAGCTATGAAACTACTCTTCTTCTGATGACGCAAGTCAGAAGTTGTAGTAGCATCTTCTGATGTTGTTGCTTCTGGTTTGACAAGTTCTAAGTCTTTGTTTCTTTCTGAAACGGTCATGCTCATCTCTGCAAGCTTTTTCAGCTGGCTTTGACTTGACCAAATCTTACTCTACTGATGCCTCCAAGATTAACTTCACCTTCAGGTTCAAGTTTTGGATCTTGGGACATATGCCTTTCTCTCGTCATGTGTTGCCTGCATCCACTGTCCAGGTTCCATGGTTGGAGTTTCGATGGACCTATTGAAGATATCTGCAACATATATAATCTTATCCCTAGGTACCCACTTTCTGGGTCCTTTCTTGTTAGTTAGCCCAGAAGTTCTGACAACTTTGGGTCTTTCAGCAGGATAATGGAAAGGAATTTGAGCATGATATTTTGACATAGAGAAAGTTCCTTTCTTAAGAGATGATGGAGCAACTTCAGAAGGTTTAGAATGACCAATGTCATATATTCCATTTCTGCTTACGCCATAGATCATTGAAGCCATTAAGCTTCTGTCGACGCTTTTAGCTAGGAATCTTTGAAAAGACTTTTCATACTTAGAATCATTTCTACAATCAGAGGCATCACAGGCAACAATTTCTTCTAACTTAGCAATCTCATTTTCATCGTCAGAGTCTGGATCTCCTTCTGATTCTGAGTCAGAGTCAACAACATCCTTTGACTCTGCTTCTTTGTCTTTGACAATAGCCATGAGTCCTTGGACTTCACCATCAGAGTCAACATCCTCTGACTCTGATTCATCAAAAGTCACCATCAGACTCTTCTTGGTCTTGAAATGCTTCTTTGACTTTTTGTCCTTTGATGAGCCTTTGAATTTGCTCTGCCTGTGCTTCCAGATGCAGTTGAGCTTTCTGGATATCAGAGTCAGCTCATCTTCATCAGAATCTTCAGAGGCTTCTTCAGATTCTTCTGCTTCTGCTTGGAGAGCCTTAGCCTTTTCAGATTTGGATTTCAAGGCTATAGACTTCTTCTTCTGATCCTGATGTTCAGCACGCTTTAGTTCATGACACTTCAGTATGCTTATGAGTTCTTCCAAACTCATCTGCTCAACATCTCTAGTTAGCTCCAAGGAAGTTATCAAAGGCATCCAGCTTTCCGGAAGACCTCTAAGGATCCTCATGACATGATCCGCAGTAGTGTAGCTATTGCTGAGGGGTCTTATTCCAGCAATAATCAACTGGAATCTGGAAAACATATCCTCAATGGATTCGTCAGGTTCCATTTGGAAGGATTCATATTTCTGGATCAAAGACAGTGCCTTTGATTCTTTTACTTTCTTGTTTCCTTCATGAGACATCTTCAAGGATTCAAAGATGCCCTTGGCGGAATCACGATCAGTAATTTTCTCATATTCTTCATATGAAATGGCACTTTGCAGAATAGCTCTTGATCGGTGACGATCTCTGAACTCCTTCTTTTGATCTTCACTCATCTTCTCCCTTGGGATTTTTACACCATGTTCATCAACAGGAGGGGTGTAGCCATCAACAACAAAGTCCCAGAGATCAGGATCAAAGCCAAGAAAGAAGCTTTTGATTCTGTCTTTCCAGAAATCAAATCTCTGACCATCAAAGATAGGTGGTCTTGCACTGTATTGATATTTGCTTGTAGTAGTGGTGGAATCCATGAGTTTTTCACACTGGCCCGGATCTACTGAACACTGTTAAGTGTGGTAATCAGAACTTGCGCTCTGATACCAATTGAAGGTGTGAAAAACGACTAGAAGGGGGGGTTGAATAGCGTTTTCAGAACAAAACTTCCACCTTAAAGATTTTGACAAATCTTTCGAGAACTTAAGTGCTAAAGATAAGAGATAGAAAAGCACACAAGTATTTTATCCTGGTTCACTTGATAAATCCCTCAAGCTAATCCAGTCCACCCGTTAAGGTGATTTCTTCCTTCTTAGAATGAAGGCAATCCACTAATCAGATAATTGTTACAACTGCACTTGAAACCTACAAGTGACTAACAATACACTGACTTAGCTATCACTAAGATTCACTCTCTTAGTCTTCTCTAGGATCCGATCAACCTTGATCTCCTAAAGGAATCACCACTAAGATTCACTCTCTTAGTCTTCTTAAGGATACTGACCTACCCGGTCCCTTAAGGAAAATCAAACAACTGTTTGAGGTTGGTGTTTACAAAGGTTTGCTTCTAAATAAGCTGAGTGTAAACCAAATAAGAATAGATGAAGAAAGTAGAGGCTTGAATCTTTTCTTGTATTGCAGCTCTTGATTTCTCTCACACTGCTTTCTTCTTTTCTTCAGCCTTTTATAGTCCAAGGTGCAAAGGATATTTTTGTTGAGAGAATATGACCGTTGGAGGGCATTTCTGGAACTTCCAGAACCTGCTGTGGCTGAACCTTGGTAGGTAGGCTTTTCAGAATAGTACACTGCTCTTGTACTTCTTGATAGAGACATTTGCCTTTAACCAATGACTTCTGATCAGAGGAATGCTTCGTGTTGGAACTTGTGAAGCTTGGTGATCAGAGTCAGAGGGAAGCTTGGATCCTCTGACCTTCGTTACTTCTGCTTCTGAACCTTCAGAGCTTCTGGACCTTCAGAGCCTCTGGTCCTTCAGAGCTTCTGATCCTCAGATCTTCTGATCTTCTGATCTTCTGATCTTCTGATCCTCTGATCATCAGATCCTCTGATCCTCAGATCTTCTGATCCTCAGATCCTCTGATCTTCTGATCTTCAGATCCTCTGATCCTTCTGACGAATATATCTTCTGGTGTCAGAATCAGAACCTGTTTGTCAAAACACTCAAGACAAACATTAGAGTATCATAGTTGTTCATCCACAAATAAATACTTGTTATCATCAAAACATAGAGTTGTACCACATGACCAAATCTTGATCTTACAAAGCTTACACAGCAGAGAAATCTTTCTCATACTGGCACGCCCTAACTGTCTATGCCATACCCATAGCTCCTCATTAACAAAAAGAAGACACTTTACTTTCTGAGTTTCCAACTCAGATAATCTGATCTTATAAACTTTTGATTGAAGATAATATCATAATCCTTGTCAGCTAATTGGCTTATAGACAATAAGTTGGGATTTAATCCATCTGTAAGATCAAGTTTTGATCTAGTAGTACAACTCTATGTTTTGATGATTACAAGTTAACCTTTTGATATGAACAATTGTGGTACTCTAACGTGTTTTTCTGAGTGTGCTATTTACAGGCTCTGACCTCAACTCAATCTCACACAAATCAGAAGCACTGTGTATAAAGAGTAACCCAAGCAACGCTTTCGCATTCACCATGTTCAGTATGAACAGTGGAAAAGCTTCAGAAGTTCTGAAGCTATACAAACTCTGATGTGGACTCAGTCGCTAGAAGCTCTGAAGATCCAGAAGTTCTGATAACCAAGAAACACTGAAGGTTCAGATGTTCTGATGGTGTAGAAGACTCTGAAGATCCAGAAGCTGAATAGTGGAAACTCTGAAGTCCAGAAGCAAGAAACTCTGAAGGCCATGTTCTTCCCTCTGAGTTCAGAATCAGAAGATACAATGGTCAGAGGATCTGTGCTTTCCCTCTGACTCTGATCAACCGGCTTCACAAGTTCCAATAGGAAGTATTCCCCTGATCAGAAGTCTCCTAGGTTAAAAGGTCAAGTCGCTATCCAAGTACAAAAGCAAGTGTACCTTCCTGACGACCTACCTAACGTTCTCAGCCACAGCAGAAGCTGGATTTTCCAGAACTGCCCTCCAACGGTAGCATTTCCCATGCAACGCTCAACCCTAATCCTTGGAGTATATATAGAGGCTGAAGATTGAAAGAAGCGGTGTAGAAGTAACACATACGCGCAAGACATATTCAAAATATTCTAAGCTTTCTTTCATCTGAAATTCATTGAGTTTACTATTAGCTTTTTAGAAGCAAATCTCTTGTAAACATTTCTTTGATAAACAGTTTGTTTAGTTCCTTTAGGAGATCAAGGTTGATCGGATCCTAGAGAAGACTAAGAGAGTGAATCTTAGTGTGAGCTAAGTCAGTGTAATTGTTAGTCACTTGTAGGTTTCAAGTGCAGTTGTAACTCTTACCTGATTAGTGGATTGCCTTCATTCTAAGAAGGAAGAAATCACCTTAACGGGTGGACTGGAGTAGCTTGAGTGATTTATCAAGTGAACCAGGATAAAATCCTTGTGTGCTTCTCTATCTCTTATCGTTAGCACTTAAGTTCTCGAAAGATTTGTCAAAATCTTTAAGGTGGAAGTTTTGTACTGAAAACGTTATTCAAACCCCCCCCTTTCTACCGTTTTTCATACCTTCAATTGGTATCAGAGCGCAAGTTCTGATTACCACACCTAACAGTGTTCAGTGATCCGGGCCGGTGTGAAAAACAATGGCTGCCACCACCAGTGAAACTCAAAGAGATGGTTACAATGCAAAGCCTCCTATGTTCGACGGTCAAAGGTTCGAATATTGGAAAGATAGACTGGAAAGTTTCTTTCTGGGTTTCGATGCAGATCTCTGGGATATTATTGTGGATGGCTACGAGCGTCCAGTTGATGCAGATGGCAAGAAGATCCCAAGGTCAGAGATGACTGCAGATCAAAAGAAGCTGTACTCACAACATCACAAAGCAAGAGCAATTCTTCTAAGTGCTATTTCCTATGAAGAGTACCAGAAGATTACAGATCGTGAGTTTGCTAAAGGCATTTTTGAATCTCTGAAGATGTCTCATGAAGGAAACAAGAAAGTCAAAGAATCAAAGGCATTGTCTTTGATCCAAAAGTATGAATCCTTCATCATGGAGCCAAATGAATCCATTGAAGAAATGTTCTCCAGATTTCAATTGTTTGTAGCTGGCATACGACCTCTCAACAAGAGCTACACAACAAAAGATCATGTCATAAGGGTCATCAGGTGTCTTCCTGAAAGTTGGATGCCTTTGGTGACTTCAATAGAGCTCACGAGAGACGTTGAGAATATGAGTTTAGAAGAACTCATCAGCATTTTGAAATGCCATGAGTTGAAGCGCTCAGAGATGCAAGATCTGAGGAAAAAGTCCATAGCCTTGAAATCCAAATCTGAAAAGGCTAAGGTTGAGAAGTCAAAGGCTCTTCAAGCTGAAGAAGAAGAATCTGAAGAAGCATCAGAAGATTCTGATGAAGATGAGCTGACTCTGATCTCCAAGAGACTCAACCGCATCTGGAAGCACAGGCAGAGCAAGTTCAAAGGCTCTGGAAAGGCAAAAGGAAAGTATGAGTCCTCAGGCCAGAAGAAGTCTTCAATCAAGGAAGTCACATGTTTTGAGTGCAAAGAATCTGGGCACTACAAAAGTGATTGTCCAAAGTTGAAGAAAGACAAGAAGCCAAAGAAGCACTTCAAGACCAAGAAGAGTCTGATGGTGACATTCGATGAATCAGAGTCAGAGGATGTTGACTCTGATGGTGAAGTCCAAGGACTCATGGCCATTGTCAAAGACAAAGGAGCAGAGTCAAAGGAAGCTGTTGACTCTGACTCAGAATCAGAAGGAGATCCTAACTCAGACGATGAAAATGAGGTATTTGCTTCTTTCTCTACCTCTGAACTGAAACATGCTTTGTCTGATATCATGGATAAGTATAACTCTTTATTGTCTAAGCATAAAAAGTTGAAAAAGAACTTATCTGCTGTCTCCAAGACTCCTTCTGAACATGAGAAAATTATTTCTGATTTGAAAAATGAAAATCATGCTTTGGTAAATTCTAACTCTGTGCTTAAGAACCAGATTGCTAAGTTAGAAGAAATTGTTGCCTGTGATGCCTCTGATTGTAGAAATGAATCTAAGTATGAAAAGTCTTTTCAAAGATTCCTAGCTAAAAGCGTGGATAGAAGCTTAATGGCTTCAATGATCTATGGCGTAAGCAGAAATGGAATGCATGGCATTGGCTATTCTAAACCAATTAGAAATGAGCCTTCTGTGTCTAAAGCTAAATCCTTGTATGAATGCTTTGTTCCCTCAAGTACCATATTGCCTGATCCTGTACCTGCTAAAGTTGCTAAACATCCTCTTAAAAAGGGATCTTTCTCTATGACTAAATATCATGCAAATATTCCTTTAAAATATTATGTTGAGACACCCAAGGTGATCAGAACCTCTGGGGTAACTAACAAAAGAGGACCCAGAAAGTGGGTACCTAAGGACAAGATTATCTATGTTGCAGATATCCTTGATAGCTCCACTGAAACACCAATCATGGTATCTGGACAGTGGATGCTCGCGTCACATGACGGGAGAAAAGCGTATGTTCCGAGAGCTGAAACTTAAGCCTGGAGGCGAAGTTGGCTTCGGAGGAAATGAAAAGGGTAAAATTGTCGGTACTGGTACTATTTGTGTAGATAGTAGCCCATGCATTGATAATGTTTTATTGGTAGACGGCTTAACACATAACTTATTGTCTATAAGTCAATTAGCTGACAAGGGTTATGATGTTATATTCAATCAAAAGTCCTGCCGGGCTGTAAGTCAGATCGATGGCTCTGTTCTATTTAACAGCAAGAGGAAGAACAACATCTATAAGATCAGATTATCTGAGTTGGAGGCTCAGAATGTGAAGTGCCTTCTGTCTGTTAATGAAGAGCAGTGGGTATGGCATAGACGGTTAGGGCATGCCAGTATGAGAAAGATTTCTCAGCTGAGCAAGCTAAACCTTGTCAGGGGCTTACCCAATCTGAAGTTCGCTTCAGACGCTCTTTGTGAAGCATGTCAGAAAGGCAAATTCACAAAAGTCCCTTTCAAGGCAAAGAATGTTGTCTCAACCTCAAGGCCGTTGGAACTTCTGCATATCGACCTTTTTGGACCAGTGAAAACTGAGTCTATAGGTGGCAAGAGATATGGGATGGTTATCGTTGATGACTATAGCCGCTGGACATGGGTAAAGTTTCTAATCCGCAAGGATGAGTCTCATGCTGTGTTCTCTACCTTCATTGCTCAAGTGCAAAATGAGAAGGCTTGTAGGATTGTGCGTGTCAGAAGTGACCATGGTGGAGAGTTTGAAAATGACAAGTTTGAGAGTCTGTTTGATTCCTATGGAATTTCACAAGATTTCTCTTGTCCCAGAACTCCTCAACTAAATGGTGTTGTTGAGAGGAAGAACAGAACTCTTCAGGAGATGGCTAGAACCATGCTCCAAGAAACTGGCATGGCTAAGCATTTTTGGGCAGATGCAGTAAATACAGCATGTTACATTCAGAACAGAATCTCTGTGAGACCAATTCTGAATAAGACTCCTTATGAATTGTGGAAGAACATAAAACCCAACATTTCTTATTTTCATCCTTTTGGCTGTGTTTGTTATGTTCTCAATACTAAGGATAGATTGCATAAATTTGATGCTAAGTCTTCTAAGTGTCTATTACTTGGTTATTCTGATAGATCTAAAGGTTTTAGATTTTATAATACTGATGCTAAGACTATTGAAGAATCTATTCATGTTAGATTCGATGATAAGCTTGACTCTGACCAGTCAAAGCTAGTTGAAAAGTTTGCAGATTTAAGCATTAATGTTTCTGACAAAGGCAAAGCTCCAGAGGAAGTTGAGCCAGAGGAAGATGAACCAGAGGAAGAAGCTGGTCCCTCTAACTCACAAACTCTGAAGAAGAGCAGAATCACTGCAGCTCACCCTAAGGAATTGATTCTAGGCAACAAAGACGAACCAGTCAGAACCAGATCTGCCTTCAGACCCTCTGAAGAGACCTTGCTGAGTCTGAAAGGATTGGTGTCCTTAATTGAACCCAAGTCCATAGATGAAGCTCTTCAGGACAAGGATTGGATTCTGGCCATGGATGAAGAATTGAATCAATTTTCCAAGAACGATGTTTGGAGCTTAGTGAAGAAGCCTGAGAGTGTCCATGTTATTGGAACAAAATGGGTATTCAGAAACAAGCTGAATGAGAAAGGAGATGTAGTCAGAAATAAGGCAAGGCTAGTTGCTCAAGGCTACAGCCAGCAGGAAGGAATAGACTACACTGAAACATTTGCTCCAGTAGCAAGACTGGAAGCAATCAGACTGTTGATCTCTTTCTCAGTAAATCACAACATAGTTCTACATCAGATGGACGTTAAGAGTGCCTTCCTAAATGGTTATATCTCAGAGGAAGTCTATGTTCATCAACCCCCAGGTTTTGAAGATGAAAAGAAACCAGACCATGTGTTTAAATTGAAGAAATCACTCTACGGTCTGAAGCAAGCTCCCAGAGCATGGTATGAGAGACTTAGCTCATTCCTTCTGGAGAATGAGTTTGTAAGGGGTAAAGTAGATACAACTCTTTTTTGCAAGACTTATAAAGATGATATCTTAATTGTGCAAATTTATGTTGATGATATTATATTTGGTTCTGCTAATCAATCTCTATGCAAAGAATTTTCTGAGATGATGTAGGCTGAATTTGAGATGAGTATGATGGGAGAATTAAAGTACTTTCTGGGAATACAAGTTGATCAAACACCAGAAGGAACATATATCCATCAGAGCAAGTACACTAAAGAACTTCTGAAGAAGTTCAATATGCTGGAATCTACAGTGGCCAAGACTCCAATGCATCCAACATGCATTCTGGAGAAAGAAGATATAAGTGGTAAAGTATGTCAGAAGCTCTATCGTGGCATGATAGGTTCACTTCTATACTTAACTGCATCTAGGCCAGACATACTATTTAGTATTCATTTATGTGCTCGAATCCAATCAGATCCAAGGGAAACCCACTTAACTGCTGTTAAGAGGATCCTAAGGTATCTGAAAGGCACCACTAACCTTGGCTTGATGTATAAGAAAACATCAGAGTATAAGCTTTCAGGTTATTGTGATGCTGATTATGCTGGAGATAGAACAGAGAGAAAAAGTACTTCCGGAAATTGTCAATTTTTGGGAAGCAATCTAGTCTCATGGGCAAGCAAGAGGCAATCAACCATTGCACTATCAACTGCAGAGGCAGAATATATCTCAGCAGCAATATGCAGCACTCAGATGCTCTGGATGAAACATCAGCTGGAGGATTATCAGATCCTTGAGAGCAATATCCCAATCTATTGTGATAACACTGCTGCAATCTAATTGAGTAAGAATCCTATCCTACATTCAAGGGCAAAACACATTGAGGTAAAGTATCACTTTATTAGAGATTATGTACAGAAGGGCGTACTTCTTCTGAAGTTTGTTGATACTGACCATCAATGGGCAGATATCTTTACAAAGCCCTTAGCAGAGGATAGATTTAATTTTATTCTGAAAAATCTAAACATGGACTTTTGTCCAGAGTGAAGATGGATCAGAACCTCTGACTATGATACTTCTTGATCAGAAGATGTCTAGTCCAGAAGGTAACTCAATCAGAGTGTGTGTGCCCACTGGTACTGACTCTGAAGCTGAGACAACAACACGTGTGTCAGAATTTCTGATGCATAGTTCCTTGTGCCCGTGTGACAGTCTGTTATGATTGTGTGTAGATATGCTTATCTCCTGTGTGTGATTTGTGTATTTTACTATTACTATCTATCTTTAATTTTCAGCCGTTGATCTTAAAGTGCTTTTTGAATCAACAACGGTTATTTGATAAAACCCACTATACACACACGTTCTCTTTCACTTCCGGTTTTCACTCTCGCTCTCTCTGCTTTTCAAAACCGCCTTTTTCTCGATTTCTCTCTCGATCTCTCTTCATCTTTCAACCTTCATCTTCTACCTCAAACCTTCAACCTCTTCAAAATGGTAAGACAAACCAGAAGATCTAATGCAGATGCACCTCAGTTCCCTCACATGGTAGTTGGTCTAGCAACGGGTCAAAGGGGCTCTGAGAACCCGGCACAAGAACAAGTTCAAGCTCAAGAGCAGATTGTTCCAATTGCAGAACGGGGCTGTGCCATACACTGCGTATTTGCTCCTGAGGAACTTCAAGTCCTGGCAGAATGGAGATTCGACCTCGACAACCTGGCTGCAAATGGGTATGATCTTCGTCCTGAAGTCCAAGCTCAAGGTTGGGGAAACTACTTCAACCGACTTCGAGGACCGGTGTATGAGAAACTGGTAAAGGAATTCTGGAAGCACGCAGACTGCGATGATACTCAGGTGGTCTCTCACATTCTTGGCAGAAAGATCATCATCACGGAGAAGTCATTCGTGAATCTGCTAGGTGCAGACACTGCTTATGGGTATCGGTTCCAATTCACTGAGTCGAAGCTGAAACCCAGCACCAAAGACAAAACCAACCAGGCCCTGTACACCACTTACAAACCGGGCAAGACGAGTTACAAGGTGATGGACCTTCACCCTAAACTCAGGATCTGGCACAAGATCCTGCTCAACTGCATAAACCAGAGACCGAAGGGCAGTTCCCCAGACTACATCAACTTCAACCAGAAGGCGATGTTGTTCTTCATCCAAGACAAGAGGAAGATCTGCCTTCCCTACTTCCTGTTCTCCTACTTGAAGGAATGTATCCGGAAGTCTAGGACTACTGCCTCCATCAAGTCAGCAATCAAGTATATCCCCTTTGGGAGACTGTTGTCTGATCTCTTGATTGAGAGTGGCCTCATTCAAGATCTGATCAATGCTGGTTGCACAGAGGATTTGAGCACCATTGTCAGTGATGTCTTCACTGCAAATTCTCTGAAGAAGATGGGTTTGGTCCAGCAGAAGATTGCTCCTGCTCATGAAGACACATCTTCTGAGATCAGAAGCAGAAGGATGCCTCTGAATGACTACCCTCTGTGGACTCAAGCAGACAATCCTGACGCCATCAGATGCTATGTTGAAGACCTAAGGGCTCAAGGATTCGAAATTGATCTTGATGAATTCTTCAGCAGACTGCCGCCAGCTCCAGAGTTTCCTTCTCCTCC
Source organism: Lotus japonicus (assembly GCF_012489685.1). NCBI lineage: Eukaryota > Viridiplantae > Streptophyta > Magnoliopsida > Fabales > Fabaceae > Lotus > Lotus japonicus. Next base: position 42,825,836 of record NC_080043.1, read on the forward strand.
CAAGAAGAAAGCTCAGAGGAAGATGGTTCTGGAAGAATCCTCAGAGGAATCTGATGTCCCTCTGGTCAAGAAGACGAAGAGAAAGCCTGATGATGGTGATGATAGTGATAGTGAGGATGGTCCTCCAAAGAAGAAGAAGAAGAAGGTCAGAATCGTGGTGAAGCCTACTCGGGTGGAACCAGCTGCTGAAGTGGTCAGAAGGACTGAACCTCCTGCCAGAGTGACTCGATCATCAGCACATTCAAGTAAGCCTGCACTTGCTTCTGATGATGATTTGAATTTATTTGATGCACTCCCTATTTCTGCTATGCTCAAACACTCCTCCAATCCCCTCACTCCTATTCCTGAATCCCAGCCAGCCGCACAAACCACCACTCCACCACATTCCCCAAGATCTTCCTTCTTTCAACCTTCTCCTACTGAAGCACCTCTCTGGAATTTGCTTCAGAATCAACCCTCTAGGTCAGAAGAACCAACCTCTCTCCTCACCATTCCGTACGACCCATTACTTTCTGAACCAATCATCCATGAACAACCCGAGCCAAACCAAACAGAACCACAACCCAGAACGTCTGATCACTCTGCTCCCAGAGCATCAGAACGTCCTGCTGCCAGAACCACGGATACAGACTCTTCAACAGCCTTTACACCTGTATCCTTCCCAACCAATGTTGCTGATTCTTCTCCCTCCAATAACTCTGAATCCATTCGAAAATTCATGGAGGTTAGAAAAGAAAAGGTGTCTACCTTGGAAGAATATTACCTAACTTGTCCAAGCCCTAGGAGATATCCTGGCCCTAGACCTGAACGTCTAGTAGACCCAGATGAACCTATCTTGGCTAATCCTTTACAAGAGGCAGACCCCTTGGTTCAACAAGCTCACCATGTCCCTGACCAACAAGAGCCTATTCAACCAGAACCTGAACCCGAACATTCAGTGTCTAACCAATCCTCGGTTAGATCACCTCATCCTCTGGTTGAAACTTCAGACCCTCACCTTGGAACCTCTGAACCCAATGCTCCCATGATTAACATTGGTTCTCCACAAGGTGTCTCTGAAGCTCATAGCAGCAATCACCCAGCCTCTCCTGAAACCAACCTCTCCATAATTCCCTATACTCACCTTCAACCCACATCTCTCTCTGAGTGCATCAATATTTTCTATCATGAAGCCTCCTTGAGGCTCCGCAATGTGCACGGTCAGACTGACCTCAGTGAGAATGCTGAAAGTGTGGCTGATGAGTGGAACAATCTGAGCACTTGGCTAGTGGCTCAAGTTCCAATTATGATGCAGCTCCTGCATGCAGAGGGAAGTCAGAGCATTGAGGCTGCAAAGCAAAGGTTTGCTCGAAGGGTGGCTCTTCATGAACAAGAACAGAGAAATAAGCTTCTTGAAGCCATTGAAGAAGCCAAGAGAAAGAAGGCTCAAGCAGAAGAAGCTGCGCGTCTTGCAGCAGCTCAAGCTGAACAAGCCAGACTTGAGGCAGAGCGACTTGAAGCTGAGGCTGAAGCTCTTAGATGCCAAGCACTTGCACCAGTTGTGTGTACTCCTGCTGCTTCTGCTTCCATTCCAGATCCTCAAGCTGCTCAGAATGTTCCTTCCAGTTCTACTCAGCCAAGCTCATCCAGACTCGACATCATGGAACAACGTCTTGACACTCATGAATCCATGCTGATTGAGATGAAGCACATGATGATGGAACTTCTGCGACGCACTGACAAACCTTAGTTTTAGGATCTCTTCTTTTTCTTCTTTTTCGTTAACTTTGTTTTCCTTTTGTTAAACTCTGTTTCCTTTTTAATTTGTTCGTTTGTGATTATATATGCATATCTATATACTTGTGTCACATATGTTTGCTAAACTCGTTTTATTCATAATCTTTTTATGTTTACATCATACATTACTTCCCTATAAAGTCTAGAATGGAGGATCTCTCCTCATTCTTCTGCACTCCTGGCGCTGCTCTGACCTATCCTTCTCCAGATGCTCCAGTACATGCTGGATGTTGCTGAGCCTGTTCTTTAGCTCATCCCTCTCCAGAATCTCTTCTGAAGTCTTGAGCTTCTCTTCCAAATACTCTTTCTCTTCCAGCAGCTTGAGTTCAAGCCGGCTGAGTTCTTGCACCTCCTCCACGAAGGCAAGAAATTCCTTCAGGTCTCTCTCCAACTCTGGACGCAGGTCCTCTTCCAGCAGTGTCCGTGTTAGCTCCGAGATGGTCGTTGTACCCTCTGGATGCCTGATGTTCAGGAACAAGTCCTCTTCAAAGGCCTTCTTCCTCAGCTCTTCTAGTGCTACGTTGTATGATGCCATTCTTTTTTACTGAAAATTGTTCGAGGTGTGAAGCTTACCTCTCTCTCCAACGCTTTTTATAGGCTTCACTTTCTCTCTGCAAGTTAATGCTCCTACAGTTTCTCGAGGTTAAGTTCTTGGTAACTGACCCTTCTATTTACTCACTTGACCGGTGGTAAACGTTCATCCCTTGCATTAACTCTTTTATTTATTTCGCCTAACTCTGATTCTTACATCGTTTTCGTTTTCTTTAAACTTAGACCTTCTCTAAGGGGGAGTACCTTGTACTTCAAGCTAAGTTTTTCACACCCCAGGCTTTTTGCTTATGACAAAAAGGGGGAGTAAACCCAGTTTTTGATGTGTAAGATGTGTTAGTGTGATTTATTTCTCTTTTGGAGATTTTAAGAGTTCCACCTTCATGACCATAGATGTGTCACTGGGCAAATACAAGGAATACATTTCACTTCTTCTGAAGTGATTATAAGTTGACTCTGATACCAAAGACTCTGATACCTTGTCCGTGACTCTGATTACTTATGCGCTCTGTTTACTCATTTTTCATCTATGTCATAAGTTTTTCATTCTGAACTCTTATATTATTTAGCTCAGAATCTAGACTTTACTAACGTTTTCATCAAGTATTAGATTCAGGGGGAGCTAAGTTCAGAATCAAGCAGTGACTTGAATTCAGAATGAGCAAGATAAACTATGCACATCAGGATAAGTCTTATTCTATATCTCTAAACTCTGAGTGAATTCAGTTTAATGTTTAAGAATTGTTCATCAAAAATTTTAGTTTTGTCATCATCAAAAAGGGGGAGATTGTAAGATCAAGTTTTGATCTAGTAGTACAACTCTATGTTTTGATGATTACAAGTTAACCTTTTGATATGAACAATTGTGGTACTCTAACGTGTTTTTCTGAGTGTGCTATTTACAGGCTCTGACCTCAACTCAATCTCACACAAATCAGAAGCACTGTGTATAAAGAGTAACCCAAGCAACGCTTTCGCATTCACCATGTTCAGTATGAACAGTGGAAAAGCTTCAGAAGTTCTGAAGCTATACAAACTCTGATGTGGACTCAGTCGCTAGAAGCTCTGAAGATCCAGAAGTTCTGATAACCAAGAAACACTGAAGGTTCAGATGTTCTGATGGTGTAGAAGACTCTGAAGATCCAGAAGCTGAATAGTGGAAACTCTGAAGTCCAGAAGCAAGAAACTCTGAAGGCCATGTTCTTCCCTCTGAGTTCAGAATCAGAAGATACAATGGTCAGAGGATCTGTGCTTTCCCTCTGACTCTGATCAACCGGCTTCACAAGTTCCAATATGAAGTATTCCCCTGATCAGAAGTCTCCTAGGTTAAAAGGTCAAGTCGCTATCCAAGTACAAAAGCAAGTGTACCTTCCTGACGACCTACCTAACGTTCTCAGCCACAGCAGAAGCTGGATTTTCCAGAACTGCCCTCCAACGGTAGCATTTCCCATGCAACGCTTAACCCTAATCCTTGGAGTATATATAGAGGCTGAAGATTGAAAGAAGCGGTGTAGAAGTAACACATACGCGCAAGACATATTCAAAATATTCTAAGCTTTCTTTCATCTGAAATTCATTGAGTTTACTATTAGCTTTTTAGAAGCAAATCTCTTGTAAACATTTCTTTGATAAACAGTTTGTTTATTTCCTTTAGGAGATCAAGGTTGATCGGATCCTAGAGAAGACTAAGAGAGTGAATCTTAGTGTGAGCTAAGTCAGTGTAATTGTTAGTCACTTGTAGGTTTCAAGTGCAGTTGTAACTCTTACCTGATTAGTGGATTGCCTTCATTCTAAGAAGGAAGAAATCACCTTAACGGGTGGACTGGAGTAGCTTGAGTGATTTATCAAGTGAACCAGGATAAAATCCTTGTGTGCTTCTCTATCTCTTATCGTTAGCACTTAAGTTCTCGAAAGATTTGTCAAAATCTTTAAGGTGGAAGTTTTGTACTGAAAACGTTATTCAAACCCCCCCTTTCTACCGTTTTTCATACCTTCACCATCTACTAACAGAACATTATCAATGCATGGACTATTATCAATACCAATAATACCAGAACCAACAATTTTACCCTTCTCATTTCCTCCAAAGCCAACTTCGCCTCCAGGCTTAAGTTTTAGCTCTTGGAACATACGCCTTTCTCCCGTCATGTGACGCGAGCATCCACAGTCCAGATACCATGATTGGTGTTTCAGTGGAGCGATCAAGGATATCTGCAACATAGATAATCTTGTCCTTAGGTACCCATTTTCTGGGTCCTTTCTTGTTAGTTACCCCAGAGGTTCTAATGACCTTGGGTTTCTCAACATGATAATGTAAAGGAATTTGAGCATGATATTTAAGCACAGAAGGAGTTTCCTTTTTATGAGAGGGTTTAGCAATTTTAGCAGGCAATGATTCAGGCAAAATGGTACCAGAGGGTACAAACTGTTCATGTAGAGGTTTGGCCTTAGGCATAGGAGGCTCATTTCTACTTGGTCCAGAATAGCCAATGCCACTCATCCCATTTCTGCTAACGCCATAGATCATTGAAGCCATCAAGCTTCTATCTACGCTTTTAGCTAGGAATCTTTGAAAGGATTTTTCATATTTCGATTCATTCTTTATATCAGAGGCATGACTTGCAACAACTTCTTCTAACTTGATAATTTGGTTTTTAAGCACAGAGTTAGAGTTAACTAAAGCATGATTATTTTCTTTCAGTTCAGAAATAATTTTCTCATGTTCAGTAGAAGTTCCAGAAACAACAGTTAATTCCTTTTTCAACCTTTTATGCTTAGTCAAGAGAGAGTTATATTTATCCATGATATCAGACAAAGCACATTTAAGTTCAGAGGTTGAGAAGGAAGCGAATACCTCATTTTCATCGTCAGAGTCTGGATCTTCCTCTGATGCTGATTCAGAATTAGTTGCTTCTTTTGACTCTGCTTCTTTGTTCTTGACAATAGCCATGAGTCCTTCAACAACTTCTCCATCAGAGTCAACATCCTCTGACTCTGATTCATCAAAAGTAACCATGAGGCCTTTCTTACCTTTGAAATGCTTCTTTGGCTTCTTGTCCTTTTTCAGCTTGGGACAATCACTCTTGTAGTGCCCTGATTCTTTGCATTCAAAGCATGTGACTTCCTTTGATGAAGACTTCTTCTGACTAGAGGAAGATTCATTCTTTCCTTTATACTTTCCAGAGCCTTTGTACTTGCTCTGCCTGTGCTTCCAGATGCGGTTAAGCCTTCTGGAGATCAGAGTCAGCTCATCCTCATCAGAATCTTCAGAGGCTTCTTCAGATTCTTCTTCTTCTGCTTGGAGAGCTTTAGCCTTTTCAGATTTGGATATTGTAAGAACTGGATTTACAGAACAAGTTTAATTTTCGACTCACGCGTAGGATCAGTGTAAGCGTGACAGGAGTTCGCCGTTTGAGAAAGATTAATGAAGAAGAAAGTTCAGGATTTGCTTGAGGATTGTTTCATAGTCATTTTAGGAGTTAGTGCGAGTTGTCTGCACACCTGCCTTATGGCAAGAGTGTCCAGAATAGGCTAATTTCGCTTTTAAAGCAACGTTTAAGTGAGATTTCAAATCCTTGGGAAAATAAGAAGTTCTTTTTATTTTTCCTTCGACCAGTGTTTCATTTCGGAACCTTGGACTGTACGCACGATAGTATTCACTTCTCGGAAGTCCGACGACGCTAATTTCTTTGCTTCAAAACCCTAAATTCAATCATTGAATGAAGATTTTTTCTATTCGGAGCTTTTAACGAAGTTTCCGTCCGCGATGCTAGATTTGTTTCGATGTTTCCAATCTTTCGTCAGAACGAAGTTTTGTCGTCTGACCTTCACAGCAAAAAGTAGTTTTTCGGGACAGATTAACTTACACCGCTTTTGGGATTTTAGAGATCGTTTTTCCCAAATGTTAGAGTTTTGTTTTGAGTTCTGGAATTATGTCGCCAGAATCTCTCTTAGAATTCACCGATGAACGTGCTGCAAAAATCAGAATCGCGAAATTTTCATTTTCCCGCGATTTCACCTTCCTATAAATAGTTGAAAAATCAAAATATCTTCACATTTTCTACTCTTGAGGCCGCGAGTTGAGGAGAGAAAGGAGGAAGGAAGATTTTTGCAGAAACTTGACCGATCTTCGAGCTGTTTGTCCCTACTTCAAGGTATCGAGGTAACTAGCTTAATTCTTACCTCTGATCATCGTTTCTACTGCGTTTCTATATCTCTTTCTGTGCTCAAAGTTTCGAGCTTTTCGTAAAACTATCCGTTTTTCTTGATTTTTCGCTTGGGATATCTTCTGTACTTACCCAAGAGCCTAGAACACTCGCCGATATTCGCCGATTTTGATCGAGTTGCCAAGGATCTGAAAAACTAATTCAAAACCCTTTTTGCGCACATTTCGAAACTTTAATGTCGAAAAGTCGCAATCCGACTTCGTGCCTTTAGGATTAGTTGTTACAAATGTCGTTAGGAACATCGCTGTCAAATTTGTTTTCCGAAGTTTTAACTTTGAGGTTTTGAGCTTTTATTTTGGACCATAACGCCCCTGAATAGCCGTATTTCGATCCGATCGTCCGAAAATTTTTCCGACAGTTTCTTTGCCTTAGTTTTACCCTAAAACTACCTTGTAATCAGATTTGATCGAAGAAAAATCGACCCCCCTAATTGTGCATAGTGGCCGAGAGCATGGTTGTGTGGGGGGGGGGGAGTTTTTCGTTTTCGAAAACTTGTCTTTTCGTACTCGATTGTTGTATTCTGAAGCTTTAATGCTTTGTCTATCGTTAATGAGTTGTATTGTGATCGAGCTAATCGATTTTGTTGGATTTCTGCTTTGTTTTCTCTGAGGTTCAGTTGAAGGAACTTTGGGTTTCTCAGAGCAATTGTGTGAAGGAAACTTAGACCACGAGGCTGGAACAACTCGAGGTTAGGGCAACTTACCTATTAGCTAAGACTGCATGATAGGCGTCGATAAGTTCGACTTATGCTTTACTTTGATATTGATTATGATGATGAATTAATGTTATGATGTTTTCCATAACTTATGATATTGAGATGTTGTTGAATTGTGCGTTTTGACGCGACTTCGGAGTGGGGAATCACTGAACTGGTTATGGTTGATGTTTCGGGTTGGGGAAACAACCCTAGGCAAGTTCAAACGTGGGGTTTGTGACTTAGCCATTTGTTTGTTTACTCAGACTTTCCCCGGGAACTGCTTTTGGTGGGTTTTTGGAAAACTTAGAAAGAAAATAGAATTTTGAAAACTAGAGACTTTGGGAAACATAGACTTCGAGAAATAAACTCATACCTTGACTAATTCAATTCGAAACATTTTTATTAACGAATAAAACATAGGAAAACTAAAGGGGAAAATAATTGCGAAAGACGGGGGAAAGTCGACTTTTGTTGTGGGTTCTGGAGAATTGCTGGACACCAGGGGGGTGGGGTGAGCCACGGTGATGATTGAAAGTCACCGAGTACTTTAGTACTCTTGTTGTTGGAGTTGTGTTGTATTGACCGACACTAAACTCTTGGGTTTTGAAAGTGGGTTTTGAGCTAAACACTTGCGTTGGGAGGACGATTCGATGTTTGGCTAACCATATTGCATCATGCATCATTTGGGGTTTGTACAATCGATAGATTGGGCTCCAGTGAAGAACGGGAATGCTTCACGAAGGTTGGGGATTGCCTTCATCGAAGAACACCTGGGTGTATCTTCGGCATAGCGGGCAGAGTGGCACGACCTAGGGTGGTTGGGGCTGATCCGACTATGCATGGGTTTGTAAGTGACACCCGAGCGGAAATGGTTAAACACTAGGCCGGTGTTAGGACTGACTCGAAGGTGCCCATCCCACTTAAACTATCCGGATCATATTGAATTGCATTTCACGCATACATTCACTCTGACTGGAATTGTGTGCTATTTGAATTATTGAAGCATTGGTAGAGCCAATAACATGCTAGGATTATTTACACATATATATATATATATATATATATATATATATATCAACATATATATCTATACCCCAATCACATGTTGAGTGTATAATTACTTATTTCCGTGAGTTGACCCTAGCGCCTTGGCTTTGGTTTCATGTTTGTGTTTGGGCGGTCGGCCTGCTGCCAGATGTCGATGGCGGACTGGTTTTCGATGGTCTCTACCTCGGGGGGGATCAGGTATGAGTTGGTGGACCGTCATGCCCCCACCGCTTGGGTGATCGATGTTGCGGGTCATCGAGCGACGTACCGGGGAAGGGTCATGGAGGACCGGACAGACGAGCGTGGATGTTTGACGAGAGGAGTACTACGACGCATGGAGCTGAGCTTTGACTTGCCGCCTACAGTTCGTTGTGGACCAGGTACTGGTCGAGGACCACCTGCACCACCTCCGACTTCATCTTCTTCCGATGACGAGGACCCAGCTGAGATCGAGGTTGATGTTGCTACACCTGTTGCGCCACCTCCTGCTACTGCTATCGATCCTACCGACGTGGCGTCGTCCTCGAGGCTTGTGCATCCGAAGAGGGAGTCTGTTGTTCCATCTGCTTCACGTCGTTTTCCTTTTACTCCACCGCGCGGCTACCGTGTGGATCCCCTGGTTCGGGTGGTGGAGGAGGATGTTCTTACTGGAGAGGTGGATGTTGAGACGGGCTTGACTAGGACGGTGCGCATGACAGCTAGGAGGGAGGTTGTGGACTTGGACACCGAGATGATCACGGTGTATTCCGACTCGGACTCCGACAGTAGTGTGGACAGCTACTCGCCGAGCGACGAGGGAGAGGAGGAGGAGCTATGAGCGGTACTGGGAGGGTAGGTTAGGCAGCGTCATATTTTGTGTAGAGCTCTGATTCGTCTTACTTTTGGGACAGGGTAGGTTCCCGATGCATGGGTTTTTGTTTGGTTCTTTTGATGAGGAATCACAGAGAGTCTGTCGGATTATAGGGGTCTTTTGTTAAGGTCATTTTTGGAGCCGACTTTCTCTTGGATGATTGTATTTATGATCTTTTTACATACACTACTGGTTCTGTACATATTTGCCTGCGGGCATACTACTTTGAGGTCACTGCGAGTGTGTAACACCCCGATTTCGGTGGCGCTACTTTAGTAACCAAAAATAAAACTAATGCGGAAAAACGTGAATATTTTTTTTTTCGATGATATAAACAAGACTGAAATAAATATAACGCAATTGCGAAAGATAGCAAAACTAATACACAATATATATTACAGCCCCCGCTGTAAGTAGCAACCTCGTCACGAGTAACCTCCAGTGACGGAAAGAGAAAGATGTAACGCCCGTAGGCAATATGTACAAACCAAATATAAAGGTGAAGTGTCCGCAACACCATCCCTCAAAACTGAGAATAAGCTGACCCAATGGCCTGAAATAAGACCTCCTAAGTCCAACCAACTCTCTGTGATTCCCGTAAGGAAACCACACAAAAAGCTATAGGTGGGAAACTACCCTGTCCCAAAGGAAACAAATGACAGTCAGAGCTAAGACTCTACTCCTACACTAATCCTATCTCGAGGAGCTCATACCACCACTAAAAACCTACATGCTAGCATGATCGTCGTCTGAATCCGAATCCAGAACGACCAAGTCTATATACACTACCCGTCCTCCTCTCGCCACAGCAATACGCTCCGGTGCTGGACTCACGGGCTTAGGGCCCGATCCATGATCATCTGTAACAGCAACGGTGGGTGAACTGGACTCTGCCGAAGGCACTCCCACTGGCTCCTCCTCTGAGGAATCCTCCTCATCCGAAGATAACGGTGGCGGTGGTTGTCCTCCTGCTCCTGGTCCGCAATGCACACCGGGTGGCAAGTTGAAACTGACGGTGCATCTCCGCAGCACTCCTGACGTCAAGACTCCTACCCTATCTACATGGTCCTCCATAATCCGCCCCGAGTACGTCGCACGATGGCTAGCGGGGTCTACCACCCACGAACCGGGGTCGTCCTGGTCAATCATCTCGTATCTAATCCCCCCCGAAGGGTGGACCATTGTGAACCAGTCCGCAATGGACATCTGACAAAGGCGTTGTCCGCCAAAACACACACAGAAGACACGAGGGTCAACTCCAAAGAATTATATAATTAATATCACCAATAGATACAGATAAGAAATAACCACTTAGGCTTATAGCTAGGGATAACATCCTAGGGTTGCATATTCAACAAAGAACATAATCGACAATAATAACACTTAACATGTTCCAAGTAGGATTAACAAGTAGCAATCACACTCAGCAACTAAGTCAGTATGCATGTTGTATGAAATGATATGACGGTTAACCCAGTTAACCAAATGCATTCCGGAACGGATGGACATCAAACGGATCATCCCTAACACCAGCCACGGTTGGACCATTTCGGCCCGCGTGCCTCTTACTCCAACAACAACGGTAGTCAGATTAGTCGTAACCCGTAGGTCTGCCATTTCGGTCAGCTACAAGAGTCGTCTACAAACGCTCTTACACGGAAATCCGGGTCTTATGACCATTTTGGAATCCGACGAGGTCCAGAGTACGTCCTATGTTAATACCTCATTAATGTTGCATGAATGCAGGATGATTAGTCAAACAACGTCTCCGATCTCACTCGACACGTCGCCACGTGTTCTAGCTAAATTAATGTCTCTAAAAGCTTACCCTAAGGTAACAGTCGATTCTGCGACAAAAGACACATCTTTCACAACACACATTCTCTCATGATAATCTCCAAATCATCCGACACATCTCCATCCGATGGTCAAAACTGCTCAACGAGCAAGAGTATCAACATACTCGGAAACTATCAATTTCCCGGCTTATCCCTCGAATAGCCCAACAACACAACTGCTCCAACAACACAAGAGTATCAACATACTCAAAACTTCTCAACTTCCTCAACACTTGGATCCGACGACACTTCTCGTTTTCCAAAACTAAGATATGCATCCTAAGCTTCCTTTCGAGTTTAATATCATTATTTGAAGATTTAGAGGTTGTTTTAATGTCTTATGAGTTTTCTTTACAAAATAATATCCTTTTAGTCTTATCGCAAATCCTATAAGTTCTCGGGATCTCCTAATCCCCAAATGACACCAGAGAATGTCTCGATCCATGAAACACCATAACGAGGCCCGAATCTCATTCGTCCTATCAAACTTTCTCAAAACTCTCAAAATAAAATCGGCATGACCTGCCCGCTATTCTCACTACTCAGAATCACAGATTTTGTAAGACCCAAGTTTTTGAGTTTAGAGTAAGTGAATAAAATCCTATTCACGATTAGGGTTGATGTATCGTGAAGGGAAACCTGAACTAGAGTTTACCAAATGAAATAAATTTATGAAGGAGAAAGTTCAGGAAAAGTCTAAGGATTGTACCAGAATCGATAAAAGGTATGGCACGATCGATATACGCTTAAACCTAGGATATAGCTAGTTTTCACTTAAAGTCACGATGGAAATTAATTCCAAAAATCTTCAGAGAAATGTTAGAACTTCTCTTATTCATTGTATGACAATCGTTTCAAGGTGAAACCCTAGTATATAGCTAGTTTTCACTTAAAGTCACGATGGAAATTAATTCCAAAAATCTTCAGAGAAATGTTAGAACTTCTCTTATTCATTGTATGAAAATCGTTTCAAGGCGAAACCCTAGAATCTACGAACGTCCGATTCCAACCCTCGGAAGTTTGCCGAAACTGAAACCCTGGTATTTTAAAACCCTAAAATCAACCGACAATGAAGACTTTTTCTATTCGGAACATCAAATGAAGATTCCACACGCATGCACCCATTTCTCTTGATGATTTCAATCTTTCTTCAGAAGGAAGTTTTCTATTCCGACATTCGATGCAAAAAGTAACTTATCGGGTAAAATAGTTTTACACCGACTTTGCATTAGTCACCTAAAATACAAGGAAGCCTCTGTTGAGTTTTGGATTTATGTCGCCAAAACCTATCTTAGAATTCATGGAGAATGAAGCCGGAAAAATCAGATTCGCGAAACTTTCTTTTTCCCGCGTTTTTCCAACCTCTATATATAGCATTAAAAACAAGCCTCGAAAACCAAAAATCATACCGATATTTCTTTGAAGAATTAGAAGATTCAGCGGGGAGAATATCGTGTCTAGAATACATTGGAATCAGTAGGAAGAATCGGAAATCACTCTCATATTTTTATCTTAACTCTATGAGCTAAATCCTCCGATATCTAAACAAATCTGTACCGGTTTACAAAATATCTTCTCAAAATATCTATTCATCCTTATCCAATCTTTGATAAATATCTATTCATACTTATCCAATCTTGATAAATATCTATTCATACTTATCCGATCCTTGATAAATATCTTCCATTTCATTCCCTATATATATGTTGAAGCTTGAAACAAAATCTCACCCAAAAACATACACACAACCCGCGGCTTGGAGAGAAGAAGGAGGAGGAGAGCTTTTTGCCGATTCTTGTCTGATCGTCCCACAGTTCGTTGCTACGCGTAGGCCTCAAGGTACTGATGCTAATCCTTTATTCTGATCGTAAATTCTACCGCTTTTATCTATGCTTTTCTATGCTCTAAGTTTTGAGTTTTTTTCAAAACTATGCAAATAACTTCATCTTTCTATCTAAACTTATTCCCTGCATGCCCCTGAGCATGTTTGGCGGATTACATTTCGCCGATTCTCGCCGAATTGCCGCCGACTGAGCTTAGCGTTAGTAAGATTAGTCGTCATAATCATCGTTAGTATCAACCCCATCTAATTTGTTTTTCGAAACTCTGATTTTGAAATTCTGTGCTGAAAATAATGACCAAAATACCCCTGTGACAGTTTTCGATCCGATAATTTTTCCGAGTTTAGATTAACCTTAGTTACGACTAATAATAGCATAGGAACCAAGTTTGATCAAAGAAAAATCGAACCCCACAATTACCAATAGTGGCCGAGCACTCTAAGGGGGGAAGGGGAAAATTCCTTTTTCGAAAACTTGTCCTTTCGCGCTAGATTATCGTACCTCGGAGTATATGCTACTTCGTGTAACCTTAGTAAGCATTGATTGCTGAGTTTCTGATAGATTCTGAGGGAATTCTGTGGTTTTTACTCTAAAGGTTCTTTTGAGGAATTTCCCGAAGAACAAGGAGCTGATTGTGAATGAGCGTTTGAAGAGAACCCTGGAAATTGGCTAAGGTGAGGGCTACTCTCTGAATTACTAGATAATGTTATAGGTGTCGACGAATTCTACTTGATTTATGTGTTATGCACTTAATTGCTAAATGTCTGAAATAATTTCTGAGGCTTCGGCCGAGCTTGTTGATTTCATGATGCCTTGATATTGTGTGCTAAATGATTCACATGTTATGTGCTAAATGGTTAATTTAGGATGTGTTGATGCATGGATTATGATTGTTGTATTGTGCTAATTTAACTATGCTATTGCACATATATCTGTGGTACTGAAGAGTGAGGATAACGGGCAAGTCATGCCGATTTTTATGAGAGTTTTGAGGAAGTTTGACGGGACGAACTGAGTTCGGGCCTTATTATGGTTATGATGGATCGAGACTTTCTCGGGGAATTAATTGGGATATTTGGATGTTAAAAAAAACTCATAAGATTTGCGATAAGATTAAAAGGATATTATTTTGTAAAGAAAACTCATAAGACATTAAACAACCTTGAAACCTTTTAATAATGATAACAAACTCGAAAGGAAGCTTAGGATTCAAATCTTAGTTTTGGAAAGCGAGAAGTGTCGTCGGATCCAAGTGTTGAGGAGATTGGTAAGTTCTGAGTATGTTGTTACTCCTTCGCTCGTTGAGCAGTTTGTTTAGCCACCCAAGGGATGAGCCGAGAAGCTTCATTGAGGCGTGAGACCTTGTGAATGCGGGATACTCCACTGAGGCGTGAGACCTTGTGGAAAGCATGGATCTTCACTAAGGCGTGAGACCTCGTGAACAGCATGAAGCTTCACTGAGGCGTGAGACCTTGTGAATGCGGGATACTCCACTGAGGCGTGAGACCTTGTGGAAAGCATGGATCTTCACTGAGGCGTGAGACCTCGTGAACAGCATGAAACTTCACAGAAGCGTGAGACTTCGTGCAAGTGTGTAAATTCACTGGGGCGTGAGACCCCGTGAAAGCATAAAACTTCACTGAAGCGTGAGACTTTGTGAATGTGTGAGACTCCACTGAAGCGTGAGACTTCGTGAGAGCATTGATGACTCGAAGAGTTATCGTGAGTGGTTGCACTCATTTTATGATTATTGTATTTTGTCGCAGAATCGACTTTTACCTTAGGGTATTCTTTATAGAGACATTAAGTTAGCTAGAACACGTGGCGACGTGTCGAGTGAGGTCAGAGACGTTGTTTGGCTAATCACATTGCATTCATGCACACATAGGAGGTTAATACACGGCGTGATTACCGGACCTTCGTCGGATTCCAAAATGGTCATAAGACCCGGATTTCCGTGTAAGAGCGTTTGTAGACGACTCTTGTAGCAGACCGAAATGGCAGACCTTCGGGTTTACTGCTGATCTGACTACCGTTGTTGTTGGAGTAAGAGGCACGCGAGCAGAAATGGTCCCACCGTTGCTGGTGCTAGGATTGATCCGTTTGATGCCCATCCGTTCCGGAATGCATTTGGTAAACTGGGTTAACCGTCATATCATTCCATGCAACATGCATACTGACTTAGTTGCTGAGTGTGATTGATAAATGATAATCCTATTTGATGTATGCTATTTGTTATTACTGTCTTTTATATTCATTATGGATTATGAAACCCTAGGATGTTATCCCTAGCTATAAGCCTAAGTGGCTATTCTATTATCTGTATCTATCGGTGCTATTATTTACATAATTCTTTGGAGTTGACCCTCGCGTCTTCTGTGTGTGCTTTGGCGGACTACGCCCTTTGTCAGATGTCTTAGGCGGGCTGGTTCACGACGGTTCACCCTTCGGGGGGAACTAGGGTCGAGATGCTGGAACCGGAGCGCATCGCGGTAGCGAGAGGAGGACAGATGGTGTACATAGACTAGGTCGTTCTGAATTCAGATTCGGACGACGATCATGCTAGCATGTAGGTTTTAGTGCTGGTGTGAGCTCCTCGATATGGGATTAGTGTAGGAGTAGAGTCATAGCTCTGACCGTCATTGTTTTCTTTTGGGAACAGGGTAGTTTCCCGCCGATAGCTTTTTGTGTGGTTTCTCTACGGGAATCACAGAGAGTTGGTTGGGCTAGGAGGTCTTGTTTTAGGCCGTTTGGGCTGACTCATTCTTATTTTGAGGGACAGTGTTGCAGACACTTGACCTTTCTTTTGGTCTGTACATTTTGCCTACGGGCGTTACCTTTCTACTACTTTCCGTCACTGGAGGTTACTCGTGACGAGGTTTTGGTACTACAGCGGGGGGCTGTAATTATTATTGTATATTAGTTCTGTTGATTTCGCATTTGGGTTTTATTTAATCCAGTCTTTGATGGTATTATCAAAAAAAAAAATATATACACGTTTTCCGCATTAAGTTTATTTTTGTTACTAAAGTGACGCCACCGAAATCGGGGTGTTACAGATTTCATTGCAAAAGCATAATTAATTCAGCACAATCAACCAACATGTCATATATCAACATATTATACAATAACCACGTAGCACTTAGCATATAAAGCATGCATCACACATACTAGATTACCCACTTAACACTTAGCATGTAATTCACTCTAAAAAACTTTCAGTAGATGAATCATCTACATTGTCAGCCGAAGCCTCAGAAAACATTTTTCCAATCAACCACAAACAAGTGCATAAACAGTAAATCAATGTCGAAAGCATCGACCCTAAGCATTAACTAAAGATTCAGTGAGAAGCCCTCACCTGAAGATTCTCGAGGGTGATCTTCTAACACTTCTTCACAGTCAAAACCTTGTTCCTCAGGGAAATCCTCAAAAGCACCTTCAAAGTAAAACCACAGAATTCTATCAAAATCTATCGGAAACTAAGCTATCAATACTCACTAAGGTTACACGAAGTAGTACATACTCCGAGGCACGATAATCTAGCGCGAAAGGACAAGTTTTTGAAAAAGGAATTTTCCCCCTCCCCCCTTAGGGTGCTCGACCACTTTGGTTAATTAGGTGGGTCGATTTTTCTTCGATCAAACTTGGTTCCTATGCTATCATTAGCCGTAACTAAGGGTATTCTAAACTCGGAAAAATTATCGGATCAAAAACTATCGCAGGGGTATTTTGGTCAATATTTTTAGCTCAGAAATTCAAAACTGAAATTTCAAAAAGCAAATTGGATGGGGACGTCACCAACGACGTTTATGACAACTAATCCGACTAGCACTAAGCTAAGGCGATAGTTTTCAGCCCAAAGGACGAAGCTTTGCCCCAAAATGGGTATTTTCACCAGAATTGAAACTCGACGGTAGTTTTTCGAGAATCGGCGAGGTATTATTAGCTAAACATACTCAGGAGAACGTAGGGAAGATGTTTAGAATCAAAAATGAAGTATTCAGGATAGTTTTGCAAAAACCTCAAAACTATGAGCACAGAAAGACATAGAGAAAAGCTATGGAAAAAGCGATCAAAGGTAAGGATTAGCGACTATACCTCGGCACCTTGAAGTAGCAACTGTTTAATCGACGATCAAGCAAGAAATGAAGAAAATCTCTTCTTCCTCTTCCTTCAATGGAGCTCGCGGCCTTGGAGAGAAAATGGAGGAGTTTTTGTGATTTTTCTCACCTTTCTTCCTATATATAGAGGTTGGCAAAACGCGGTAAAATGAAAGTTTCGCGAATCTGATTTTTCCGGCTTCATTCTCCGTGAATTCTAAGATAGGTTTTGGCGAAAGAATTCCAAAACTAAAAAGAGGTCTCCTTGTATTTTTGGTAACTAATGCAAAGTCGGTGTAAAACTATTTTACCCGATAAGTTGCTTTTTGCATCGAATGTCGGAATAGAAAACTTCCTTCTGAAGAAAGATTGAAATCATCAAAAGAAATGGGTGTACGCGTGTAGAATATTAATTTGAAGCTCTGAATAGAAAAAGTCTTCATTGTCGGTTGATTCTAGGGTTTTTTGTACTATCAGGGATTTGGTTTCGGCAAACTTCCGATGATTGGAATCGGACGTTCGTAGATCCTAGAGTTTCGCCTCGAAATGATTGTTATATATGGAATAAGAGAAGTTCTAACATTTCTCTGAAGATTTTTGGAATTAGCTTCCATCGTGCCTATAAGTGAAAACTAGCTATTTACTAGGGTTTCTGACCTAGGTTTAAGCGTAAAACGATCGTGCTATAACTTTTATCGATCATGATGCAATCCTTAGACTTCATGAAATCGGGGTGTTACATTGTGGTATCAGAGCTTAGTTGAGTCTTTCGGGAGTCTTTGGGGATTAGGTCTTCTGTGCAAGGTTGTGTGACTCTGCAAGGAGTGAAAATTGATTGTCTGCAGAACGATTATTCGTTCTAATTGATTGCATTGTTACTTAATCATATGGAATAGTTTCGGTGCTATCATACGATTAGGACTAACAGTTTCCTTGGGGTAACAGACGATGGTGAACACGAATCAACTAGCGGAGATGATGGCCACTATGGCCCAGGCGATGACTAATCAAGCGAATGACAATGCTCAGAGGCGTGCTGCGGAAGATGCGCGTGATCAACACCAGCGTCAGAGGGAGGTGACTCTGGATCAGAACAAGGGGTTGAATGATTTCAGGAGACAGGATCCACCTAAGTTTTCGGGAGGTACTGACCCGGACAAAGCGGATCTCTGGATTGAAGAAATAGAGAAGATCTTTGGTGTGCTACAGACTGCTGAGGGAGCCAAGGTGGGGATGGCAACCTTTCTGCTGTTGGGTGATGCTGAGTACTGGTGGAGAGGTGCCAGAGGGATAATGGAAGCAAACCATGTTGAGTTGAACTGGAATTCTTTTCGTACTGCTTTTCTGGAGAAGTATTTTCCTGACAGTGCTCGTGACGAGCGTGAATCACAGTTTCTGACTCTTCGACAAGGGAGCATGACTATTCCGAAATATACTGCCAAGTTGATGAGCCTTATATGTGCAAGCGCTTTGTGAGGGGATTGAGAGCTGATATTGAGGACTCGGTGAGACCGTTGGGGATCATGAGATTTCAAGCATTGGTTGAGAAAGCAACAGAGGTGGAGTTGATGAAGAATAAAAGATTGAACAGGGCTGGAGCAGGAGGACCAGTGAGGTCGACACCACAGAATTTTCAAGGAAGAGGAAGGTTTCAGGCGAGGAAGCCGTATCAACGTCCTGCGGGGAGAGGGTTTACCCCAGGATCTTACAAGCCGATGGCTGCTGCTGCTACTTCTGGAGGGTCAGGAAACCGTACCCCAAACCGTGATGTGACCTGTTTCAGATGTGGAGCGGTCGGGCACTATGCAAACAGTTGCACGATGCCACCAAGATGCTACAACTGCAATCGACCCGGGCATCTGGCTGTGGATTGCAAGGCACCGAAGGTTGAACCGTCTGTGAATGCTGCTAGTGGAAAGCGCCCAGCTGCGAGGGGAAGAGTGTATACAATGGATGGCGAAAAGCTGAAGGAGTGGATGGCTTGATCAGAGGGGAATGTGAAATCGACGGTAATCTTCTAACTGTACTCTTTGATTCTGGTGTAACTCATTCTTTTGTCTCTAAGGATTGCGTATCAAGACTGAATCTGCCTATTACTGCTTTGAGTTTTGATCTTATGGTAACTACACCTGCTAGGACCCTAATTGCTAATGTCGCATGCATGCACTGTTCAGTAGTATATAGAGATAGAACTTTTCATGCTAATCTAGTATGTTTACCCCTTAAAAACCTAGATGTAATCCTAGGGATGGATTGGTTATCCCACTACCATTGTCTTTTGGACTGTAGTCGAAAGAAAGTGGTGTTCCCAGACTCGGATCTCTTCGAGTATCTTTCTACTAACCACATTAGTGCATCATTGAGCGAGGGCACTCAGAAGTACTTTTCATTGCTAAGTCTGGAGGGAAAGAAGGATTCGGATGTTCATGGTATTATGGTGGTTCGAGACTTTGCTGATGTTTTTCCTAGAGATGTACCTGGACTACCGCCAGTACGCGATGTAGAGTTTGTGATCGACATTGTACCTGGAACCGGACCGATTTTGATTGCACCTTACCGTATGGCACCTGCAGAGTTAGTAGAGTTGAAATCTCAGTTGGAGGATCTTTCAGCAAAAGGATTCATTCGACCAAGTGTTTCACCGTGGGGAGCACCAGTGCTTTTAGTCAAGAAGAAAGACGGGAAGTCGAGATTATGTGTGGACTATCGACAACTGAACAAGACGACGATCAAGAACAGATACCCGTTGCCGAGGATAGATGATTTGATGGATCAATTACGAGGGGCGGCCGTATTTTCCAAGATAGACTTGAAGTCAGGCTATCATCAGATCAGAGTGAAGACTGAGGATATACCGAAGACTGCTTTCAGAACACGCTACAGACACTACGAGTACCTAGTGATGCCGTTTGGAGTGACAAATGCACCTGCTGTTTTCATGGATTACATGAACCGCATCTTTAATGAATTCTTAGATCGGTTTGTGGTGATGTTTATTGATGACATACTGATCTATTCGAAGGACGCGAAGGAACATGAAAACATTTGCGCCAAGTTTTACAAGTGCTGAGAGAGAAAAAGCTGTATGCTAACCCTTCCAAGTGTGAATTCTGGCTGGAGGAAGTCAATTTCTTAGGCCATGTTATCTCAAAGGAAGGCATAGCTGCGGATCCAGCAAAAGTAGAGAGTGTTTTGGCTTGGGAGCAACCGAAGACAGTGACAGAGATCAGAAGTTTTGTGGGTTTAGCCGGATATTATAGACGCTTCATCGAGGGATTTGCTAAGATTGTTGGACCTTTGACTCAACTGACAAGGAAGGATCAACCTTTTGCATGGACTGAGGCGTGTGAATCAAGTTTTCAGACACTAAAGGAACGGTTGACGACGCCACCTGTGCTTATTTTGCCACAACCGGAGGAACCTTATGAGGTTTACTGTGATGCTTCGCATCAAGGCTTGGGATGTGTACTGATGCAACATCGGAAAGTGGTGGCTTATGCTTCGAGACAGTTGAAGACTCACGAGAAGAACGACCCGACTCATCTAATCGAGCCAGACAACGTTGAACTGAAGGATGATTTGACCTTTGAGGCACCGCCAGTGAATATTGGGGATAGAAGAGTGAAACAGCTGAGAGGGAAGCAGATTGCGTTAGTGAAAGTGATATGGAACAACGATACAGGAGACGCTACATGGGAATTGGAAGACAAGATCAAGGAACTGTATCCCGGACTTTTCGCAGAACTCTGAGTTTCGAGGACGAAACTTTCATTTTGGAGGGGAGTATTGTAAGACCTGGATTTACAGAACAAGTTTAATTTCCGACTCACGCGTAGGATCATTGAGGATTGTTTCATAGTCGTTTTAGGAGTTAGTGCGAGTTGTCTGCACACCTGCCTTATGGCGAGAGTGTCCAAAATAGGCTAATTTCGCTTTTAAAGCAACGTTTAAGTGAGATTTCAAATCCTTGGGAAAATAAGAAGTTCTCTTTATTTTTCCTTCGACCAGTGCTTCATTTCGAAACCCTGGACTGTACGCACGATAGTATTCACTTCTCAGAAGTCCGACGACACCAATTTCTTTGCTTCAAAACCCTAAATTCAATCACTGAATGAAGACTTTTTCTATTCGGAGCTTTTAACGAAGTTTCCGTCCGCGTTGCCAGATTTGTTTCGATTTTTCCAATCTTTCTTCAGAACGAAGTTTTGTCGTCTGACCTTCACAGCAAAAAGTAGTTTTTCGGGACAGATTAACTTACACCGCTTTTGGGATTTTAGAGATCGTTTTTCCCAAATGTTAGAGATTTGTTTTGAGTTCTGGAATTCTGTCGCCAGAATCTCTCTTAGAATTCACCGATGAATGTGCTACAAAAATCGGAATCGCGAAATTTTCATTTTCCCGCGATTTCACCTTCCTATAAATAGTTGAAAAATCAAAATATCTTCACATTTTCTACTCTTGAGGCCGCGAGTTGAGGAGAGAAAGGAGGAAGGAAGATTTTCGCCGAAACTTGACCGATCTTCGAGCTGTTTGTCCCTACTTCAAGGTATCGAGGTAACTAGCTTAATTCTTACCTCTGATCATCGTTTCTACTACGTTTCTATATCTCTTTCTGTGCTCAAAGTTTCGAGCTTTTCGTAAAACTATCCGTTTTTCTTGATTTTTCGCTTGGGATATCTTCTGTACTTACCCAAGAGCCTAGAACACTCGCCGATATTCGCCGATTTTGATCGAGTTGCCAAGGATCTGAAAAACTGATTCAAAACCCTTTTTGCGCACATTTAGAAACTTTAATGTCGAAAAGTCACAATCCGACTTCGTGCCTTTAAGATTAGTTGTTACAAATGTCGTTAGGAACATCGCTGTCAAATTTGTTTTCCGAAGTTTTAACTTTGAGGTTTTGAGCTTTTATTTTGGACCAAAACGCCCCTGAATAGCCGTATTTCGATCCGATCGTCCGAAAATTTTCCGACAGTTTCTTTGCCTTAGTTTTACCCTAAAACTACCTTGTAATCAGATTTGATCGAAGAAAAATCGACCCCCCTAATTGTGCATAGTGGCCGAGAGCATGGTTGTGTGGGGGGGGGGAGTTTTTCGTTTTCGAAAACTTGTCTTTTCGTACTCGATTGTTGTATTCTGAAGCTTTAATGCTTTGTCTATCATTAATGAGTTGTATTGTGATCGAGCTAATCGATTTTGTTGGATTTCTGCTTTGTTTTCTCCGAGGTTCAGTTGAAGGAACTTTGGGTTTTTTCAGAGCAATTGTGTGAAGGAAACTTAGACCACGAGGCTGGAACAACTCGAGGTTAGGGCAACTTACCTATTAGCTAAGACTGCATGATAGGCGTCGATAAATTCGACTTATGCTTTACTTTGATATTGATTATGATGATGAATTAATGTTATGATGTTTTCCATAACTTATGATATTGAGATGTTGTTGAATTGTGCGTTTTGACGCGACTTCGGAGTGGGGAATCACTGAACTGGTTATGGTTGATGTTTCGGGTTGGGGAAACAACCCTAGGCAAGTTCAAACGTGGGGTTTGTGACTTAGCCATTTGTTTGTTTACTCAGACTTTCCCCGGGAACTGCTTTTGGTGGGTTTTTGGAAAACTTAGAAAGAAAATAGAATTTTGAAAACTAGAGACTTTGGAAACATAGACTTCGAGAAATAAACTCATACCTTGACTAATTCAATTCGAAACATTTTTATTAACGAATAAAACATAGGAAAACTAAAGGAGAAAATAATTGCGAAAGACGGGGGAAAGTCGACTTTTGTTGTGGGTTCTGGAGAATTGCTGGACACCAGGGGGGGTGAGCCTCGGTGATGATTGAAAGTCACCGAGTACTTTAGTACTCTTGTTGTTGGAGTTGTGTTGTATTGACCGACACTAAACTCTTGGGTTTTGAAAGTGGGTTTTGAGCTAAACACTTGCGTTGGGAGGACGATTCGATGTTTGGCTAACCATATTGCATCATGCATCATTTGGGGTTTGTACAATCGAAAGATTGGGCTCCAGTGAAGAACGGGAATGCTTCACGAAGGTTGGGGATTGCCTTCATCGAAGAACACCTGGGTGTATCTTCGGCATAGCGGGCAGAGTGGCACGACCTAGGGTGGTTGGGGCTGATCCGACTATGCATGGGTTTGTAAGTGACACCCGAGCGGAAATGGTTAAACACTAGGCCGGTGTTAGGACTGACTCGAAGGTGTCCATCCCACTTGAACTATCCGGATCATATTGAATTGCATTTCACGCATACATTCACTCTGACTGGAATTGTGTGCTATTTGAATTATTGAAGCATTGTTACAGCCAATAACATGCTAGGATTATTTACATATATATATATATATCAACATATATATCTATACCCCAATCACATGTTGAGTGTATAATTACTTATTTCCGTGAGTTGACCCTAGCGCCTTGGCTTTGGTTTCATGTTTGTATTTGGGCGGTCGGCCTGCTGCCAGATGTCGATGGCGGACTGGTTTTCGATGGTCTCTCCCTCGGGGGGGGGGATCAGGTATGAGTTGGTTGACCGTCATGCCCCCACCGCTTGGGTAATCGATGTTGCGGGTCATCGAGCGACGTACCGGGGAAGGGTCATGGAGGACCGGACAGACGAGCGTGGACGTTTGACGAGAGGAGTGCTACGACGCATGGAGCTGAGCTTTGACATGCCACCTACAGTTCGCTGTGGACCAGGTACTGGTCGAGGACCACCTGCACCACCTCCGACTTCATCTTCTTCCGATGACGAGGACCCAGCTGAGATCGAGGTTGATGTTGCTACACCTGTTGCGCCACCTCCTGCTACTGCTATCGATCCTACCGACGTGGCGTCGTCCTCGAGGCTCGTGCAGCCGAAGAGGGAGTCTGTTGTTCCATCTGCCTCACGTCGTTTTCCTTTTACTCCACCGCGCGCCTATCGTGTGGATCCCCTGGTTCGGGTGGTGGAGGAGGATGTTCTTACTGGAGAGGTGGATGTTGAGACGGGCTTGACTAGGACGATGCGCAGGACAGTTAGGAGGGAGGTTGTGGACTTGGACACCGAGATGATCACGGTGGATTCCGACTCGGACTCCGACAGCAGTGGGGACAGCTACTCGTCGAGCGACGAGGGAGAGGAGGAGGAGCTATGAGCGGTACTGGGAGCGTAGGTTAGGCAGCGTCATATTTTGTGTAGAGCTCTGATTCGTCTTACTTTTGGGACAGGGTAGGTTCCCGATGCATGGCTTTTTGTGTGGTTCTTTTGATGAGGAATCACAGAGAGTCTGTCGGATTATAGGGGTCTTTTGTTGAGGCCATTTTTGGAGCCGACTTTCTCTTGGATGACTGTATTTATGATCTTTTTACTTACACTACTGGTTCTGTACATATTTGCCTGCGGGCATACTACTTTGAGGTCACTGCGAGTGCGCGTGACATGGGAGTGCAGCTGAGGCTGTACCTGTATATATGTTGTATATCGGTTAGTTTTGCTGTTGGGTTATGTCTTTATTTTCTATCGCTTTATTTTTTTAGGAATCAAACGAAAAAAAATACCGGTTTTTCGCGTAAAGTTTATTTTTAGTTACTAAAGTAACACCCGTAAATCGGAGTGTTACAGATTTCAAGGCTATAGACTTCTTCTTCTGATCCTGATGTTCAGAACGCTTCAGTTCATGACACTTCAGTATGCTTATGAGTTCTTCCAGACTCATTTGATCAACATCTCTTGTAAGCTCCAAAGAAGTTATTAGAGGCATCCAGCTTTCAGGAAGGCCTCTCAGAATTCTCATGACATGATCAGCTGTTGTGTAGCTCTTGTTGAGAGGTCTAATTCCAGCAATGAGTAGCTGAAATCTGGAGAACATGTCCTCAATGGACTCACTGGACTCCATTTGGAAGGATTCATACTTTCTGATTAAGGCCAACGCCTTTGATTCCTTCACCTTCTTGTTTCCTTCATGGGTCATCTTTAATGAATCAAAGATACCCTTAGCATACTCACTATCTGTGATCTTTTGATATCTTCGTAAGAGATAGCACTTAGAAGAATAGTTCAAGCTTTATGATGCAGTGAGTAAAGCTTCTTTTGTTCTACAGACATCTCTGATCTTGAGATCTTCTTGCCATCAGCATCAACTGGACGCTCGTAGCCATCCACTATAATATCCCAGAGATCTGTATCAAAGCCCATAAAGAAGCTTTCAATCCTGTCTTTCCAGTATTCAAATCTTAGCCCATCAAACATAGGAGGCTTTGCACTGTAGACATCTTTTTGCGTTTCAATGGTGGCAGCCATTTTAGTTTTTCACACCGGCCCGGATCACTGAACACTGTTAGGTGTGGTAATCAGAAATTGCGCTCTGATACCAATTGAAGGTATGAAAAACGATAGAAAGGGGGGTTTGAATAGCGTTTTACAACTAAAAACTCAACCCACTTGAGATTTAAATAAATATCTTCGAACACCAAAGATAAGAGTGCAGAGATAAGAGATAAGGAAAGCACACAAATGATTTTATCCTGGTTCACTTGATAAATCTCTCAAGCTAGTCCAGTCCACCCGCTAAAGTGATTTCTTCCTTCTTAGAATGAAGGCAATCCACTAATCAGAGTTTTGTTACAACTGCACTTGCTACCTGCAAAGTTACTAACAATACACAGACTTAGCTAACACTAAGATTCACTTTCTTAGTCTTCTCTAGGATCCGATCAACCTTGATCTCCTAAAGGTAAATCAAACAGCTGTTTGAATGTATTGGGTTTACAAATAAGTGCTTCTTCAAAAGCTGATAGTAAACGCACTTAGTTCTATTTGAAAAAAGATTGCTAAGAAGATTTGAAATATTTCTTGCGCGTGATAAGGTTATTTCTTCAACAGCATCTTTCAATCTTCAGCCTCTTTATATACTCCAAGGATTAGGGTTTGAACATTGCATGAAGATGCTACCGTTGGAGGGCAGATCTGGAATTTCCAAGTTCTGCTATGGCTGAATCAGTTAGGTAGGGTCGTCAGGAATGGTACAATTGCTTTTGTACTTTGGATAGCGACATGACCTTCAACCTTATTGACTTCTGATCAGAGGATGCTTCATCTTGGAACTTGTGAAGCTTGATGATCAGAGTCAGTGGGAAGCTTGGATCCTCTGACCTTTGTACCTTCTGCTTCTAGACTCAGAGGAGAAGTACTTGGTCTTCAGAGCCAGCTTACTCCCGGACTTCAGAGTCTTCACTACTCAGCTTCTGATGCTTCAAAGCGTCTGATCCTTCAGAGCGTCTGATCCTTCAGAGCTTCTAGTGTGCAGAATCCATATCTGAGCTTTGTAATCTTCAGTTCTTCTGAAGCTTGATCTACTGTTTAGATTGAACATAGTGCGTGCGAGAGCGTTGCAGAGGTTACTCTTTGAGCATTGTGCTTCTGATTTTTGTGCGATAGGTCCAGAGTCTTGGCCTGTCATTTGAACACTCAGAAAACAACGTTAGAGTACCATAATTGTTCATACTTAATAGTTAACTTGTAATCATCAAAACATAGAGTTGTACTACTAGATCAAAACTTGATCTTACAAAGAGGTGGTTTTTTATGGGGTTTTCTATGGGGATTTATTTGTATGATGGGAGGGCCTTGTTCATGCACGTATATGATGCAATACCTCTGTTTTTTTTTTCAGTAGCTAAGTGATGCCATGATCCTTGATGTTTTCATGCTTAAAGTTGCTAAATGTGCTTTTTGTTGCCTAGGTTTTGTGTCGGTTATAAATTGTATCATAAGACTTGGACTTTTTACGGTATTTGCATGATGATATGTGTACTGGAAGTTGGCCTTGAATGTTGATCATGATAGATTAAAAAATTATGGAAAACCCTAGAGCCTAAAAGCTCACGGCCGAACCCACCATGTAGGGTTTCAGTGAAATTTTCTTGCCATCTTTTGTCCGTGAGACGGCTGGATAATTTTGCTACTGTTTTAGGTACTAATTTTATGATAACGATATTGATGATGTTATGAATGCTATCCATGTACCAAATTTTGTGATAAGAATTGCTCTTAAAGTTGCTATTTTATCGCTATCTCTGCAAGTCTTTCGAACATGAAGTAAGTAACATGATTTGATCTGAAATTGGTGCTGATTTGTCATGATGTATGCCTGCTGGACTTTGGCTTGGTTAATTGAAACGAAGAGAGCAAATTGTTTTGGAAAACCTTGGGTCAGCTTTGGCTCATGGCCGAACCCATGTTTGAGGGTACGGCGAAATTTTCTTGTTCTCCTCTTTGGGTTATGATATGTGTATGGTTGCTGAAATTTGTACAGTAGGAGTAAGGGTACGTGAACATGATGGGTGTGGGTACCTTATATGGAATGTGATAGTATGTTTGGCTTTTATGTTTTGGCGAATTGTTGGCTGAAATTTATTTACGAAGGTCGCTCATCCAGCTGTAATTCCTTCTGTTGTTTATTTTATCTGTATCGTTGAGTTTTGTTCGATGCATGTAATAAGATTCTAGGTTGACTATTAGAGCCCTAACAAAGAGAATTGAGACTTAATCGTTTGCAAGTAAAATGTAATGTAATTGGAACATAGGTCTAGTGATGACTATGGACCATGAGAACGATGGTACCGTTAGAGACAAACAGTTACTTGCACGTGAGGGTGTTTGTGGGTTGTATGGTGTGTCCCCACGTGATTTGGTTGACTGCGGTCACCTTGTGATCTTGTGGGTGTACGGTGTGTTCCCCACATGATCGAGGGTTGTACGGTGTGTCCCCTCCTAGAATTGTTCATCTGCGGATGATCGTGATTATGGCCATTGGTGTTGAGGTGGTTGTGTGAATGGTGAGGTCGTTAGCCTAACTGAACTTAGGTGACTGACTGTGATATAACATAAAAATTATGCTTATTATACCTTGTTATTTATGAGAATACATAAACATGTGAATGTTTCTATGAGAACATGTAATCTGACCCTGTTATTTGTTTATGTGTTTATTTGGGGGGGGGGGTAAATGGTGACCACCAAGATAGTGGAGACTATCGTGAGATGAGAGATTGTTCTAAGTAGGCCAGAGGAAGACCGGCTCTGGGAGACCGACGGTTCCGGAGTCCGGAGAGTCTACGTCGGCGATGCGGTGCTCTTAGGAAGGAACAGGATTGGGACGGTCGTGGAGAGTCAGATCCTTCAGGATGGGTCGGTTATGCTACCGCATCCTCCAGCTAGATTTCATGAGACTACAGTGGACGAGGAAGAGGAAGATCCTTCGGAGGACACTACAGTGGAGTCACGGTTGATCGAGGAGGAGGAGGCAGTGGAGCCTTCACCACCAGAAGCCAAGTCAGGAGTCTGTGCGCAGCGTATAACTGGGCGTCCAAATTGCTTTAGAGTGGGACCTCGGAAGAGCGTGATAAAGCTGGAGCAGTCTAAGAAGAGAGCGCGTGGAGAGGGAGCTGATGTTCCGGAGCGGGATCTGGATTAGAGTATTCCTTTCTGTGGGGCTGAGCATTCGTGTCGAACTATTTATCTTTCTTATTTCATTTTCCTTCGATGTACTTTGATGTAGGGCTTTAGCCCTAGGTTTATTAATGTACTTTGAGATTATGATTTCTTTTGATTACGAGTATTGTATTCGGAAATGCACGTCTTTTATTCCGCAAATTCGTTCATAAGTTTCAAGAGTTTTCGATAAAATGAATCTTTGTCATTAATGTTGGTTAATAATTGAACGACGAAAATTCCTAGTGAAAATACACGCGTTTGGTTTACTGTGTGAAACTCGAGAAATCGGGGCGTTACAGCTGCTTAGTACGCGGCGAGCCTGCACACGGCGATGCCTGCTCATCCTGGCTGTGTACGGGGAAAAAACGTAACTCTGCGCCAAATCCTTGCTATGTCGCTGTTGAGTCGGTTCCATCAGACTCCGTCGATGAACCAAATTGAATTGCAACTCACAAATCAAAGAATCTCTCCTTCAAACCACGATCCACGTAGTCTGGGAATCGTAATCTACCGGTCCCTACAGACGGCGCCAATGTTCTCGCCAAGAACATAGAGTCAAGGCATAGTGCCAAGAGTGTGTGGAATGTGATGTGAATTCTTAGAGAAAGAAGCTCTTAACTACCTAGAGAGTATAACTGAATTTCCAAGTTGTTATTGCACAAATGAGCGAAGAGTCATTTACAATTGGTAATCGTCCCCTATTTATAGATTTGGGGTTGGGCCTTCGTACCTTCTATCTATTCAAATGGGCAAGTTGGGCCTCGGGATGCAGGGCCCAAAGGACCTGGCTTCGTCCCGTTCCTAAGGTTGAGCCTCCTGGGCGAGGGACCCTGGGGCCTCGCCTAGTCCAACCGCCTGCAATTGTGTTGATTGTGCCCACTGGTGGTTCAAGATCTTTATTAAATGTTTCCTCTGCGCCCTTCTTCTTAGTGGTCAACGTCTCCTTCTTCTCTTTGCTCGGCGAGCGGCGACGATCTTCTCGTCGGCGATCATCTTGTTGGCGAGAATTCCTATGTATGTTTCCCTGTTGTCGCTCGCCGTTCCAACGTTCAGTACGATCATTCAATTGCGCGCGCCCTGCTCGGATGAGCCTCTCAAACTCATTCTTCAAAGTGAAACAACCTCCTGTGTCAAGCCCCGTTGATCGGTGGTACTCACACCACTTAGTCTTATCTAATTTTGGTCGTGGCGGGTCTGCTTCCCTTTCGCCCCCTTCAACTGCTTGCGTCGCCTTAACCTCACGGAGTAGCTCTGTTAGATGAGCACTTAGAATTTTTCCTGACTCCTCGCGCCGACGGGGGTCAGCCTGATGCCAGGGCCGGCGACGTTCAAAATTGTCCTTCTTTGGATACAAAGAGTCCCTCATTGTCTTTTCCGCTGCTCGAACCCTCCTGTCCCGCCTTTTACTCCCCTCAACCTTGTCTTTGCTCGACTTATCTTCTGGCGACGCGTCCCTTTGATCACCGTCCTTTTCCACCTTCGCTCTTCTCCGCTTGAAAGCGTCTTCTTCTTACTCAAGGATGTACGTGTTCGCCCGCGCGCGTACCTCTGCTATTGACTTGGCCGGCTTACGACTCAGTTTACTATTTAGCTTCCCAGGCTGTAAACCGTTCTTGAAGGCCCGGGCGCAGTCATTCGGCTCAGATTCCTCAATCTTTACCGACGCAGCACTGAATTGTTTCACGTATTGTTTTAGAGTCTCTCCTTCAGACTGACGCACGTTGTACAAGTCCTCGATCGTCACTTGCTTAGTCTTGCTTGCTGAAAGCTGGACGAGAAATCTCGGAAGTTTGTGATGGATCCTCGCGGAAGAGTTGTGAACCACGCCATCGCCGTGCCTTTGTGTGGGACCCAAGTTTTTAAGCTTTGAATAAATAAATAAAATTCCTATCACGATTAGTTTCGATGTAACGTGAGGGAAGAAAACTGAACAAGCGTTTATTAAATGGAATAAATGTATGAAGGAGAAAGTTCAGGAAAAGGCTAAGGATAATATTAGGATCGATGTAAGTTATCGCGCAAGTATTTTTCGTTTACGCCTAGGACAAGAACATTAGGAAACGATTAATTTAACCCTTGGAACACTATTGGAATAAATTCCAAAAATCTTCAAGAGGAATATAAGAATTTCTCTTATTCCTTTCCATGACAAGTGTTTCGATACGAAACCCTAGAATGTACGAACGTCAAATTCCAATACTCGGAAGTTTGCCGAAACTAAATCACTGATAGTTCAAGAAACCTAAAATCAACCGACAATGAAGAATTTTTCTATTCGGAGCTTCAAATGAAGATTCCACACGCGTACACCCATTTCTCTTGACATTTCCAATCTTTCTTCAGAACGAAGTTTTCTCATCCGACATCAACTGCAAAAAGTAGTTTTTCGGGATAAACCGATTTACACCGATTTTGGATCGTTTGATTTAATTCCAAGAAACCTGTTTTGAATTCTGGAATTCTGTCGCCAGAACCTATCTTAGAATTCTCCGAGGAATACGTAGGAAAAATCGGAATCGCAAAATTTTCATTTTTCCGCATTTTCCAAAACCTATAAATAGCAAGAAAATGAAATTTTTTCACAAAACCTTCCCCATTTCAAACCCAAACCCAAACCCGCGAGCACCATAGGAGGAGGAGGAAGAAAAAGTTTTTCGCCGTTTCTTGCCTGATCGCTACACCGTTCGTTGCTATTCGAACACTACGAGGTATAGATACTATCCCTCACTTCTGTTTGTCAATTCTGTCGTCTTTTTCTATGTCTTTCTGTGCTCAAAGTTTGGAGCTTTTTGTAAAACTGTCCAAATAGCTTGATTTTAGTGTCTAAACATATTCCCTACGTACCCAAGAGTACTTCTAGCGGATTACATTTTGCCGAATGTCGCCGAAATGCTGCCGGAATTCATTTCTGTAGGAAAAACCCATTTTGGGACAAAGTCTCAACCTTTAAGCTGAAAACTCATGACTTAGCTTAGCGCTAGTAGGATTAGTCGTCATAAACGTCGTTGGTAACGTCCCCATCCAATTTGTTTTTCGAAATTCCAATTTTGAAATTCTGAGCTAAAAATATATACCAAAATACCACTGCGACAGTTTTTGATCCGAAAATTTTTCCGAGCTTAGATTCGCCTTAGTTACGACTAATGATAACCTAGGAACCAAGTTTGATCGTAGAAAAATCGACGCACACAATTGTGATGTGTGGCCGAGAGCTCCTCTTTAGGGGGAGGAAAATTTCGTTTTTCGAAAACTTGTCTTAACGCGTCAGATTATCGTACTTCGGAGTTTATAATGCTTCGTGTAACTTAAGTAATTGTTGTCTGCTGAGTTTCTGACTGATTGAGATTGAATTCTGTGGTTTTCGCTCAAAGGTTCAATTGTGGAAACTTTGGGGTTGACTGAACAAGCTTGTGAGGGAGACCTGCACCGCGAGACTGGAACAACTCGAGGTGAGGGCAACTTACTTACTAGCTATTTGTATTGTAGGCGTCGATAACTTCGACTTGAATACTGCTTAATATTGAAGATTGCATTGAATGTTGTTTATCGTTTTGAACTGGAAAATGTTTTCTAGAGGCTTCGGCCGAGTGAACTTATATGAGACGTGTGTCTCCGTTTTCTGAGAGGCTTCGGTCGTTTACGGGTTTCCATCTTATGATTTCCGCACTGAGTTATTGTTATATTGATATTGGTATTGAACTGAGCTATATGCCTTTATTCCTGCTGAGTTTATGATGTTTTGCATATGCTCTATTGAATTGTACTGATTTGAGATAGTACATGATTATATGATTTCGGAGCGTGGGAAAACGTGATGTTATGCCATGCTAATGACGAGGTTTGGGAAATGTTAGGCAGACTCTAACCTGAGGTCTAAGCCATTGCCATTTTAGGATCGAGACCTTCTCGGGAATTATTTGGGTTTATTGGGATCTTTTTACTTATAGAATTTTGGAACAAAAGAGAAACGAAACTTGACTTGTAATGGAAATTCATAATACACTAATCAAAGATAGAACACTTTTAAATAATGATGATAATTCCTTGGAAAAGACTTAGGTTGTGAAAATGGTTTGGAAAACGGGAAGGGTCGACAATCTAAGTGTGAGGAAAACCATGAGTGCGATAACACCTTTTGTTTCCTTAGCGGTTTACCCAGCCATCCCAAGGATGAGCAAGGGATGATTGGAAAGTCCCCAAGTGCGAGTGCACCATCTTTGCTCATT
This sequence comes from Lotus japonicus, assembly GCF_012489685.1. Classification (NCBI taxonomy): domain Eukaryota; kingdom Viridiplantae; phylum Streptophyta; class Magnoliopsida; order Fabales; family Fabaceae; genus Lotus; species Lotus japonicus. The sequence goes on from NC_080043.1 coordinate 42,858,485, forward strand.
GAACAGCCTTTCGGCCATCGAGCTGATGAGCTTGAGTAAATTGAAAAGTCACTGAGTGCGAGCAGCATTCTCCTTGTTTCGTTGAACAGCCCTTTAGGCCATCGAGCTGGTGAGCCAAAGTAACTTGAAAAGTCACTGAGTGCCAGATGCATTCTTTTGCTCGTTTAGCATTTTAGTTGGCCATCAAGGCGGTGAGCCAAAGTGACTAGGAAAGTTACCAAGTGCGACTAGCACTTCCTTGTTTACCTTAGGGTATTGTAGAGACAATGTACTCTAGCTAAACACGCGTACCTTGGTGAGGAAGATTCGTTGTTTGGCTAACCATATTGCATTCATGCATACATTTTTGGGGAGCGTGCTGCTTTCCGAAGGACGATCTCAGATCGGACTTCAACGGAGGTAGATGCTTCAATGGAGCTAGATGCTTCACAGGAGCGTGCTGCTTCACAGGAGCGTGCTGCTTTATAAAAGCGAGGTGCTTTAGCGGAGCAAGGTGCTTGGCTCGTCCCATCCATCGAGATGGTGACATTTTATCCGGATCATCTTTTGAGCATGATATTGCAGTGGCACGCCATGCACCTAACTATATTTGTTGATTTGCTGAGATGCTAAATATTGTGTTGTTATTACAGATTCGTTAACATGCCATGTATATACCTTAGGGTAGGCAATACATAAGTTATACGTATATATACAACATATATATACCCCCTTATTCTTCACATGTTGCTTGTATTATCTATTATATTCCGTGAGTTGACCCTCGCGCCTTGGCTTTGTGTTCATGTTTGTGTTCGGGCGGTCGGCCTGCTGCCAGACGTTCAACAGCTGTTTCGAGATGGTTCGTCATTCGGGGAGGACCCGGAGCGAAATGACTACTACTGAGCCTTCGACGTGGACCCGGACTTCATGCAGGATCAGATGAGGGTCGATGTTAGGGGTGTAGTATATCGGGTGTCGTTGTCATAGCTCTGATTGTCATTTCTTATTTTGGGGCAGGGTAGGTCCCCGACTATTAGCTTTTTGTGTGATTCCCTTCCACGAGGATCACAGGGAGTTTGTCGGAAGTAGGAAGTCTTTTGGTTGCCATTTTGGGCTGACTTACTTTCTTGGAGGACTGTATTTATAAAACTTATGACTCCAACTATGGGTTGTACTTATTTGCCTGCGGGCACTACTTTCATTTACCTGAGGACACTCGTGACGATGATTTTAGTTGCAGCGAGGGCTGTGCTTATATTGTATATTAATCGCTGTTAATCGCGATTGGGTTAAGTCTTTACTTCGACAAGTCTTTTTATCTAAACAAAACGAAAAAAAAAATACCTGCTTTTCCGCTTTATTTTATTTTTGAGTTACTAAAGTGACACCCGAAAATCGGGGTGTTAGACTTTGAAAGTTGCCGGAAACATCCTGCACTTGACTGCATCTGAGGCGGCGCGGATCACCATCTTTGTATTGAAATATAGTAGGTGTTCTTTGGGGTCTGCCTTCCCGTTGTATGTTTCCAGGACTATATTCTTCATATTGTCAGGGATGGCGACCTCCCTTACCGCCGCTGAAAATAGCTCGAACTCGGCTACAGCCTCCGCCTCACGCTCTTCCTCGTCTTGCTGCTCGAAACGATAGTATTCCAGCTGCTCTTGAAGATAATCATTCAGTTGTCTTATATCGTCGATGCTGCTAATCAAGCGTCTCCAATCTTGGCTGGAGATCGGAGCTTGAGGTGCGTGCGTCTCCCCTCCTGAGGCCACAGGTGAGTTCTCCGGCGACCCTCCTTGCTCTGGTGATGTTGGCGGAGAAGGCAGCGGAGGTGCCGGAGATGGAAGAGGCGGGGGCGGAGCAAGAGGAGTTACTGGATTTTTTTCTCACGATGAATCGTCTGGTGGCGCGGTCGACCTCGAACGCGACGCGGTGGCAAAGCGCGCCGTCGCACTAGATCCTCCTCCTGTCGTCTGCGACGTGTTTCTATTGATACCAAAGAATGTTCACCAAAAACTCGAAAACTGAAGAAAGTTTCACAGAAAATCAAAGAATCTCTCCTTCAAACCACGATCCAAGTAGTCCGGGGATCAAAATTTATCGTCCCCATAGACGGCGCCAATGTTCTTGCCAAGAACATAGAGTCAAGGCATAGTGCCAAGATTGTGTGGAATGTGATGTGAATTCTTAGAGAGAGAAGCTCTTAACTACCTAGAGAGAGAGTATAACTGAATTTCCAAGTTGTTATTGCACAAATGAGCTAAGAGTCCCTTACAATTGGTAACCGTCCCCTATTTATAGATTTGGGGTTGGGCCTTCGTACCTTCTATCTATTCAAATGGGCCAGTTGGGCCTCGGGATGCAGGGCCCAAAGGACCTGGCTTCGTCCCATGCCTAAGGTTGAGCCTCCTGGGCGAGGGACCCTGGGGTCTGACCCAGTCCAAGACCCATTCTTCGTACATCAGAAACCTTAATGGGTGTCGAAAGAACCATTACTTCTTTTAAACGATTTCTCTTCTTCAGATAAGGATTTACATGCTTTTTCTTCTCAATCAGCACAATGATCAGTGAACCCAAAGGCAAGTTTCCTTGTGGCTTCTCAATGAATCTGATCAAGTAATCCCAAATGAGATACATAGGATTAATCTTAACTCCTTTGATGATCTTGTACAGTGCGTACCATCCATGTTGATTGACATGATTTCTTGAGCCTTCTTTTGGAAGAATAACTTTGCCAGTGACAGCATTAGCAAATTTAAATTCTTCCAGCAGTTTGGAAACTTCTGTAGTGATTGGCTTCTTTTGATCTTTCCATATGCAGCCTGCATCATCAACACTTGAGTTCCACTCCTTTGAGTATTTTTTTCCATCAGTCATATTTATTCCTAGGGAAGCAACAACTTCTTGAACTACAAAATCAATGATTGCATTATTCACTCTTGTCCGGATATTTTTTGGGGGCAGCAGCCCACTAGATGTGACTCATGTACCCACTATCATACTAATCAACCTTTAGCATAATAGTATTTGTAGTATTGTACTTTGTATTTGAAGAGGTTGAATATATTTTGAAAACTATATTTATCTTGATTTGGTTGCGATTTTGAGTATATAGTTTCATTCATTGGGTTTGTATTTTGTTCATATACTACGTTCGACAAGCATTTCAAGACTATTATTGGATCAACTTGTGGGGTATTTAAAATCTTTATAATTAACTACGTTTGGATGGAATTATGCAATCATCTAGATGATATATGTTGTAAGATATCGTAATGGCATTGATGAATTATGACTATTGTTCTGCGGAAAAATTGATGTTTCTAGGAACCACAAGGCTGTTTTTTGTCAATATCCCTTACAGGTTGAGGAAAGTCTCTAGAAGATTCATAATAGGTTTGTTCGAGAGCTTCAGAAGTTATGTGGAAAGGTATTACTGGTCTAATTTCTTTTGGTCAAACAACCAAAGTTGAAATCCACTCTCTCAATCAATAGTTTTTGTTATTCATTTGTTTTTTTTTTCACACTTGCTTTGCCTTAAATTTGAAATTCACTTCTTCATTCTGCAGTAGTTTTCAATAACAAATTTGTAAAGGAGTTCCCAAAGGCATTGTCATTTTATACCAAATTTGTCATCTTTTTGATTTGTGCTTTTTAGCCTTGACAATATTTAACGCACGAGCACACACAGTTACTCAAACCTAAGACCTCTTTGCATAAGATTGAAAAACTCTATGTTAGCTGATCTATACATATGTTAGTTTTTTTTTAATGTGTAAGATACAAATGTTGGTTTATTAATTAATTATGAACTTTGAAATATAGTAAAAACGAAAGATATAAAGTAATTTTCTATTTAATGAATGAATTTATTGTATTCATATCTCAAAGTAACTTTACTTGAATTTCCGTTGAGAATTATGTGGATGATAAGACCCACATGATAAAGGCTAAAAAAAACGTTTCTTTGACTTCAGGTACATTGTACCTTAAAAAAAAGTACATTGTAGGAGGCCCTAGTGGGGTCCATCACTGAATTAGAATCAATCTGGTAATAACGCGTTGCCTCCGTGCCGGATAAATACCATGCACCTCAGCGCAGCGAACCACGCCCTATTCTAACTCTTTCTCTTTAAATTCAATGAATAGTTGGTACGATAGGAGCGATTCTCCTATGATTCTCTCTCTCTCTCTCTCTCTCTCTCTCTCTCTCTCTCTCTCTCTCTCTCTTCGTGTGTGTTTTGTTTCCTTGACGCGAACAAACACATGAACAACGGCGACATCCATAGCACCCGAAATGGGTGTCTTTGATTAACGTTGTAAAATTTTCTTGTTCCAGTTCTTTCCTTCATCTCTGGTTCTTGGATTCAATTCAATCCAAACGTATGTCTACGTAGATAGAATTTTGTGTTTTTATCTGAATTTTCCCATCTCTTAATTAATCTCCAATGGGGGTTTGTGTTGGGAAGATTACCGGAAACAAGATTTGTCAAAAAGGATTTACGAAAAAAATATTCTCCTCAATGAGAAATTCGAGGTAATAATAGTACACAAGATCTTTTTTTGTGTGTATTAAGGATGTAATCATTTTCGTGTATCAATATTTGGGCTGTCGATTTCGTTTTGATTTATGTGATGTTTTGTTTCCTTTTGGGTTTTTTGATTGGATTTGTATCTCTTTTTATTCAATTGATTACCTGGTTGTTTTTTTATCGATAATCAAGCTTCAAGGTTTCATGGCCTCCTATCATTGTCTTTGTTTCATTCTGTTAGCGATTTCATGTTGTTGAGTTCATCCTTCTGGTTGTTGTACCCACTCTGATCGCTGGTTTTGTAATTTAATCACCATTCGTGATTTGGTAGGCTTTCCCATTAGCCCTATTATGCCATTTCTGCAAGTGTATACCGATTTATGGTGGTGGGTCACTAAGTTCTTCAATGTGAATTTGTAGGTCCCTACTTTTTCCATTATTCCAATCTGCATTTTTTTATTTTTCCTTAATGTTAAACATGAATGTGGTGGTAGTCTTGTGTTGTCTTTTGAAATTTCCAGTAAAAAAAAATTAATTTTCTTCTTGGGTTTGATTTTTTTTTCAGGTGAGGAGTATAGAGGAAGGATTTCGTGGTTCGTGGCACCTGGAAATCATGATTCGTTCCGCTAGGCACTGGTGGTATGTCTGATACGATAACATTCTTGATGATGGCGGAGTGAACTGCCTTGTGGAGGTAGTGAGGGTGTCCTATGTTTTTGATTCTATTCCTTCTTCACCAAATAACTTCTTTGAGCGTGGCTTCATTAGGCCATTTCTTCCACCGGTTCACTTAAGTGAACGAGACCTTCCATTCGGTCTTTGAGTTGATGTGGATCACGGGGAGGCTTGGTGGGATGGGGTTCTATTCTATTAATCTAATGGAGCCAAGGAGAGGAGTACATTCATCCCTGATCTGGGGGACGAAATCAAAGTCCACATTAATAAACTGAGGATCACTAAGGATTGGGATGAAGCTACCGAGAATTAAGAGTAGCGAGGGACGTGGAAGCTGCTTGAACTGTACGAGGAACATAACAAAAATCCTATGTTCTTGTCTCGATCAAGCAAATTAGATACAATGTGAGGACAAGGGAGCATTTCACCAGCATAGGAGAATGTACTGGGAATGTGAAGGATTTATGGAGAATGCCCATGGGGGAGGTTTATTGAAGGTATGAAAAACGATAGAAAGGGGGGTTTGAATAGCGTTTTACAACTAAAAACTCAACCCACTAGAGATTTAAATAAATCTCTTCGAACACCAAAGATAAGAGTGCAGAGATAAGAGATAAGGAAAGCACCCAAATGATTATATCCTGGTTCACTTGATAAATCTCTCAAGCTAGTCCAGTCCACCCGCTAAGGTGATTTCTTCCTTCTTAGAATGAAGGCAATCCACTAGTTAGAGTTTTGTTACAACTGCACTTGCTACCTGCAAAGTGACAAACAATACATTGACTTAGCTAACACTAAGATTCACTCTCTTAGTCTTCTCTAGGATCCGATCAACCTTGATCTCCTAAAGGTAAATCAAACAACTGTTTGAATGTATTGGGTTTTCAAATAAGTGCTTCTTCAAAAGCTGATAGTAAACACACTTAGTTCTATTTGAAAAAAGATTGCTAAGAAGATTTGAAATATTTCTTGCGCGTGATAAGGTTATTTCTTCAACAGCATCTTTCAATCTTCAGCCTCTTTATATACTCCAAGGATTAGGGTTTGAACTTTGCATGAAGATGCTACCGTTGGAGGGCAGATCTGGAATTTCCAAGTTCTGCTATGGCTGAATCAGTTAGGTAGGGTCGTCAGGAATGGTACAATTGCTTTTGTACTTTGGATAGCGACATGACCTTCAACCTTATTGACTTCTGATCAGAGGATGCTTCATCTTGGACTTATGAAGCTTGATGATCAGAGTCAGAGGGAAGCTTGGATCCTCTGACCTTTATACCTTCTGCTTCTGGACTCAGAGGAGAAGTACTTGGTCTTCAGAGCCAGCTTACTCTTGGACTTCAGAGTCTTCACTACTTAGCTTCTGCTGCTTCGGAGCTTCTGATCCTTCAGAGCGTCTGATCCTTTAGAGCGTGTGATCCTTCAGAGCGTGTGATCCTTCAGAGCTTCTGATCCTTCAGAGCGTCTGATCCTTCAGAGCTTCTAGTGAGCTGAATCCATATCAGAGCTTTGTAATCTTCAGATCTTCTGAAGCTTGATCTACTGTTCAGATTGAACATAGTACGTGCGAAAGCGTTGCAGAGGTTACTCTTTGAGCATTGTGCTTCTGATTTTTGTGCGATAGGTCCAGAGTCTTGGCTTGTCATTTGAACACTCAGAAAACAACGTTAGAGTACTATAATTGTTCATACTTAATAGTTAACTTATAATCATCAAAACATAGAGTTGTACTACTAGATCAAAACTTGATGGAGAAGTTGTTGAAGGACTCATGGTCGACTCTGATGGAGAAGTTGTTGAAGGACTCATGGCTATTGTCAAGAACAAAGAAGCAGAGTCAAAAGAAGCAACTAATTTTGAATAAACATCAGAGGAAGATCCAGACTCTGACGATGAAAATGAGGTATTCGCTTCCTTCTCAACCTCTGAACTTAAATGTGCTTCGTCTGATATCATGGATAAATATAACTCTCTCTTGACTAAGCATAAAAGGTTGAAAAAGGAATTAACTGTTGCTTCTGGAACTTCTACTGAACATGAGAAAATTATATCTGAACTGAAAGAAAATAATCATGCTTTAGTTAACTCTAACTCTGTGCTTAAAAACCAAATTATCAAGTTAGAAGAAGTTGTTGCATGTGATGCCTATGATATAAAGAATGAATCTAAATATGAAAAATCCTTTCAAAGATTCCTAGCTAAAAGCATAGATAGAAGCTTGATGGCTTCAATGATCTATGGCGTTAGCAGAAATGGGATGAGTGACATTGGCTATTCTGGATCAAGTAGAAATGAGCCTCCTATGCATAAGGTCAAACCTCTGCATGAACAGTTTGTACCCTCTGGTACCATTTTGCTTGAATCATTGCCTACTAAAATTGCTAAACCTTCTCGTAAAAAGGGAACTCCTTCTGTGCTTAAATATCATGCTCAAATTCCTTTACAATATCATGTTGAGAAACCCAAGGTCATCAGAACCTCTGGGGTAACTAACAAGAAAGTGAAGGTATGAAAAACGGTAGAAAGGGGGGGGTTTGAATAACGTTTTCAAAATAAAGCTTCCACCTTAAAGATTTTGACAAATCTTTCGAGACCTTAAGTGCTAAAGATAAGAGATAGAAAAGCACACAAGGATTTTATCCTGGTTCACTTGATAAATCACTCAAGCTAATCTAGTCCACCTGAAACCTACAAGTGACTAACAATTACACTAATCAGGTAAGAGTTACAGCTGCACCTGAAACCTACAAGTGACTAACAATTACACTGACTTAGCTCACACTAAGATTCACTCTCTTAGTCTTCTCTAGGATCCGATCAACCTTGATCTCCTAAAGGAACTAAACAAACTGTTTAATCAAAGAATGTTTACAAGAGATTTGCTTCTAAAAAGCTAATAGTAAACACAATGAATTTCAGATGAAAGAATGCTTGAAGGTTTTTGAATGTAGCTTATGCTTGTGTGAATTCTTCCAACCGCATCTTTCAGACTTCAGCCTCTATTTATACTCCAAGGATTAGGGTTTGAACGCTGCATGGGAATGCTACCGTTGGAGGGCAGTTCTGGAAATTCCAGCTTCTGCTGTGTCTGAGACTGTTAGGTAGGTCGTCAGGATAGTACTGTTGCTTTTGTACTTTGAAAGTGACTTGACCTTTAGACCTAGGAGACTTCTGATCAGGGGAATGCTTCATGTTGGAACTTGTGAAGCCGGTTGATCAGAGTCAGAGGGAAAGCACAGATCCTCTGACCGTTGTATCTTCTGATTCTGAACTCAGAGGGAAGTACATGGTCTTCAGAGTTTCTTGCTTCTGGACATCAGAGTTTCCACTATTCAGCTTCTGGATCTTCAGAGTCTTCTACACCATCAGAACATCTGAGCCTTCAGTGTTTCTTGGTTGTCAGAACTTCTGGATCTTCAGAGCTTCTAGTGACTGAGTCCACATCAGAGTTTGTGTAGCTTCAGAACTTCTGAAGCTTTTCCACTGTTCATATTGAACATGGTTAATGCGAAAGCGTTGCTTGGATCACTCTTTATACACAATGCTTCTGATTTGTGTGAGATTGAGTAGAAGTCAGAGCCTGTAAATAGCACACTCAGAAAAACACGTTAGAGAAATACAATTGTTCATATCAAAAGGTTAACTTGTAATCATCAAAACATAGAGTTGTACTACTAGATCAAAACTTGATCTTACAATCTCCCCCTTTTTGATGATGACAAAACTAAGATTTTTGATGAACAATTCTTAAACATTAAACTGAATTCACTCAGAGTTTAGAGATATAGAATAAGACTTATCCTGATGTGAATAGTTTATCTTGCTCATTCTGAATTCAAGTCACTGCTTGATTCTGAGCTTAGCTCCCCCTGAATCTAATACTTGATGAAAACGTTAGAAAAGTCTAGATTCTGAGCTAAATAAAATAAGAGTTCAGAGTGAAAAACTTATGACATAGATGAATTAGAGTAATCAGAGCGCATAAGTAATCAGAGTCAACGGACAAGGTATCAGAGTCAAACTAAAATCACTTCAGAAGAAGTGAAATGTATTCCTTGTATTTGCCCAGTGACACATCTATGGTCATAAAGGTGGAACTCTTAAATTCTCCAAAAGAAAAAAATAAGTCACACTAACACATCTTACACATCAAAAAACTGGGTTGTACTCCCCCTTTTTGTCATAAGCAAAAAGCTTGGGGTGTGAAAAACTTAGCTTGAAGTACAAGGTACTCCCCCTTAGAGAAGGTCTAAGTTTTAGGAAATATTAAAACGATGCAAGAATCTGAGTTAGGCGAATTAAAGAGAAGAGTTAATGCAAAAGAAGAACGTTTACCACCGGCCAAGAGAGTAAATATAAGGGTCAGTTACCAAGAACTGAACCTCGAGAAACTGTAGGAGCATTAACTTTCAGAGAGAAAGTGAAGCCTATATAAAGCGATGGAGAATGGGGTAAGCTTCACAACTCGATCAAATACAGAAACAGAAATGGCTTCAAACAGGGTGGCACTAGAAGAGCCCAGAAGGAAGGCCTTTGAGGAAGACTTGTTCCTTAACATAAGGCATCCAGAGGGTACAAAAACCATTGCAGAGCTAACAAAAACACTGCTGGAAGAGGACCTGCGTCCAGAGTTGAGGAATGACTTATGAGAATTCCTTGCCTTCGTGGAGGAAGTACAAGAACTCAGCCAGCTTGAACTGAAGCTGCTGGAAGAGAAAGAAGTCATAGAAAAGAAGCTCAGGACTTCAGAAGAAATTCTGGAGAGGGATGAGCTAAAAGACAGTCTCAACACCATCCAGTATACACTGGAACGTCTGGAGAAGAATAGGTCAGAGCAGCTCCAGGAGTGCAGGAGAATGAGGAAGGATCCTCCATTCTAGACTCTTAGAAAAAAAAAATGTATGATGTAAACATAATGATTATGAATAATAAAAAAATTTTGCAAACATAAAGTGACAGAGTATATATATATATATATGCAAGGTTAAACAGTAACTAACAGAGCAAAAAAGTAAAGAAAAACGAAACAGAAGTTAACCAAATAAAATAAAGTGAAAAACAAGGAAAAGCGAAGAAATCCTAAACTAGGGTTTATCAGATCGACGCAGAAGTTCCATCATCATTTGCTTCATGTCTATAAGCATAGACTCATGAGTGTCAAGACGCTGTTCCATGATGTCGAGTCTGGACGAGCTTGACTGAGTAGAGCTGGAAGGAACATTCTGAGCAGCTTGATGAGCTGGAATGGAAGCAGAAGCAGCAGGAGTAAACACTATCGGTGCAAGTGCTTGACATCTAAGGGCTTCAGCCTCAGCTTCAAGTCGTTCTGCCTCTAATCTAGCTTGTTCAGCTTGAGCTGCCGCTTGACGTGCAGCTTCTTCTGCTTGTTCTTTCTTTCTTCTGGCCTCTTCAATAGCTTCGAGAAGCTGATGTCTCTGTTGTTGTTCATGAAGAGCCACTCTTCTGGAAAACCTTTGCTTTGCAGCTGCTATCCTCTGATTTCTTTCAGCAATGAGAAAACTCATCATAGCAGGAACCTGAACAACTAACCAAGTACTCAGATTATCCCATTCCTCAGCAACAGAGTCAGGATTCTGACTCAGGTCAGTGTGACCTTGCACGTTGCGTAGCATCAAAGAAGCTTCTTGATTAAACACATTGATGCACTCGGAGAGAGAGGTGGGTCTGAGGTGAGTGTAGGGAACTATGGAGAGGTATTGGTCTGGGGAGGTTGGGCGATTGCTGTTGTGAGCTTCAGAGACACCTTGAGGAGAGCCAATGTCACAGGTTTGGTCATGAGGTTCAGAGGCTCCAAGGTGTGGTTCAGAAGTTTCAACCAGAGGATGGGGTGATCTAACCGAAGAGTGGTTGGACACGGATTGTTCTGGGTCTGGTTGAATTGGCTCTTGTTGGATAGGGTCAGGTTGAGCCTGTTGAGCCAAAGGGTCTGCCTCATGTAAGGGATTGGCCAAGATAGGTTCATCTGGGTCAACTAGACGTTCAGGTCTAGGGCGAGGATATCTCCTAGGGCTTGGACAGGTGAGGTAATATTCTTCTAAGGTAGACACCTTTTCTTTTCTGACTTCCATGAATTTTCTAATGGATTCAGAGTTGTTGGAAGGAGAGGAGTCAGCAACATTTATTGGGAATGATACAGGAGTATAGACACTTGATGAATCTGTATCAGTGGTTCTGGCAACCAGACGTTCTGATGCTCTGGGGACAGAGTGATCAGAAGTTCTGGGTTCAGGTTCTGGTGGGTTAAGTTCTGGTTGATCAGGGATGATGGGTTCAGAAGTTAATTGGTTGTATTGGATTGTAATAGGTGAGGTTGGATCAGAGGGTACTGTAGGTTGGTTCTGAAGCATATTCCAGAGAGGTGCTTCATTTGGTGAAGGTTGGAAAAATGAAGACCTTGGTGAATTGGGTGGTGAAGTGGTTTGTGTGGCTGGTTGGGACTCTGGGATAGGAGTGAGTGGGTTGGAGGTATGTTTCAGCATAGCAGAGATAGGGAGTGCATCAAATGTATCTAAATCATCATCAGAAGCAATAGCAGACTTACTTGATGATCGTGCTGAATACCGAGTCACTCTGACAGGAGTCTCAACCCTTCTGATCACTTGAGCAGCAGGTTCCACCCTTGTAGGATTTACCACAAGTCTGACTTGTTTCTTCTTCTTCTTGAGAGGAGAAGGACCACCATCATTATCACCATCATTGCCATCATCTGGCTTACTGGTTTCATCATGTTTCCTCTTTGGCTGGTCAGCCTTCTTCTTCTTCTTCTGAGGGCCATCAGATTCCTCAGAGGATTCTTCTAAGACCATCTTCCTCTAAACTTTCCTCTTGCGAGGAGAGTCAAACTCTTGAGCTGGCGGCAGTCTTCTGAAGAATTCATCTACATCAATCTCAAAGCCCTGTGCCTTAAGATCTTCTACATAGCACCGAATGGCTTCTGGATTGTCTGCCTGGGTCCACAAAGGGTAGTCGTTCAGAGGCACCCTTCTCTTTCTGATTTCAGAAGATGTATCTTCATGAGCTGGGGCAATTTTCTTTTGGACTAACCCCATCTTCTTCAGAGAATTTGCAGTGAAGACATCACTGACAATGGTGGTCAAATCCTCTACACATCCAGCATTGATCAGATCTTGCACCAGGTTGCTCTCAATGAAGAGATCTGATAGCAACCTCCCAAAAGGGATATACTTGATTGCTGACTTGATGGAGGCAGTAGTTCTGGACTTCTTGATACACTCCTTCAAGTAAGAGAACAGGAAGTAGGGGAGGCAGATCTTCTTCTTGTCTTGGATGAAGAATAACATTGCCTTCTGGCAGAAGTTGATGTAATCTGGGGAACTGCCCTTTGGCCTCTGGTTGATACAGTGCAGCAAAATCTTGTGCCAGATTCTGAGCTTGGGATGAAGATCCACCACCTTGTAATCAGTTTTGCCCGGTTTGTATGTGGTGTACAGAGCTTTGTTGATTGTATCCTTGGTGTTGGGTTTCAGCTTCGATTCTGTCAGTTGAAATCGATACCCATTTGCAGTTTTTGCACCCAGCAGGTTCACAAATGACTTCTCTGTAATTATGATCCTCCTTCCAAGAATGTGGGATACCACCTGAGTGTCATCGCAGTCAGGATGCTTCCAGAATTCCTTGATCAATTTGTCATACACCGGCCCACGAAGCCTGTTGAAGTAATTCTCCCAGCCTTGAACACGGACTTCAGGACGAAGATCATACCCATTTGTAGCAAGATTGTCGAGGTCGAATCTCCATTCTGCCAGTACTTGAAGTTCCTCAGGAGCATACACACAATGAACGGCACAGCCTCGTTCTGCAATCGGAATAACTTGCTCTTGATCTTGACCTTGACTAGGAGCTTTAGGACCCATTTGGCCTGTAGCTTGACCCACTACCATGTGAGGGAAACTTGTTGCTTCAGCGGCTTCATTTCTGGTTTGTCTCACCATTGTTGGAGCGGTTGAAGGTTTTGGGTAGAAGATGAAGGTTGAAGATGAATAGAGAGCGAGAGAGAGATCATGGGTAAGCGGTTTTGAAAATAACAGAAGAGAGAGAATGTAAAACCGAAAGTGTAGGAGATCGTGTGTGTATAGTGGGTTTTGTCAAATAACCGTTGTTGATTCAAAAGGCATTTTAAGATCAACGGTTAGAAATTAAAGACATGATAGTAACAGTAAATACACGTATCACACGCAGGAGAGAAGCACATCTACACATATTATGAAGACTGTCACAGGGGCACAAGGAACTATGCATCAGAGATACTGACACACGTGTTACTGTCTCAGCTTCAGAGTCAGCACCAATGGGTACATACACTCTGATGGAGTTACCTTCTGGACTAGACATCATCTGATCAAGAAGTATCATAGTCAGAGGTTCTGATCCATCTTCACTCTGGACAAAAGTCCATATTCAGATTTTTCAGAATAAAATTAAATCTATCCTCTGCTAAGTGCTTTGTAAAGATATCTGCCCATTGATGGTCAGTATCAACAAACTTCAGAAGAAGTACGCCCTTTTGTACATAATCTCTAATAAAGTGATACTTTACCTCAATGTGCTTTGCCCTTGAATGTAAGATAGGATTCTTACTCAAAGATATTGCAGCAGTGTTATCACAATAGATTGGGATATTGCTCTCAAGGATCTGATAATCCTCCAGCTGATGTTTCATCCAGAGCATCTGGGTGCTGCATATTGCAGCTGAGATATATTCTGCCTCTGTAGTGGATAGTGCAATGGTTGATTGCCTCTTGCTTGCCCATGAGACTAAATTGCTTCCCAGAAATTGACAATTTCCAGAAGTGCTTTTTCTTTCGGTTCTATCTCCAGCATAATCAGCATCACAATAACCTGAAAGCTTATACTCTGATGTTTTCTTATTCATCAAGCCAAGGTTAGTGGTGCCTTTCAGATACCTTAGGATCCTCTTAACAGCAGTTAAGTGGGTTTCCCTTGGATCTGATTGGAAACGAGCACATAAATGAACAATAAACAATATATCTGGCCTAGATGCAGTTAAGTAAAGGAGTGAACCTATCATACCACGATAGAGTTTCTGACATACTTTACCACTCTCATCTTCTTTCTCCAGAATGCATGTAGGATGCATTGGAGTCTTGGCCACTGTAGATTCCAGCATATTGAACTTCTTCAGAAGTTCTTTAGTGTACTTGCTCTGATGGATATATGTTCCTTCTGGTGTTTGATCAACTTGTATTCCCAGAAAGTACTTGAGTTCTCCCATCATACTCATCTCAAATTCAGCCTGCATCATCTTAGAAAATTCTTTGCATAGAGATTGATTAGCAGAACCAAATATAATATCATCAACATAAATTTGCACAATTAAGATATCATCTTTATAAGTTTTGCAAAAGAGAGTTGTATCTACTTTACCCCTTACAAACTCATTCTCCAGGAGGAATGAGCTGAGTCTCTCATACCATGCTCTGGGAGCTTGCTTCAGACCATAGAGTGATTTCTTCAATTTGAACACATGGTCTGGTTTCTTTTCATCTTCAAAACCTGGGGGTTGATGAACATAGACTTCCTCTGAAATATAACCATTTAGGAAGGCACTCTTCACGTCCATCTGATGTAGAACTATGTTGTGATTCACTGAGAAAGAGATCAACAGTCTGATTGCTTCTAGTCTTGCTACTGGAGCAAATGTTTCAGTGTAGTCTATTCCTTCCTGCTGGCTGTAGCCTTGAGCAACTAGCCTCGCCTTGTTTCTAACTACATCTCCTTTCTCATTCAACTTGTTTCTGAACACCCATTTTGTTCCAATTACATGGACACTCTCAGGCTTCTTCACTAAGTTCCAAACATCGTTCTTGGAGAATTGATTCAATTCTTCTTCCATGGCCAGAATCCAATCCTTGTCCTGAAGAGCTTCATCTATGGACTTAGGTTCAATTAAGGACACCAATCCTTTCAGACTAAGCAAGGTCTCTTCAGAGGGTCTGAAGGCTGATCTGGTTCTGACTGGTTCGTCTTTGTTGCCCAGAATCAATTCCTTAGGATGAGCTGTAGTGATTCTGCTCTTCTTCAGAGTTTGTGAATCAGAGGTACCAGCTTCTTCTTCTGGATCATCTTCCTCTGGTTCAGCTTCCTTCTGGAGCTTTGCCTTTGTCAGAAACATTTATGCTCATATCTGCAAACTTCTCAACTAGCTTTAACTGGTCAGAGTCAAGCTTATCGTCAAATCTAACATGAATAGACTCTTCAATAGTCTTAGCATCAGTATTATAAAATCTAAAACCTTTAGATCTCTCAGAGTAACCAAGTAATAGACATTTAGAAGACTTAGCATCAAATTTATGCAATCTATCCTTAGTATTAAGAACATAACAAACACAACCAAAAGGATGAAAGTAAGAAATGTTGGGTTTTATGTTCTTCCACAATTCATAGGGAGTCTTATTCAGAATAGGTCTCACAGAGATTCTGTTCTGAATGTAACATGCTGTATTTACTGCCTCTGCCCAAAAGTGCTTAGCCATGCCAGTTTCTTGGAGCATGGTTCTAGCCATCTCCTGAAGAGTTCTGTTCTTCCTCTCAACAACACCATTTTGTTGAGGAGTTCTGGGACAAGAGAAATCATGTGCAATTCCATAGGAATCAAACAGACTCTCAAACTTGTCATTCTCAAACTCTCCACCATGGTCACTTCTGACATGTACAATCCTACAAGCCTTCTCGTTTTGCACTTGGGCTATGAAGGTAGAGAACACAGCATGAGACTCATCCTTGCGGGTCAGAAACTTTACCCATGTCCAGCGGCTATAGTCGTCAACGATGACCATCCCATATCTCTTGCCACCTATAGACTCAGTTTTCACTGGTCCAAAAAGGTCGATATGCAGAAGTTCCAACGGCCTTGAGGTTGAGACAACATTCTTTGCCTTGAAAGGGACTTTAGTGAATTTGCCTTTCTGACATGCTTCACAAAGAGCGTCTGAAGCAAACTTCAGATTAGGTAAGCCCCTGACAAGGTTTAGCTTGCTCAGCTGAGAAATCTTTCTCATACTGGCATGCCCTAACCGTCTATGCCATACCCACTGCTCTTCATTAACAGACAGAAGGCACTTCACATTCTGAGCCTCCAACTCAGATAATCTGATCTTATAAATGTTGTTCTTCCTCTTGCTGTTAAAAAGAACAGAGCCATCGATCTGACTTACAGCCCGGCAGGACTTTTGATTGAATATAACATCATAACCCTTGTCAGCTAATTGACTTATAGACAATAAGTTATGAGTTAAGCCATCTACCAATAACACATTATCAATGCATGGACTACTATCTACACAAATAGTACCAGTACCAACAATTTTACCCTTTTCATTTCCTCCAAAGCCAACTTCGCCTCCAGGCTTAAGTTTTAGCTCTTGGAACATACGCCTTTCTCCCGTCATGTGACGCGAGCATCCAATGTCCAGATACCATGATTGGTGTTTCAGTGGAGCTATCAAGGATATCTGCAACATAGATAATCTTATCCTTAGGTACCCACTTTCTGGGTCCTTTCTTGTTAGTTACCTCAGAGGTTCTGATCACCTTGGGTGTCTCAACATGATAAAGTAAAGGAATTTTTGCATGATATTTAGACATGGAGAAAGATCCCTTTTTAAGAGGGGCTTTAGCAACTTTAGCAGGTAAAGGATCAGGCAATATGGTACCAGAGGGAACAAAGCATTCATACAAAGATTTAGCTTTAGACACAGAGGGCTCATTTCTAATTTGTTTAGAATAGCCAATGCCATGCATTCCATTTCTGCTTACGCCATAGATCATTGAAGCCATTAAGCTTCTATCTACGCTTTTAGCCAGGAATCTTTGAAAAGACTTTTCATACTTAGATTCATTTCTACAATCAGAGGCATCACAAGCAACTATTTCTTCTAACTTAGCGATCTGGTTCTTAAGCACAGAGTTAGAATTGATCAAAGCATGATTATCATTTTTCAAATCAGAAATAATTTTTTCATGTTCAGAAGGAGTCTTAGAAGCAGCAGATAAGTCCTTTTTCGACTTTTTATGCTTAGACAATAAGGAGTTATACTTATTCATGATATCAGACAAAGCATGTTTTAGTTCAGAGGTAGAGAAAGAAGCGAATACCTCATTTTCATCGTCTGAGTTAGGATCTCCTTCTGATTCTGAGTCAGAGTCAACAGCTTCCTTTGACTCTGCTCCTTTGTCTTTGACAATAGCCATGAGTCCTTGGACTTCACCATCAGAGTCAACATCCTCTGACTCTGACTCATCAAATGTCACCATCAGACTCTTCTTCGTCTTGAAGTGCTTCTTTGGCTTCTTATCCATCTTCAATTTTGGACAGTCACTTTTGTAGTGCCCAGATTCTTTGCACTCAAAGCATGTGACTTCCTTAAGTGAGGACTTCTTCTGGCCTGAGGATTCAGACTTTCCTTTTGCCTTTCCAGAGCCTTTGTACTTGCTCTGCCTGTGCTTCCAGATGCGGTTGAGTCTCTTGGAGATCAGAGTCAGCTCATCTTCATCAGAATCTTCTGATGCTTCTTCAGATTCTTCTGCTTCAGCTTGGAGAGCCTTTGACTTTTCAGCCTTAGCCTTCTCAGATTTGGATTTCAAGGCTATGGACTTTTTCCTCAGATCTTGCATCTCAGAGCGCTTCAGCTCATGGCATTTCAAAATGCTGATGAGTTCTTCTAAACTCATATTCTCGACATCTCTCGTGAGCTCTATTGAAGTCACTAAAGGCATCCAGCTTTCAGGAAGACTCCTGAGAACCCTTATGACATGATCTTTTGTTGTGTAGCTCTTGTTGAGAGGTCTTATGCCAGCTACAAGCAACTGAAATCTGGAGAACATTTCTTCAATGGACTCATTTGGCTCCATGATGAAGGATTCATATTTTTGGATCAAAGACAATGCCTTTGATTCTTTGACTTTCTTGTTTCCTTCATGAGACATCTTCAGAGATTCAAAAATGCCTTTTGCAAACTCACGATCTGTAATCTTCTGGTACTCCTCATAAGAAATAGCACTTAGAAGAATTGCTCTTGCTTTGTGATGTTGCGAGTACAGCTTCTTTTGATCTGCATTCATCTCTGACCTTGGGATCTTCTTGCCATCTGCATCAACTGGACGCTCATAGCCATCCACAATAATATCCCAGAGATCTGCATCGAAACCCAGAAAGAAACTTTCCAGTCTATCTTTCCAATATTCGAACCTTTGACCGTCGAACATGGGAGGCTTTGCGTTGTAACCATCTCTTTCAGTTTCACTGGTGGTGGCAGCCATTGTTTTTCACACCGGCCCGGATCACTGAACACTGTTAAGTGTGGTAATCAGAACTTGCGCTCTGATACCAATTGAAGGTATGAAAAACGGTAGAAAGGGGGGGGTTTGAATAACGTTTTCAAAATAAAGCTTCCACCTTAAAGATTTTGACAAATCTTTCGAGACCTTAAGTGCTAAAGATAAGAGATAGAAAAGCACACAAGGATTTTATCCTGGTTCACTTGATAAATCACTCAAGCTAATCCAGTCCACCCGTTAAGGTGATTTCTTCCTTCTTAGAATGAAGGCAATCCACTAATCAGGTAAGAGTTACAACTGCACCTGAAACCTACAAGTGACTAACAATTACACTGACTTAGCTCACACTAAGATTCACTCTCTTAGTCTTCTCTAGGATCCGATCAACCTTGATCTCCTAAAGGAACTAAACAAACTGTTTAATCAAAGAATGTTTACAAGAGATTTGCTTCTAAAAAGCTAATAGTAAACACAATGAATTTCAGATGAAAGAATGCTTGAAGGTTTTTGAATGTAGCTTATGCTTGTGTGAATTCTTCCAACCGCATCTTTCAGACTTCAGCCTCTATTTATACTCCATGGATTAGGGTTTGAACGCTGCATGGGAATGCTACTGTTGGCGGGCAGTTCTGGAAATTCCAGCTTCTGCTGTGTCTGAGACTGTTAGGTAGGTCGTCAGGATAGTACTGTTGCTTTTGTACTTTGAAAGTGACTTGACCTTTAGACCTAGGAGACTTCTGATCAGGGGAATGCTTCATGTTGGAACTTGTGAAGCCGGTTGATCAGAGTCAGAGGGAAAGCACAGATCCTCTGACCGTTGTATCTTCTGATTCTGAACTCAGAGGGAAGTACATGGTCTTCAGAGTTTCTTGCTTCTGGACATCAGAGTTTCCACTATTCAGCTTCTGGATCTTCAGAGTCTTCTATGCCATCAGAACATCTGAGCCTTCAGTGTTTCTTGGTTGTCAGAACTTTTGGATCTTCAGAGCTTCTAGTGACTGAGTCCACATCAGAGTTTGTGTAGCTTCAGAACTTCTGAAGCTTTTCCACTGTTCATATTGAACATGGTTAATGCGAAAGCGTTGCTTGGATCACTCTTTATACACAGTGCTTCTGATTTGTGTGAGATTGAGTAGAAGTCAGAGCCTGTAAATAGCACACTCAGAAAAACACGTTAGAGTACCACAATTGTTCATATCAAAAGGTTAACTTGTAATCATCAAAACATAGAGTTGTACTACTAGATCAAAAAGCCAACTCCTAAGTCCAACCAACTCTCTGTGATTCCCGTAAAGAACCACACAAAAAGCTATAGGTGGGAAACTACCCTGTCCCCAAAGAAAACAAATGATGTTCAGAGCTAAGACTCTACTCCTACACTAATCCCATCTCGAGGAGCTCACACTAACACTCATTCCTACATGCTAGCGTGATCGTCGTCCGAATTTGAAATCCAGAACGACCTAGTCCATGTACACCATCCGTCCTCCTCTCGCTACCGCGATACGCTCCAGTTCCCGCATCTCAACCCTAGTTCCTCCCGAAGGATGAACCATCATGAATCAGCCCGCCAAAGACATCTGACAAAGGGCGTTTGTCCGCCAAAGCACACACAGAAGTCGCGAGGGTCAACTCCAAAGAATTATGTAAATAATAGCACCAATAAATATAAAGGAGATAATAGCCACTTAGGCTTATAACTAGGGATAACATCCTAGGGTTGCATACTTCCACAAAGAATATAACGACTGTAAATCACAGTTAACATGCATCAAGTAGAACTAACAAGTATCAAACACACTCATCATGTAGTCAGATCAGCATAAAACCCGAATAACATCACTCTGCTTGGCGACGGAAACAAACCGACAACGTCACTCTACTTGGTGACGGAACAAAACAACAACGTCACTCTACTTGGCGACGGGACAAAACATCAACGTCACTCTGCTTGGCGACGGGACAAAACAACAACGTCACTCTGCTTGGCGACGGGACAAAACATCAACGTCACTCTGCTTGGCGACGGAACAAAACAACAACGTCACTCTGCTTGGCGACGGGACAAACCAAAGGTTTTGCCACTTATAGGCTGGGCACCTCGAGACGGTCGTAACACTAGCCTCGTGTTTAACCATTTCTGCTCGGGCGTCACTTATCACCTTTGGCTATAGTCAAGACGGTACAAACTCTACATGGTTTGACCATTTCTGCTTGCTATGCCGAACATCAACAGGCACGATACAACTCTACATGGATGGTCGTTACCTCCTGTTGTGCCAGGTATAGTCAGGACCGATCCAACTCTGCATGGCTGATCGTTACTTCCTGCTATACCGAAGTACTCTGCTTGGCACTTCATCGCTTATATGCATGGGTGCAACCACTCACGATGACTCTTCGGGTCACCAATGCTCTCACGAAGTCTCACGCTTCAGTGAAGTTTCATGCTCTCACAAGGTCTCACGCCTCAGTGAAGCTTCTCGGCTCATCCCTTGGATGGCCATCAAACTGCTCAACGAGCGAAGGAGTACCAACATACTCAGAACTTACCAAACTCCTCAACACTTGGATCGGACGACACTCCTCGCTTTTCCAAAACTATGATTTGACTTCCAATGCCTTCCTTCGAGGTTGTTATCATTACTTAAAGATTTTGAGGTTATTTAAGGTCTTATGAATTTTCTTTATAAAATAGATTCCCTTTTGTCTTATCGCAAGTCTTATACATTTGCAGGATCTCCCAATCCCAAGTCGCTTCCAGAGGAGGTCTCGATCCACTAAACAAAATTAAGGCCCGAACCTCGTTCGTCCTATCAAACTTTCTCCAAAACTCTCAAAATAAAATCGGCATGACCTGCCCGTTATTCTCACCATTCAGAATCTCAGATTTCCAATGTAAAGCATATTTAAATCATCACAATCAACAACATGTCATATATCAAGAAATCTCAACATTAACACTTAGCACTTAGCATATAAAGCATGCACCACACATCCTAGATTACCCACATAGCACAAAGCATGTAAGTCAATCTTCAAAAACATTCAGTAGATGAATCATCTACATTGTCAGCCGAAGCCTCAGAAAACATTTTCAATCACACACAATCCAGTGCATAAACAGTAAACAATGTTGAAACATCGACCCTAAGCATTAACTAGAGATTCAGTGAGAAGCCCTCACCTGCAGATTCTCCAGGATTATCTTCTAACTCTTCCTCACAAGCAAAGCGTTGCTCCTCAGGAAATTCCTCAAAAGTCCCTTTAAAGCAAAGTCACAGAAATACTATCAGAATCTATCGAGAACTAAGCTATCGATACTTACTAAGGTTACACGAAGTAATCCATACTCTAAGGTACGATAATCTAGCGCGAAAGACAAGTTTTCGGAAAAAGGAAATTTCTTCCTCCCCCTTAATAGGGCTCGGCCACTTTGGCTAATTATGGGGCTCGATTTTTCTTCGAACAAACTTGGTTCCTATGCTTTCATAAGCCGTAACTAAGGGTATTCTGAACTCGGAAAAATTATCGGATCAAAAACTGTCGCAGGGGTATTTTGGTCATGATTTTTAACTTAGGATTTTCAAAACTGAAATCCCAAAAATAAAATTTTGCAGGGACGTCACCAACGACGTTTATGACAACTAATCCTACTAGCACTAAGCTAAGGCGATAGTGTTCAGCCTAAAGGTTGAAGCTTTACTCCAAAAACTCCAAAATGGGTATTTTAGGCTAAAATTGATTCCGGCGGAATTCCGGTGACATAACGGAAAATCTAATCCGGCAGAAGTGATCTTGGGCACATATAGAAGAGGTTTAGAATCAGAAATGAAAGATTCAGGATAGTTTTGCAAAAACCCATAAACTATCCACTCAGAAAACTCTACAGAAAAGCTATGGAAAAAGCGATCAGAGGTAAGGATTAGCGACTATACCTCGAAACCTTGAAGCAGCAACTGATTAATCAACGATCAAGCAAGGATTGAACAAAATCTCTTCTCCTCCTCTCCTTAGCAAACTCGCGGCCTCCTTGGGTAGAAAATGGTGGAGTTTTGTGATTTCTTCTCACTTGCTTGCTATATATAGAAAAGGGTAATTCGCGGGAAAATGAAAGTTTCGCGAATCTGATTTTTCCGGCATCATTCTCCATGAATTCTAAGATAGGTTTTGGCAAAGGAATTCCTAAGCTAAGAAGATGTCTCCTTGTATTCTTGGCAACTAATGCAAAGTCGGTGCAAAGTCGGTGTAAAACTATTTTACCCGATAAGTTGCTTTTTGCATCGAATGTCGGAATAGAAAACTTCCTTCGGAAGAAAGATTGAAATCATCAAGAGAAATAGGTGTACGCGTGTAGAATATCCATTTGAAGCTCTGAATAGATAAAGTCTTCATTGTCGAGAAATTCTAGGGTTTTGAAATACCAGGGATTCGGTTTCGGCAAACTTCCGATGATTGGAATCGGACGTTCGTAGATCCTAGAGTTTCGCCTCGAAACGATTGTGATATATGGAAAAAGAGAAGTTCTAACATTTCTCTGAAGATTTTTGGAATTAACTTCCGTCGTGCCTAAAAGTGAAAATTAGCTATATACTAGGGTTTCTGACCTAGGTTAAGCGTATAACGATCGTACTATAACTTTTATCGATCATGATGTAATCCTTTGACTTTTCCTGAACTTTCTCCTTCATAAATTTATTTCATTTGGTAAACTCTAGTTCAGGTTTCCCTTCACAATACATCAACCCTAATCGTAAATGGAAATCTCTTCCACTTATTCTAAGCTTAAAATCTTGGGTCTTACATAGAAAATGGGTACCTAAGGACAAGATTATCTATGTTGCAGATATCCTTGATCGCTCCACTGAAACACCAATCATGGTATCTGGACTGTGGATGCTCGCGTCACATGACGGGAGAAAGGCGTATGTTCCAAGAGCTAAAACTTAAGCCTGGAGGCGAAGTTGGCTTTGGAGGAAATGAGAAGGGTAAAATTGTTGGTTCTGGTACCATTGGTATTGATAACAGTCCATGCATTGATAATGTTCTGTTAGTAGATGGATTAAATCACAACTTATTGTCAATAAGCCAATTAGCTGACAAGGGTTATGATATTATCTTCAATCAAAAGTCCTGCAGGGCTGTAAGTCAGATCGATGGCTCTGTTCTGTTTAACAGCAAGAGGAGGAACAACACTTATAAGATCTGATTATCTGAGTTGGAAACTCAGAAAGTAAAGTGCCTTCTTTCTGTTAATGAGGAGCAATGGGTATGGCATAGACGGTTAGGGCATGCCAGTATGAGAAAGATTTCTCAGCTGTGTAAGCTTGACCTTGTCAGGGGCTTACCCACTCTGAAGTTCTCTTCAGATGCTCCCTGTGAAGCATGTTAGAAAGGCAAATTTACAAAAGTCCCTTTCAAGGCTAAGAATGTTGTTTCCACCTCAAGGCCGTTGGAACTTCTGCATATCGACCTATTTGGACCAGTGAAAACTGAGTCTATAGGTGGGAAGAGATATGGGATGGTCATTGTTGACGATTATAGCCGCTGGACACAAGTAAAATTTCTATCCCGTAAGGATGAGTCTCATTCTGTATTCTCTACCTTTATTGCCCAAGTGCAAAACGAGAAGGCTTGTAGGATTATGCGTGTCAGAAATGATCATGGTGGAGAGTTTGAGAATGACAAGTTTGAGAGTCTGTTTGATTCCTATGGAATTGTACATGATTTCTCTTGTCCTAGAACCCCTCAACAAAATGGGGTTGTTGAGAGGAAGAACAGATCTCTTCCGGAGATGGCTAGAACCATGCTTCAAAAAACTGACATGGCAAAGCACTTTTGGGCAGAGGCAGTAAACACAGCATGTTACATTCAGAACAGAATCTCTGTGAGACCAATTCTGAATAAGACTCCTTATGAATTGTGGAAGAAAGTAAAACCCAACATTTCTTATTTTCATCCTTTTGGTTGTGTTTGCTATGCTCTGAATACTAAGGATAGATTACATAAGTTTGATTCTAAATCTTCTAAATGTCTATTACTTGGTTACTCTGAACGATCTAAAGGTTTTAGAATTTATAATACTGATGCTAAAACTATTGAAGAATCTATTCATGATAGATTTGATGATAAGCTTGACTCTGATCAGTCAAAGCTAGTTGAAGAGTTTGCAGATATGAGTATCAATGTTTCTTACAAAGGCAAAACTCCAGAGGAAGCTGAACCAGAGGAAGACTCTCTAGAGGAAGTTGGTCCCTCTGATCCACAGCCTCAGAAGAAGAGCAGAATTGTTGCCTCTCACCCTAAGGAGTTGATTCTGGGAAACAATGATGAACCAGTCAGAACCAGATCAGCCTTCAGACCCTCTGAAGAGACTCTACTTAGTCTGAAGGGATTGGTTTCCTTAATTGAACCAAAATCAATAGATGAAGCTCCTCAAGACAAAGACTGGATTTTGGCAATGGAGGAAGAACTGAATCAATTTTCCAAGAATGATGTTTGGAACCTTGTCAAGAAACCTCAAGGTGTTCACATCATTGGAACCAAATGGGTATTCAGAAACAAGCTGAATGAAAAAGGAGATGTAGTCAGAAACAAAGCAAGACTAGTTGCTCAAGGCTACAGTTAGCAAGAAGGAATAGATTATACTGAAACGTTTGCTCCAGTAGCAAGACTAGAAGCAATCAGACTGCTGATCTCTTTCTCAGTGAATCACAACATAATCCTTCATCAGATGGATGTCAAGAGTGCCTTTCTGAATGAATACATCTCTGAGGAAGTATATGTGCACCAACCTCCTGGTTTTGAAGATGAGAAGAACCCTGACCATGTTTTCAAATTGAAGAAATCTCTCTATGGTCTGAAGCAAGCTCCCAGAGCATGGTATGAGAGACTCAGCTCATTCCTTATGGAAAATGAGTTTGTAAGGGGCAAAGTAGATACAACTCTCTTTTGCAAAACTTACAAAGATGATATCTTAATTGTGCAAATTTATGTTGATGATATTATATTTGGATCAGTTAATCCATCTCTTTGCAAAGAATTTTCTGAGATGATGCAGGCTGAATTTGAAATGAGCATGATGGGAGAACTCAAGTACTTTCTAGGTATACAAGTTGATCAAAAACCAGAAGGAACGTACATCCATCAGAGCAAGTACACTAAAGAACTTCTGAAGAAGTTCAACATGACAGAATCTACAAATGCTAAGACTCCAATGCATCCTACATGCATCCTGGAGAAAGAAGATGCAAGTGGTAAAGTTTGTCAGAAGCTCTATCGTGGTATGATAGGATCACTTCTATACTTAACTGCATCTAGGCCAGACATTCTGTTTAGTGTTCATCTATGCGCTCGTTTCCAATCAGATCCAAGGGAAACCCACTTAACTGCTGTTAAGAGGATCCTGAGATATCTGAAAGGTACCACTAACCTTGGCTTGATGTATAAGAAAACATCATAGTATAAGCTTTCAGGTTACTGTGATGCTGATTATGCTGGAGATAGAACTGAGAGAAAAAGCACTTCTGGAAATTGTCAATTTCTGGGAAGTAACCTAGTCTCATGGGCAAGCAAGAGGCAATCTACTATTGCACTATCTACTGCAAAGGCAGAATATATCTCAGCAGCAATTTGCAGCACTCAGATGCTCTGGATGAAACATCAGCTAGAGGATTATCAAATCCTTGAAAGCAATATTCCAATTTACTGTGACAATACTGCTGCAATCTCACTCAGTAAGAATCCAATCTTACACTCAAGGGCTAAACACATTGAGGTAAAGTATCACTTTATTAGAGATTATGTTCAGAAGGGCGTACTTCTTCTGAAGTTTATTGATACTGACCATCAATGGGCAGATATCTTCACAAAGCCCTTAGCAGAAGATAGATTTAAATTTATACTGAAAAATCTGAATATGGACTTTTGTCCAGTATGAAGATGGATCAGAACCTCTGACTATGATACTTCCTCATCAGAAGATGTCTAGTTTAGAAGGTAATTCTATCAGAGGTTAAGTACCCATTGGTGCTTACACTGAAGCTGAGACAGTAAATGTGTGTCAGTTGCTATGATACATCGTTCCTTGTGCCCGTGCTGACAATCTGTTGTACCCATTGGTTCTTACTCTGAGATAAGACAGTAAGCGTGTGTCAGTTTCTTTGATACACTGTTCCTTGTGCCCGTGCTGACAATCTGTTGTAATGAGTGTTGATGTGCTTTATCTCCACCGTGTGATGTGTGTAATAAATGTTCATAATGATGTCCTTAATTTTCAACCGTTGATCTTACTTTTGCTTTTACAATCAACAACGGTTACCTTCTAAAACCACTACGCACACACGTTCTCCATCATTCACGTTTTTGCTTCTCTCTCCTGCTTTTGCAAAACCCTTATCTTCTTCATTCTCTCTCGCGTTCAACCTCTTCTCCTCTACCCAAACCTTCATCCTTCACAATGGTGAATCAAGAAAGAGCTGACTCCGGTGACAAGTCTGATTCCGCCGATGGAAGAGTTTTTCCCAATTTGGTTGTGGGTCTTCCAACTGGGCAAGTAGGTCCTGTTCTGCGTTCTCGTTCGACTGAGAATGTCTGACATGAAGTGCAAGATGCTGAAGATGTTGTCCCACTCTCTCAGAGAAAATGTGTTGTTACCTGCAGCTTTGCTCGTGAAGAACTCCTGGTTCTTGCTGAATGGAAATTTGATTTTGATGTCATTGCTGCAAATGGGTTTGACCTGCGTCTTGAGATTCAAGCACAAGGCTGGGAAGGGAACTTTCAAAGAATCAGTGGTCCAGTGTATAAGAAGCTCGTGAAGGAATTCTGGAAACACGCATATTGCAATGAGCACCGAGTGGTATCCTTCATTTTGGGAAACAAGATCATCATAACTGAGAAAGCAATTGCAAGGCTTCTGGGTCCAGAATCAAGCAAGGGCTACAGGTTTCAGTTGCAAGAATCAAAGGTCTCAACCAACACCAAGGAGAAAGTCAACATGGCTCTCTACTCTACATGGAATCCAGGAAAGAATGATTGCAAGACCAAGGAGCTTCACCCTGATTTGAGAATATGGCACAAGATTCTTCTGCACTGCATCAACCAAAAGGTGTTCTTGTTCTTTGTCAAAGACCATAAGAAGGTGTGCTTACCTTACTTCCTCTTCTCCTATCTAAAGGAGTGCATCAAGAAATCCAGAACCACCGCCTCACCAAAATCTGCCATAAAATACATACCTTTTGGTAGTTTGCTCTCTTACTTCTTTGTGGAAAGCAAATTGGTGCATGCCCTGCGAAGGTTGGGATGTTCTGAAGACTTGACAACAATAGCTGGAGATACTTTCAATGCCACATCTTTGAAAAGAATGGGCATGATTGAAACCAAAGCTGATTCCAGCACTGCTGAAGGAAGACCAAGGAAAAGGATTCCTCTAAAAGACTATCCTCTCTGGTCCAAGGATAATGATCCAGAGGCTATTAGATACTATCTTGAGGATCTGAAGCAGCAAGGCTTTGAGATTGATGTGAACCAATTCTTCAGAAATCTCCAAGACCCTCCGGACTTCGAGTCCCCAAGGAAGAAGAAGACCAAGAGGAAGCAAGTTGAAGCATCTGAGGAGAAGGATCCCTCTGACGGTGATGACAACGATGATAATGATGCTCCACCGCCTAATAAGAAGGCTAAGAAGGTCAGGATTGAACCTCAAGTAGTTATCGTGGAAACTACTCAGGAACAAGTTAGACATGCACCCTCCATCAGAGTCACACGATCTGCAGCAAAAGCTTCAAGTAAGTTTGCTGCCCTTTCTGATGATGATTTAAATTTGCTTGATGCAACCCTCGAAGCAACCAATCTTGAACCTTCACCAATTCATCAACAAACCTCTCACCCTTCACCCCCTAGAGACTCCTTCTTTCAACTTACCATTGAGGAAGAACCCCTTTGGAAAATGCTTCAAGCCAACAAACCCTCTGCCTCCACTGCACCTATAATTCTTCCATACCATTCAAAAACATCTGAACCACAAGCCTCTGAACTACAAACCTCCGAACCACAAGCCTCAGAACCTCAAGACTCTGATAAAACCACAAGCAATCCACAATCACGTCATCCATCAGATCGTGACAACCTCTCTCCTTTTACATCTGTTTCCTTTACCACAAATGTTTCATTTTCTTCTCCATCCAACAAGTCAGAAGCCACAAGGCAATTCTTTCAAATTTCTAAGGAAATGCTCTCTGAAATCCCTGAACATTTCATCAATGTTCCTAGTCCTCGCCGCTACCCTGGACCAAGGCCGAACCTCTGGTTTCTCCGGATTTCCCAATCCAAGCGGTACCTCTGGCCTTAATTCCTCCTCCACCTCCTCCTCCTCAAACCTTTCTTCAAGACAATGCTGAGTCAGTCTCCAACCATTCACCAGATAACACACAGAATCCTGAGACTGAAACTCCTCAACCAAACCCTGAGACCAATAACTCTGCACATCAGACTCTGCATATTGGTTCTCCCTCTGAAGTTGCCAGCAGTAACCACTCCTCATCACCTGAGCCAAACCTCTCACTTATTCCCTATACTTACTCTGGACCAACCACCCTCCTTGATTGCATCAATGCATTTAATCATGAAGTATCATTAAGGATCAGCAATGTGCATGGTCGCACTGACCTAAGTGCAAGTCCTGACCTGGTTGTTGAAGAATGGGAAAGTCTGTGCTCTTGGATGGTTGACCAAGTTCCTCTGATGATGGGGTTTCTCAACTCTGAGAAGACAAAATGTGTTGAAGCTGCTACTCAACGTCTCAAACGAAGAGAACTTCTGGCTGAATAACAGATAAGGGAACAGCTCTATTCTGTTATTGAAGAAACCGGACGAAAGAAAGAACAAGAAGAAGAAGCTGCACGGATTGAGGCAGAACAACGTGAAGCTGCAAGGTTGCAAGCTCTAGAACAAGCATCATTATTACACGCTGAAGCTGAAGCACTCAAAAATGAAGCACTTAGAATTGTTCCAATTACTGATGTTGCTTCCACATCTGCTCAAGCTCCTCACTCTGATGAAGCTACAATGTATGCTCAACCTCAGTCAGATTCAAGGATTGATATCACTGAACTAAGGCTCAACTCTCATGAAGTTCTCCTTCAGAGTTTGAAAGAAATGTGCACAGAACTGCTTCGGAGGACACCTAAACTCTAGTTTTAGGAACTCTCTTCTCTCCTGTTTTATCTCTGTTGATTTATCTTCCTGTTTTATGTTTTAACCTTTCACGTCTATTTGTTTTGAACCTTGTTTCTTTATCTATTCTCATGTTATTCTATTATCATATTCATTATGTGTTGCATAATAATTGTTTATCATAAAATGTATTTCATGCATACTCATTAACCACCAACCAAATTTTTTTATTAATAAGAAATTACATACAAGCATGACTACATTAAAAAGGAGGATTTTTCCTCATTTCTCTACACTGCCTACGCATCGTTGCTTTCTCAAGCTCTAGACGATGCTGCCTATACTCTAAAAGGACTAAGCTCTGGCACAGTTTCTGCCTCTGAGGACCCGCCGCCACCGTCTCCAGAGCTATCTCTATTGCTCTGACTTCCTCATACAGCTCCAGCTCCTTCTGAAAGCAGACTTGCAATTCCTCCACGAATCTGAGGAAGCTCCTAAGGCTGTTGTTCATTTCCGGATTTAGGCTCATGCCTAATAGCTGGTTTGTGAGGGTATAAACGCTCGGTTCCTCTGGATGGCGTAAGTTGATGAAGAGATCTTCATCAAAGGTTTTTCTTCTCAACTGCTCGATACTTGCAATGAAGGATGCCATTGAATTTTTTAAGCTCAAAAGAAAATGAGATATGAAGACTGATATGGTTTAACCGCTATTTATAAGCTCAGATCAGTCTCCAGAAGTTAATGCTGAAGCAGTTTCTCGAGGTGTATTTATTGGTAACCGAAGTTTACCTTAACTCCTTGGCCGGTGGTAAACGTTCAACCTCGTCTTTTCAACCTTCTGCATATGCATTAATTAAATACGTTTTCCCTAATATTTCTTTCTCTCCATTTTTTTCACTTAGACCTTCAAGCTAAGTTTTTCACACCCCATGCTTTTTGCTTATGACAAAAAGGGGGAGTATAACCCAGTTTTTGATGTGTAAGCTGTGTTAGTGTGATTCTTTTTCTTTTGGAGAATTTAAGAGTTCCACCTTTATGACCATAGATGTGTCACTGGGCAAATACAAGGAATACATTTTCACTTCCTCTGAAGTGATACAAGTTGACTCTGATACCTTTACACTGCTCTTGATACTTATGCGCTCTGATTATCTCACTTTGTCTATGTCATAAATTATCACTCTGAACTCTTATGATTTAGCTCAGAATCTAGATATTACTAATATTTTCATTAAGTATTAGATTCAGGGGGAGCTAAGCTCAGAATCAAGCTGTGACTTGTATTCAGAATGAGCAACATAAACCATTCATCTCAGGATAAGTTTTTCTCTATTTTCTAAACTCTGAGTGAATTCAGTTTACTGTTTAAGAATTGTTCATCAAAATACTTGGTTTTGTCATCATCAAAAAGGGGGAGATTGTAAGATCAAGTTTTGATCTAGTAGTAAAACTCTATGTTTTGATGATTACAAGTTAACTATTAAGTATGAACAATTATGGTACTCTAACGTTGTTTTCTGAGTGTTCACATGACAGGCCAAGACTCTGGACCAATCGCACAAAAATCAGAAGCACAATGCTCAAAGAGTAACCTCTGCAACGCTTTCGCACGTACTATGTTCAATCTAAACAGTAGATCAAGCTTCAGAAGATCTGATATGGATTCAGCTCACTAGAAGCTCTGAAGGATCAGACGCTCTGAAGGATCAGAGGCTCTGAAGGATCAGAAGCTCTGAAGCATCAGAAGCTGAGTAGTGAAGACTCTGAAGTCCAAGAGTAAGCTAGCTCTATAGACCAAGTACTTCTCCTCTGAGTGCAGAAGCAGAAGGTACAAAGGTTAGAGGATCCAAGCTTCCCTCTGACTCTGATCATCAAGCTTCACAAGTTCCAAGATGAAGCATCCTCTGATCAGAAGTCAATAAGGTTGAAGGTCATGTCACTATCCAAAGTAGAAAAGCAATTGTACTATTCCTGACGACCCTACCTAACTGATTCAGCCATAGCAGAACTTGGAAATTCCAGATCTGCCCTCCAACGGTAGCATCTTCATGCAACGTTCAAACCCTAATCCTTAGAGTATATAAAGTGGCTGAAGATTGAAAGATGTTTTTTGAAGAAACTTTATCACGCGCAAGAAATATTTCAAATCTTCTTCGCAATCTTTCTTCAAATAGAACTAAGTGTGTTTACTATCAGCTTTTTGAAGAAGCACTTATTTGTAAACCCAATACATTCAAACAGTTGTTTGATTTACCTTTAGGAGATCAAGGTTGATCGGATCCTAGAGAAGACTAAGAGAGTGAATCTTAGTGTTAGCTAAGTCAGTGTATTGTTAGTCACTTTGCAGGTAGCAAGTGCAGTTGTAACAAAACTCTGATTAGTGGATTGCCTTCATTCTAAGAAGGAAGAAATCACCATAATGGGTGGACTGGATTAGCTTGAGGGATTTATCAAGTGAACCAGGATAAAATCATTTGTGTGCTTTCCTTATCTCTTATCTCTGCACTCTTATCTTTGGTGTTCGAAGAGATTTATTTAAATCTCAAGTGGGTTGAATTTTTAGTTGTAAAATGCTATTCAAACCCCCCCTTTCTATCGTTTTTCATACCTTCAAGTGGTTCTTCTATCATTGGAACATCTCAAATGCCTGAGGAAAATAGTGAAACATCAAACTTGCTTGACATTGATCAAACCTGTGGTGATAGTCTCAACAATGTACTTGGTTATGTCATTCGATTATCTGAAAGACTTGATGAAAATGGCGACTCATCAAACTTTCTTGAAATTGATCAAATATGCGGTGGTATTCTTAACAATTTGCTTGGTTCTAACAATGGATTATCTGAAAGGCCCCATGAACACTTTATTGGATTCTAGACTTATTCCATGGATCTCTTTGAGTCTCTATTTTCATCAGGCCTTTCAGATAATCCTATGTCAGAGCCAAGCACATTCTAAAGACTATCATCACACATTTGATCAATTTCAAGAAAGTTTGACCAGTCTCCATTTTCATCGGGCCTTTGGGATAATCGAATGTTAGAACCTCGTACATTTCAAGCAGCACGCAATTCCCTCAGTGCTCCCAATTATCGGTGGCTTCATCCCAGTCCTGAGTGATCCTTAGTTGAACAATTTGGACTTTGATTTCCTCCCCCGAATCAGGGAAGAATATACTCATCTACGTGGCTCTATTAGAGTGATCGAATACAACCCCTTTCAACCAAGCCTCCTCGCGATCCACAGCGACGCAGAGACCGAATGTAAGGTCTCTTTCACTGAATTGAACAGGTGGAGGCACATGCCTAATGAAGCCACGCGCAACGTAGCAATTTGATGAAGAAGGAAAACCATCCAATACATAGGACACTCCTACCACCTCCACAAGGTAGTTCACTCCTCCGTCATCAAGAATGTTATCGTATCGAACATACTGAATGGGCCTAGCACAATGAATCACGAAGTTCTATGAAATAATAAGATATAAATTAGGATTATATTGAGAAAATTAAAATGATCCATGAACCAAGGAATGTGTAAAATCTGAGCTATAGAATAATTGTGAGACAATTAGAACTAATATGACGTTGTCACATTATGTATCTAAGCTATGCATCCCTCCATAAAAGGTCGATACTTTCCCCAGGTTTATTTATGTGAGAAAAGAATTTGAGGAGCAGCCTGCTCCAATATCTTACGAAGAATTGATTAAGGAAATATTCGTCAGACGAGAAAACTTCCTACACGGAAAAGATTCCTAGAGGTGTAAGGATTAAGACAACCCGAACGAAAACTCTGTAACGAGCTTCGAACACAAAATCCTTTGGTCCAAGGGCTTACTGAAGTCCCTTCAGAGATTAAGTATAGCTTTATCGGGTTTATGGAATGCGAACCCTATCGATCGTACAGTCGAAAGTTCCAGAATAGAACGCACATTCACAGAAAATACCCTAAGGGTCTTACTCTTATGCCGATTCAAAATCTGGGTGAAACAATGTTCTAGTAGCGGTAAAGCCCTTTTCGAATACTCCAAACCTTAGTCGGGTGTGAATACGACTCAGATTATCATTCAAAATAACTATAATTCCATAATTACACATATATTGAATATTCTACATTGTTACATTTGTCAATTTTTTCATTCACTTGTCAAAGTTCCCCTAACGCTTATATAGAATCCTAGGCGTCAGGCGGAATTAATTAATTATTCTAATAATAAAAATCTTGGTCTTACAGTTTCAGTTTTGGAGGCAAAAATTGAGGGTTGAGCAGCATTACTTTCACCTGGTACACCTCTTTATCTCTGAAAATGACTCTCTTAATTTTCATGGATGCAGACGGTGCAATAGTTGGATTTTCATGTTGCTTTCTCTTTACTGCACTTGACACCTCTGGTGGGACTATTGAGATTCTTAGGGAGGCTTGTCCAGAACGAGCTAGTCGACACTAGTTGGTCAGTTGATAAAGGAATTCCACCAGCAGTTATTTTTATCTTTGGAACTTGCTGACTAGGTGGTTAAGGTTGCAAATCAGACGATGAGGGTGCCAACTGTTCAGAAATTGAAGTTTCGTTCTCCTTGGGGCAAGCAGTTGGTTCAGACTCCATTCATTTTCCTTTGCCCTTTACATATGTTTTCTTCTTCTTCTTGGGCAAGAATTCCTCTGGAACTGCTGAGTCATTTACATCCAGACCCATTCTTCGTACATCAGAAACCTTAATTGGTGTCGAAAGAACCATTTCTCCTTTCAAACGATTTCTCTTCTTCAGATAAGGATTTACATGCTTTTTCTTCTCAATCAGGACAATGATCAGTGAACCAAAAGGCAAGTTTCCTTGTGGCTTCTCAATGAATCTGATCAAGTAATCCCAAAGGAGATACAAGGATTACCCTTAACTCCTTTGAAGATCTTGTACAGTGCGTACCATCCATGTTGATTGACATGATTTCTTGAGCCTTCTTTTGGAAGAATAACTTTGCCAGTGACAGCATTAGCAAATTTCAGTTCTTCCAGCAGTTTGGAAACTTCTGCAGTGATTGGCTTCTTTTGATCTTTCCATATGCAGCCTGCATCATCAACACTTGAGTTCCACTCCTTTAAATATTTTTCTCCATCAGTCATATTTATTCCTAGGGAAGCAACAACTTCCTGATCTACAAAATCAATGATTTCATTATTCACTCTTGTCCTGATGATTTTTTTGGGGCAGCAACCCACTAGATGTGACTCATCTACCCACTATCAAACTAATGAACCTTTAGCACAATAGTAATTCTAGTACTGTACTTTGTATTTGAAGAGGTTGAATATCTTTTGAAAACTATATTTATCTTTATTTGGTTGCAATTTTGAGTATATAGTTTCATTCATTTGGTTTGTATTTTGTTCATATACTACGTTCGACAGGCATTTCAATACTATTATTGGATCTACTTGTAGGGTATTTAAAATCTTTATAATTAACTACGTTTGGAAGGAATTATGCAATCATCTAGATGATATATGATGTAAGATATCGTGATGGCATTTATGAATTATGACTATTGTTCTGCGGAAAAATTGATGTTTCTAGGAACCACAAGGCTGTTTTTATCAATATCCCTTACAGGTTGAGGAAAGTCTCCAGAACATTCATATTCGGCTTGTCCGTGAGCTTCAGAAGTTATGTGGAAATGTATTACTGGTCTAATTGTTTTTGGTCAAACAACCAAAGTTGAAATCCACTATCTCAAACTATGGTTTTTGTTATTCATTTGTTTTTTTTTTCACACTTGCTTTGCTTTAAATTTGAAATTCACTTCTTCATTCTGTAGTAGTTTTCAATAACAAATTTGTAAAGGAGTTCCCAAAGGCATTGTCATTTTATACCAAATTTGCTATTCATTTTTTCATTTCTTATGTTTGTTGTGTTTCATCAATTCTGTTGAAATTGTATTTTGTATTTTTCATTTTTGCATTGTTGGTTGTTTCTTATTGCTTCAATTCTAATTACATGATTACTTTGCAAAAAAACTGTTCTTTCATGGGGCTGCCACTTTTTTGATTCTGTACAATGTTGAGTGCATCTTTGTGATTTGTGCTTTTTAGCCTTGACAATATTTAACGCACGAGTATACACAGTTACTCAAACCTGAGACCTCTTTGCATAAGATAGAAAAACTCTATGTTAGCTGATCCATACATAAGTTAGTTTTTTTTTTAATGTGTAAGATACAAATGTTGGTTTAATAATTAATTATGAACTTTGAAATATAGTGAAAACGAAAGATATAAAGTAATTTTCTATTTAATGAATGAATTTATTGTATTCATATCTCAAAGTAACTTTACCTGAATTTCCGTTGAGAATTACGTGGAGGATAAGACCCACATGATGAAGGCTAAAAAAAACGTTTCTTTGACTTCAGGTACATTGTACCTTTCAAAAAAATAGTACATTGTAGGAGGCCTTAGTGGGCTCCATCACTGACTTAGAATCAATTTGGTAATAACACGTTGCCTCCATGCCGGATCAATACCATGCACCTCAGCGCAGCGAACCACGCCCTATTCTAACTCTTTCTCTTTAAATTCAACGAATAGTTGGTACGATAGGAGCGATTCTCCTATGATTCTCTCTCTCTCTCTGTCTCTTTCTCTCTCTCTCTCTCTCTCTCTTTGTGTGTGTTTTGTTTCCTTGACGCGAACAAACACATGAACAAAGACGACATCCACAGCACCCGAAATGGGTGTCTTTGATTAACGTTGTAAAATTTTCTCGTTCCAGTTCTTTCCTTCATCTCTGGTTCTTGGATTCGATTCAATCCAAACGTATGTCTACGTAGATAGAATTTTGTGTTTTTATCTGAATTTTCCCATCTCTGGATTAACATCCAATGGGGGTTTGTGTTGGGAAGATTACCGGAAACAAGATTTGTCAAAAAGGATTTATGAAAAAAAATTCTCCTCAATGAGAAATTCTAGGTAATAATAGTTCACAAGATCTTTTTTGTGTGTATTAAGGATGTAATCATTTTCGTGTATCAATATTTGGGCTGTCGATTTCGTTTTGATTTATGTGATGTTTTGTTTCCTTTTGGGTTTTTTGATTGGATTTGTATCTCTTTTTATTCAATTGATCACCTGGTTGTTTTTTTATCGATAATCAAGCTTCAAGCTTTCATGGCCTCCTATCATTGTCTCTGTTTCTTTCTGTTAGCGATTTCATGTTGTTAAGTTCATCATTCTGGTTGTTGTACCCACTCTGATCACTGGTTTTGTAATTTAATCCCCATTCGTGATTTGGTAGGCTTTCTCATTAGCCCTATTATCCCATTCCTGCAAGTGTATACCAGTTTATGGTGGTGGCTCATTAAGTTCTTCAATGTGAATTTGTAGGTCCCTACTTTTTCCATTATTCCAATCTGCATTTTTTAATTATTCTTTAATATTAAACATGAATGTGGTGGTAGTCTTGTGTTGTCTTTTGAAATTTCCTGTAAAAAAAAATTAATTTTCTTCTTGGGTTTGATTTTATTTTCAGGTGAGGAGTATAGGGGAAGGATTTCATGGTTCGTGGCACCTGGAAACCATGATTCGTTCCGCTAGGCACTGGCGGTATGTCTGATACGATAACATTCTTGATGACGGCGGAGTGAACTGCCTTGTGGAGGTAGTGAGGGTGTCCTATGTTTTTTATTGTATTCCTTCTTCACCATATAACTTCTTTGAGCGTAGCTTCATTAGGCCGTTTCTTCCACCGGTTCAATTAAATGAACGAGACCTTCCATTCGGTCTTTGAGTCGATGTGGATCACGGGGAGGCTTGGTGGGATGGGGTTCTATTCTATTAATCTAATGGAGCCAAGGAGAGGAGTACATTCATCCCTGATTCGGGGGACGAAATCAAAGTCCACATTAATAAACAGAGGATCACTAAGGATTGGGATGAAGCAATCGAGAATTAGGAGTAGCGAGGGACGTGGAAGCTGCTTGAATTGTACGAGGAACGTTACAGGAATCCTATGTTCTTGTCTCGATCAAGCAAATTGGATACAATGTGAGGACAAGGGAGGATTTTACCAGCATAGGAGAATGTACTCAGAATGTGAAGGATTTATGGAGAATGCTTGTGGGGGAGGTTATTGATTTTTACTTTGAGATCACACTCAAAGATCTTATATCATTGTTAAAACATGACTTCTCAAAAGCGACAGCGGAACCGAAATCATATTATAAACCTACTGATAAAGTTCATGGTCATGGTGGTGATAGTCGTGGAAATATGCTTAGTGGTTCTTCTGTCATTGGAACATCTCAAATACCTGAGGAAAATAGTGAAACATCAAACTAGCTAGACATTGATCAAACCTGTGGCGATAGTCTTAACAATGTACTTGGTTATGACATTCGCTTATCTGAAAGGCTTGATGAAAATGGCGACTCATCAAACTTTCTTGAAATTGATCAAATATGCGGTGATATTCTTAACAATTTGCTAGGCTCTAACAATGGATTATCTGAAAGGCCTGATGAACACTTTATTGGATTCTAGACTTGTTCCATGGATCTCTTTGAGTCTCTAATTTCATCAAGCCTTTCAGATAATTCTATGTCAGAGCCAAGCACATTGTTAAGACTATCATCACACATTTGATCAATTTCAAGAAAGTTTGACCAGTCGCCATTTTCATCGGGCCTTTGAGATAATCGAATGTCAGAACCAAGTAAATTGTTAAGACTATCACCATAGGTTTGATCGATATCATGCAAGTTTGATGTGTCATCATTTTGCTCAGGCATTTGAGATGCTCTAATGACGGAAGAACCACTAAGCAAATTTCCACGACAAGTACCACCATCACCATGAACATTATCAACAGGTTCAGATAATGATTCTAGTTCTGCTGTCTCTTTGGATAAATCCTGTTTTAACAACGATAGACACTCTTTGAGTGTGATCTCAAAATAAAAATCAATAACCTCACGCACAGGACTATCCACAATTCCTTCACATTTTGATTCTATTCTCCTATACTGCTAAAATCCTCCCTTGTCCTCATATCGTACCAAATTTTCTAGATAGAGAAAGGAACATCGGATTCCCTGTAACGCTCCTCATACATTTCAAGAAGCACGCAATTCCCTCGCTACTCCCAATTATCGGTGGCTTTATCCCCGTCTTGAGTGATCCTAAGTTGATCAATTTGGACTTTGATTTCGTCCCCCGAATCAGGGTAGAATATACTCCTCTACGTGGCTCTATAAGAGTGATCGAATACAACCCCTTCCCACCAAGCCTCCTCGCGATCTACAGCAACGCAGAGACCGAATGGAAGGTCTCTTTCACTGAATTGAACAGGTGGAGGCACATGCCTAATGAAGCCACGCTCAACGTAGCTATTTGATGAAGAAGGAAAACCATCCAAAACATAGGACACTCCTACCACCTCCACATGGTAGTTCACTCCGCCATCATAAAAAATGCTATCGTATCGTACATACCGCAACAGAATGAATCACGAAGTTCTATGAAATAATAAAATATAAATTAGGATTACTTTGAGAAAATTTAAATGATCCATTAACCAAGGAATGAGTAAAATCTGAGCTAAAGAATAATTGTGAGACAATTAGAAAAAATACGACGTTGTCACATTATGTATCTTAGCTAAGTATCCCTCCATAAAAGGTCGATACTTTCCCCGGGTTCATTTATGTGAGAAAAGAATTTCAGGAGGAGCCTGCTCCAATATCTGACGAAGAATTGATTAAGGAAATACTCGTCAGATGAGAAAACTTCCTACGCGGAAAAGATTCCTAGAGGTGTTGGGATTAAGACAACATGAACGAAAACTCCGCAAGGAGCTCCGAACACAAAATCCTTTGGTCCAAGGGCTTACTGAATGCGAACCCTATCGATCTTACAGTCGAAAGTTCTAGAATAGAACACACATTCACAGAAAATACCCTAAGGGTCTTACTCTCATGCCGATTCAGAATCTAGGTGAAACAATGTTCTAGTAGCGGAAAAGCCCTTTTCGAATACTCCAAAACTTAGTCTGGTGTGAATACGACTCAGACTACCATTCAAAATAACTATAATTCCATAATTATACATATATTGAATATTCTACATTGTTACATTTGTCAATTTTTTCATTCACTTGTCAAAGTTCCCCTAACGCTTATATAGAATCCTAGGCGTCAGGCGGAATTAATTAATTATTCTAATAATAAAAATCTTGGTCTTACAGTTTCAGTTTTGGAGGCAAAAATTGAGGGTTGAGCAGCATTACTTTCACCTGGTACACCTCTTTATCTCTGAAAATGACTCTCTTAATTTTCATGGATGCAGACGGTGCAATAGTTGGATTTTCATGTTGCTTTCTCTTTACTGCACTTGACACCTCTGGTGGGACTATTGAGATTCTTAGGGAGGCTTGTCCAGAACGAGCTAGTCGACACTAGTTGGTCAGTTGATAAAGGAATTCCACCAGCAGTTATTTTTATCTTTGGAACTTGCTGACTAGGTGGTTAAGGTTGCAAATCAGACGATGAGGGTGCCAACTGTTCAGAAATTGAAGTTTCGTTCTCCTTGGGGCAAGCAGTTGGTTCAGACTCCATTCATTTTCCTTTGCCCTTTACATATGTTTTCTTCTTCTTCTTGGGCAAGAATTCCTCTGGAACTGCTGAGTCATTTACATCCAGACCCATTCTTCGTACATCAGAAACCTTAATTGGTGTCGAAAGAACCATTTCTCCTTTCAAACGATTTCTCTTCTTCAGATAAGGATTTACATGCTTTTTCTTCTCAATCAGGACAATGATCAGTGAACCAAAAGGCAAGTTTCCTTGTGGCTTCTCAATGAATCTGATCAAGTAATCCCAAAGGAGATACAAGGATTACCCTTAACTCCTTTGAAGATCTTGTACAGTGCGTACCATCCATGTTGATTGACATGATTTCTTGAGCCTTCTTTTGGAAGAATAACTTTGCCAGTGACAGCATTAGCAAATTTCAGTTCTTCCAGCAGTTTGGAAACTTCTGCAGTGATTGGCTTCTTTGGATCTTTCCATATGCAGCCTGCATCATCAACACTTGAGTTCCACTCCTTTAAATATTTTTCTCCTTCAGTCATATTTATTCCTAGGGAAGCAACAACTTCTTCATCTACAAAATCAAAGATTTCATTATTTACTCTTGTCCTGATGATTGTTTTGGGGCAGCAACCCACTAGATGTGACTCATCTACCCACTATCATACTAATCAACCTTTAGCATAATAGTAATTCTAGTACTGTACTTTGTATTTGAAGAGGTTGAATATCTTTTGAAAACTATATTTATCTTTATTTGGTTGCAATTTTGAGTATATAGTTTCATTCATTTGGTTTGTATTTTGTTCATATACTACGTTCGACAGGCATTTCAAGACTATTATTGGATCAACTTGTTGGGTATTTAAAGTCTTTATAATTAACTACGTTTGGATTGAGTTATGCAATCATCTAGACGATATATGTTGTAAGATATTGTGATGGCATTTATGAATTATGACTATTGTTCTGCGGAAAAATTGATGTTTCTAGGAACCACATGCCTGTTTTTATCAATATCCCTTACAGGTTGAGGAAAGTCTCCAGAAGATTCATATTAGGCTTGTCCGAGAGCTTTAGAAGTTATGTGGAAAGGTATTACTGGTCTAATTTCTTTTGGTCAAACAACCAAAGTTGAAATCCACTATCTCAAACTATGGTTTTTGTTATTCATTTGTTTTTTTTTTCACACTTGCTTTGCCTTAAATTTGAAATTCACATCTTCATTTTGCAGTAGTTTTCAATAACAAGTTTGTAAAGGAGTTCCCAAAGGCAGGGGCGGACCCACATAGGGCCCAGGGGGTTCAGTTGAACCCCCTGAAAAAAAAATTTCAACCTACCCCCCTATAATAGGTTTTTTTTGAACCCCCTGAAAATTTAATATTGCACCCTAGACCCCAACTCCTCTCTCTATCACACTATAGTCACTAGTCAGATCTCTCTCTCCTCTCACAGTCACCACGCACGCACTCTGCACTCACGCTCTCATTCTCTGATTTCCAAGCACCACCACCGGCCACCACCACGCCGGCCGCCACCGCCTCACCACCACGGGCCACTCTCCAGCCGTGCGCCCCTGCCTTTGGCTGTGCCTCTGCGGTTCTAATTTCTATGGGCATGGCTGATTTTTTCCTAACCCTAATTTATGTTTTCCCCTAATTTCTAAAGGTTATAATCTTCTAATTCTTCTCACTGCATCTGTTAGTATCTTCTAATTCTTCTAATTTCTGTTTTTCCCAACCATAATTTCTGATTCTTCCCTATGTAACATACTTGTTTTTTCCCTGGCAGTGCATATTGTGCTTCTGTTTTATTCTCTCACTGCATAATTTCAAAATCCCATATTCATAATCATAGGTAAACTGGTATGGTATTGTGCATTTGTGCTTTGTTTTTACTTTTAGTACTGGTACCGTGTTTCTTTTTTTGTTCAATTTCTTCTTGGTTTAAGATTGTCTTGGCATGCTTGTGTTCTGTTTTTTGTTTTCTCATGTGAGTCATGTGTTTGGAAATTGGAATGGGTTTCTCCATGTTATTGCTGATTGATGAATTGAGTAAATATTAATTTGGTCTGTTATGCTTTCCTATCCTGGACTAGTGATGAATTGGGTAAATAATTGTGGATTGGTCTGTTATGGTAAATATTAGTAATTTGGTCTTCCAGTGTAGGAAATCCATGTTATTTTGTCTGTTTTCTTTGAGCATAGTAAAGCATTATATGGCCATAATATGGTCTTCCAGGTATGGCTGATTTCCCTAACCCTAAATGGTTAAATTGATTTCCTTTCTCTTCTCCTTTCTCAAGCTTGATTTCCTCTCAAGCTTGATTTCCCTAAATTGATTTCCTCAAATGTCATAATAGGTTTGCTATAATCATAGGTTTTAGATGTTCTCAGTTTATGAGGCAAATGGGGTTTTAGTAAAGTTATGTTCTTTGCAAATAAATTTTGAAATTTTTGCTATAATCATACGCTATAATCATATTTGTGTATTTCAATACTGACAACATAGTTCTGATGCATACTTATTGTCTGATGCATACTTATTTCAATACTGACAACATAGTTCAGATTGAGCTGCTTCAATCTTGATGAATATGAATAATCAAGTAAGCAATGGTATATTTTTTTTGACTGATGAACTAGCAAAGGCAGGGTGTGACAGAACTGAGCCTCTTTGGGAGAAGCTGAACTGATCTGAATTTACTCTTGGTCTCTATTCTTCGCAGCATGTTTCCTGCTGCTTCGTGCCTCAATTCTGTGTATTCTGCACTGGTGCTTTTTACATCTTAATGTGGTCATGAAAATGTGTTGCTGTTTTACCTGCTTGCTTTGCTCCCTGCTGGTGGTAACCTGGGACCATTCATTCTCAGTCTCTTACGAATTTGAACCCCCTGACCCCGGGGTCCTGGATCCGCCACTGCCCAAAGGCATTGTCATTTTATACGAAATTTGCTATTCATTTTTTCATTTCTTATGTTTGTTGTGTTTCATCAATTCTGTTGAAATTGTATTTTGTATTTTTCATTTTTGCATTGTTGGTTGTTTCTTATTGCTTCAATTCTAATTACATGATTACTTTGCAAAAAACTGTTCTTTCATGGTGTTGCCACTTTTTTGATTCTGTACAATGTTGAGTGCATCTTTGTGATTTGTGCTTTTTAGCCTTGACCATATTTAACGCACGAGTATACACAGTTAC
Organism: Lotus japonicus; assembly: GCF_012489685.1. Classification (NCBI taxonomy): domain Eukaryota; kingdom Viridiplantae; phylum Streptophyta; class Magnoliopsida; order Fabales; family Fabaceae; genus Lotus; species Lotus japonicus. The sequence goes on from NC_080043.1 coordinate 42,901,959, forward strand.
TCAAACCTGAGACCTCTTTGCATAAGATAGAAAACCTCTATGTTAGCTGATCTATACATATGTTAGTTTTTTTTTAATGTGTAAGATACAAATGTTGGTTTATTAATTAATTATGAACTTTGTAATATAGTAAAAACGAAGAATATAAAGTAATTTTCTATTTAATGAATGAATTTATTGTATTCATATCTCAAAGTAACTTATCTGAATTTTCGTTGAGAATTACGTGGATGATAAGATCCACATGATAAAGGCTAAAAAAACGTTTCTTTGACTTCAGGTACATTGTACCTTTCAAAAAAAAAGTACATTGTAGGAGGCCCTAGTGGGGTCCATCACTGGCTTAGAATCAATCTGGTAATAATATGTTGCCTCCATGCGGGATCAATACCATGCACCTCAGCACAACGAACCACGCCCTTTTCTAACTCTTTCTCTTTAAATTCAACAAACTGTTGGTACGATAGGAGCGATTCTCCTATGATTCTCTCTCTCTCTCTCTCTCTCTCTCTCTTTCTCTTTCTCTCTCTCTCTCTCTCTCTCTCCCTCTCTCTCTCTCTCTTCGTGTGTGTTTTCTTCTCTTGATGCAAACAAACACATGAACAACGACGACATCCACAACACCTGAAATGGGTGTCTTTGATTAACGTTGCAAAATTTTCTCGTTTTAGTTTTTTCCTTCATTTCTGATTCTTTGATTTGATTCAATCCAAACGTGTGTCTGCGTAGATGGAATTTTGCGTTTTTAGCTGAATTTTCCCATCTCCAAATTAACCTCCAATGGGAGAAGATTACCGGAAACAAGATTTGTCAAAAAGGATTTACGAAAAAAATATTCTCCTCAATGAGAAATTCGAGGTAATAGTACTACACAAGATCATTTTTTTGTGTATTAAGGATGTAATCATTTTCGTGTATCAATATTTGGGCTGTTGTTTTCGTTTTGATTTATGTGATGTTTTGTTTCCTTTTGGGTTTTTTGATTGGATTTGTTTCTCTTTTTATTCAATTGATTACCTGGTTGTTTTTTTTATCGATAATCAATATTCAAGCTTTCATGGCTTCCTATCATTGTCTCTGTTTCTTTCTGTTAGCGATTTCATGTTGTTGAGTTCATCATTCTGGTTGTTGTACCCACTCTGATCACTGGTTTTGTAATTTAATCCCCATTCGTGATTTGGTAGGCTTTCTCATTAGCCTTGTTATGCCATTCCTGCAAGTGTATACCAGTTTATGGTGGTGGGTCACTAAGTTCTTCAATGTGAATTTGTAGGTCCCTACTTTTTCCATTATTCGAATCTCCATTTTTTAATTATTCCTTATTGTTAAACATAAATGTGGTGGTAGTCTTGTGTTGTCTTTTGAAATTTCCAGAAAAAAAAATTTAATTTTCTTCTTGGGTTTGATTTTATTTTCAGGTGAGGAGTACAGAGGAAGGATTTCATGGTTCGTGGCACCTGGAAACCATGATTCGTTTCGCTAGGCACTGGCGGTATGTCCGGTACGATAACATTCTTGATGACGGCAGAGTGAACTACCTTGTGGAGGTAGTGAGGGTGTCCTATGTTTTTGATTGTATTCCTTATTCACCAAATAACTTCTCTAAGCGTGGCTTCATTAGGCCATTTCTTCCATCGGTTCAATTAAGTGAACGAGACCTTCTGTTCGGTCTTTGAATCGATGTGGATCATGGGGAGGCTTGGTAGGATGGGGTTTTATTCAATTAATCTAATGGAGCCAAGGAGAGGAGTACATTCATCCCTGATTTGGGGGACAAAATCAAAGTCCACATTAGTAAACCGAGGATCACTAAGGATTGGGATGAAGCTACCGAGAATTAGGAGTAGCGAGGGACTTGGAAGCTGCTTGAACTATACGAGGAACGTTACATGTATCCTATGTTCTTGTCTCCTTCACATTTTGATTCTATCCTCCTATGCTGCTAAAATCCTCCCTTGTTCTCACATCGTACCAAATTTGCTTGATAGAGAAAGAAACATCGGATTCCCTGTAACGCTCCTCGTACATTTCAAGCAGCACGCAATTCCCTCGCTGCTCCCAATTATCGTTGGCTTCATCCCATTCCTGAGTGATCCTAAGTTGATCAATTTGGACTTCGATTTCGTCCCCCGAATCAGGGAAGAATATACTCATCTACGTGGCTCTATTAGAGTGATCGAATACAACCCTTTCCCACCAAGCCTCCTCGCGATCCACAACAACGCAGAGACCGAATGGAAGGTCTCTTTCACTCAATTGAACAGGTGGAGGCACATGCCTAATGAAGCCACGCTCAACGTAGCTATTTGATGTAGAAGGAAAACCATCCAAAACATAGGAAACTCCTACAACCTCCACAAGGTAGTTCACTCCGCCGTCATAAAAGATGTTATCGTATCGAACATACCGCATGTGCCTAGCAGAATGAATCACGAAGTTCTATGAAATAATAAAATATAAATTAGGATTACTTTGAGAAAATTAAAATGATCCATGAACCAAGGAATGAGTAAAATCTGAGCTAAAGAATAATTGTGAGACAATTAGAACCAATATGACGTTGTCACATTATGTATCTAAGCTAAATATCCCTCCATAAAAGGTCGATACTTTCCCCGGGTTCATTTATGTGAGAAAAGAATTTCAGGAGCAGCCTGCTCCAATATGTGACGAAGAATTGATTAAGGAAATATTCGTCAGATGAGAAAACTTCCTACACGGAAAAGATTCCTAGAGGTGTAAGGATTAAGGCAACACAAACAGAAACTCCGTATGGAGCTCCGAACACAAAATCCTTTGGTCCAAGGGCTTACTGAAGTCCTGTTGGTCAATCTGCAAGTGTACAGAAACCTCTGGGTTTTAAAATATCGAACCACAGGGATTGTGAGTGAGAATTGTGGATTTAAGCCTAAAGTTTGCAAGTTCTTAAAACAGTAAAATTCAGAAATTGGTTTTGATTGTTGGTGACAAAGGTTTTGCAAAAGAGCAATGTTGAAAATGTTGAATTTAACAATTGATGGAAAATTGCCTTGGGTTGTTGATCATCTAATCCACTTTAGTCCACCTATCCTATGCATGTGAAACCTTGATTTATCCCTTCTTGCTTTAGCCTATGTACTTACTAATTGATTCCTCACAAAAGTAATTCTCTCAAATTGAAAGTTAACCCCAATTCCTTGTGTACTTAATCATTCATAAGATGTTTTTAAGCATACATATTCAGGCCAACAAAATCCTACCCTCACTCTATTCCTAGAAGCAAGCATAGAAGGACCTATTCCAATTCATGTTCCTAAATCATAACAAACTTCGATTTGATTATAGTCTAGCCTATAACAAGGGTGCACCAAAGCTAAACATGCATAATGGAATTGAAATACAAGGTAAATCAAGAACTCATGCATAGAGATAGGATTTAACAAACTAAAACTTCATAGAATCTCTTAACCCAAAGCAAAAAAAGAACTAGCCAATCATGGCTAGTGAATTCATACAGAAAATGTAAATAGAACCTGAGAAAAATACAAGTTGGAAGCCTTCCTACAACCCCAAGGTTCTCCTCAGCTCTCAAACTTGATCTAAAATGAGTAAAATGACTAAGTGTTCTGAAGAAATTGGCCTAAGCCTTATTTATACACAAAATAAACGAGTCAGGGCGCTCAGGCGCCAATTCAGAGCGCCTGAGCTCCAATTCCAGGGCAAAAACATGCCTTTGGAAGGCAATTGGCGCCTAGGCGCCAATTCCAAGCGCCTGGGCGCCAATTCCAGGACCCTGAACAAACATAACTCGCGCCTAGGCGCCAATTCCCAGCGCCTAGGCGCTCAAGCTCGCTTGGAAAAGACTTTTTGGCTTCTTGTAACTTCCTCTTCAAGCCTCTTTAAGTCCTCCTTCAATTCCATGCGTCTTGGCCTTCTTTTTCCTTCAGTTTCTGATCAGCAAACCTAACCAACAAGTCAAGGCAAATATCCAGAAGCTCAAAGAGCTCATTAGCAAGGAGGTCCCTCATATAACATAAGAAAATTATGCAAGCCCTAAACTTTACTTAAAATGCAAGAAAAGTCCCTATAAAACTACAAAATTAACAAAACAAAGTAAAGACTCAAAGAAAGATAAAAATGCATGAGAATGCATGAAACACTACATGAGACTCAAGAAAAAGACTTAAAACAAACAAAGAAATGACCCTAAAAACCCTACTAAAATAGGGTCATCAAGTCCCTTCGGAGATTAAGTATAGCTTTATCGGGTTTCCGGAATGTGAACCCTATCGATCTTAAAGTCGAAAGTTCCAGAATAGAACACACATTCATAGAAAATACCCTAAGGGTCTTACTTTCATGCCGATTCTAAATCTGGGTGAAATAGTGTTCTAGTAGCGGAAAAGCCCTTTTCGAATACTCCAAACCTTAGTCGGGTGTGAATACGACTCAGAATATCATTCAAAATAACTATAATTCCATAATTATACATATATTGAATATTCCACATTTTTACACATGTCAGTTTTTTATTTCACTTGTCAAAGTTCCCGTAACGCTTACTGTAAGACCCTACCTTGATGAATGAAATTATTTATTTTTGAATAAATAATAAAGTGTGGCTTGCTTATGATTTGTGAATTCTCTTGATGTTTTGAATTGTGAAGTATTATTAGTATGGAAGTGATAATACTTGAGGGCTAGGGTATAATTAATTATAAGGTCAAGGATCCCAAGATGAATGAATTTGAGTTGCTTGGAGGCCAAGAAATAGGGTTATGGCCGAGTTTGTGAAGGGAGATGGAGTGGAGGTTGATTGTTTGACTAATTAGCATGAGTTTAGGGAAAATAGTAAGGGATTATGGCACATGATCAAGGCTGATCAGTTTTTTGGACAAGAGATTAAAGGGAAATTAAGTGCCATAAATGCCATGTCTCAATTTAGAATTAGTGAAATTCTGAATGCCCTTGCATGTGCATGTTTGGCCTTGGGTTTGAGGGGCAAAAGGGGGATGTTGCTTCAGTTTTGTGAACCCTAAAGAGGCTAAGTTAGAAACCTGAATCCACATTCTCATTCCACACTCACACACTCAGTAAAAAAGAAAGAAAACAAGAGAGAAAGAGAGAGAGAGAGGGCGGCGGCTAGAGAGAAAGAAAGGAGAAGAGGAAAGAGTGAAAGCAAGAGAGGGCAAGAGAGAAAGGAAGAGATCAGGACAAGGCTGAGGTTGCAGCAAGGAGAAGGCTCTCCCATTCATCTTTTCCAGAACCAATCCTTCATCTTTCCAAACCCAACAACAAAGGTAAGGGGTGGATCTAGTGGGTAGTGTCTAGGATTCTTTATGTTGAGAGTTTTCTTGATAAGCATGACCTTGATCTGAATCTGATTAGAGGGATGTTGTATGAGGGTTGAGGGTAGAGAACATGCTTAGGGTGTTTGATATGTGCAGCCATGAATATGATCAAATCTTGATGCCATGCTTATGTGCCATAGTTGCCAAAACTTGACTATTTTGCCATGTTTTTTCCTAAAACGAATTCTGTGTTGAATTGCATGCTTAGGGATGAGTACGATGATGTTTAGTCGGGTGTGGATACGACTCAGACTATCATTCAAAATAACTATAATTCCATAATTATACATATATTGAATATTCTACATAGTTACACTTGTCAGTTTTTTCATTCACTTGTCAAAGTTCCCCTAATGCTTACATAGAATCCTAAGCGTCAGGCGGAATTAATTAATAATTCTAATAATAAAAATTTGGGTCTTACAGTTTCAGTTTTGGAGGCAGAAATTGAGGGTTGAGCAGCATTACTTTCACCTTGTACCCCTCTTCATCTCTGAAAATGACTCTCTTTATTTTCTTGGATGTAGACGGTGAAATAGTTGGATTTTCAGGTTGCTTTCTCTTTACTGCGCTTGACACCTATGGTGGGACTATTGAGATTCTTAGGAAGGCTTCTCCAGAACGAGTCCAAGTCGACACAAGTTGGTCAGTTGATAAAGGAATTCCACCAGTAGTTATTTTTATCTTTGGAACTTGCTGACTAGGTGGCTGAGGTTGCATATGAGACGATGGGGGAGCCAACTGTTTGGAAACTGAAGTTTCGTTCTCCTTGGGGCAAGAAGTTGGTTCGGACTCCATTCTTTTCCTTTGCTCTTTACATTTGTTTTCTTCTTCTTCTTCTTCTTGGGCAGGAATTCCTTTGGAACTTCTGCGTCATTTATGTCCAGACCCATTCTTTGTACATCAGAAACCTTGATTGGTGTCGAAAGAACCATTTCTCCTTTCAAACGATTTCTCTTCTTCAGATAAGGATTTACAAGCTTTTTCTTCTCAATCAGCACAATGATCAGAGAACCAAAAGGCAAGTTTCATTGTGGCTTCTCAATGAATCTGATCAAGTAATCCCAAATGAGAGACACAAGATTACCCTTAACTCATTTGAATATCTTGTACAGTGCGTACCATCCATGTTGATTGACATGATTTCTTGAGCCTTCTTTTGGAAGAATAACTTTGCTAATGACAGCATTAGCAAATTTCAGTCCTTCCAGCAGTTTGGAAAATTTTGTAGTGATTGGCTTCTTTTGATATTTCCATATGCAGCCTGCATCATCAACACTTGAGTCTCACTCCTTTGAGTATTTTTCTCCATCAGTCAGATTTACTCCTAGGGAAGCAACAACTTCTTGAACTACAAAATCAACGATGTGACTCATCTACCCACTAGATGTGACTCATCTACACACTGTCATACTAATCAACATTTAGCATAATAGTAATTGTAGTAACGTACTTTGTATTTGAAGAGGTTGAATATCTTTTGAAAACTATATTTATCTTGATTTGGTTGCAATTTTGAGTATATAGTTTCATACATTTGGTTTGTATTTTGTTAATATACTACGTTCGACAGGCATTTCAAGACTATTGTTGGATCAACTTGTTGGTATTTGAAATCTTTATAATTAACTACATTTGGATGGAATTCAGCAATCATCTAGATGATATATGTTGTAAGATATTGTGATGGCATTTATGAATTATGATTATTGTTCTGCGGAAAACTTGATGTTTCTAGGAACCACAAGGCTGTTTTTATCAATATCCCTTACAGGTTGAGGAAAGTCTCTAGAAGATTCATATTAGGCTTGTCCGAGAGCTTCAGAAGTTATGTGGAAAGGTATTACTGGTCTAATTTCTTTTGGTCAAACAACCAAAGTTGAAATCCACTCTCTCAATCTATAGTTTTTGTTATTCATTAGCTTTTTTTTCACACTTGCTTTTCCTTTAATTAGAAATTCACTTCTTCATTCTGCAGTAGTTTTCAATAACAAATTTGTAAAGGAGTTCCCAAAGGCATTGTCATCTTATACCAAATTTGCTATTCATTTTTTCATTGCTTATGTTTGTTGTGATTCATCAATTCTGTTGAAATTGTATTTTGTATTTTTCATTTTTGCATTGTTGGTTGTTTCTTATTGCTTCAATTCTATTTACATGATTACTTTGCAAAAAACTGTTCTTTCATGTGAAGGTATGAAAAACGGTAGAAAGGGGGGGTTTGAATAACGTTTTTAGAATAAAACTTCCACCTTGAGATTTTGACAAATCTTTCGAGAACAAACAAGGTGCTTAAGATAAGGGAATAGAAAAGCACACAAGGATTTTATCCTGGTTCACTTGATGAATCACTCAAGCTAATCCAGTCCATTCGTTAAGGTGATTTCTTCCTTCTTAGAATGAAGGCAATCCACTAATCAGGTAAATGTTACAACTGCACTTGAAACCTACAAGTGACTAACAATACACTGACTTAGCTCTCACTAAGATTCACTCTCTTAGTCTTCTCTAGGATCCGATCAACCTTGATCTCCTAAAGGTAAACTAAACAACTGTTTAAGAAAGAATTGTTTACAAAGAATATGCTTCTGAAAAGCTGTAGTAAACACAATGAATTCAAGATGAAAGAATGCTTAGAAAGTTTGAATATAGCTTGCGCGTATGAGATTCTTCCAACCGCATCTTTCAATCTTCAGCCTCTATTTATACTCCAAGGAATAGGGTTTGAACGCTGCATGGGAATTCTACCGTTGGAGGGCAGGTCTGGAATTTCCAGCTTCTGCTGTGGCTGAGAATGTTAGGTAGGTCGTCAGGATAGTACATTTGCTTTTGTACTTTGGAAAGTGACTTGACCTTGAACCTAGTAGACTTCTGATCAGAGGAATGCTTCGTGTTGGAACTTGTGAAGCTTGTTGATCAGAGTCAGAGGGAAGCATGGATCCTCTGACCGTTGTATCTTCTGATTCTGAACTCAAAGCGAAGTACTTGGTCTTCAGAGCCATTTTGCTTCTGGACTTCAGAGTCACCACTTTTCAGCTTCTGGATCTTCAGAGTCTTCTACACCATTAGAACATCTGAACCTTCAGAGTGTCTGGGTTGTCAGAACGTCTGGATCTTCAGAACTTCAAGTGAGCTGAGTCCTTATCAGAGCTTGATTGACTTCAGATCTTCTGAAGCTTTTCTACTGTTCAGACTGAACATAGAGATTGCGAAAGCGTTGCTTGTGACACTCTTTTAAGCACAGTTCTTCTGATTTGTGTGAGATAATATTAAGGTCAGAGCCTGTAAATAGCACACTCAGAAAAACACATTAGAGTATCAAAATTGTTCATACTAAAAAGTTAACTTGTAATCATCAAAACATAGAGTTGTACTACTCGATCAAAACTTGATCTTACAATCTCCCCCTTTTTGATGATGACAAAACTAAGTATTTTGATGAACAATTCATAAACAATAAACTGAATTCACTCAGAGTTTAGAGAAATAGAATTAGACTTATCCTGATGTGAATGGTTTATTTTGCTCATTCTGAATCTAAGTTACAACTTGATTCTGAGCTTAGCTCCCCCTAAATCTTAGACTTAATGAAAACGTTAGTAATGTCTAGATTCTGAGCTAAATAATATAAGAGTTCATAGTGAAATTACATGACATAGATGAAATGAAATAATCAGAGCGCATAAGTATTCAGAGTCACGAGAGGGTATCAGAGTCAAAAGTATTCAACTGAAATCACTTCAGAAGAAGTGAAATGTATTCCTTGTATTTGCCCAGTGACACATCTATGGTCATAAAGGTGGAACTCTTAAATTCTCCAAAAAATAAAAAGAAATCACACTAACACAGCTTACACATCAAAAACTGGGTGTACTCCCCCTTTTTGTCATAAGCAAAAAGCTTGGGGTGTGAAAAACTTAGCTTGAAGTACAAGGTACTCCCTCTTAAAGAAGGTCTAAGTTTCAAGAAAAATGGAGAAAGAGATTAGCGAATTAATTAAAGAATTAATGCATATGTAGAACGTTTACCACCGGCCACGGGAGTAAAGAGAAGCGGCAGTTACTAAGACTTTAACCTCGAGAAACTGCAGTAGCAATAACTTCTGGAGAGAGAAGGATGCTTATATAAAGCGATGAAGAACGAAGTAAACTTCACAATACGATCAATTCTAAATATAAGATAATGGCATCATACATGATTGCTTTAGAGGAGCTCAGAGGGAAAGCCTTCGAGGAAGATATGTTCCTCAATATTAGGCACCCTGATGGTTCAAGAACCATACAAGAGTTGACGAAGACACTGCTAGAAGAGGATCTTGGTCCAGAGTTGGAGAAAGATCTGAAGGAGTTCCTCTGCTTTGTGGAGGAGATTCAGGAGCTGTGCCAGCTTGAGCTGAATCTACTGGAAGAGAAGGAAGCAGTGGAGAGAAGACTCAAGGTGATGGAAGATAGTCTGGAGAAAGATGAGCTGAGCATCAAGCTCGGCAAAATAGAATATACACTGGATCGTCTGGAGAGGGAAAGAGTGGAGCAGCGCCAGGAATGCAGAAGAATGAGGAAGGATCCTCCATTCTAGATATAGGGAAATGTATGATGTAATGATTATGATTATATATGAATAAAGAAATTTTTTGCAAACATATGTTATGATGAATGCAGAAACGAATTAAACACGTAAGAAAAAAAGAAAATAAAACACATTAAATCAAAAATCTTAAAGTTAGGAAAACAATAAACTAAAAGTAAAATAAATAACGAAGAAAGACGAAAGAAATCCTAAAACTAGGGCTTTTTAGAGCGACGCAGAAGTTCTTGAAGAGCTCGATTCATGTCGATCAGGAGAGTCTCATGAGAGTTGAGACGTTGTTCCAAAATGTCAAGTCTGGAAGAACTTGGCTGAGTAGACGTAGAGGGAACATCCTGAGCAAAGTGAGGAGCTTGAGTGGATTGAGAATCAGCATGTGTGAAAAGCACTGGTGTAAGGGCTTGACATCTGAGAGCATCAGCTTCAGCTTGTAACTTTTCAGCTTCTAACCGTGCATTTGCAACTTTTGCAGCTTCCTGTCGTGCAGCTTCTTCTGCTTGTTCTTTCTTTCTTCTTGCTTCCTCAACAGCTTCAAGTAACTCAACTCATAGTTGTTGTTCATACAGAGCCACTCTTCTGTTAAAACGCTGCCTAGCAGCCTCAATCCGCTGATCCCTTTCCGTGGTGAGATGACTCATCATAATAGGAACTTGAGCAATTATCCAATCACCCAGACGATTCCATTCTTCAGCAACAGAGTCAGAATTCTCACTAAGGTCAGTGTGACCTTGCACATTGCGAATCATCAGTGATGCTTCATGATTAAATACACTGGTGCACTCAAGAAGAGAGTTTGGCTTGAGGTAGGTATAGGGAACGATGGAAAGATTGGTTTCAGGAGAAGTGGGATGGTTGCTGCTATTGGCCTCAGAAACCCCTTGAGGAGAACCAACATCTAAGGTTTGGACATTTGAAGTGTGGATCTCAAAGTTAGGCTCAGAGGTTTCAACCTCAGGGTTTGGTGATCTAACCGAGGAATGGAGGGCGAGGAGTCAGCAACATTTGTAGGAAAAGATACAGAAGGACAGGGTGTCGTGGATTCTGTATCAGTGGTTCTGCGAACAGGACGTTCTGATGCTCTGGGGACAGAGTGATCAGAAGTTCTAGTTCCACACGGGTTGGCTTCTCCATAATCCTCACTTGCTTCTTTTTCTTCTTTGGTGGAGGAGCATCATCATCATCACCATCAGATGGAGCATCTGGCTTGGTGGGCTCCTCATGCTTCCTCTTAGGCTTGTCAGCCTTCTGTTTCTTCTTCTGATCGACACCATCAGAGGGATCAGACTCTTCAGGGGATTCCTCCAAGATGATTTTTCTCTTAATCTTCTTCTTGGGAGGAGAGTCAAACTCTGGAGCTGGTGGCAGGGTTCTGAAGAACTCGTCCACATCTATCTCATAACCTTGTCGCCTCAAATCATCAATGTAGCATAAGATTGCAGTCGGATCATCTGCTTGGGACCATAGAGGGTAATCAGTCAGAGGGATTCTTCTCTTTCTGATTTCATCAGAGGTATCTTCATGAGCAGGTGCAACCTTGGTCTTGATCAATCCCATCTTCTTCAAGGATGTGGATGTGAAGACATCACTAGCAATGGTTGACAGATCCTCTGTGCATCCTGCTGTAATCAGATCTTCTATGAATTTGCTCTCAATGAAGAGGTCTGAGAGCAGTCTTCCAAAAGGAATGTATTTGATGGCAGACTTCAGAGAGGCAGTGGTTCTGGATTTCCTGATACACTCTTTGAGGTAAGAGAACAGGAGGAAGGGAAGGTAGATCTTCTTGTGATCTTGAATGAAGAACAACATCACTTTTTGACAGAAGTTGATGTAGTCTGGAGAGCTTCCCTTTGGTCTCTGATTTATGCAATGAAGCAGAATCTTGTGCCAGATCCTCAACTTTGGATGAAGATCCACTACTTTGTAGTCACTCTTGCCAGGTTTATAGGTTGTGTAGAGAGCTTTGTTAGTCTCCTCTTTAGTCCTGGGTTTCACCTTTGATTCCGTTAGATGGAATCTGTAGCCTGTGCCAGTGTGTTCACCCAGAAGATCAACAATCGACTTCTCTGTGATGATGATTCTTCTGTCAGCAATGTAAGAAACCACTTGAGTGTCGTCGCAGTCGGCATGTTTCCAGAACTCCTTGACCAACTTGACATAGATTGGACCTCGAAGCCTGTTGAAGTACTCTTCCCAGCCTTGAACACGAACTTCAGGACGAAGATCATACCCATTTGCAGCAATGTTGTCCAGGTCAAATCTCCATTCAGCAAGAACCTGGAGTTCTTCAGGAGCATAGACACAATGAACGGCACAACCCCGTTCTGCGAGAGGGATCATATGCCCTTGAGCTTGAGCTTCTGATTGAGTTCTCTGATTTGCAGAAGCCGATTGACCGGTAATTTGACCTACTTCCAAAACTGGAAATCTGGTTCCATCACCAGTTTCTCCTCTGTTAGATTTCACCATCTTTGAGCGGTTGAAGGTTTGGGTAGAAAAGAAAGGGTGAATGAAGAGAGAGAGATCGTGGGGGTAAGGGTTTTGAAAAACCGAAGAGAGAGAGTAAATCCGTAAGTGATGGAGAACGTGTGTGTATAGTGGGTTTTTGAAAGTAACCGTTGTTGATCAAAAAGCAAAGTAAAATCAACGGTTAAAAATTAAAGACATCATAACAACAGTTAATACACATATCACACGAAGGAGAGAAGCACATCAACACTCATTACGACAGACTGTCAACACGGGCACAAGGAACTATGTATCAGGGCTACTGACACACGTTTACTGTCTCCGCTTCAGAGTGAGCACCAATGGGTACTTAAACTCTGATGGAGTTATCTTCTGAACTAGACATCTTCTGATAAAGAAGCATCATAGTCAGAGGTTCTGATCCATCTTCATGCTGGACAAAAGTCCATATTCAGATTTTTCAGAATGAAATTAAATCTATCCTCTGCTAAGGGCTTTGTAAAGATATCTGCCCATTGATGGTCAGTATCAACAAACTTCAGAAGAAGTACGCCCTTTTGAACATAATCTCTAATAAAATGATATTTTACCTCAATATGTTTTTCCCTTGAATGTAAGATAGGATTCTTACTCAGTGAGATTGCAGCAGTGTTATCACAAAAGATTGGAATGTTGCTCTCAAGGATTTGATAATCCTCCAGCTGATGTTTCATCCAGAGCATCTGAGTGCTGCATATTGCTGCTGAGATGTATTCTGCCTCTGCAGTGGATAGTGCAATGGTTGATTGCCTTTTGCTTGCCCATGAGACTAGGTTGCTTCCCAGAAATTGACAATTTCCAGAAGTGCTTTTTCTCTCTGTTCTATCTCCAGCATAATCAGCATCACAATAACCTGAAAGCTTATACTCTGATGTTTTCTTATACATCAAGCCAAGGTTAGTGGTGCCTTTCAGATATCTCAGGATCCTCTTAACAGCAGTTAAGTGGGTTTCCCTCGGATCTGATTGGAAACGAGCACATAAATGAACACTAAACAGAATATCTGGCCTAGATGCAGTTCAGTATAGAAGTGATCCTATCATACCACGATAGAGCTTCTGACAAACTTTTCCACTTGCATCTTCTTTTTCCAGAATGCATGTAGGATGCATTGGAGTCTTGGCAATTGTAGATTCCAGTATATTGAACTTCTTCAGAAGTTCTTTAGTGTACTTGCTCTGATGGATATATGTTTCGTCTGGTGTTTGATCTACTTGTATTCCCATAAAGTACTTAAGTTCTCCCATCATACTCATTTCAAATTCAGCCTGCATCATCTCAGAAAATTCTTTGCATAGAGATTGATTAGCATAACCAAATATAATATCATCAACATAAATTTGCATAATTAAGATATCATCTTTGTAAGTTTTGCAAAAGAGAGTTGTATCTACTTTACCCCTTACAAACTCATTTTCCATAAGGAATGAGCTGAGTCTCTCATACCATGCTCTGGGAGCTTGCTTCAGACCATAGAGAGATTTCTTCAACTTGAAAACATGGTCTGGGTTCTTCTCATCCTCAAAACCTAGGGGTTGATGAACATAGACTTCCTCTGAAATATAACCGTTTATGAAGGCACTCTTGACATCCATCTGATGAAGAATTATGTTGTGATTCACTGAGAAAGAGATCAACAGTCTGATTGCTTCTAATCTTTCTACTGGAGCAAATGTTTCAGTATAGTCTATTCCTTCCTGCTGACTGTAGCCTTGAGCAACTAGCCTTGCTTTGTTTCTGACTACATCTCCTTTCTCATTCAACTTGTTTCTGAACACCCATTTGGTTCCAATCACATGAACACTTTGAGGTTTCTTCACTAGGCTCCAAACATCATTCTTGGAAAATTGATTCAGTTCTTCTTCCATAGCCAGAATTCAGTCCTTGTCTTGAAGAGCTTCATCAATTGACTTAGGTTGAATTAAGGACAATAATCCTTTCAGACTGAGCAGGGTCTCTTCAGAGGGTCTGAAGGCTGATCTGGTTCTGACTGGTTCATCTTTGTTGCCCAGAATCAATTCCTTAGGATGAGCTGCAATGATTCTGCTTTTCTTCTGAGACTGCGAATCAGAGGAACCAGCTTATTCTAGTTCATCTTCCTCTGGCTCAGCTTCTTCTAGAGCTTTGCCTTTGTCAGAAACGTTTATGCTTAAATCTGCAAACTTCTCAACTAGCTTTGACTGATCAGAGTCAAGCTTATCATCAAATCTAACATGAATAGATTCTTCAATTGTTTTAGCATCAGTATTATAAAATCTAAAACCTTTAGAACGATCAGAATAACCAAGCAATAGACATTTAGAAGACTTAGCATCAAACTTATGCAATCTATCCTTAGTGTTAAGAGCATAACAAACACAACCAAAAGGATGAAAATAAGAAATGTTGGGTTTTATATTCTTCCACAATTCATAGGGAGTCTTATTCAGAATTGGTCTCACAGAGATTCTGTTCTTAATGTAACATGCTGTGTTTACTGCCTCTGCCCAAAAGTGCTTAGCCATGCCAGTTTCTTGGAGCATGGTTCTAGCCATCTCCTGAAGAGTTCTATTCTTCCTCTCAACAACACCATTTTGTTGAGGAGTTCTGGGACAAGAGAAATCATGTGCAATTCCATAGGAATCAAACAGACTCTCAAACTTGTCATTCTCAATCTCTCCACCATGGTCATTTCTGACACGCACAATCCTACAAGCCTTCTCGTTTTGCACTTGGGCTATGAAGGTAGAGAATACAGAATGAGACTCATCCTTGCATGTTAGAAATTTTACCCATGTCCAGCAGCTATAGTCGTCAACAATGATCATCCCATATCTCTTGCCACCTATAGACTCAGTTTTCACTGGTCCAAACAGGTCGATATGCAGAAGTTCCAACGGCCTTGAGGTCGAGACAACATTCTTTGCCTTGAAAGGGACTTTTGTGAATTTGCCTTTCTGACATGCTTCACAGAGAGCGTCTGAAGAAAACTTCAGAGTGGGTAAGCCCCTGACAAGGTTGAGCTTACTCAGCTGAGAGATCTTTCTCATACTGGCATGCCCTAACCGTCTATGCCATACCCACTGCTCCTCATTAATAGAAAGAAGGTACTTCACATTCTGAGCTTCCAACTCAGATAATCTGATCTTATAAATGTTGTTCTTCCTCTTGCTGTTAAACAGAACAGAGCCATCGATCTGACTTACAGCCCGGCAGGACTTTTGATTGAAAATAACATCATAACCCTTGTCAGCTAATTGACTTATAGACAATAAGTTATGTGTTAAGTCGTCTACCAATAAAACATTGTCAATGCATGGACTACTATCTACACAAATAGTACCAGTACCAACAATTTTACCCTTTTTGTTGCCACCAAAGCCAGCTTCGCCTCCAGGCTTAAGTTTTAGCTCTTGGAACATACGCCTTTCTCCCGTCATGTGACGCGAGCATCCACTGTCCAGATACCATGATTGGTGTTTCAATGGAGCTATCAAGGATATCTGCAACATAGATAATCTTATCCTTAGGTACCCA
The DNA here is from genome assembly GCF_012489685.1 of Lotus japonicus. NCBI lineage: Eukaryota > Viridiplantae > Streptophyta > Magnoliopsida > Fabales > Fabaceae > Lotus > Lotus japonicus. The sequence goes on from NC_080043.1 coordinate 42,917,894, forward strand.
CTTTCTGGGTCCTCTCTTGTTAGTTACCCCAGAGGTTCTGATCACCTTGGGTTTCTCAACATGATAGTGTAAAGGAATTTTTGCATGATATTTAGACATGGAGAAGGTTCCCTTTTTGAGAGGGGGGTTAGCAACTTTAACAGGTAATGGTTCAGGCAATATAGTACCAGAGGGTACAAAGCATTCATACAATGATTTAGCCTTAGGCATAGGAGGCTCATTTCTATTAGGTTTAGAATAGCCAATGCCATGCATTCCATTTCTGCTTACGCCATAGATCATTGAAGCCATTAAGCTTCTGTCTACGCTTTTAGCCAGGAATCTTTGAAATGATTTTTCATATTTAGATTCATGTTTACTATCAGAGGCATAAGCAATTACTTCTTCTAACTTAGCAATTTGGTTCTTAAGCACAGAGTTAGAATTCACTAAAGTATGATTATCATTTTTCAAATCAGAAATAATTTTCTCATGTTCAGAAGGAGTCTTAGAAGCAGCAGATAAGTCCTTTTTCAACTTTTTATGCTTAGTCAATAAAGAGTTATACTTATCCATAATATCAGACAAAGCTTGTTTTAGTTCAGAGGTTGAGAAAGAAGCGAATAGCTCATTTTCATCGTCTGAGTTAGGATCTTCTTCTGATGCTGAGTCAGAGTCAGTTGCTTCTTTTGACTCAGCTCCTTTGTCTTTGACAATAGCCATGAGACCTTGAACTTCACCTTCAGAGTCAACATCCTCTGACTCTGATTCATCAAAAGTCACCATCAGACTTTTCTTTGTCTTGAAGTGCTTCTTTGGCTTCTTGTCCTTTTTCAGCTTTGGACAGTCACTTTTGTAGTGCCCTGATTCTTTGCACTCGAAACATGTGACTTCCTTGATTGAGGACTTCTTCTGGCCTGATGAGGATTCAGACTTTCCTTTGGCCTTTCCGGAGCCTCTGTACTTACTCTGTCTGTGCTTCCAGATGCGGTTGAGTCTTTTGGAATTCAGAGTCAGCTCATCTTCATCAGAATCTTCTGATGCTTCTTCAGATTCTTCTGCTTCAGCTTGGAGAGCTTTTGACTTCTCAGATTTAGCCTTCTCAGATTTGGATTTCAAGGCTATAGACTTCTTCCTCAGATCTTGCATCTCTGAGCGCTTCAGCTCATGACATTTCAATACGCTGATGAGCTCTTCTTGACTCATATGCTCAACATCTCTTGTAAGCTCTATTGAAGTCACTAAAGGCATCCAGCTTTCAGGAAGACTTCTGATGACCCTTATGACATGATCTTTTGTAGTGTAGCTTTTGTTGAGAGGTCTTATTCCAGCTACAAGCAACTGAAATCTGGAAAACATGTCCTCAATGGACTCGTTGGGTTCCATGATGAAGGATTCATACTTCTGGATCAAAGACAGTGCCTTTGATTCTTTCACTTTCTTGTTTCCTTCATGAGACATCTTCAAGGTTTCAAAGATGCCCTTTGCAAACTCACGATCTGTAATCTTCTGGTACTCTTCATAGGAAATAGCACTAAGAAGAATAGCTCTAGCTTTGTGGTGCTGTGAGTAGAGCTTCTTTTGCTCAGCAGTCATCTCTGATCTGGAAATCTTCTTGCCATCTGCATCAACTGGACGCTCATAGCCATCCACAATGATATCCCAGAGATCTGTATCAAAGCCCAGAAAGAAACTTTCTATTCTATCTTTCCAATATTCGAACCTTTGACCATCGAACATGGGAGGTTTTGCATTGTAGCCATCTTTTTGAGTTTCACTGGTGGTAGCCATTTGTTTTTCACACCGGCCCGGATCACTGAACACTGTTAGGTGTGGTAATCAGAACTTGCGCTCTGATACCAATTGAAGGTATGAAAAACGGTAGAACGGGGGGATTTGAATAACGTTTTCAGAATAAAACTTCCACCTTAAGATTTTGACAAATCTTTTGAGAACAAACAAGGTGCTTAAGATAAGGGAATAGAAAAGCACACAAGGATTTTATCCTGGTTCACTTGATGAATCAGTCAAGCTAATCCAGTCCACCTGTTAAGGTGATTTCTTCCTTCTTAGAATGAAGGCAATCCACTAATCAGGTAAATGTTACAACTGCACTTGAAACCTACAAGTGACTAACAATACACTGACTTAGCTCTCACTAAGATCACTCTCTTAGTCTTCTCTAGGATCCGATCAACCTTGATCTCCTAAAGGTAAACTAAACAACTGTTTAAGAAAGAATTGTTTACAAAGAATATGCTTCTGAAAAGCTGTAGTAAACACAATGAATTCAGGATGAAAGAATGCTTAGAAAGTTTGAATATAGCTTGCGCGTATGAGATTCTTCCAACCGCATCTTTCAATCTTCAGCCTCTATTTATACTCCAAGGAATAGGGTTTGAACGCTGCATGGGAATGCTACCGTTGGAGGGCAGGTCTGGAATTTCCAGCTTCTGCTGTGGCTGAGAATGTTAGGTAGGTCGTCAGGATAGTACATTTGCTTTTGTACTTTGGAAAGTGACTTGACCTTGAACCTAGTAGACTTCTGATCAGAGGAACGCTTCGTGTTGGAACTTGTGAAGCTTGTTGATCAGAGTCAGAGGGAAGCATGGATCCTCTGACCGTTGTATCTTCTGATTCTGAACTCAGAGCGAAGTACTTGGTCTTCAGAGCCATTTTGCTTCTGGACTTCAGAGTCACCACTTTTCAGCTTCTGGATCTTCAGAGTCTTCTACACCATTAGAACATCTGAACCTTCAGAGTGTCTGGGTTGTCAGAACGTCTGGATCTTCAGAACTTCAAGTGAGCTGAGTCCTTATCAGAGCTTGATTGACTTCAGATCTTCTGAAGCTTTTCTACTGTTCAGACTGAACATAGAGATTGCGAAAGCGTTGCTTGGGACACTCTTTTAAGCACAGTGCTTCTGATTTGTGTGAGATAATATTAAGGTCAGAGCCTGTAAATAGCACACTCAGAAAAACACATTAGAGTATCAAAATTGTTCATACTAAAAAGTTAACTTGTAATCATCAAAACATAGAGTTGTACTACTCGATCAAAACTTGATCTTACATCATGGTGTTGTTACTTTTGTGACAATGTAGAGTGCATCTTTGTGATTTGTGCTTTTTAGCTTTGACCATATTTAATGCCTGAGTATACACCGTTACTCAAACCTGAGACCTCTTTGCTTAAGATAGAAAAACTCTATGTTAGTTTATCTATACATTTATTAGTTTTTTTAGAATCTGTAAGACACAAATGTTCATTTATTAATTAATTATGAACTTTGAAATATGGTTAAAACGAAAGATATAAAATAATTTTCCATTTAATGAATGAATTTATTGTATTTATATCTCAAAGTAACTTTACCTGAATTTCCGTTGAGAATTACGTGGATGATAAGACCCACAAGATAAAGGCTAAAAAAAAACGTTTCTTTGACTTCAGGTACATTGTAACTTTCAAAAAAAAAAGTACATTGTAGGAGGCCCTAGCGGGGTCCATCACTGACTTAGAATCAATCTGGTAATAACATGTTGCCTCCAAGCCGGATCAATACCATGCACCTCAGTGCAACATACCACACCCTTTTTCTAACTCTTTCTCTTTAAATTCAACGAACTGTTGGTACGATAGGAGCGATTCTCTTATGATTCTCTCTCTCTCTCTCTCTCTCTCTCTCTCTCTCTCTTTGTGTGTGTGTTTTGTTTCCTTGACGCGAACAAAAACATGAACAAGGACGACATCCACAACACCCGAAATGGGTGTCTTTGATTAACGTTGTAAATTTTTCTCATTCCTGTTTTTTCCTTCATTTCTGATTATTTGATTCGATTCAATCCAAACATGTGTCTAAGTAGATGGAATTTTGTGTTTTCAGCTGAATTTTCCCATCCCTAAACTAACCACCAATGGGGGTTTGTGTTGAGAAGATTACCGGAAACAAGATTTGTCAAAAATAATTTCCGCAAAAAATATTCTCCTCAATGAGAAATTCGAGGTAAATAATATTCTACACAAGATCCATTTTTTGTGTATTAAGGATGTAATCATTTTCGTGTATCAATATTTGGGCTGTTGATTTGGTTTTGATTTATGTGATGTTTTGTTTCCTTTTGGGTTTTTTGATTGGATTTGTTTCTCTTTTTATTCAATTGATTACCTGGTTGTTTTTTTTACGCTAATCAAGCTTCAAGCTTTCATGGCTTCCTATCATTGTCTCTGTTTCCTTCTGTTCGCGATTTCATGTTGTTGAGTTCATCATTCCGGTTGTTGTACCCACTCCGATCACTGGTTTTGTAATTAAATCCCCATTCGTGATTTGGTTGGCATTCTCATTAGCCCTATTATGCCACTCCTGCAAGTGTATACTAGTTTATGGATTTGGGTCTCTAAGTTCTTCAATGTGAATTTGTAGGTCCCTACTTTTTCCATTATTCCAATCTGCATTACTGTTAAACATGAATGTGGTGGTAGTCTTGTGTTGTCTTTTGAAATTCCCAGGATAAAAAATTTAATTTTTTTCTTGGGTTTGATTTTATTTCAGATGAGGAGTGTAGAGGAAGGATTTCATGGATTGTGACACTTGGAAACCATGATTCGTTCTGCTAGGCACTAGCGGTATGTCTGATACGATAGAATCCTTGATGACAGCAGAGTGAACTGCCTTGTGGAGGTAGTGAGAGTGTCTTATGTTTTTGATTGTATTTCTTCTTCACCAAATAACTTCTCTGAGCGTGGCTTCATTAGGCCATTTCTTCCACCGGTTCAATTAAGTGAACGAGACCTTCCATTCGGTCTTTGTCCATTCGGTCTTTGAGTCGATGTGGATCAAGGGGAGGCTTGGTGGGATGGGGTTCTATTCGATTATTCTAATGGAGCCAAGGAGAGCAGTACGTTCATCCCTAATTTGGGGGACAAAATCAAATCCACATTGATAAACAGAGGATCATTAAGGATTGGGATGAAGCTACCGAGAATAAGGAGTAGCAAGGGATGTGGGAGCTGCTTGAACTGTACGAGGAACGTTACAGGAATCCAATGTTCTTGTCTCTATCAAGAAAATTTGATACAATGTGAGGACAATGGAGAATTTACCAGCATAGGAGAATGTACTCAGAATGTGAAGGATTTATGGAGAATGCTTGTGGGGGGCGTTATTGATTTTTACTTTGAGATCACACTCAAAGAGCTTATATCATTGTTAAAACATGACTTCTCAAAAGCGGCGGAATCGGAATCATATTATGAACCTACTTATAATGTTCATGGTCATGGTGGTGCTAGTCGTGGAAATGAGCTTAGTGGTTCTTCTGTCATTGGAACATCTCAAATGCCTGAGGAAAATCGTCAAACATCATACTTGCTTGACATTGATCAAATCTGTGGTGATAATCTTAACAATATACTTGGTTATGACATTTTATTATCTGAAAGGCTTGATGAAAATGGAGACTCATCAAACTTTCTTGAAATTTATCAAATATGCGGTGATAGTCTTAACAATTTGCTCGGCTCTAACATTGGATTATCTGAAAGGCCTGATGAACACTTAATGGATTCTAGACCTTTTTCCATGGATATTTTTGAGTCTCTATTTTCATCAGGCCTTTCAGATAATCCTATGTCAGAGCCAAGCATATTGTTAAGACTATCATCACACATTTGATCAATTTCAAGAAAGTTTGATCAGTCACCATTTTCATCAGGCCTTTCAGATAATCGAATGTTAGAACCAAGTACATTGTTAAGACTATTACCACAGGTTTCATTAATATCAAGCAATTTTGAGATGCTCAAATGACAAAAGAACCACTAAGCACATTTCCACGATAAGTACCACCATCACCATGAACATTATCAACAGGTTGAGATAATGATTCTAGTTTTGCTGTCTCTTTGGAGAAATCTTGTTTTAACAACGATAGAAGCTCTTTGAGTGTGATCTCAAAATAAAAATCAATAACCTCCCGCACAGGTATATCCACAATTCCTTCACATTTCGATGCTATTCTCCTATGCTGCTAAAATCCTCCTTTTCCTCACATCGTACCAAATTTGCTTGATAGAGAACGGAACAACGGATTCCCTGTAAGGTCTCCCCCTAAGTATGAAAACTCTCTCTCACTCTCTCACACAATCACTGCCACAGTGATTGAACTCAAATACGAGTTACAAAGACAGATCTCAAGATCACACAGTAAACACACAACTCTTAGCTCACAACAATAGCATAAAGCTTCTAAGAGAACAAGAACAGTATGAACTCAATAAACACTAATACAAAGCAATACGTTCAGTACGTAGAACCTAGGTCTTGGGTCTTCATAAGTAATAGTCTTCCAGCCTTGTCTTCGTTGGGCTTGAAAGATCACAGAGTCCACACACACAAACAGGAAGTTGTTATTATAAACAAACAAGCAACAAATCTGCACATGATCTTCAGGTAATCAATAAAGGTGCAGATTCCAACTTCCATAAATAGCTCCAAATCAAACCCCCTTGAACCGGGTTTGATAACACAAAGAATATACATTGACGGGGCACATAAGCTTCAAATAATAACCTAACTTGATCACAAAGTAATCAACTTGAAGCTTCACAAATTATCAGCCAAGTCACCGAGCGTTTCCCAGGGACACATGTCATAGCACGAAGTTACAACAACTTGTCCGACATCTTGGCACACAAACATACTGAGCGAAAATGAAGACAATCAAACACCAGAACAACAGGTACCATAAACACGATTGCAGGTGGGTTTGGAGGCGGTGGTGACACCCAGGCGGTGGAAGCGGCACGTGAGGACGGTAAGTATAGTTCAAGAAATTCCTTTTGGCTTCCAACACCCAGACATAGCGGTATCAACAGCAGATTTAAAGGGCATCGAGACACATAAAGACGATCTTATTGTCGTCATGGTGAGGATCAACAGCTTCAACGTCATACGGGTGCTTCTAGACCAAGGCAACTCAGCGGACATCATCTACGGCGCTGCGTTCGACAAGCTAGGGCTGACAAACCAAGACTTAACCCCCTACACAGGAACCTTGGTGGGCTTTTCAGGTGAAAAAATTTGGGTAAGGGGATATCTGGACCTCGATACGATCTTTGGCGTTGATGAGAATGCGAAGGTGTTGCGAGTGAGATATTTGGCCGAAACACATTGAACCGCCTGCCTGCAGTGATTTCCACAGCTCACTTGGCGGTCAAGTACCCTCTTAACAACGGAAAATTTGGGAGGATCACGGTTGACCAAAGGCAGGCTCGAGAATGCTACATCAACCGTTTGAGCTTGTATGTGAAGAAAGGCATTGCTGCTGGACTTAGGTGTTATGGGGTTGAGGTTCACCAACCATGGCAGGATCTCCCCAGCTCGAGAAGGACGGGAAAAGATGGTCAGTTTACTGATTCAAAGGTCGAGAGCCGTTGGGCGAATATAATTGTCGATTTTGAAGAGCAGAAATTCAGCAGAGGAGTTCTGGTGATCGGAGCCAAGCTCACCGCTCTACATGAATCGCGCTTGGAGAGAATGTTGGATGATACTTTGTACCTTTTTGACTGGGGCGAGAGCGACCCAACTAAGTGGGGAATACCTAAGGTCAAGCCACTAGTGCCACAAGGTCCCCGCCCGAAGGACAAAGGAAAGGGGTGGTGAAAGTGGCGGCCAAGGTAAAAAAGGCGAGAGGAATGTTCAGGGCACCAAAGGCGGGTTGGCGGCAGAAAGATGAGTTCAAGAAGGTCAGTCACGCATCTAGGCGAGGCAGAGGATGGGAGAAGGTTAGTAATGCATCTAGGCGAGGCAGAGAATAGGAGAAGGTCAGTAACGCATCTAGGCGAGGCAGAGGATGGGAGAAGGTCAGTAATGCATCTAGGCGAGGCGGAGGATGGGAGAAGGTCAATAACACGTCTAGGCGAGGTGAAGGATTCTTTAAGGGTGACGAGTGGAAGGCAAGCACTTTGGGGATGAAGGATGTGGAGATAGAAGAGTTGTTGTAACCAGGGGCATGGGAAGGCGATGCCGAGACGTGGCGAGCAGGAAACCTTTGAGAAGTAAGGACGAAAAAAAGACGCACTCTTTTTCTCAATCTCATGAGTTTTTTAATGAGGCGTTTAGAAAATGTAAAAATTCAAAAACTTGTATTTGCAAATCATATATATAACAGGGTATTCTCAGAAACATTCCTACGATTGACTTTACCAATCGGAAAAAAGTTGAATTACGACGGTTACTCGGTGGGAAAAATTCCCTGAAGGTGGCGATTCCATTACGACCTTTGAAGTCCAAGAATTGCTCCGAAAAAGCCGGCGTAATCGCCGTTATCCGTTGGCGATGTGTGGGATAAGCTTCTTATCCAAAAAGCCTCCCCAAAATAAGGCTGAGCATATCTAACTAGGCAAAGCCTTGGGCACCTCAAATGGCTTATGGGACCCGAGCACCAAAGCCCTGGCGGGCAAAGCCCTTGACCAAACACGCTTGGTGAGGCAACACCTTTTTTCTTTAGGAAGAAAGGTGTGATTTAAGCCTCGGTTGAAATATACCGAGCAAAAATTCCTAGTTAAACCCTCACACATTCAAAATCGTTAAACGTAATTCAGGATTTAAGAGGAAAAGCGTACAAAATAGCGCAGGAACAACTTAACGAGCAGGCTTAGCAATAAAAATAACGTATGATTCAGTATAGAGCAGGCCCAAGGGGGGCAGCCAAACATTGATCAAATTACAAAAAGGGGTAAGCAATATTACAAACTAAACGTTAGCGTTGTTATAAACATTTTCTTGGTCCCCAACATTCAGAAAGTCGATATCACCAACCTCTGGAGGATCATCCGGACCAACCAAGCCGGTGGGGATGTTTGCCTTGAACATCCCCATTGGACGCAGGTCAAGATCGCTGAAGAGATGGCGGACTTGAGGCTTGGCAAGGAAGAATCCATACTCGCGTTGCACAGCGACAACGAGGGCAGAATCGTCCTTCAACTTACTTTAAAGATTTTCGGCGTCAACTTTAGCCTGGGCCCTCGTTGCAGTGATGATCTCATCCTTCGCCGCCAGGGCAGTCACCACCTCCTTATTATGGTCGGCGATCGCCTTGTCCTTCGCCGCTAGCTCCAGGTCTTTGGCAGAAACTACCTCCTCCTTAGCTGCCACCTCCAGCAATGCCTTCTGTTTTTGTGCCTCCAGATTGTTTTTGGCCTGGGTGGCTTCTAGGCCCAACTTGGTCAGCTTCTCTTCAAAGGCGGCCTTCTAGGCTGACAGTTAGGTCTCCAGCACCTCTCCTCACGCTCGGAATGGGCAGCGCGGAGTTGGGTTACCTCTCGTTGAAGCTCTCCAGCATCCTTGGCAGCAGAGTTGTAACATCCCGATCTGACGACTGGCCTCACGGTAACAACACGAGTCCTTTCAGTGCGCTTTGTCCTCACTCGCGCACTTCCCGGGAAAACTTCCCAGGAGGTCACCCATCACGATAATGCTCCAAGGCAAGCACACTTAACCATGGAGTTCTTATCAGTTGGGCTCCCGAAAAGAAGTTGCAACTTGTTGTTATGAGTAGTACCAATCAAATCTTTTATGCCCTCCTCAACTGTATAGTCCATCCCTATACAGTCTCGGAATACCTCTTGTTCGGGTGTGAGATCGGTTCATTCATGTGCCCTCCGCCTAGAAGCCTGCCAGGAGCCGCTCCTTGTCCGTGCCTCACTGCACCGGCGATCACTCCCCGCCCTCGTCGGCCCCGGGCGTCACAGGCCCACCAGCTTCCGCTTGGTTCGTCCCCGAACCACACCGTACAGGGAGAGGTCGGCTCTGATACCACTTGTAACATCCCGATCTGACGACTGGCCTCACGGTAACAACACGAGTCTTTTCAGTGCGCTTTGTCCTCACTCGCGCACTTCCCGGGAAAACTTCCCAGGAGGTCACCCATCACGATATTGCTCCAAGGCAAGCACACTTAACCATGGAGTTCTTATCAGTTGGGCTCCCGAAAAGAAGTTGCAACTTGTTGTTATGAGTAGTACCAATCAAATCTTTTATGCCCTCCTCAACTGTATAGTCCATCCCTATACAGTCTCGGAATACCTCTTGTTCGGGTGTGAGATCGGTTCATTCATGTGCCCCTCCGCCTAGAAGCCTGCCAGGAGCCGCTCCTTGTCCGTGCCTCGCTGCACCGGCGATCACTCCCCGCCCTCGTCGGCCCCGGGCGTCACAGGGAGCACGGTCGAGTCTTTCGGGAGTTGTTGAGGAATAGGTCTTCTGTGCTAGGTTGTGTGACTCTGCAAAGAGTGAAAATTGATTGTCTGCAAGCGATTTTTCGCTTAGAATTGATTGAAGTTATTGCTTAATCATATTGTATAGTTATGCCAGAGACTATCTTGTGATGAGTACTAACTGTTTGTTTGGCTAAGCATAGGATGGTAAGCCCTGATCGTATGGCAAAGGCGATAGCTACAATGATTGAACAATGATGAACCAGGCTGCTGAGGACGCTTACAGACACGCGGAGGAGGCGACACGTGAGCAACCTCAACCGCTAATCGAGGCGTCCAAGTATCAGCAAAATAGGTTGGACCGAGCTGGAACTGGAGGACCAGTGAGGTCAGGTTCTCAGGAGTACCGTCAGTTGGGGCCATATCAGCATCCGAAGGGGAGGGGTTTTACCCCAAGATCGTTTAAGTCTTCAACTACTGCCACTCCAGGGGCAAGAAGCCAATCAGTACACCCAGAGGTGACATGTTTCAAGTGTGGAAAGAACGGGCATTATGCTAAGGCATGTCTGGGCCAAGGGCCTCGATGTTTCAATTGTAACCAGATAGGGCATCTGGCCGTGAACTGTAGGACGTTCCAGGCGGGACCGTATGATAACAAGATGAAGGGCAAGTTTCCCGCCATAGCTAGAGGGACAAGGAAACAAGTGTCATGTTTCAAATGTGGGAAGCCGGGGCACTATGCTAATGCTTGTCCCGACCCGAGACCTCAATGCTACAACTGTAATAGAGTGGGGCATACTGCTGCACAATGCAGGGTACCAAAGGCGGAACACACCATCAACACTGCTCGAGGAAAGCGTCCTGCTGCAAAGGCGAGAGTCTACACCATGGATGGTGAGAGAACTGAGGGGTCAGCCAGAGGAGAGCGCAAGAACGATGGTAACCTTCTAACCATTCTTTCTCATTTCAGTACAATATATTCCATTACTCTCGTAGCGTGTGCAAAACACTCCTAACTTACTTATACCGTCTAAGCTTTGACCTTATAGTTATTACGCCTATTAATACCTTATTTGACCGTAGCTCGTATTTTAGCTATAGAAGTACACGAGGTTTAAGATAACACGTTAAGCCTAGAAAGTAGTCTTGTACCGATGCGTTTAACCAGAAGCTAGAAGCTAAAGAATGAATCTTAGAGAGATTTCGTATGGATAGTATACATATGATGTCGAGAGTGTGTAGTTTCGTAGCGACATCATTGAGGATTTAATATCAAGATATTTGTGACTATTGGATGATAGGAACTCATTGACTGCTCCAGTAGGTTTTTCTAAATTTTTACCTTCGATGTATTAGGCCTGATCAACTTAATATTGAGGGGGTGATATTCGGAATCACAGCTGGTAATGGACTTTGATAGAAGGATGTGTAAGATGAATTTGAATTGGTCGAGGATTAGTCGGATTTGGGCGGAAAGTTCGTGTTAAGTAATTGATTTTCTTCGGGAAGGAGTTATAGTTTTAAGAAATGGATATTCGTTTAAGAAGTGTTGGAGAGTTAAAGGATATTAGAGATCCAAACTTGGAAAAGGTTTAGGTTTTAGGTCTATTAATTCTGGTCATAAGTGTGTAGGACTTGAAGTTTGTCATAATTTGATTGGGAGATTAAGAAGTCTATCGACGAGATGGTAATCCAGTTACAAGAAGGAAAGTGTTTGTATTAGGATGAATACTTGAAGTTATCATATTTGGACAAGCTACTCAGAGTCTAATAGTGAATGGAACTTTGTTATGGATTTCGGTGATGCATGCCAGAGTTAGCACGTGAATTTTGCTCAGTTGAATAAGAATCCTATGATTAAGATTGACTTGAGGAATTGAAAGATCATGTACGAATCAGAGATTTAGCGGTGTTAATATTTACGATTGTAGTTAAACCTCAGAAAGTTGAAGGATGGGATGATAAGATGACTAGTCAAGTCCATTGAGGTATAGTTATGATTTGATCTTCTAGGGGATGAGACCTTACTTTTGTGAAGTGTTAAGGATTGCAGTAAGTCTGAATTGGTTTGAGTGAGGAAGGTTTTGAGGACGAAGACGACAATAATGGATTGTTGGATATTAAGAGGATGATTAGCTTATGAGTTGTTGAGGAATTTATGATTAAGGGAATGAGTCTTGTCATGCACGAGGTATTAAGACTCAAGTCGAGTTTTAATTTGAATAGAGACTAAGTAGAAGATTGATTTCATGGTGCGAATGAGGATGATTACGAAGTTAGAAGTGACGTTGATGGACTAGTAGATTCCAATTGAATAGTTCGTCTCGGAGTTACCAAGCGATCGAGTTGAGTTTGGATCATGAGTGAACGTCGCGAAGACAAGTTGAGCATTCACTCCGGAGTATAAAGACGTACCGAATTTCTAATCAGAATTTTGGACGAACAAGAGCAAAGGAGCAAGTGGTTAAGGTTGTGCGATTGCACGAATGCCAACAAATATTATTTCCAACGGAGAACCGATGCAAGTGGTCGAAATCGGACAACATAGAGTTAGAAGACGATATGTCTTTTGAGACGCCGTCGGTCAACCTTGGGACTAGAAGAGTGAAACAATCGAAGGGAAAGCAGAGTGCTTCAGTGAAAGTTAATTGGAACAAAGACACAGACGGTGCTATATGGGAGTTAGAGGAAAAGATCAAGGAACAATATTCCAAACTTTTGCCGAACCTTAAGTTTCGAGGACGAAACTTTCTTTTTGGAGGGTAGTAATGTAAGGCCCAAGTTTTTAAACTTATGCCAAGTAAATAGAATCCTATTCACGATTAGGGTTGATGTGATGTGAAGGGAAACCTGAACAAAAGTTTATTAAATGAAATATATTTATGAAGGAGAAAGTTCAGAAAAAGTTTAAGGATTGCATCATGATCGACAAAAGTTATAGCACGACCGTTTTACGCTTAAACCTAGGTCAGAAACCCTAGTATATAGCTAGTTTTCACTTTTAGGCACGATGGAAGTTAATTCCAAAAATCTTCAGAGAAACGTTAGAACTTCTCTTTTTCCATATATAACAATCGTTTCGAGGCGAAACTCTAGGATCTACGAACGTCCGATTCCAATCATCGGAAGTTTGCCGAAACCAAAACCCTGGTATTTCAAAACCCTAGAATTACTCGACAATGAAGACTTTTTCTATTCAGAGCTTCAAATGAATATTCTATACGCGTACACCCATTTCTCTTGATGATTTCAATCTTTCTTCAGAAAGAAGTTTTCCACTCCGACATCCGATGCAAAAAGCAACTTATCGGGTAAAATAGTTTTATACCGATTATGATTTAGTCGCCAAAAAATACAAGAAGACCTCTTTTTAGTTTTGGAATTCTTTCGCCAAAACATATCTTAGAATTCACGGGGAATGACGCCGGAAAAATCAGATTCGCGAAACTTTCATTTTACCGCGTTTTGCCAACCTCTATATATAGCCAAGAAATGAGAAAAAAACAAATATCTTACCCATTTTCCCCACCAAGGCCGCGAGTTTGAGAGGAGAGGAGGAGGAGAAGATTTTCTTCATTTCTTGCTTGATCGTCGATCCAACAGTTGCTACTTCAAGGTGCCGAGGTATAGTCGCTAATCCTTACCTCTGATCGCTTTTTCCATAGCTTTTCTGTAGACTTTTCTGAGTTGATAGTTTTGAGGTTTTTGCAAAACTATCCTGAATATTTCATTTCTGATTCTAAACCTCTTCCTTATGTGCCCAAGATCACTTCTGCCGGATTAGATTTTCCGTTATGTCGCCGGAATTCCGCCGGAATCAATTTTAGCCTTAAATACCCATTTTTGGAGTTTTTGGAGTAAAGCATCAACCTTTAGGCTAAAAACTATCGCCTTAGCTTAGTGCTAGTAGGATTAGTTGTCATAAACGTCGTTGGTGACGTCCCTGTCAAATTTGGTTTTTGGGATTTCAGTTTTGAAAATCCTAAGTTAAAAATCATGACCAAAATACCCCTGCGACAGTTTTTGATCCGATAATTTTTCCGAGTTCAGAATACCCTTAGTTACGGCTAATGAAAGCATAGGAACCAAGTTTGATCGAAGAAAAATCGAGTCCCCTAATTACCTAAAGTGGTCGAACCTATTAAGGGGGGGAGGAAGAAATTTCCTTTTCCGAAAACTTGTCCTTTCGCGCTAGATTATCGTACCTTAGAGTATAGATTACTTCGAGTAACCTTAGTAAGTATCGATAGCTTAGTTTTCGATAGATTCTGATAGTATTTTTGTGGTTTTGCTCTAAAGGTGATTTTGAGGAATTTCCAGCGGAGCGAGGCTTTGATTGTGAAGGAGCTTTAGGAGATAACTCTGGAGAACCTACAGGTGAGGGCATCTCACTGAATCTCTAGTTAATGCTTAGGGTCGATGCTTTCGACATTGTTTACTGTTTATGCACTGGATTGTGTGTGATTGGAAAATGTTTTCTGAGGCTTCGGCTGACAATGTAGATGATTCATCTACTGAATGTTTTTGAGATTGACTTACATGCTATGTGCTATGTGGGTAATCTAGGATGTGTGGTGCATGCTTTATATGCTAAGTGCTAAGTGTTTATGATGAGATTTATTGATTTATGACATGTTGTTGATTGTGATGATTTAAATATGCTTTGCACTGGAAACTGAGATTCTGAATGGTGAGGATAGCAGGCCGGTCATGCCGATTTTATTTTGAGAGTTTTGAGAAAGCTTGATAGGACGAATGAGATTCGGGCCTTGTTATGATGTTTATGGATCGAGACATTCTCTGGAGTCATTTGGGGATTAGGAGATCCCGAGAACTTATAGGATTTGCGATAAAACTAAAAGGATATTATTTTGAAAAGAAAACTCATAAGACATTAAACAACCTCTAAATCTTTAAATAATGATAATAAACTCGAAAGGAAGCTTCGGATGCAAATCTTAGTTTTTGGAAAACGAGAAGTGTCGTCGGATCCAAGTGTTGAGGAAGTTGAGCTGTGTTGAGTATGTTGGTGCTCTTGTGCTGTCGGAGCAGCTATGTGTTGTTGGGCTATCTTGGGGATAAGTCCGGGAAACCGTTAGTTTCCGAGTATGTGATATTCTTTGCTCGTTGAGCAGTTGTGACCATCGGATTGAGATGAGTCGGATGATTTGGAGATCATCATGAGTTACTATGTTGTTGTGAAGAAGTGTCTTTTGTCGCAGAATCGACTTTACCTTAGGGTAAGCTTTTAGAGACATTAATTTAGCTAGAACACGTGGCGACGTGTCGAGTGAGGTCGGAGACGTTGTTTGGCTAATCACTGCATTGCATGCACTTATTAAGTGGTTTATACACGGCGAGATACCGGACCACGGCGGATTCCAAAATTGGTTATAAGACCAGGATTTCCGCGTAAGAGCGCTGCTAGGTGACTCTTAGTAGCAGACCAAAATGGCAGACCTACGGGTTTACTGCTGATCTGACTACCGCTGTCGTTGGAGTAAGAGGCACGCGGGCCGAAATGGTCTCACCGTGGCTGGTGTTAGGGCTGATCCGTTTGATGTCCATCCCTTTCCGGATGCATATTGATTGACTGGGTTAACCTGCATTGCATATCATGCAACATGCATACTAATTTAGTTGTCGAATGTGATTGTTATTTGTTAATCCTATTTTGAACATGTTAATTGTTATTATTGCTGTTAAGTTCATTATGGAATATGTAACCCTAGGATGTTATCCCTAGCTATAAGCCTAAGTGACTATTCTATTATTTGTATCTATCCGTGCTATTATTTACGTAATTCTTTGGAGTTGACCCTCGCGTCTTCTGTGTGTGCTTTGGCGGACAAACGCCCTTTGTCAGATGTCTTTGGCGGGCTGGTTCACGATGGTACACCCTTCAGGGAAAACTAGGGATTGAGATGCTGGAACAGGAGCGCATCGCGGTAGCGAGAGGAGGACGGATGGTGAACTTAGACTAGGTCGTTCTGGATTCAGATTCGGACGACGATCATGCTAGCATGTAGGTTTTTGTGCTGGTGTGAACTCCTCGAGATGGGATTAGTGTAGGAGTAGAGTCCTAGCTCTGAACATCATTGTTTTCTTTGGGGACAGGGTAGTTTCCCACCTATAACTTTTTGTGTGGTTTCTTTACAGGAATCACAGAGAGTTGGTTGGACTTAGGAGGTCTTGTTTCAGGCCGATGGGCCAGCTGATTCTCAGTTTTGAGGGATGGTGTTGCGGACACTTCACCTTTACTTTCAGTCTGTACATATTGCCTACGGGCGTTACATCTTTCTCTTTCCGTCACTGGAGGTTTACTTGTGACGAGGTTGCTACTACAGCGGGGGCTGTTATATATATCGTACATTAGTTCTGATTATTGTTATTGTTGGGCTTATTTATTTCAGTCTCGTCTTAGTTATTATCAAAAAAAAAATATTCACGTTTTTCCGCATTAAGTTTATTTTGGTTACTAAAGTGACGCCACCGAAATCGGGGTGTTACAAGAGTTGTACGTTTTGAACGCATGGGCAAAGATGCTCCCAGCGTAGAGGATACTCGCCATGGCTTCGTCAGCCATGTGGTCCAAAACCTTGCTAAGTACCTCTTCTTCCAACTTCTCGTGGTGAACCTGCGAGAGAATGAAGGCGATGGGATCTTCAATGTCTTGGTAGACAGGGAGGCAAGAAGGATTTTCTTGCTCGCCTTCAGAGTGAGAGGCTTTTTTGGAATCGTCCGCATTCCGAGGAGGTGGCGGGGGCTGATGGTTCTCTTGAGCTGATGGATCGGCTTGTCGGAGACGGGAAACCGGCAAAACTTCCGCCTCATCTTGGGAGAGAATGGTTCTCCATTTCTTGGTAGGGTGAGAGGCATGGGTAGGAATCTTGACCCATTATGGGGCAGAGACGGCGACCCCGGACCCAGGCGCGGACGGCGAAGGGGGCTCATTACTTGCCGTGGACTGGCAAGCAGTGAGCGGAGACTTCTTTTTCGATGGAGGGCGAGGAATCTCGCTGTCAAGATCTGGTGCAGGGCGCTTTTTTGGGCTGGGCTTCTTTTTCCGCCTACAGTGTTGAACTGGGGGGAATTGAGCGACTTTCTTACGGGCGAAGGCGCTCGAAAGTTCAACGTTTTTGAACTTTAGGTCCTCTGAAAGAAAGTATGACCAAAGGGGTCAAAAAAAATAATGAATACAAAAAGTAACAAACAAGAAAGCCAGAGGCGAGGGGTTAGCAACCTAGGTACTGAGGAGTCAGCGACCTCTTAGCGGCATCAATAACCCCGCCGAAGTCGAGAATAGGAATTTTGGCGAAGAAGCTGATGGTGATCTTGTCATCATCAGTCAGAGAGTCCTCTTGCGGGTCAACAATGTTGTTGGGCTCCTCTGTCCAGTAGAAGGGAAAGAGGGCGGACACGGGTAAAGGCCTCGGGGTAGTCGTGGGTCACCCCAATTTTGAAATACCTTTGGGAAAAGTTGTACTTGGCGTTGGACTTAAAAGGGTTGAGTCGCTTACGGCCAGGCCTGGCCTTCAGAGAAATCCTGCCACATGACTGCAAGGACTTGGCGTCTATGTATTAGAAGTTGAAAAAGTGAGTGGGTGATGGCTCTCATTGGATGGTATCGCAGAGGGTTTCGTAGCACCTAATAAACGCACATGCATTGGGGTGCAGCTGACAAGGGACGGCGTTGATGTCGCGAAGAATAGAGCAGTAAAAGGGGGAAAAAGGAAGTCTTATCCCCAATTCGGTAAACAGGTAGTCATAGACGAAGAAGAAATGGAAACTCCGGTAGTCGCCTACTCGTCGATTTTTCCAGGGGCAATTTTCATTCGCACAACCACTATAAACAAGAATATTGTCTAGAGAGACCTCATGACAAAAGCCCCCGATCTCCGAGGAGAGATCTGAAACGGAACGGAGGTTCTCGTACTCGGAAGGCTGGTTGATGGCCTCTGGAGGAGGGGTCATTTTGGCGGCAAGAGGAAGGATATCGCAGGTTTTAAGTCGAAAGGTTGTTACCTCTGACGGAGCAAGGGGGACCCCGCCATGGGAGAAAGACCCGGTTGGCATCCTGGGCGTGGGTGCTCGCCGCGGAGGAGAAGTCGGGGTGTCCCGGCGAGAAGAGCTCCTGGTTTGGCGTTTGGAAGCCATTGAAGAAAATAAGAATGAATGGGGTTGTCAAAACAAGACGCGGTAGAAAGAGTAGAAGGTTCACCGGGGAAGGAGGTGAACAAGGGATAACCAAAGGGGTGGATGGAAACAGAGCGGGAGCGGTGGTTGCTTGGAGATCTTCTGGAGGAAATTAGGGATGAGAAAAGTGGAGTTTTCGAAAGTGGTAAGCAGTGGAGAATGAGGGTCTTTATAGGCAAGAGACTGATGACGGCACAGGACACGTGTAGGGTTTGAGCGATCGTTTCATTGCGTGTGGGTAATGGGGGGTCGTGCCTCATGATGACGAGAGGGGATGATTGCCTAGAAGAAAGCAAGCGACGCGATCTTGGGAGTTGGTGCAGGCATGTAGTTGGTTCGAATTCTGTCTTTATGACGTGAAGTGACGCTTCGAAAATGGCAGTTGTGATTTCAAAGACACGCTGACCTTTCTGCTTCGCTGACATGTCAACGCACTAGGCGACCAAACTCACCATGGTCGCCTTTCAAGCAGGGCGACCAAGCACTCCACAACCACCGCTTGTGGACTTATGGACTCGAAAATTTTTACTGCTTTGAGCGCCATGTCGGCGATTTAAGTACCTTTGCACAATAGAATTCGTAGTTAGTCATTTTTTATCTTTAAAGACACACTTAGCCCTCATGCTTCGTGCTCGGTCTCTTGTGGGCTGGTGGACTGGGCGAGCCGCTAGGGGTTACTCGCCAAGTGGCGGTCGCCTAGGGTGGGAATTGGGCTTCCTCCCACGAGGCCCAACCGGCCCATCTGAGGCAGTCACAATACACTAGGCCCTGCTCCCCTACTATAAATAGGGAGCGGTTACCATTTGTAAGGAACTCTTGGCTCATTTGTTCAATACACACTTGAGATTCAGTTATTTTCTCTCTCTTGAGCAGTTATCCTCTCTCTTAGTGCAATCTCTTTCTACTATAGGTACTATACCCTATCTTAATGTTCAAGGCAAGAACAAAATCATATGCTGACTGTGATGTTGAACTAGAATGGTTTACAAGTGAATTTCTAAATGGCATCAAATGTTTAGGGATACCCAATCATAACCTTATTTTGATAGTAGGAGTTACAATTATGTTGCTTCGTAATGTTGACCAATCAAACGGTCTTTGTAATGGAACTCAACTAATTGTATATGAATTGGGAGAGAACGTGATTGCTGCTAACATTATATCAGGAAACAGGTTAGGTGAAGAAATTTTCATTACAAGAATGAATCACATTCCCTCAAATTGTTGCTTACTGTTCAAGTTTCAGAGGAGACAATTTTCATTCTGTCTAGGCTATGCAATGACCATTAACAAGAGTAAGGGGAAATTATTATCGCATGTTGGGCTCTACCTCCTCAAACCAGTATTTACTCTGGCCAATTATACGATGTATTATCGAGGGTAAAATCCAGAAAAAGGCTTAAAAATTCTTTTAGATGAAGAAAAAAAATGTAGTTACAAGCACTAAAAATATTGTTTAATTACTCAGCGGTGTTTGATAACATATAAGAACAAATTCATGATGTATATTTTTATGGAACAATCATATATATTAGCAAGTTATATTATTGTATCCTTTTAATAACGTGCTTCATATCAATCTCTTTATTTTTTTCGAAAGAAAATTATGTCATTTGAATTGAGATTGATATATAATTGAAATTTTGTGACATTTTGGGATTTATTGCCGTTATGCGCATTTGTAAAACAATAGGTTATTTAATAAGAATAATTTTTTCCTATTGTAACCAAAAAATAATAATAACTTAAATATTAAACATCTAATTAATATGACATGTCTTAAAATTAAAAGGCGTTGGATGAATTTTTTGAGACAAACCTGGTTAGATCTAAAAGAAGTATAGATCGTAACAATTATGGCTAAATCGTTCTTGACTCTTAGAAGGTGAATTTATGAAGCTCTCTTACACATTTTGTACAAGCATAGGCCAAACACCTATATACTATCATTATAGGGCTCATGCCTTGATATATGGATTTTTTTTATAAGCCAAAACATTGGATTTAATCAGCACAAGAGGTGTTAACCCATATATAATGGGAGAAGATTCCGTCAAAGAGAAAAGAATCAGAGAGAAGGAAGGAATAAAAAATGTAAACCAGAAAAATGAATGAATGAATTTGTATTCCGTGAATATTATTGATGAACAAACACTCTATTTACACAATTACATAGTTGACTAATAATAAAAGCTAAACAAATCTAAACCTGATTACATATGTAATTATATAGGTAAATAAATAAAGAATATTGTAACCTAATATTCTATTCTATTCTAACAATGAAAGTTACATGAAGTAAACCAGCAACAGAAAATTGTGCCTTCAAAACATAGTTCTAGAAGTCAAGCAGCAAAAATCCACCGTTGGTATACTGCTTCCAAGCCACCCTAATAGCAAACAACAATAATATTGTGAGCAACCTTTGCTAATAGCACACCCCATCATCAAGAATGGATGCCCAGTGGGGTTCTCCTTCCACTAAAACCACGAATAAGCCATCCACTTTTTCCCTCTGCCATTGCCATGCTCTCTACTGAACCAATTCCAGAATCTGATTATTATCAAAGGCACCCCCGTGAAAAATTACTTTGTTCCTCACCAACCAAATAGACCACACAATTGTCATCCAAATAGCACTTTCCCCTGCCATCTGATTTTTATTAATGCCAAAGGACGTAAATTGTAGCAACTGGTCTCATGGTGAAGCCGCCACAACCGAGAGAACTCCAAGACAAGAAAAACAAGCATACCAGATTGGGTTTGAGACAGCGCACCTGAAGAATAAATGCACACTGGTTTCCTCCTCCAGTCGATACAAAGGCATAAAGATCCCTCCCCACTTGTCAGAACTCGCCTCTTGGAAAGAGTGTCCCTTGTTTGGACTCTATACTTCAACAAACGCCAAATGAATTCTTTAACATTAGAGGGAACTGGTGATGACCAAACCAGTTTGAACACTGGATTCTCTTCCTCCAAATTTTGAACCTGCAAAAACAAATAAGAAGAGTTAATTGTATAAACCCCTCATCATCATACCTCAAAGTCCACCTGTCACGTCTACCCTTTGTCGTGTTGTCCTCAACTCATCCACCATTTCATCTAACCATCCGACCTCTCGCCCTCTAAGTCTTCTCCTCCATTTGAAGTTCCATTCCCACAAAAAATATAGTCTGTAGATCCTGTCTCGTTAATATTAGCATCATGTGAATTTAATTAAACATGTGATTTGAATTACATTTAAGCATAAATGAACTTATTCCTGAGGATTCATCTCAATTTTACTTAGAACGCTTAAAAAAAAGAGGTGAACATTTGCCATGTTTCAAAAAAAATTGTCTTTTTTATTACTTAATATTATCTTAAAACCTGTTGCAAATAATTGCTTGATTATCCTAAGGGCTATAGATCACAAGTCCAAATATTAATGTAGCTAATTGGCATCACATTTCAAACTGTTATCTAAAACAGATGTTGGAGGTTCAATCTTGCAGATTCATTTGGTCTGCTAGAACAAATATCCCGTGCTCTACATGGAACAAATAAAAGTTATTCAAATAAAATGTTCATAGTTTAGAGGGCAATTTGCGTCTAACATTTTCCTCATGTTATTAAGCTAAGCTTTCTAGGAAACACCATTTTATATTTAGCATTGTAATTATTATCATTAATAGGAAAAATGACAGTGAGCCAAAACAAAAGGGGTGAACCAAATCACACATGAGTTATTAGCAAACCCCCTGCAGTACCAATTGACGACACCTCCACGAAGAGCATGTTAAGTGATTTGGCTGAGCGATCCCCACACCTAGCTTATGATGTTCTAATTTTGACTCTTGAATAAATACTACCCCAATTTAAAGTAGCAAAAAAAAAATACTACCCCAATTTTTATTTTCTTACCATTTCTCGAACAGACCTTCTCTTCTATGCACTCCCAATCCCTCTCACATTGTAAGATTGGATACTCTCACCACAAATTGTATGTGAGGTAGACAATGTTATTTATAATAATGAATAAAGAAATATCACGTAGGATATTATGTCTATTTATCTCTAACGGACGAGGCAACGCCTTAGCGAAAATATCAGCAAGCTGGAGAGAAGTTGGCACATGGCGAACAGCTAATCGACCAGAGGAAACCAGCTCACGAACGAAGTGACAATCCAAGTCAATGTGTTTGGCATGCTCATGAGCAACGGGATTCTGAGCCATAAACAAAGCACTCTGGTTGTCACAAAGAAGAAGAGGAGTCGCTGATAACCGAACACGAAGCTCATGAAGAAGATTAAGCAACCAAACTAGCTCGGAAGCAGTATTAGCCATAGCTCGGTACTCAGATTCACAACTAGAGCGAGCAACAGTAGGTTGTTTCTTGGCACTCCAAGACAAAAGATTATCGCCAAGAAAAATAGCGTAGCCATAAGTAGAGCGGCGAGTGTCCGTGCAGCGAGCCCAATCTGCATCACTATAACCAAGAACAACGGGGGAAGAGGTACGATGAAACGTAAGACCAAAGTGTTGCGTGCCACACACATAACGAAGAATTCGTTTGACAGCCTGAAAATGATCCACAGTCGGAGCCTGAAGGAACTGACTAACTGTGTTAACAGCATAGGACAAGTCAGGTCGAGTAATAGTCAAATACTGCAAGGCCCCAACCAAAGAGCGATAATGCGTAGGATCTGAGTAAGCCTCACCAGAACTGACAAGATGAGAACCAGCAGCCAAGGGCGTGGAAACATGACTGGCCTCAAGCATCATAGCACGAGAAAGCAAATCATGTGCATATTTGTCCTGTCCCAAGAACAAACCATCAGCAGTGTAAGTGATCTCAAGACCAAGGAAGTAGCCAAGCTTACCCAAATACTTAATGGCGAACTCCGCATTAAGACGAGCAATAAACTGTGTCAAAAGAGAGGGATCACTACCAGTAAGAATGATGTCATCGACATACACAAGAAGATAAAGAGTGATATGTCCTTTGTAGAAAAAGAACAAGGAGAGATCAGCCCGACTACACGAAAAACCATAACGCAGGAGAAAAGAGCTCAAGCGTTGAAACCAAGCACGAGGCGCTTGTTTGAGGCCGTAGAGGGCCTTGTTCAACCGACACACATGAGTCGGGAAACGAGGATCAACAAATCCAGGAGGCTGCTCCATAAAAACAGTTTCAGTGAGATGACCATGAAGGAAATCATTTTTGACATCCAATTGATGAAGCTGCCAATCATTAAGCACGGCAAGAGATAAAATAAGGCGTACAGTAGTAGCTTTGACAACAGGACTGAAGGTAAGGGAGTAATCAAACCCTGAAGGGTGAGGGAGTAATCAAACCCTGAAGGACTGAAGGTAAGGGAGTAATCAAACCCTGAAGGACTGAAGGTAAGGGAGTAATCAAAACCCATTTACTTCCAACAACATTGGTAGTGGAAGGGTGAGGGACTAAAGTCCAAGTACAATTCTTATGAAGGGAAGAAAGTTCATTCTCCATAGCTGCCAACCACTGAGGATGCTTCATAGCAGATTTGAATCCCTTAGGCTCAGTAACAGTATGCAAAGCAGTGAGAAGACCAGTGGGTTGAGCATGAACCAAGGCATAACGGGGATTTGGCTTAAAAATACCATTTTGAGAGCGAGTTCGCGGACCAGCAGCAATGGGTGCAAGTGGAACTGGAGCCACAGCAGGAGGAGTAGCATTATCAGCCATCTGAAAAAGCAACAAGGCAAAAATTAAAAAATTAATGCGGATGAAAAAATAATTCTGCCACGGGGCTCAAGATGAGTGCGCAAGAAGCCAAAAAAAACACCAAGGGCTGTCGGCCTCCAGGAAGCAGGGTCTAGCACGCTGACAACAAGAAGTGGCGGCGCACTAAAAAACAAGGGCACGTGGGACGATGCAGAACGAGCACCTAGGAAAGGTTGCTGATTGTGGCAGAAGATGTTGTCTGGAACGGAAAAGACAAGAGACAAGGATGATTGTCTGGCGGCGCGGAACACCAAGCTGGCGGTGCGGAAAGTAAAGGGAGAGACCTGTCACGCACGGAATCTGATGAATGGTGGGGTGGAAACACAAGCCAAGGCAGCAGGGCACAAAGTCAAGCACGGAAACTGAGAGGACTTTCTTGTTTGGCGGCGCGGAATAACAAGATTGTGCAACAGGTGGCGCGAGACACAATGTTCAGGCGCTGCAGAGGGCCCAAAAGCAATAAAGTGGCGCGGAATGCAAGAACTGGTGCACAAAAATACACCAACGGCAGGCAAGAAGTAATGGCAGCTGAATCAGAAAAAAGAAAAGGGTGGCGGCACAGAGGGTGTGAGGCCAGGGTTGGAACCTAAAACCTGATACCATGTAAGATTGGATACTCTCACCACAAATTGTGTGTGAGGTAGACAATGTTATTTATAATAATGAAAGTACATAACATGCTAAGAATATTCTGAGGCATATTACAAAATAAGTTAATAAATAAATAAAGAAATATCACGTAGGATATTATGCCTATTTATCTCTAACACACATTCCAAGAGAGCCATCGCCTTGTTCGACCACTTTCTACTAGCATGTTGAAGGGGAATCCTCCTTGATTTCTTCTTCGACACTTCCAGGGAACGAAAAACCCAAAGATTTGCCCAAAATCCATGCCTTTGTTGCTCTGGTAAAATAACCTCCTACCCAAGAACTCTCAGCAGATTCCTGAAGACGGGTTGTCTCCGGATCTACTCCTCCTGCTCCCTCTGCCTTCAATCTATTCGTTATGCTCACCCCTTAACCTTTCTCAGGTAGCTTTAATCCTCTTCAAAATCACAGCCATCTCCCATACCTATTTCGTGTTCTTCTGTTTCAGAAGAGTTCCCAGAGGGCTCCGCCCAAGCACGTGTTTCGCCATTGCCTTCTAAGGGCTTCTTACCCTTCTCATTTGAATCAATCTCGTGGATGCTAACACTAGGGGCCCCTCCACTAATTCAAAAGACTTAAAGCGTTAGTTGGAAAACAACAGCCATATAAAAATAGGTTTAGCCACTCTGTTGTGATTTCCACCTTAAACAAATTTGAATTAGGGAAGGGGTCCCTTCTGTTTAATATCAATTTAAAACTGTGTATATTCCCCATGTCACGCTCCCACCGTAACATTATCAATTTGAATTACATCTATTTAAGGTGAATGATGACATCATATGACCCATTTCCACCGTAATTGATATAAAAAATAGGCTTAAATATGTTGGAGGTCCCTCTAAAATAGGGGTCATTTGGTTAAGGCCCCTACAAAAAATTTTGGGTGGAATAAGCCCCTAATGTGAAAATAATATATAGTGATAAGCCCCTGCCGTGAGGTTCCGTTTAATTTATGCTAATTCAGCAAACGGCGCTGACGTAGATTATATTTTGTGAAAATTATTCAATTAAAGAGGGTGCATGTAAGTAAATTATGGATAAAAAAAATAAAAACCCAAAGTAAAAAACCCAAGTAAAATCCCCAAACGTACTTGGGTTTTTATTTTATTTTTATTTTTTTCAACCCTCATTTACTTACGTGGCACCCTCTTTAATTGAAATACTAATTAATGATAGATTGATAATAAAGTCCTTATGTTCTTCAAAAGAAAGAAGAGTGTTTTTTAATGATAGTATATTTAAGTTATTAGTTCTTTGATTTTACTCTATTTCTACATAACAAATTTAATAAAATTCATATTTTAGAGATGGAATTTATATTACACCAAGAACATTTCTAGAGTGATGGAAAATTAACATTTAATTTACTTAACACTCACATGAATACAAAAACTTCATCTTTTTTTTGTTGTGTTTCATGGTACAGGCAATTGTTTAGACTTCTTCTCATAGAACCGGAGCCAAATCTTGTTATGAAATCATCGTGAGAAAGCATTCTTTAGTGGTTGCACCATCAATCTAAGATATCTTGAGGAGAGGAGATTTAAGAGGCGGGTATACAAAAGGTCCTTCAACAAGCCCCTTTGCCAACTGTTTATTAGCCGCTTCTGTGAAGTGGGCTCCATCCCAATTTATACGTTTTGAAACGTCAGAGCAAATTGTTGCGTTAGGAGATCCACAACTTACATTTAAATTAACATTATATGGTCCTCCTCCTCCACAACATGCTTTCAAAGCCACATTCCTATCAGTAGTAAGACCTGCAACATTCAAAGACATAAGATGATTACATGAGTTTGACATGAATATATCAGAGTAAAGCATTAATCACATGTACTTGTTGTTATATTCTGGTAAAAGAAAATAAAATCACAACGCACCAAATTGTTGAGGTGCTTGAAATAAACGTTTGGAATCATTGTAGTAGTCAAAATACATTATCTTCGCATGAGGATACTTATTTCTTAATGTCTCTATCGCTTGTTTGAGTTGTCCATTAAAGTACTCGATGAAAGCATTGTAAGCAATAGAGCACCCAAACTGATCATAATCGTCTTTGTTAGTACTATTAACCAGTGTCAAAACGCCAACATTACACCCTATGGGGAAGTTCCCTGGCAAAGCTAGCTCGATTGCTCCCTCTTCTATTAATTCCTATAAAATAGAGAAAAACAAAGAATGGAATGATATTCTTGTTACCTATATGAATGATCATGGTCCCGTCAATCATATTTATGATTACTTGAGTACTTTAGTTTAATATTACATACAGTTGTGATATTTGTAATCGTTTCAACAATTGGGGGAACAATTTCTCGAAGTTTTGAGATATTTTTATTTGAGAGGAGCGCAATCAAATCATTCCCGCCAATCTCTCCCACTAGAAATAATGATTTTTTGAAGTAGCTATTGCACTCTGTCATAAAATAAAGCACACATGAGTTATTATTGAATACATAAAATTTCATGTAATTGACAAATAAGAATATCACAGAGTTCTGGTAAAACTAACCTTCTTTACACTTACAAAGGGATGATTTCAATTTCTTAAACCAACCAAATTGAACGCTCAACGATTTATCCATAAATACTCCGGGTAACGCAGTTGCACCTGCAAAAGCAAAATTTACACCTTTCTTGATGTCTTGGTCTTTGGTGAGATTTAGATAGGCACGCAAAAATGGCAGTCCATATGCCTCAGCTACAATTAAAATTACGACATGTGAGAATATTCTTAAATTAAAAAAGCATGATTGTTCAGTCTGACTTACTTATGATAAATGCTTTTAAAAATATTATTTTAACATAACTTTTATTAGTGAGTAAAATTTATATTTGTATATTCTAAATTAACATCAAGTGACCAATTTCATATTTAGAAGTAAACACATGAATTTCTTACAATAATATAAAAATATTAGAAAAAAATATTGAAGCTAAAGTTTCTCTCACTTTTTCTTCCTTTTATCCTAAGAAATTATATTTAAGCTACTTTGAAAGAAAAATTAGGGTTTTCAAAGTACCTATGAAATCTATGATCAATCGGCCATTCGACAAGCGCCCAGATGGGTGTTTAAAGTATGTTGATCCATAAGGACTATCATCAGGTAATTTGCCGAATGTTGCTGCATTCCCAATGTCACTTATAGAGTCACCAAAGTTAAAGATAGCTTCATACGGGAGAGGATTTCCATTAGAAACAACACTTCCAAGGAGAAAACATGTGCATGTGATGCTAAAGAGATTCATACTCTTCATGATGTTCCTATTAGATAGAAAAAGTTTAAAGATATGTTTTAAGATCTGTGTTTGGCATTGAAATTTATCAACTTAATATATTGTCGCAACAATTAACCACTTGTTGTCTTGTTATACAAGTGTATTCTAATTTTGAAGTGGTTTATCTATTTTTGTTCTCATATAGTTGGGATAATCCGTGTTTAACTAATGCTTTCCAACATATGAGAATCCTTCAATAAGGATTTGTTACTCTAAATAATATCTTCTGTCATTTTTTTAGTATAGTTATTGTTGTGGGAACGTAGCTCCTAAATTCAGATAAAAAAATTGAAAGAATATATTTTAACAAAAAAAGGTTGAGTGAAAACTCAGGAGTGAAAAAAAGGAAAATATTACAAAACAAAGCGACAAGCTAAACAACATCGAGCCAAACAAATCCTAGAACCCATAAAACTACCTAAAGAAAAAAATAGCAAACAAAAAATTAAAGAATTGTGAAGAAAAGCAAGAAATTTAACCTATCTAGCCTTATTAGACACAATATGGTATATTTTGGGTATTTTTCGGGTGATTCTCTCTTTTTTTTTTTAATCATACGTTTTTAGTTATTTTTGTAATTTAGGTGTATTTAAGTTGTTCAAAATAAATTTATTACCAACTTTTGTGCTTCTCTTGAAGAGCGGTAGCTAAACGCTGCAATAATAATACTCCCAGCACCATAACGGAATACTTTAGAGCTGTCACAGCAGAATTGATACACTGTATTCGTTCACGGATGTATCCCAATGAAATTTTCATATGATGTTCACAAAACATGGAACTTCATTCTAAGCAATTGGATTGGTGAGAAAATATGTGAGGAAAAGTAAATATGCATTCAGTACTGTACGACCATACCGAGAGTTATGGCACAATAGCATCATGTTCACAGCAATCATATTTTAAACACCTGAAACTCAATTTTTAGGGATCCTATTCATTCATTTACTCAACTAACACACTTGGGAAACGCTTTCAGGAAACTTTGGAGTCTTGGAGCTTTGATAGGGTTTGAAATATCTTCCCAAATCATGGCCATGGGTCATTTGTCATTTCTTCTTTGCTCCTCTTTCATTTGTGTAATCATGTGTAGCTATACCTTGTGCTCAGCGATGTTGTTTGTTCTATCCAAGAACATAGAGAGGAGGTATAGTACCAAGAGTGAACGGATCGTGATGTGAGAATCTAGAGACAATTTAGAGTGTAACCGCTTAGAGAGAGAAAGTCACTGAATTTCAAGTTTGTTATTTCTCCAATGAGCTAAGAGTCCCTTACAATTGGTAACCGTCCCCTATTTATAGATTGGGAGCTGGGCCCGGGCTTGGCGCTCCTAACTACCCTTAATGGGTTGAAGGCCCAACTTCTCGGCTTGCGCGTCGCCTCGCCTTGGACAAGTGTGTAAGATCAAGTTTTAATCATGTAGTACAACTCTATGTTTTGATGATTACAAGTTAACTATTGTGTATGAACAATTATGGTACTCTAACGTTGTTTTCTGAGTGTTTATTGAAGGTATGAAAAACGATAGAAAGGGGGGGGGGGGTTTGAATAGCGTTTTAAAACTTAAAACTTAACCCGCTTGAGATTTAAACAGATCTCTTCGATCGCCAAGATAAATGTGCAGAGATAAGAGATAAGAAAAGCACACAAATAATTTTATCCTTGTTCACTTGATAAATCCCTCAAGCTAATACAGTCCACCCGTTAAGGTGATTTCTTCCTTCTTAGAATGAAGGCAATCCACTAATCAGAGTTTGTTACAACTGCACTTGCTACCTGCAAAGTGACTAACAATACACTGACTTAGCTAACACTAAGATTCACTCTCTTAGTCTTCTCTAGGATCCGATCAACCTTGATCTCCTAAAGGTAAAACAAACAACAGTTTAAGAATATTTGGTTTACAAATGAATGCTTCTTGAAAAGCTAATGGTAAACACACTTAGTTCTATTGAAGAAAGATTGCTAAGAAGATTTGAATATTGCTTGCGCGTATATGTTTTTTTTAGGCGACATCTTTCAGTCTTCAGCCTCTTTATATACTCCAAGGATTAGGGTTTGAACGTTGCATGGGAATGCTACCGTTGGAGGGCAGATCTGGGTTTTCCAGCTTCTGCTGTGGCTGAGAACGTTAGGTTAGGTCGTCAGGATAGTACACTGCTTTTGTACTTTGGATAGTGACATGACCCTTAACCTTGTTGACTTCTGATCAGAGGGACGCTTCGTGTTGGAACTTGTGAAGCTTGTTGATCGGAGTCAGAGGGAAGCATGGATCCTCTGAACGTTGTAACTTCTGATTCTAAACCCAGAGGAGAAGCACTTGGTCTTCAGAGCCAGCTTGCTTCTGGACTTCAGAGTCTTCACTTTTCAGCTTCTGGATCTTCAGAGCATCGAGACCATCAGAGCTTCTGGACCATCAGAGCTTCTGAACCTTCAGAGCTTCTGGACCATCAAAGCGTCTGGATTTTCAGATGGTCTAGATCTTCAGAACTTCAAGTGAGCTGAGTCCACATCAGAGCTAAACTATCTTCAGATCTTCTGAAGCTTTTCTACTGTTCAGATTGAACATAGAGATTGCGAAAGCGTTGCTAGGGTTACTCTTTAAGCAAAGTGCTTCTGATTTGTGTGAGATTATATCAAGGTCAGAGCCTGTCATGGACACACTCAGAAAACACATTAGAGTACCATAATTGTTCATACTAAAACGCTAACTTGTAATCATCAAAACATAGAGTTGTACTACATGATCAAAACTTGATCTTACAATCTCCCATTTTTTGATGATGACAAAACCAAGTATTTTGATGAACAATTCTTAAACAATTAACTGAATTCACTCAGAGTATAGAGAAAAGAATTAGACTTATCCTGATGTGAATGGTTTATTTTGCTCATTCTGAATCCAAGTCACAGCTTGATTCTGAGTTTATCTCCCCCTGAATCTAAGACTTAATGAAAGTATTAGTAATATCTAGATTCTGAGCTAAATCATAAGAGTTCAGAGTGATAATTTATGATATAGACAAAGTGAGATAATCAGAGCGCATAAGTAATCAGAGTCATGAGCAGAGTAAGGTTTCAGAGTCAATCAGTATCACTTCAGAAGAAGTGAGACTGTTTCCTTGTATTTTCCCAGTGACACATCTATGGTCATAAAGGTGGAACTCTTAAATTCTCCAAAAGAAAAAGAAATCACACTAACACAGCTTACACATCAAAAACTGGGTTATACTCCCCCTTTTTGTCATAAGCAAAAAACTTGGGATGTGAAAAACTTAGCTTGAAGTACAAGGTACTCCCCCTTAGAGAAGGTCTAAGTTTCAAAGAAAAGGAGAAGAAAGAAAGAAAAAAATGACATTAAAATTAGCCAATTAATGACAGGAGTTAATGCATATGCAGAACGTTTACCTCTGGCCAAGGAAGTAAAGGTAAGCTATTGTTACCAATAAATGATCCTCGAGAAACTGCTTCAACATTAATGTTTGGAGACTGACTTGAGCTTATAAATAGCGGTTAAAACATAACAGTCTTCACATCCCAGATACAAAAGAACACAACTAGCAATGGCTTCCTTCATAGTCTGTATCGAAGAGCTGAGGAAGAAGGCATTTGAAGAGAGTTTGTTCTTGAACGTGCGCCATCCGGAAGAACCGACAGTGTATGATCTGACTAACCGGCTATTGGGAATGGATCTGAGTCCAGATATGGACAAGATCCTCAGAGGCTTCCTTGTCTTTGTAGAGGAGCTACAAGACCTCTTCCAGCGGGAGCTGGATAACATGGTGAGGAGACAAGAGGTGGGGAACGCACTGGCGTCAATGGCAAAGGGTCCTGAGAAGCAGGAGCTTCGTCTGACCCTGAATCATCTGGAATATGAGCAGCATCGTCTGGAACTTGAGAAAGCGGTGATGCGTAGAGAATGTAGGACCTTGAGGAGAAATCCTCCTTTTTAAGTGTATGATGCATATGTATGAAATGCCCATTAATAAAAAAAACTTGTTTGTTTGTTAAGTTTAAAACATTTTATGATGAACAACTATTATGCAGCACATAATGAAAAATGTAATAGAATAAGCATAACATTGAAAAGCAGGGTGAAGAAAGATAGTTTAATAAGAAGGAAAATAAAATGGATATAGAAGAACATAGAGGAAAAGAGAGTTCCTAAAAGCTAAGGATTAGGTGTTCTCCGTAGAAGCTCGGTGCACATCTGTTTTAGATCTTGAAGAATGGCATCATGAGAATCAAGGCGTTGTTCAATGAGATCAATCCTAGGATCTGACTAAGGTGGAGTAGATGTTGTAGCTTGATCAGAGTGAGGAGCCTGACCGGATACAGAAGCAACTTGAATAATGCTAAATGCTTGATTTCTGAGAGCCTCAGCTTCAGCTTGAAGTTGAGCAGCTTGTTCCAGAGGTTGCAACCTTGCAGCTTCACGTTGCTCTTCTTCAATCCTTGCAGCTTCTTCTTCTTGTTCTTTCTTCTTTCGTGCTTCTTCAATAGCAGAGTAGAGATGTTCCCTTATTTGCTGTTCAGCCATAAGTTCTCTTCGTCTGAGACGTTGAGTAGCAGCTTCAACACATTTTGCCTTCTCAGAGTTGAGAAACCCCATCATCAGAGGAACTTGGTCAACCATCCAAGAACATATACGTTCCTATTCTTCAACAACCAGGTCTGGACTTGCACTTAGGTCAGTGCGACCATGCACATTGCTGATCCTTAATGATGCTTCATGATTAAATGCATTGATGCAGTCAAGGAGGGTGGTTGGTCCAGAGTAAGTGTAGGGAATAAGGGAAAGGTTTGGTTAAGGTGATGAGGAGTGGTTGCTGCTGGCAACTTCAGAGGGAGAGCCAATCTGCAGAGTCTGAGGTACAGAGTTATTGGTCTCAGGGTTTGGTTGAAGAGTTTCAGTCTGAGGATTATCTGGTGAATGGTTGGAGACTGACTCAGCATTCTCTTGAAGAGGAGAAAGAGGATGAGGAGGAGGAGGAGGAGGCATGGAGGCAAGAGGAATTGCCTGGATAGGGAAATCAGGAGGAACCAGAGGTTCTGGCCTAGGTCCAGGGTAGCGGCGAGGACTAGGAACATTGATGAAATGCTCAGGGATTTCAGAGAGCATTTCTCTAGCAATTTGAAAGAATTGCCTAGAGACTTCTGACTTGTTGGATGGAGAAGAAAATGGAACATTTGTGGGAAAGGATACAGATGGAGTAGGAGAGAGGTTGTCACGATCAGAAGGATGACGTGATTGTGGATTGGCAGTGGTTTTATCAGAGTCTTGAAGTTCAGTAACTTGTGGTGCGGAGGTTTGTTGTTCAAAAGCTTGTGGTTCAGAGGTATGTGAATGGTATGGAAGAATGATAGGTGTAGTGGAGGCAGAGGGTTTGTTGGCTTGAAGCATTTTCCAGAGGGGTTCTTCCTCAATGGTAGGTTGAAAGAAGGAGTCTCTAGGGGGTGAAGGGTGAGAGGTTTGTTGATGAATTGGTGATGGTTCAAGATTGGTAGCATCAAGGGTTGCATCAAGCAAATTTAAATCATCATCAGAGAGAGCAGCAAATTTACTTGAAGCTCTTGCTGCAGATCTTGTGATCCTGATGGAGGGTGTAGGTCTAGCATGTTCCTGAGTAGTTTCCACGAGAACTACTTGAGGTGCAATCCTGACCTTCTTGGCCTTCTTCTTAGGCGGTGGAGCATCATCATCATCATTGTCATCAACATTAGAGGGATCCTTCTCCTCAGATGCTTCAACTTGCTTCCTCTTGGTCTTCTTCTTCCTTGGGGACTCAAAGTCCGGAGGCTCTGGAAGATTTCTGAAAAATTTGTTTACATCAATCTCAAAGCCTTGCTGCTTCAGATTCTCAAGATAGTATCTGATTGCCTCTGGATCATCAGCCTTGGACCAGAGAGGATAGTCCTTTAGAGGAATCCTTTTCCTTGGCCTTCCTTCAGCAGTAGCCCTTTGATTCTTGCAACTGGAACCTGTAGCCCTTGCTTGATTCTGGACCCAGAAGCCTTGCAATTGTCTTCTCAGTTATGATGATCCTTTTGCCCAGAATAAAGGATACTACTTGATGCTCATTGCAATCTGCGTGTTTCCATAATTCCTTCACAAGCTTATCATACACAGGACCACTGATCCTTTGAAAATACCCTTCCCAGCCTTGTGCTTGAATCTCAGGACGCAAGTCAAACCCATTTGCAGCAATGACATCAAAATCAAATCTCCATTCAGCAAGAACCTGGAGTTCTTCAGGAGCAAAGCAACAGGTGACCGCACAATGTCTCTGAGAAAGTGGGACAACATCCTCAGCATCTTGCACTTCATGTTGGGCACTCTCAGTCGAACGAGGACGCAGAACAGGACCCACTTGCCCTATTGGAAGACCCACAACCATTCTGGGGAAAACTCTTCCATCGGCGGAATCAGACTTGTCACCGGAGTCAGCTCTTTCTTGATTCACCATTGTTGAGGATGAAGGTTTGGGTAGAAGAGAAAGGGTCGAAAGCGAGAGAGAATTGAAGAAGATAAGGGTTTTGCAAAAGCAAGAGAGAGAAATTAAAACCGAAAGTGATGGGAAACGTGTGTGCATAGTGGTTTTAGAAGGTAACCGTTGTTGATTAAAAAGCAAAGTGAAATCAACGGTTAAAAATTAAAGACATCATTACGAACAGTTAATACACATATCACACGGTGGAGAGAAGTACATCTACACTCATTACAACAGATTGTCAGCACGGGCACAAGGAACGATGTATCATAGCAACTGACACACGTTTACTGTCTTAGTTTCAGAGTAAGCACCAATGGGTACTTAACCTCTGATAGAGTTACCTTCTGAACTAGACATCTTCTGATAGAGAAGCATCGTAGCCAGAGGTTCTGATCCATCTTCATGCTGGACAAAAGTCCATTTTCAGATTTTTCAGAATGAAATTAATCTATCCTCTGCTAAGGGCTTTGTAAAGATATCTGCCCATTGATGGTCAGTATCAACAAACTTCAGAAGAAGTACGCCCTTCTGAACATAATCTCTAGTAAAATGATACTTTACCTCAATGTGTTTTGCCCTTGAATGTAAGATAGGATTCTTACTCAGTGAGATTGCAGCAGTGTTATCACAATAGATTGGGATGTTGCTCTCAAAGATTTGATAATCCTCTAGCTGATGTTTCATCCAGAGCATCTGAGTGCTACAAATGGCTGCTGAGATATACTCTGCCTCTGCAGTGGATAGAGCAATGGTTGATTGCCTCTTGCTTGCCCATGAGACTAAATTGCTTCCCAGAAATTGACAATTTCCAGAAGTGCTTTTTCTCTCAGTTCTATCTCCAGCATAATCAGCATCAGAATAACCTGAAAGCTTATACTCTGATGTTTTCTTATACATCAAACCAAGGTTACTGGTACCTTTCAGATATCTGAGAATTCTCTTAACAGCAGTTAAGTGAGTTTCTCTCGGATCTGATTGGAATCTAGCACACAAATGTACACTAAACAGAATATCTGGCCTAGATGCAGTTAAGTATAAGAGAGAACCTATCATTCCACGATAGAGCTTCAGACATACTTTCCCACTAGCATCTTCTTTCTCCAGAATGCATGTAGGATGCATAGGAGTCTTAGCAATTGTTTATTCTGTCATATTGAACTTCTTCAAAAGTTCCTTTGTATACTTGCTCTGATGGATGTAAGTAGCTTCTGGTTTTTGATCAACTTGTATTCCCAGAAAGTACTTGAGTTCTCCCATCATACTCATTTCAAATTCAGCCTGCATCATCTCAGAAAATTCTTTGTAGAGAGATGGATTAGCAGATCCAAATATAATATCATCAACATAAATTTGCACAATTAAGATATCATCTTTGTAAGCTTTGAAAAAGAGAGTTGTATCTACTTTACCCCTTACAAACTTATTCTCCAGAAGGAATGAGCTTAATCTCTCATACCATGCTCTGGGAGCTTGCTTCAGACCATAGAGGGATTTCTTCAATTTGAAAACATGGTCAGGGTTCTTCTCATCTTCAAAGCCAGGAGGTTGGTGCACGTATACTTCCTTTGAGATGTATGCATTCAGGAAGGCACTCTTAACATCCATCTGATGAAGGATTATGTTGTGATTCATAGAGAATGAGATCAACAATCTGATAGCTTCCAATCTTGCTACTGGAGAAAAGTTTCAGCGTAATCTATTCCTTCTTGCTGATTGTAGCCTTGAGCAACTAGCCTTGCTTTGTTTCTGACTACATCTCCTTTTTCATTTAGCTTGTTTCTGAATACCCATTTAGTTCCAATGATGTGAACATCTTGAGGCTTCTTGACAAGGCTCCAAACATCATTCTTGGAGAATTGATTCAGTTCTTCCTCCATTGCCAAAATCTAGTCTTTGTCTTGAAGAGCTTCATCGATAGATTTTGGTTCAATTAAGGATACCAATCCCTTCAGACTTAGCAGAGTCTCTTCAGAGGGTCTGAATGCTGATCTGGTTCTGACTAGTTCATCTTTGTTTCCAAAAATCAGTTCCTTAGGGTGAGAGGCAATAATTCTGATCTTCTTCTGAAGCTGTGGATCAGAGGGACCAGCTTCTTCTGGTGTAGCTTCCTCGGAAACATCTTCCTCTGGTTCAGCTTCCTCTGGAGCTTTGCCTTTGTCAGAAACACTGATACTCATATGTGCAAATTTTTCAACTAGCTTTGACTGATCGGAGTCAAGCTTATCATCAAATCCAACATGAATAGATTCTTCAATAGTTTTAGCATCAGTATTATAAATTCTAAAACCTTTAGATCGTTCAGAGTAACCAAGTAATAGACATTTAGAAGATATAGAATCAAACTTATGTAATCTATCCTTAGTATTCAGAGCATAGCAAACACAACCAAAAGGATGAAAATAAGAAATGTTGGGTTCTACTTTCTTCCACAATTCATAAGGAGTCTTATTCAGAATTGGTCTCACAGAGATTCTGTTCTGAATGTAACATGCTGTGTTTACTGCCTCTGCCCAAAAGTGCTTTGCCATGTCAGTTTCTTGAAGCATGGTTCTAGCCATCTCTTGAAGAGTTCTGTTCTTCCTCTCAACTACCCCATTTTGTTGAGGAGTTCTAGGACAAGAGAAATCATGTGCAATTCCATAGGAATCAAACAGACTCTCAAACTTGTCATTCTCAAACTCTCCACCATGATCACTTCTGACACGCACAATCCTACAAGCCTTCTCGTTTTGCACTTGGGCTATGAAGGTAGAGAACACAGAATGAGACTCATCCTTGCGGGATAGAAACTTTACCCATGTCCAGCGGCTATAGTCATCAACGATAACCATCCCATATCGTTTGCCACCTATAGACTCAGTTTTCACTGGTCCAAAAAGGTCGACATGCAGAAGTTCCAACGGCCTTGAGGTGGAAACAACATTCTTAGCCTTAAACGGGACTTTGGTAAATTTGCCCTTCTGACATGCTTCACAAAGAGCGTCTGAAGCGAACTTCAGAGTGGGTAAGCCCCTGACAAGGTCAAGCTTACTCAGCTGAGAAATCTTTCTCATACTGGCATGCCCTAACCATCTATGCCATACCCATTGCTCTTCGTTAATAGAAAGAAGACACTTCACCTCTGAGTTTCCAACTCAGACAATCTGATCTTATAAGTGTTGTTCCTCCTCTTGCTGTTAAACAGAACAGAGCCATCGATCTGACTTACAGCCCTGCAGGACTTTTGATTGAAGATAATATCATAACCCTTGTCAGCTAATTGACTTATAGACAATAAGTTATGATTTAAGTCATCTACCAACAGAACATTATCAATGCATGGACTATCATCTACACCAATAGTACCAGAACCAACAATTTTACCCTTCTCATTTCCTCCTAAGCCAACTTCGCCTCCAGGCTTAAGTTTTAGCTCTTGGAACATACGCCTTTCTCCCGTCATGTGACGTGAGCATCCACTGTCCAGATACCATGATTGGTGTTTCAGTGGAGCGATCAAGGATATCTGCAACATAGATAATCTTACCCTTAGGTACCCATTTTCTGGGTCCTTTCTTGTTAGTTACCCCAGAGGTTCTGATGACCTTGGGTTTCTCGACATGATAGTGTAAAGGAATTTTAGCATGATATTTGTGCATGGAGAAGGTTCCCTTTTTCAGAGGGGGGTCAGCAGATTTAGCATGCAATGGTTCAGGCAATATAGTACCAGTGGGTACAAAATGTTCATACAGAGGTTTGGCCTTGGGCATAGGAGGCTCATTTCTACTGGGTTTAGAATAGCCAATGCCACACATTCCATTTCTGCTTACGCCATAGATCATTGAAGCCATTAAGCTTCTATCTATGCTTTTAGCTAGGAATCTTTGAAAGGATTTTTTATATTTGGATTCATTCTTCATATCAGAGGCATCACAAGCAATAACTTCTTCTAACTTAGTAATTTGGTTCTTAAGCACAGAGTTAGAGTTTACTAAAGCATGATTGTTTTCTTTAAGCTCAGAAATAATTTTATCATGTTCAGTAGAAGTTTTGGTGATAGTAGAGAATTCCTTTTTCAACCTTTTATGCTTAGTCAATAGAGAGTTATATCTATCCATGATATCAGACAAAGCACATTTAAGTTCAGAAGTTGAGAAGGAAGCAAATACCTCATTTTCATCATCAGAGTTTATGTCTTCCTCTGATACAGATTCAGAGTTAGTTGTTTCTTTTGACTCTTCTTGCTTGTGCTTGACAATGGTCATGAGTCCTTCCATAAATTCTCCATCAGAGTTAACATCTTCTGACTCTGATTCATCAAAGGTCACCATCAGACCTTTCTTAGCCTTGAAATGCTTCTTTGACTTCTTGTCCTTTTTCAGCTTTGGACAATCATTTTTGTAGTGCTCTGGTTCCTTGCATTCAAAGCATGTGACTTCCTTTGATGAAGACTTCTTCTGACGAGGTGAAGATTCATACTTACCTTTAGCCTTTCCAGAGCCTTTGAACTTGCTCTGCCTGTGCTTCCAGAGGCGGTTGAGCCTTCTGGAGATCAGAGTCAACTCATCATCATCAGAATCTTCAGAAGCTTCTTCAGATTCTTCTGCTTCTGCTTGAAGAGCCTTAGCCTTTTCAGATTTGGATTTCAAGGCGATAGACTTCTTCTTCTGATCTTGATGTTCAGCACGCTTCAGTTCATGGCACTTTAGTATACTTATGAGTTCTTCCTGACTCATCTGATTAACATCTCTTGTAAGCTCAAAGGAAGTTATCAAAGGCATCCAGCTTTCAGGAAGACCTCTAAGAATCCTTATGACATGATCAGCAGTTGTGTAGCTCTTGTTGAGGGGTCTAATTCCAGCAATGAGTAACTGAAATCTAGAGAACATGTCCTCAATGGACTCACTGGCTTCCATTTGGAAGGATTCATACTTTCTGATTAAGGACAATGCCTTTGACTCCTTCACCTGCTTGTTTCCTTCATGGGTCATCTTCAAGGAATCAAAGATACCCTTTGCATACTCACGATCTGTAATCTTTTGATATTCTTCATAAGAAATGGCACTTAGAAGAATAGTTCTAGCTTTATGATGCAGTGAGTAAAGTCTTTTCTGCTCAGCGGACATCTCAGATCTGGGAATCTTCTTGCCATCAATATCAACAGGACGCTCGTAGCCATCCACAATGATATCCCAGAGATCTCCATCAAAGCCCAGAAAAAAGCTTTCAATCCTGTCTTTCCAGTACTCAAATCTTTGACCATCAAACACAGGAGGCTTTGCACTATAAACATATTTTTGCAATTCGCTGGTGGTAGTCATCTCAGTTTTTCACACCGGCCCGGATCACTGAACATCATTAGGTGTGGTAATCAGAACTTGCGCTCTGATACCAATTGAAGGTATAAAAACGATAGACAGGGGGGGGGGGTTTGAATAGCATTTTAAAACTTAAAACTTAACCCGCTTGAGATTTAAACAGATCTCTTCGATCGCCAAAATAAATGTGCAGAGATAAGAGATAAGAAAAGCACACAAATGATTTTATCCTGGTTCACTTGATAAATCCCTCAAGCTAATCCAGCCCACCCGTTAAGGTGATTTCTTCCTTCTTAGAATGAAGGCAATCCACTAATCAGAGTTTGTTACAACTGCACTTGCTACCTGCAAAGTGACTAACAATACAATGACTTAGCTAACACTAAGATTCACTCTCTTAGACTTCTCTAGAATCCGATCAACCTTGATCTCCTAAAGGTAAAACAAACAACAGTTTGAGAATATTTGGTTTACAAATGAATGCTTCTTGAAAAGCTAATGGTAAACACACTTAGTTCTATTGAAGAAAGATTGCTAAGAAGATTTGAATATTGCTTGCGCGTATATGTTTTTTTTAGGCGAAATCTTTCAGTCTTCAGCCTTTTTATATACTCCAAGGATTAGGGTTTGAACGTTGCATGGGAATGCTCCCGTTGGAGGGCAGATCTGGGTTTTCCAGCTTCTGCTGTGGCTGAGAACGTTAGGTTAGGTCGTCAGGATAGTACACTGCTTTTGTACTTTGGATAGTGACATGACCTTTAACCTTGTTGACTTCTGATCAGAGGGATGCTTCGTGTTGGAACTTGTGAAGCTTGTTGATCAGAGTCAGAGGGAAGCATGGATCCTCTGACCGTTGTAACTTCTGATTCTGAACCCAGAGGAGAAACACTTGGTCTTCAGAGCCAGCTTGCTTCTGGACTTCAGAGTCTTCACTTTTCAGCTTCTGGATCTTCAGAGCATCAAGACCATCAGAGCTTCTGGACCATCAAAGCGTCTGGGTTTTCAGATGGTCTGGATCTTCAGAACTTCAAGTGAGCTGAGTCCACATCAGAGCTTAACTATCTTCAGATCTTCTGAAGCTTTTCTACTGTTCAGATTGAACATAGAGATTGCGAAAGCGTTGCTAGGGTTACTCTTTAAGCAAAGTGCTTCTGATTTGTGTGAGATTATATCAAGGTCAGAGCCTGTCATGGACACACTCAGAAAACACGTTAGAGTACCATAATTGATCTTACATTTATATGACAGGCTCTGACTCTGGTCTAACTACACACAAATCAGAAGCACAATGCTTACCTACGCAACGCTTTCGCACTTACTATGTTCAATCTGTACAATAGAATATGCTTCAGAAGATCTGAAGATAGTTAAGCTCTGATATGGATTCAGATCACTTGAAGTTCTGAAGACCAGAAGTTCTGAAGGTCCAGACGTTCTGAAGGTCCAGACGCTCTGATAGTCTAGAAGTTCTGAAGGTCCAGAAGCTGAGAAGTGAAGACTCTGATGTCCAAGAGTAAGTTGGCTCTGAAGACCAAGCTATCCCTACTCTGAGGTCCAGATGCAGAGGATACGAAGGTCAGAGGATTCAAGCTTCCCTCTTACTCTGATCACCAAGCTTCACAAGTTCCAACATGAAGCGTCACTCTGATCAGAAGTCTTGTAGGTTAAAGGTCAAGTCGCTATTCAAGTACAAAAGCAATTGTACTATTCCTGACAACCTTACCTACCAAGTTCAGCCACAGCAGAACCTGGAATTCCCAGATCTGCCCTCCAACGGTAGCATCCCATGCAAACCCTAATCCTTGGAGTATATAAAGAGGCTGAAGATGAAAGATGCCGCTAAGAAACTTTGTTGAAGCTCAAGCAATATTCAAACATTCTCTTAGAAATCTTTCTTCAACGAATTACATTGTGTTTACTTTAGCTTTCTGAGAAGCATTTCCTTGTAAACTCAAAACTCTTAAACAGTTGTTTGTTTTCCTTAAGGAGACCAAGGTTGTTTAGATCCTTGAGAAGACTAAGAGAGTGAATCTTAGTGATAGCTAAGTCATTTTATTGTTAGTCACTTTGCAGGTTGCAAGTGCAGTTGTAACAAACTTTGATTAGTGGATTGCCTTCATTCTAAGAAGGAAGAAATCACCTTAACGGGTGGACTGGACTAGCTTCAGGGATTAATCAAGTGAACCAGGATAAAATCACTGTGTGCTTTCCTCTTCTCTTATCTTGCACTTCACATTACAAGTTCGAGATATTTGTCAAAATCTCAAGTCGGAAAGTTTTAATCTGAAAACGCTATTCAAACCCCCCTTTCTATCGTTTTTCATACCTTCAAAGTGCCCCTAGGCGAGGGCCCCTGGGGTCTCGCCCAGTCCATTGTTGATTATATAATTATGTTATGATTCATTTTAAGTATGAGTGTTAATTTTTTCTCCATGAATCCCTTTCTCATCATTTTTTCTCCATGAATCTCTTTCTCATGCTTGTTTGCAGCCAAATACATGTGGGGCTACCTATCTAGTTAATTTTCAATTTGAAAATTGGTTTGGATCAAGATTTGGGAAGATCACAGATCGTGAGTATGCTAAGGGTATCTTTGAGTCCTTGAAGATGACCCATGAAGGAAACAAGAAGGTGAAAGAATCAAAGGCCTTGTCTTTGATCAAGAAGTATGAATCCTTCCTAATGGAATCCAACGAGTCCATTGAGGATATGTTTTCCAGATTTCAGTTGATTATTCCTGGAATAAGACCTCTCAACAAAAGCTACACAACTGCCGATCATATCATAAGGATCCTTAGAGGTCTTCCTAAAAGCTGGATGCCTTTGATAACTTCCTTGGAGCTCACAAGAGATGTTGAGCGAATGAATTTAGAAGAACTCATGAGCATACCGAAGTGTCATGAACTGAAGCGTGCAGAACATCTGAATCTATGGAAGAAGTCTATAGCCTTGAAGTCCAAATCTGAAAAGTCAAAAGCTCTCCAAGTTGAAGCAGAAGAATCTGAAGAAACCTCTGAAGATTCTGATGAAGATGAGCTGACTCTGATCTCCAGATAGCTCAATCGCATCTGGAAGCACAAGCAGAGCAAGTACAGAGGCCCTGGAAAGGCCAAAGGAAAGCATGAATCTTCATCTAGTCAGAAGAATCCTTCATCAAAGGAAGTCACATGCTTTGAATGCAAAGAACCAGGGCACTACGAGAGTGACTGTCCAAAGCTGAAAAAGGACAAGAAGCCAAAGAAGCATTTCAAAGCTAAAAAGGGTCTGATGGTGACTTTTGATGAATTAGAGTCAGAGGATGTTGACTCAGATGGAGAAGTTGTTGAAGGACTCATGGCTATTGTCAAGGACAAAGGAGCAGTGTCAAAAGATGCAACTAACTCTGAATCTGCATCAGAGGAAGATCCTAACTCAGACGATGAAAATGAGGTATTCGCTTCTTTGTCTGAAATTATGGATAAGTATAACTCTCTATTGACTAAGAATAAAAAGTTGAAAAAGGATTTCTCTGCTGCTTCTAAGACTTCAATTGAATATGGAAAAGTGTTTCTGAATTAAAAGAGAATAATCATGCTTTAGTGAAATCCAACTCTGTGCTTAAAAATCAGATTGCTAAGTTAGAAGAAGTTGTTGCTTGTGATGCCTCTGATGTTAAGAATGAATCCAAATATGAAAAATCTTTTAAAAGACTCCTAGCTAAAAGCGTAGACAGAAGCTTAATGGCTTCAATGATCTATGGCGTAAGCAGAAATGGAATATATGGCATTGGCTATTCTAGACCTAGTAGAAATGAGCCTCCTATGCCTAAAGTTAAACCTCTGTATGGACATTTTGTACCCTCTGGTACTATATTGCTTGAACCTTTGCCTGATAAAGTTGCTAACCCTCCTCTCAAAAAGTGAACTTTCTCTATGTCTAAATATCATGCTCAAATTCCTTTACACTATCATGTTGAGAAACCCAAGGTTGTCAGAACCTCTAAGGTAACTAACAAAAGAGGACCCAAAAAATGGGTACCTAAGGATAAGATTATCTATGTTGCAGATATCCTTGATCGCTCCACTGAAACACCAATCATGGTATCTGGACAGTGGATGCTCGCGTCACATAACGGGAGAAAGGCGTATGTTTCGAGAGCTAAAACTTAAGCCTGGAGGCGAAGTTGGCTTTGGTGGCAACGAGAAGGGTAAAATTGTTGGTTCTGGTACTATTGGTGTTGATAATAGTCCATGCATTGATAATGTTCTGTTGGTAGATGGTTTAACTCACAACTTATTGTCAATAAGTCAATTAGCTGACAAGGGTTATGATGTTATTTTCAATCAAAAGTCTTGCAGAGCTGTAAGTCAGATCGATGGCTCTGTTCTGTTTAACAGCAAGAGGAGGAACAACACTTATAAGATCAGATTATCTGAGTTGGAAGCTCCGAGTGTAAAGTGCCTTCTTTCTGTTAATGATGAGCAATGGGTATGGCATAGACGGTTAGGGCATGCCAGTATGAGAAAGATTTCTCAGCTGAGTATGCTTGACCTTGTCAGGGGCTTACCCTCTCTGAAGTTCTCTTCAGACGCTCTTTGTGAAGCATGTCAGAAAGGAAAATTT
The DNA here is from genome assembly GCF_012489685.1 of Lotus japonicus. NCBI lineage: Eukaryota > Viridiplantae > Streptophyta > Magnoliopsida > Fabales > Fabaceae > Lotus > Lotus japonicus. The sequence goes on from NC_080043.1 coordinate 42,962,357, forward strand.
ACAAAAGTCTCGTTTAAGGCAAAGAATGTTGTTTCCACCTCAAGGCCGTTGGAACTTCTGCATATCGACCTATTTTGACCAGTGAAAACTGAGTCTATAGGTGGCAAGAGATATGGGATGGTCATTGTTGACGACTATAGCCACTGGACATGGGTAAAAATTTTATCCCGCAAGGATGAGTCTCATTCTGTGTTCTCTACCTTTATTGCCCAAGTGCAAAACGAGAAGGCTTGCAGGATTGTGTGTGTCAGAAGTGATCATGGTTGGAGAGTTTGAGAATGACAAGTTTGAGAGTCTGTTTGATTCCTATGGAATTGCACATGATTTCTCTTGTCCTAGAACTCCTCAACAAAATGGTGTTGTTGAGAGGAAGAATATAACTCTTCAGGAGATGGCTAGAACCATGCTTCAAGAAACTGACATGGCAAAGCACTTTTGGGCTGAGGCAGTAAACACAACATGTTACATTCAGAACAGGATCTCTATCAGACCAATTCTGAATAAGACTCCTTATGAATTGTGAACGAATATAAAGCCCAACATTTCTTACTTTCATCCTTTTAGTTGTGTTAGCTATGTTCTGAATACTAAGGAAAATTTGCATAAGTTTGATTCTAAATCTTCTAAATGTATATTACTTGGTTACTCTGATCGTTCTAAAGGTTTTAGAATTTATAATACTAATGCTAAAACTATTGAAGAATCTATTCATGTTAGATTTGATGATAAGCTTGACTCTGATTAGTCAAAGCTAGTTGAAAAGTTTGCAGATATGAGTTTAAATGTTTCTGATAAAGGCAAAGCTCCAGAGGAAGCTAAGCTAGAGGCAGACTCTCCAGAGGAAGCCGGTCCCTCTGATTCACAGCTTCAGAAGAAGAGTAGAATTATGGCCTCTCATCCTAAAGAGTTGATTCTGGGTAACAAAGATGAACCAGTCAGAACCAGATCAGCATTCTGACCCTCTGAAGAGACTCTGCTTAGTCTGAAAGGATTGGTATCCTTAATTGAACCAAAGTCAATTGATGAAGCTCTTCAGGACAAAGACTGGGTTCTGACAATGGAAGAAGAACTGAATCAATTCTCCAAGAATGATGTTTGGAATCTTGTCAAGAAACCACAAGATACTCACATCATTGGAACCAAATGGGTTTTCAGAAACAAGCTGAATGAAAAAGGAGATGTAGTCAGAAACAAAGCAAGGCTAGTTGCTCAAGGCTACAGTCAGCAAGAAGGAAAAGATTATACTGAAACTTTTGCTCCAGTAGCAAGATTGGAAGCTATCAGACAGCTGATCTCTTTCTCAGTGAATCACAACATAATTATTCACCAAATGGATGTTAAAAGTGCCTTCCTTAATGGATACATCTCAGAGGAAGTATATGTGCACCAACCTCCTGGTTTTGAAGATGAGAAGAACCCTGACCATGTTTTCAAATTGAAGAAATCTATCTATGGTCTGAAGCAAGCTCCCAGAGCATGGTATGAGAGACTAAGCTCATTCCTTCTGGAAAATGAGTTTGTAAGGGGTAAAGTCGATACAACTCTCTTTTGCAAAACTTACAAAGATGATATCTTAATTGTGCAAATTTATGTTGATGATATTATATTTGGATCTGCTAATCCATCTCTTTGCAAGGAATTTTCTGAGATGATGCAGGCTGAATTTGAAATGAGTATGATGGGAGAACTTAGGTACTTTCTGGGAATACAAGTTGATCAAAAACCAGAAGCAACATACATCCATCAGAGCAAGTACACAAAGGAACTTCTGAAAAAGTTCAATATGACAGAATCTACGATTGCTAAAACTCCTATGCATCCCACATGCATTCTGGAGAAAGTCAGAAGCTCTATTGTGGTATGATAGGTTCACTTCTATACTTAACATCATCTAGGCCAGATATTATGTTCAGTGTACATTTATGTGCTAGATTCCAATCAGATCCGAGAGAAACTCACTTAACTGCTGTTAAGAGAATTCTCAGATATCTGAAAGGTGTCACTAACCTTGGCTTGATGTATAAGAAAACATTAGAGTATAAGCTTTCAGGTTACTGTGATGCTGATTATGCTAGAGATAGAACAGAAAGGAAAAGTACTTCTGGAAATTGTCAATTTCTGGGAAGTAACTTAGTCTCATGGGCAAGCAAGAGGCAATCTACTATTGCACTATCCACTGCAGAGGCATAATATATCTCAGCAGCTATTTGCAGTACTCAGATGCTCTGGACGAAACATCAATTAGAAGATTATCAAATCCTTGAGAGCAATATCCCAATCTACTGTGATAATACTGCTGCAATCTCACTCAGTAAGAATCCAATCTTACATTCAAGGACAAAACACATTGAGGTAAAGTATCACTTTATTAGAGACTATGTTCAAAAGGGCGTACTTCTTCTGAAGTTTGTTGATACTGACCATCAATGGGCAGATATCTTTACAAAGCCCTTAGCAGAGGATAGATTTAATTTTATACTGAAAAATCTGAATATGGACTTTTGTCCAGTATGAAGATGGATTAGAACCTCTGACTATGATGCTTCCTTATCAGAAGATGTCTAGTTCAGAAGGTAACTTTTGAAGGTATGAAAAACGGTAGAAAGGGGGGGGGGTTTGAATAACGTTTTCAAGATAAAGCTTCCACCTTAAAGATTTTGACAAATCTTTCGAGACCTTAAGAGATAAGAGATAGAAAAGCACACAAGGATTTTATCCTGGTTCACTTGATAAATCACTCAAGCTAATCCAGTCCACCCGTTAAGGTGATTTCTTCCTTCTTAGAATGAAGGCAATCCACTAATCAGGTAAGAGTTACAACTGCACTTGAAACCTACAAGTGACTAACAATTACACTGACTTAGCTCACACTAAGATTCACTCTCTTAGTCTTCTCTAGGATCTGATCAACCTTGATCTCCTAAAGGAACTAAACAAACTGTTTAACAAAGAATGTTTACAAGAGATTTGCTTCTGAAAAGCTAATAGTAAACACAATGAAATTCAGATGAAAGAATGCTTGAAGGTTTTGAATATGGCTTATGCTTGTGTGAATTCTTCCAACCGCATCTTTCAATCTTCAGTCTCTATTTATACTCCAAGGATTAGGGTTTGAACGCTGCATGGAAATGCTACCGTTGGAGGGCAGTTCTGGAAAATCCAGCTTCTGCTGTGTCTGAGACTGTTAGGTAGGTCGTCAGGATAGTACTGTTGCTTTTGTACTTTGAAAGTGACTTGACCTTTAGACCTAGGAGACTTCTGATCAGGGGAATGCTTCATGTTGGAACTTGTGAAGCCGGTTGATCAGAGTCAGAGGGAAAGCACAGATCCTCTGACCGTTGTATCTTCTGATTCTGAACTCAGAGGGAAGTACATGGTCTTCAGAGTTTCTTGCTTCTGGACATCAGAGTTTCCACTATTCAGCTTCTGGATCTTCAGAGTCTTCTACACCATCAGAACATCTGAGCCTTCAGTGTTTCTTGGTTGTCAAAACTTCTGGATCTTCAGAGCTTCTAGTGACTGAGTCCACATAAGAGTTTGTGTAGCTTCAGAACTTCTGAAGCTTTTCCACTGTTCATATTGAACATGGTCAATGCGAAAGCGTTGCTTGGGTCACTCTTTATGCACAGTGCTTCTGATTTGTGTGAGACTGAATCAAGGTCAGAGACTGAAAATAGCACACTCTGAAAAACACGTTAGAGTACCACAATTGTTCATATCAAAAGGTTAACTTGTAATCATCAAAACATAGAGTTGTACTACTACATCAAAACTTGATCTTACAATCTCCCCCTTTTTCATGATGACAAAACTAAGGTTTTTGATGAACAATTCTTAAACATTAAACTGAATTCACTCAGAGTTTAGAGATATAGAATAAGACTTATCCTGATGTGAATAGTTTATCTTGCTCATTCTGAATTCAAGTCACAGCTTGATTCTGAGCTTAGCTCCCCCTGAATCTAATACTTGTTGAAAACGTTAGAAAAGTCTAGATTCTGAGCTAAATAAAATAAGAGTTCAGAGTGAAAAACTTAAGACATAGATGAAATAGAGTAATCAGAGCGCATAAGTTATCAGAGTCAACGGACAAGGTATCAGAGTGTTGGGTATCAGAGTCAAACTAAAATCACTTCAGAAGAAGTGAAATGTATTCCTTGTATTTGCCCAGTGACACACCTATGGTCATAAAGGTGGAACTCTTAAATTCTCCAAAAGAAAAATAAATCACACTAACACATTTTACACATCAAAAACTGGGTTGTACTCCCCCTTTTTGTCATAAGCAAAAAGCTTGGGGTGTGAAAAACTTAGCTTGAAGTACCAGGTACTCCCACTTAGAGAAGGTCTAAGTTTTAAGAAAATTAAAACGATGCATGAATCAGAGTTAGGCGAAATAAATAGAAGAGTTAATGCACAAGAGGAACGTTTACCACCGGCCAAGGGAGTAAAGACAAGATCAGTTACCAAGAACTGAACCTCGAGAAACTGTAGGGGCATTAACTTTCAGAGAGAAAGTGAAGCCTATATAAAGCGATGGAGAATGGGGTAAGCTTCACACTCGATCAATTTCATAAACAGAAATGGCTTCATACATGGTTGCACTAGAAGAGCTCAGAAGGAAGGCCTTTGAGGAGGACTTGTTCCTTAACATAAGGCATCCAAAGGGTACAAAAACCATATCAGAGCTGATGTAAGGCCCTAAGTTCAATTTGGAACAATTTTATGAAAGTTTGAATAAAATTGAAGTTTTAGCTAATGTTTGATAACTGGCAGATTAGAACTGTCAACTTGTGTAAATTTTTAGAGGGTCTTAACGACTTCATTTGGGAAAACGTCCTTCATGAGAGTTGTAGTTCTTCAAGTCTAGAAAATTCTCCAAGTGGTTTCGAGTCAATCCGATATCTGTAGCTTCAGATATCCCCGTTTTAGTGAGCAAAGGTCCAGCTGCCCAGACCTTACGAGCTCTAACTTAAAACTTTGGGCTTAAGCCTTGGTTAATGCGTTATTTGGGTTGGTTAGTGAACTTATGAGATCATGATCAGGAGATTAAGAAGAGGCTAAGTGGGCCAAGTGACTTGGATGAGAAGGAAGGAGCTAGGGCTATGAAAATCCTAGCCCATTAGTGGTGATGCCGCAGCCCTTGCAAAGGGAAAAGGGAGGAAGATTCTGACTTTTTTTCTGAAGTAAAGAGTGATTAGTTCCAATTAAACCCTGTCCCCTCTGACTTAAATCAGCATTAAACCCAAAAACCACAACCCTAGCCCACTATTTTCCCTTGACCGCCAGTTTTGTAAGTAAAAGGGGAGAGAAAAATCAATTTCTCTTTCTTTCTTTCATACTTCAGAAAAACAGAAGCTAATCACGTAAACACACCCTCATCTCCTTCATCTTGCTCCAAGAACCACCACCATCCAAGCCACCGCCGGCCACCATCACCACCCATAACACCTTGCGCGTGAAGGAGGAGCTGCGAGAGGAAAGGGAACCGCGAAGAGGGGGAGAAGAAGGACGTGGACAGCAAGCCTTTTGATCTTGAATCTTCATCTTTTCTTTCTTTTCAGGCCATTAACCCAAGGTAAGGGCTGGTTCTAGGAATGGGTAGGTTCTTTAGGGAATATGCCATGAATTGCCATGAGAAACAACTTGAGTTTTGGACTGTTTTTGCATGATTTCCTGTACATGCTTGCTTGCTGGAATTTTTCTCTTGAATAGCCATGAATATGATCCTCAAACGTTGTTTATGATCTGAATCTATGATTTTATGTGAGTTGCCATGGTATTTGTTAAGTTTTGTGCTATTTTGCACTTGTTATAGCATGATCCTTGCTAAATGTTTGGTTCTGAAATTTTGAGTGGATATTTGGGTTGTTGGGGCTGTACCAAGATTGCCATGATCAAAGGGGAAGGAAGGAAAATTATTTTTGAAAACCATAGAGGCATGGGAGTTTCGCTGCCAGTTTCCTGTACTGGACAGCGGACTTCAGAGCCCCTTTTTACCTGTTTATGGTTATCAAATGAAAAAGTGATTAAAATGAAAGTTGTATATTTTCGAAATATCTTTCCAGACATATAAAAATCATAATTTTTGGTTTAGTAATGTGATCTGGGGGTCGTGTTTAGTAACTGTCACACCTGCTGTTTTTCCTGTTCCGGACAGTTAGCTTTAAGGCCTAATATCACCTAATTCTGGGACTCAAATGAACAAGTGTGTAACTAGAGAGTTGTAGATATTTAAAATAGCTTTCTAGAAAGGTATCATACGTGATTTTTGGTTGAAAGATGCATTCTGTGGCTCTATTTTTGTGAAAGTTGCTTCTGCTGTCAATATGTTGAAGTTGCGATGATATATTATGCATGAGTGAATGTTCTTGCGTTCCTTTACGTGAATTATATTTATTTTCTCAGTTAATGGTTCAAGGGTCGCTCACCTAGCCGTAATTCCCTTGTAACCCGTGAATGTTGTGTTGTGAAGGTTGTTGTATAAAGAGTATGATAAGACTCTAGGATTGACTTTAGAGACTTAACAAAGAGAAAAGTGTAATAAACTCGCTTGCAAGTAAATGTGAATAATTTGGACATAGGTCAGGTAGACTATGGTCCATGAGAACGATGGTACCTTGCACGCGAGGGAGTTATTTGGGTTGACTGCGGTCTCCCGTGAACCTTGTGGGCCGGTGTGGCTTCACGTGATTTGGTTGACTGCGGTCACCGTGAACTTTTGTGGATCATTGCGGCTCCACGTGATTTGGTTGACTGCGGTCACCGTGATAACCGTGCCTCTGCGGAAGCACGAAGATGGCCATGGAAGTTTTGGTTGGTTGTGTGAAGTGAGATTCCGTTAGTAACTGACTCTTTCCCATAAAAGACATATAATGTACTTATATTATATATGTTGTTGTTGATTTTGTCATTATCATTCTTTTTGTTGGACCTGACCCTGCTTGTTTGCTATGTGTTTATTTGGGGGGGGGGGGTAGATGGAAAATGGCGACGACTCATTCTTGGGAGTTGATGCTACGTGACGAGCCACTACAGATGACGACTACACTTCTGATGACGACTACACTTCTGATGAAGAGGAAGAAGATAAAGAGGAAGGGGCCAAGGATATGGTTGGGTTGTGAGACATCCATTTTTCTTTTGGGTTGAGAGTACCGAGTTTTGGAAGTATTGAACCATTACTTTATTTTAGTTGAGATAGTTTAACTTGATGTAATTTACTTTGAAGTTTTCTTCCGGATATTTATTTCATACTCTTTTCAATGATTAATAAAGTTTGAGGTTTAGGTTGATGTTTATTTCCGCAAGTTTGAAATGGTTAAGTTTCGAGAATTTTGTAAAATTGAACTTTTATCATTAATTCAAGATTAATAAGTGAATCGACGAAAACTCTTTATGAAAATTGGTTAATTAGTTACTGTGTAACACTCGAGAAATCGGGGCGTTACAGCTGACAAGGACACTACTAGAAGAGGACCTGCGTCCAGAGTTGAAGAGTGACTTAGATGAATTCCTTGCCTTCGTGGAGGAAGTTCACGAACTCAGCCAGCTTGAACTGAAGCTGCTGGAAGAAAAGGAAGGCATAGAGAAGAAGCTCAAGACAACAGAAGAGATTCTGGAGAGGAATGAGCAGATCGTCAATCTCAACAACATCCAGTATTCACTGGATCGGCTGGAGAAAGAGAGGTCAGAGCAGCGCCAAGAGTGCAGAAGAATGAGGAAGGATCCTCCATTCTAGACTTTAGGAAAAAAGAAATGTATGATGTAAACATAGTGATTATGAATAAAAAATTTTGCAAACATAATGTGACAAATATATATATATATATATGCAAGGTTAAACAGTAACTAACAAAGCAAAATAAGTAAAGTAACTGAAGGAAAATAATAAAGAGAATAAAATAAAACAAGGTTAAGAAGGAAAAACGAAGAGATCCTAAGACTAGGGTTTATCAGATCGACGCAGAAGTTCCATCATCATTTGCTTCATGTCTAAAAGCATAGACTCATGAGTGTCGAGACGCTGTTCCATGATGTCGAGTCTGGACGAGCTTGACTGAGTAGAACTGGAAGGAACATTCTGAGCAGCTTGATGAGCTGGAATGGAAGCAGAAGCAGCAGGAGTAAACACTACTGGTGCAAGTGCTTGGCATCTAAGGGCTTCAGCCTCAGCTTCAAGTCGCTCGGCCTCTAATCTGGCTTGTTCAGCTTGAGCTGCGGCTTGACGTGCAGCTTCTTCGGCTTGTTCTTTCTTTCGTCTGGCCTCTTCAATAGCTGCAAGAAGCTTATGTCTTTGTTCTTGTTCATGAAGAGCCACTCTTCTTGCAAACCTTTGCTTTGCAGCCAGGTCCTCTGATCCCTTTCAGCAATGAGAAGACTCATCATAGCAGGAACCTGAGCAACTAACCAAGTACTCAGATTATCCCATTCCTCAGCAACAGAGTCAGGACTCTCACTCAGATCAGTATGCCCTTTGACGTTGCGAATCATCAGTGAGGCTTCATAATTAAACACACTGATGCACTCAGACAGGGAGGTTGGTCTTAGGTGAGTGTAGGGAATAATGGATAGGTTGGTTTCAGGAGAGGTTGGATGGTTGCTGCTGTTTGCCTCAGAAACACCTTGAGGAGAACCAATGTTAAACAGTTGAGTATTTGGTTCAGAGGTTCCAAGTTGAGGTTCAGAGGTTTCAACCAGAGGATGTGGTGACCTAACCGAGGAGTGGTTAGACACAAATTGTTCTGGTTCTGGTTGAACTGGCTCTTGTTGCACAGGGTCAGGCTGAGCCTGCTGAGCCAAAGGATCTGCCTCATGTAAGGGATTGGCCAAGATAGGTTCATCTGGGTCAACTAGACGTTCAGGTCTAGGGCCAAGATATCTCCTAGGGCTTGGACAAGTGAGGTAATATTCTTCTAAGGTAGACACCTTTTCTTTCCTAACTTCCATAAATTTACGAACGGATTCAGAGTTGTTGGAAGGTGAGGAATCAGCAACATTGATTGGGAATGATACAGGAGAATAGGCTGTGGAGGAGTCTGTATCAGTGGTTCTGGCAACCAGACGTTCTGATGCTCTGGGGATAGAGTGACCAGAAGTTCTGGGTTCAGGTTCTGGTTGAACAGGAATTGTGAGTTCAGGTTCAATAGTAAGGGGTTCAGATTCATTATTGTATTGAATGGTAATAGGTGAGGTTGGATCAGAGGGTCCGGTAGGTTGGTTCTGAAGCATATTCCAAAGAGGTGCTTCATTTGGTGAAGGTTGGAAAAATGAGGACCTTGGGGAATGGGGTGGTGAAGTGGTTTGTGTGGCTGGTTGGGACTCTGGGATAGGAGTGAGTGGGTTGGAAGATCGTTTGAGCATGGCAGAGATAGGGAGTGCATAAAATGTATCTAAATCATCATCAGGAGCAATAGCAGACTTACTTGATGATCGTGCTGAAGACCGAGTCACTCTGACAGGAGTCTCAATCCTTCTGATCACTTGAGCAGCAGGTTCCACATTTGTAGGCTTCACCACAAGTCTTACTTGTTTCTTCTTCTTCTTGGGAGGAGAAGGACCATCTTTATTAGGACCAACATTACCATCACCACCAGCATCAGGCTTGATGGTTTCATCATATTTCCTCTTTGGCTGGTCAGCCTTCTTCTTCTTCTTCTGAGAGCCATCAGATTCGTCAGAGGATTCTGCTAAGACCATCTTCCTCTGAACTTTCCTCTTGGTAGGAGAGGGAAACTCTTGAGCTGGCGGCAGTCTTCTGAAGAATTCATCGAGATCAATTTCAAAGCCTTGAGCCCTTAGGTCTTCAACATAGCACCTAATAGCTTCAGGATTGTCTGCATGTGTCCACAGAGGGTAGTCATTCAGAGGCACCCTTCTCTTTCTGATTTCAGAAGATGTGTCTTCATGAGCAGGGGCGATTTTCTTCTGGACCAAGCCCATCTTCTTCAGAGAATTGGCAGTGAAGACATCACTGACAATGGTGGTTAGATCCTCTATGCATCCAGCATTGACCAGATCTTGCACCAGGTTGCTCTCAATGAAGAGATCTGATAGCAACCTCCCAAAAGGGATATACTTGATTGCTGATTTGATGGAGGCAGTAGTTCTGGACTTCTTGATACACTCCTTCAAGTAAGAGAATAGGAAGTAGGGAAGGCAGATCTTCTGCTTGTCTTGGATGAAGAACAGCATCGCCTTCTGGCTGAAATTGATGTAATCTGGGGAACTGCCCTTAGGCCTCTGGTTGATACAGTGCAGCAAAATCTTGTGCCAGATTCTGAGCTTGGGATGAAGATCCACTACCTTGTAGTCAGTCTTGCTCGGTTTGTATGTGGTGTACAGGGCCTTGTTGGTCTCATCCTTCGTTTTGGGTTTCAGCTTCGATTCAGTGAGTTGGAATCGATACCCATGTGCAGTCTCTGCACCCAGTAGGTTCACAAATGACTTCTCTGTAATTATGATCCTCCTTCCAAGAATGTGGGATACCACCTGAGTGTCATCGCAGTCAGCGTGTTTCCAGAATTCCTTGATTAATTTGTCGTACACCGGTCCTCGAAGCCTGTTGAAGTAATTTTCCCAGCCTTGAACACGGACTTCAGGACGAAGATCATACCCATTTGCAGCAAGATTGTCGAGGTCGAATCTCCATTTTGCCAGAACTTGAAGTTCTTCAGGAGCGTACACACAATGAACGGCACAGCCCCGTTCTGCAATCGGAGTGACATGCTCTTGAGCTTGACCTTGACTAGGAGCTTCAGGACCCATTTGGCCTGTAGCTTGACCCACTACCATGTGAGGGAATCTTGTTGCTTCAGCGGCTTCATTTCTGGTTTGTCTCACCATTTTGAGCGGTTGAAGGTTTTGGGTAGAAGATGAAGATGATGAATATAGAGAGAGAGAGATCGTGGGTGAGAGGTTTTGAAAAACTGAAGAGAGAGAATGTAAAACCTTAAGTGTAGGAGAACGTGTGTGCATAGTGGGTTTTTAAAAGTAAACGTTGTTGATCAAAAAGCAAGTTAAAATCAACGGTTAAAAATTAAAGACATCATAGTAACAGTAAATACACATATCACATGCAGGAGAGAAGCACATCTACACATATTATGACAGACTGTCACACGGGCACAAGGAACTATGCATCAGGGAAACTAACACACATGTTACTGTCTCAGCTTCAGAGTCACCACCAATGGGTACATAAACTCTGATTGAGTTACCTTCTGGACTAGACATCTTCTGATCAAGAAGTATCATAGTCAGAGGTTCGATCCATCTTCATGCTGGACAAAAGTCCATATTCAGATTTTTCAGAATAAAATTAAATCTATCCTCTGCCAAGGGCTTTGTAAAGATATCTGCCCATTGATGGTCAGTATCAACAAACTTCAGAAGAAGTACGCCCTTCTGTACATAATCTCTAATAAAGTGATACTTTACCTCAATGTGCTTTGCCCTTGAATGCAAGATAGGATTCTTACTCAATGAAATTGCAGCAGTGTTATCACAATAGATTGAGATATTGCTCTCAAGGATCTGATAGTCCTCTAGCTGATGTTTCATCCAGAGCATCTGAGTGCTGCATATTGCTGCTGAGATATATTCTGCCTCTGCAGTTGATAGTGCAATGGTTGATTGCCTCTTGCTTGCCAATGAGACTAGGTTGCTTCCCAGAAATTGACAATTTCCAGAAGTGCTTTTTCTCTCAGTTCTGTCTCCAGCATAATCAACATCACAGTAACCTGAAAGCTTATACTCTGATGTTTTCTTAACATCAAGCCAAGGTTAGTGGTGCCTTTTAGATACCTTAGGATCCTCTTAACAGCAGTTCAGTGGGTTTCCCTTGGATCTAATTGGAAACGAGCACATAAGTGAACACTAAATAATATATCTGGCCTAGATGCAGTTAAATATAGAAGAGATCCTATCATACCACGATAAAGCTTCTGACAAACTTTACCACTTGCATCTTCTTTCTCCAGAATGCATGTAGGATGCATTGGAGTCTTGGCCACTGTAGATTCCAGCATATTGAACTTCTTCAGAAGTTCTTTAGTGTACTTGCTCTGATGGATATATGTTCCTTCTGGTGTTTGATCAACTTGTATACCCAGAAAGTACTTTAGTTCTCCCATCATACTCATCTCAAATTCAGCCTGCATCATCTCAGAAAATTCTTTGCATAGAGATTGATTAGCAGAACCAAATATAATATCATCAACATAGATTTGCACAAATAAGATATCATCTTTATAAGTTTTGCAAAAGAGAATTGTATCTACTTTACCCCTTACAAACTCATTCTCCAGGAGGAATGAGCTGAGTCTCTCATACCATGCTCTGGGAGCTTGCTTCAGACCATAGAGTGATTTCTTCAATTTGAACACATGGTCTGGTTTCTTTTCATCTTCAAAACCTGGGGGTTGATGAACGTAGACTTCCTCTGAAATATAACCATTTAGGAAGGCACTCTTCACATCCATCTGATGAAGAACTATGTTGTGATTCACTGAGAAGGAGATCAACAGTCTGATTGCTTCTAGTCTTGCTACTGGAGCAAACGTTTCTGTGTAGTCTATTCCTTCCTGCTGGCTGTAGCCTTGTGCAACTAGCCTTGCCTTGTTTCTGACTACATCTCCTTTCTCATTCAGTTTGTTTCTGAACACCCATTTCGTTCCAATTACATGGACACTTTCAGGCTTCTTCACTAAGATCCAAACATCGTTCTTGGAGAATTGATTTAATTCTTCTTCCATGGCCAGAATCCAATCCTTATCCTGAAGAGCTTCATCTATGGACTTGGGTTCAATTAAGGACACCAATCCTTTCAGACTGAGCAGAGTCTCTTCAGAGGGTCTGAAGGCTTATCTGGTTCTGACTGGTTCATCTTTGTTGCCCAGAATCAATTCCTTAGGGTGAGCTGCAGTGATTCTGCTCTTCTTCAGAGTCTGTGAATCAGAGGGACCAGCTTCTTCTTCTGGTTCAGCTTCCTCTGGAGCTTTGCCTTTGTCAGAAACATTTATACTTAGATATGCAAATTTCTCAACTAGCTTTAACTGGTCAGAGTCAAGCTTATCGTCAAATTTAACATGAATAGACTCTTCAATAGTCTTAGCATTAGTATTATAAAATCTAAAACCTTTAGATCTCTCAGAGTAACCAAGTAATAGACATTTAGAAGACTTAGCATCAAATTTATGCAGTCTATCCTTAGTATTAAGAACATAACAAACACAACCAAAAGGATGAAAGTAAGAAATGTTGGGTTTTATGTTCTTCCACAATTCATAGGGAGTCTTATTCAGAGTTGGTCTCACAGAGATTCTGTTCTGAATGTAACATGCTGTATTTACTGCCTCTGCCCAAAAGTGCTTAGCCATGCCAGTTTCTTGGAGCATGGTTCTAGCCATCTCCTGAAGAGTTTTGTTCTTCCTCTCAACAACACCATTTTGTTGAGGAGTTCTGGGACAAGAGAAATTATGTGCAATTCCATAGGAATCAAACAGACTCTCAAACTTGTCATTCTCAAACTCTCCACCATGGTCACTTCTGACACGCACAATCCTACAAGCCTTCTCGTTTTGCACTTGGGCTTTGAAGGTAGAGAACACAGCATGAGACTCATCCTTGCGGGTTAGAAACTTTACCCATGTCCAGCAGCTATAGTCATCAACGATAACCATCCCATATCTCTTGCCACCTATAGACTCAGTTTTCACTGGTCCAAAAAGGTCGATATGCAGAAGTTCCAACGGCCTTGAGGTTGAGACAACATTCTTTGCCTTGAAAGGGACTTTTGTGAATTTGCCTTTCTGACATGCTTCACAGAGAGCGTCTGAAGCGAACTTCAGATTGGGTAAGCCCCTGACAAGGTTTAGCTTGCTCAGCTGAGAAATCTTTCTCATACTGGCATGCCCTAACCGTCTATGCCATACCCACTGCTCTTCATTAACAGATAGGAGGCACTTCACATTCTAAGCCTCCAACTCAGATAATCTGATCTTATAAATGTTGTTCTTCCTCTTGCTGTTAAACAGAACAGAGCCATCGATCTGACTTACAGCCCGGCAGGACTTTTGATTGAAAATAACATCATAACCCTTGTCAGCTAATTGACTTATAGACAATAAGTTATGAGTTAAGCCGTCTACCAATAACACATTATCAATGCATGGACTACTATCTACACAAATACTACCAGTACCAACAATTTTACCCTTTTCATTTCCTCCAAAGCCAACTTCGCCTCCAGGCTTAAGTTTTAGCTCTTGGAACATACGCCTTTCTCCCGTCATGTGACGCGAGCATCCACTGTCCAGATACCATGACTGGTGTTTCAGTGGAGCTATCAAGGATATCTGCAACATATATAATCTTGTCCTTAGGTACCCACTTTTTGGTCCTTTCTTGTTAGTTACCCCAGAGGTTCTGATCACCTTGGGTTTCTCAACATGATAGTGTAAAGGAATTTTTGCATGATATTTAGACATGGAGAAAGATCCCTTTTTAAGAGGGGTTTTAGCAACTTTAGCAGGTAAAGGATCAGGAAATATGGTACCAGAGGGAACAAAGCATTCATACAAAGATTTAGCTTTAGACACAGAGGGCTCATTTCTAATTGGTTTAGAATAGCCAATGCCATGCATTCCATTTCTGTTTACGCCATAGATCATTGAAGCCATTAAGCTTCTATCTACGCTCTTAGCCAGGAATCTTTGAAAAGACTTTTCATACTTAGATTCATTTCTACAATCAGAGGCATCACAAGTAACTATTTCTTCTAACTTAGCAATCTGGTTCTTAAGCACAGAGTTAGAATTGATCAAAGCATGATTATCATTTTTCAAATCAGAAATAATTTTCTCATGTTCAGAAGGAGTCTTAGAAACAGCAGATAAGTTCTTTTTCAACTTCTTATGCTTAGACAATAAAGAATTATACTTATCCATGATATCAGACAAAGCATGTTTCAGTTCAGAGGTAGAGAAAGAAGCGAATACCTCATTTTCATCGTCTGAGTTGGGATCTCCTTCTGATTCTGAGTCAGAGTCAACAGCTTCTTTTGACTCTGCTCCTTTGTCTTTGACAATAGCCATGAGTCCTTGGACTTCACCATTAGAGTCAACATCCTCTGACTCTGATTCATCAAATGTCACCATCAGACTCTTCTTTGTCTTGAAGTGCTTCTTTGGCTTCTTGTCCTTCTTCAACTTTGGACAGTCACTTTTGTAGTGCCCTGATTCTTTGCACTCAAAGCATGTGACTTCCTTAATTGATGACTTCTTCTAGCCTGATGATTCAGACTTTCCTTTTGCCTTTCCAGAGCCTTTGTACTTGCTCTGCCTGTGCTTCCAGATGCGGTTGAGTCTCTTGGAGATCAGAGTCAGCTCATCTTCATCAGAATCTTCTGATGCTTCTTCAGATTCTTCTGCTTCAGCTTGGAGAGCCTTTGACTTCTCAGTCTTAGCCTTCTCAGATTTGGATTTCAAGGCTATGGACTTTTTCCTCAAATCTTGCATCTCAGAGCGCTTCAGCTCATGGCATTTCAAAATGCTTATGAGTTCTTCTAAACTCATATTCTCGACATCTCTCGTGAGCTCTATTGAAGTCACTAAAGGCATCCAGCTTTCAGGAAGACTCCTGAGAACCCTTATGACATGATCTTTTGTTGTGTAGCTCTTGTTGAGAGGTCTTATGCCAGCTACAAGCAACTGAAATCTGGAGAACATTTCTTCAATGGACTCATTTGGCTCCATGATGAAGGATTCATATTTTTGGATCAAAGACAATGCCTTTGATTCTTTGACTTTCTTGTTTCCTTCATGAGACATCTTCAGAGATTCAAAAATGCCTTTTGCAAACTCACGATCTGTAATCTTCTGGTACTCCTCATAAGAAATAGCACTTAAAAGAATTGCTCTTGCTTTGTGATGTTGCGAGTACAGCTTCTTTTGATCTGCAGTCATCTCTGACCTTGGGATCATCTTGCCATCTGCATCAACTGGACGCTCGTAGCCATCCACAATAATATCCTAGAGATCTGCATCGAAACCCAGAAAGAAACTTTCCAGTCTATCTTTCCAATATTCGAACCTTTGACCGTCGAACATGGGAGGCTTTCATTGTAACCATCTCTTTGAGTTTCACTGGTGGTGGCAGCCATTGTTTTTCACACCGGCCCGGATCACTGAACACTTTTAGGTGTGGTAATCAGAACTTGCGCTCTGATACCAATTGAAGGTATGAAAAACGGTAGAAAGGGGGGGTTTGAATAACGTTTTCAAGATAAAGCTTCCACCTTAAAGATTTTGACAAATCTTTCGAGACCTTAAGAGTTAAAGATAAGAGATAGAAAAGCACACAAGGATTTTATCCTGGTTCACTTGATAAATCACTCAAGCTAATCCAGTCCACCCGTTAAGGTGATTTCTTCCTTCTTAGAATGAAGGCAATCCACTAATCAGGTAAGAGTTACAACTGCACTTGAAACCTACAAGGACTAACAATTACACTGACTTAGCTTACACTAAGATTCACTCTCTTAGTCTTCTCTAGGATCCGATCAACCTTGATCTCCTAAAGGAACTAAACAAACTGTTTAACAAAGAATGTTTACAAGAGATTTGCTTCTGAAAAGCTAATAGTAAACACAATGAAATTCAGATGAAAGAATGCTTGAAGGTTTTGAATATGGCTTATGCTTGTGTGAATTCTTCCAACCGCATCTTTCAATCTTCAGTCTCTATTTATACTCCAAGGATTAGGGTTTGAACGCTGCATGGAAATGCTACCGTTGGAGGGCAGTTCTGGAAATTCCAGCTTCTGCTGTGTCTGAGATTGTTAGGTAGGTCGCCAGGATAGTACTGTTGCTTTTGTACTTTGAAAGTGACTTGACCTTTAGACCTAGGAGACTTCTGATCAGGGGAATGCTTCATGTTGGAACTTGTGAAGCCGGTTGATCAGAGTTAGAGGGAAAGCACAGATCCTCTGACCGTTGTATCTTCTGATTCTGAACTCAGAGGGAAGTACATGGTCTTCAGAGTTTCTTGCTTCTGGACATCAGAGTTTCCACTATTCAGCTTCTGGATCTTCAGAGTCTTCTACACCATCAGAACATCTGAGCCTTTAGTGTTTCTTGGTTGTCAGAACTTCTGGATCTTCAGAGCTTCTAGTGACTGAGTCCACATCAGAGTTTGTGTAGCTTCAGAACTTCTGAAGCTTTTCCACTGTTCATATTGAACATGGTCAATGCGAAAGCGTTGCTTGGGTCACTCTTTATGCACAGTGCTTCTGATTTGTGTGAGACTGAATCAAGGTCAGAGACTGAAAATAGCACACTCAGAAAAACACGTTAGAGTACCACAATTGTTCATATCAAAAGATTAACTTGTAATCATCAAAACATAGAGTTGTACTACTAGATCAAAACTTGATCTTACAACTTTGTCAGATGCTGAGTACCCATTGGTACTTACTCTGAGACAAGACAGCAAACGTGTGTCAGTTTATTTTGATGCATCATTCCTTGTGCCCCTCCAGACAATCTGTTGTAATGATTGTAGATGTGCTTATTCTCCACCGTGTGTTTTGTGTATTAACTGTTCATAATCATGTCTTTAATTTCTAGCCATTGATTTTACTTTTTCCTTTACAACCAACAACGGTTACTTTCTAAAACCACTACGCACACACGTTCTCCACCACTC
Organism: Lotus japonicus; assembly: GCF_012489685.1. Taxonomy (NCBI): domain Eukaryota; kingdom Viridiplantae; phylum Streptophyta; class Magnoliopsida; order Fabales; family Fabaceae; genus Lotus; species Lotus japonicus. The sequence continues at coordinate 42,980,062 of NC_080043.1, forward strand.
TTGTTTTTTGCTTCTCTCTCCTGTTTACAAAACCCTCATCTTCTCTGTAAACTCTCTCTCTCCTGTTCATCCCTCTTCTACCCAAAACCTTCAACCTTCAACCTTCAACCTTCAACATGGTTAGATCTGGAAGTTCTGATTCTGCTAATGGAAGAGTGTTTCCACAGTTGGTAGTGGGTCTTCCAACAAGACAAGATGGTCCAGTTCTCCGTTCCAGATCCACCGAGGCTACTCAAGCAGAAAATCAAGAAAATGGGAAAACGATTCCAATTACTCAATGAGACTGTGCAGTTACTTGTGTTTTTCCTCCAAAAGAACTTCAAGTTCTTGCTGAATGGCGTTTTGACCTCGACAACATTGCTGACAATGGAGTTGATCTTCGTCTTGAAGTTCAAGCTCAAGGCTGGGAAGGATACTTCTATAGACTACCTAGTCCTGTCTATGTCAAGTTGGTCAAAGAATTCTGGAAGCATGCTGATTGTGATGAGCATCATGTGGTTTCCTTTGTTCTGGGCAGGAAGATCATCATCACAGAGCAGTCTTTTGCTAAGCTTCTTGGTTCAGAAACCAGTAATGGTTACAGGTTTCAGTTACAAGAATCAAAGGTCAAGACAAAAACCAAAGAAACCGTCAACAAGGCCCTTTACTCTACATGGAAACCAGGTAAAACTGATTGCAAAACAAAGGAGCTTCGTCCTGATCTGAGGATTTGGCACAAGATTATGTTGAACTGCATTAATCAAAGGCCAAAGGGAAGTTCTCCTGATTATATCAACTTCACTCAGAAGGTGTTGCTTTTCTTCATCAAGGAACACACCAAAGCCTGTCTTCCTTACTTTCTGTTCTCCTATCTCTAGGATTGCATCAGAAAGTCAAGAACTACTGCTTCACCCAAGTCTACCATCAAATACATTCCTTTTGGCAGATTGTTATCTGATTTCTTCATTGAGAGCAAATTGATCAAGGATCTGACCACTGTTGGATGCACTGAAGATCTTTCAATCATTGTTGGAGATATCTTCACTCCTACATCAATGAAGAGGATGGGCCTGATTGATACAAAAGCTGAAGCTGTCATTGCTACCACAAAGGGTTATGTGAGTAAAAGAAGAGTCCCTCTGAAGGACTATCATCTCTGGTCAAAGGCTGATGATCCAGAGGCCATCATGTACTATCTTGATGATCTGAAGAGGCAAGGCTATGAAATTGATGTGGATGAATTCTTCAAAGCTCAGACCCCCCGAATTTTGAGTCTCCTAAGAAGAAGAAGACCAAGAGAAAGCAAGAGGACACCACTGAGACAAAGGATCCCTCTAATGGTGATGATGATGATGATGAACCACCACCTCCGAAGAAGAAGAAGACCGTCAGAATTGCAACCAGAGTCATTCATCTGGAACTAACTCCGGAGCCTACTAGGGCTGCAATTTCAACCAGAGTCACCAGATCTGCAGCAACTGCTTCAAGTAAGTTTGTTGCTGTTTCAGATGATGATGATTTAAGTTTGATTGATGCAATTCCTACTGAATCCAACCCTGATGCTACCACAGCCATACCTTCTCCTCTTCCTGAACCTACACCAAATGTTCAACCTTCATCCTCTCACATCCCACCACCAAGACCTTCATTCTTTCAACCTTCCATTCAAGAAGAACCCCTCTAGCAAATGCTTCAGAGTTCCAAACCCTCTGAAACACACCTATTATACTTCCATACCCTCCAACGGCCTCTGAAACACAAGCCCTTGAAACACAAACCTCTTAAAAGCCAGACTCTGAACCTCGACCCTCTGAAAAGTCTGACTCTGAGCCAACACCCTCTAATCACTCTCATCAAGAACACTCTGATAGAGAACATCTCTCTCCTGCTCCTTCTATCTCTTTTCCTACCAAAGTTTCTTTTTCCTCACCTTCAAATAAATCTGAGGCTACTAGGCAATTCTTTCAAATTGCTAGTCAAAGGATCTCTGAAATTCCTGAATATTACCTGAACGTTCCTAGCCCAAGGCAATATCTTGGACCCAGACCAGAACCTCTGGTTGCTCCTGATTTTCCTATCAGAGCGGTCCCTCTGACTTCAGTGTCACCACCTCGTCCTCTTTCTCCTCCGCCTGAGCAAGAAAAATCTGTCTCAAACCACTCTTCAATCAAATCTCCAAATCCTGAGATTGAAACTGCTAATCCAAACCCTGAGACCAATGTCTCTGCAGCTCAGACTCTGGATATTGGCTCTCCTCATGGTGCCTCTGAAGCTGCTAGTAGTAATCACCCTCACTCACCTGAAACCAATCTCTCAATCATTCCCTATACCTATCTAGGACCAAACACCCTACTTGATTGCATCAACCTATTTAATCAAGAAGCATCTATCAAGATTCGCAATGTGCATGGTCGCACTGATCTCAGTGAGAATCAAGTCATGGTTGCTGAAGACTGGGATCGTCTAAGCACTTGGATACATGACCAAGTTGAAGCAATGATGGGTTTTCTTACTACTGAGAAGGGTAAAAGAGTTGAAGCTGCTGGGAAGTGCTTCAGAAGAAGAGAAGCACTAGCTGAATTGAAGTTAAGAGACCAACTCTTGGCCCCAATTGAAGAAGCTAAGAAGAAGAAAGAGCAAGAAGAAGAAGCAGCAAGGTTGGAAGCTGCCAGGTTGGAAGCTCTGGAACAAGCTGCTAGACTACAGGCTGAAGCTGATGCTCTTAGAAATCAAGCGCTTGTGATTATTCCAAATCCTGATATTGCCTCAACCTCAGCTCAAGTTCCTCACTCTGAACAAGGCTTTGCTATTCCATCCTCTGATCAAGCCACTTCGTCTACTTCTAATCAGCCAAGTGTAACACCCCGATTTCGGTGGCGTCACTTTAGTAACCAAAAGAAACTTAATGCGGAAAAACGTGAATATATATTTTTTTTGATAATATAAACAAGACTAAAATAAATAAACGCAAATGCGAAAGGCAACAGAACTAATATACAATATATATAACATCCCCCGCTGTAAGTAGCGACCTCGTCACGAGTAACCTCCAGTGACGGAAAGTGGAAAAATGTAACGCCCGTAGGCAAAATGTACAATCCCAAAATGATAGGTCAAGTGTCTACACAAGCCCTCAAAAATAAGAATAAGTCAGAGCTATGACACTAACACCCAACCTTAGTAGACTCTAAACACCCATCCCCCATACTTCCATCATTGACTCTCATCTGGTCATGCATGAAGTCCGGGTCCACGTCGAAGGCTCAGTAGTAGTCATTTCGCTCCGGGTCTTCCCCGAACGACGAAGAATCACGAAAGAATCCACCGACGACATCTGACAAAAAGGGCATACATAGCCCCCCAAACACAGGTAGCACGTGCAAGGGTCAACTTACGGAATACAGTATGGAGAATACAAGACATCAGGTAAAGTATAAGGGGTATATATATATATATATATATATATATATATATATATATATATATGTTGTATATATACATATAAGTTCTGCATTGTCTACCCTAAGGTTTAAACATAGCATGTTATCAAATCTCTAGTACAATTCAATCATCAAAGCACATAACGATATTTATCAACATCTACTCATCAAAACACATAACGATGTTTATCAACATCAACTCCTATAAACACATAACGATGTTCATCAACACTAACTCATCCAAATCCCCAACGAATATAATTAGAGTGCATGATATGTCAATGCAACGTCAATCTCGACTATTCCGGAAGAAGTAGGCTGGGCACGATCGAGTCGGTCCTAACACTGGCATTGTGTCGACCATAACCCTCGGGTGTCACTTACAACCTTGACATAGCCAGATCAGTCCTAACCCTGCGGGTCGACTTTTCCCTCCGCTATGCCCGACAATCAACAGGTCGATCCTAACCTCACGGTCGATCATATCCCCCGTCGATGTCCGAATTATCCGAAGGCATAAACTGTACCCGAAGGCATAAACTGTACCTGAAGGCATAAACTGTACCCGAAGGCATAAACTGTACCCGAAGGCATAAACTGTATCTCATGATGATGTCCAAATCATCCGACTCATCTCTATCCGATGGTCAACACTGCTCAACGAGCAAAGAGCATCAACATGCTCGGAAACTACCCGTTTCCCGGCTTATCTCTCAGATAGCCCAACAACACAACTGCTCCCAGAGCACAAGAGTATCAACATACTCAAAACCTCTCAATATCTCGACACTTGGATCCGACGACACTTCTCGTTTTCCAAAAACTAAGATTTGACTCCTAAGCTTTCCTTCGAGATTATTATCATTATTAAAAGGTTTACAGGTTGTTTAATGTCTTATGAGTTTTCCTTACCAAATAGTTTCCACTTTATCTTATCGCAAATCTTATAAGTTCTCGGGATCTCCTAATCCCAAATGACTCCAGAGAATGTCTCGATCCACTAAAAACACCATAACAAGGCCCGAATCTCATTCGTCCTATCAAACTTTCTCAAAACTCTCAAAATAAAATCGGCATGACCTGCCCGCTATTCTCACTACACAGAATCTCAGATTTCATTACAAAAGCATAAATAACTCAGCCCAATCAACCAGCATGTCATATATCCACATATTACGCAATAACCACGTAGCACTTAGCATATAAAGCATGCACCACACATCCTAAATTACCCACTTAGCACTTAGCATGAAATTCAATCTCAAAAGCATTCAGTAGATGAATCATCTACATTGTCAGCCGAAGCCTCAGAAAACATTTTACCAGTCAAACACAAACAAGTGCATAAACAATAAATCAAGTCGAATTCATCGACACCTAAATCATTAACTAGCAAGGTAAGTTGCCCTTACCTCTAGTTATTCCAGCGTTCTCCTCAAACGTTCCTTCACAATGAGCTCCTTGATCTTCAGGAAATTCTTCAAAAGAACCTTTAGAGTAAACCACAGAATTCCATCAAAATCTATCGGAAACTAAGCTATCAATACTCACTAAGGTTACACGAAGTAGTACATACTCCGAGGTACGATAATCTAGCGCGAAAGGACAAGTTTTCGAAAAAGGAATTTTTTCCCCTCCCCCCTTATAGGGCTCGGCCACTATTGGTAATTGTAGGGTTCGATTTTTCTTCGATCAAACTTGGTTCCTATGCTATCATTAGCTGTAACTAAGGGTATTCTAAACTCGGAAAAATTATCGGATCAAAAACTGTCGCATGGGTATTTTGGTCACTATTTTTAACTTAGAATTTCAAAACTGAAATCCCAAAAAGCAAATTTGACAAGGACGTCACCAACGACGTTTATGACAACTAATCCTACTAGCACTAAGCTAAGGCGATAGTTTTCAGCCTAAAGGTTGAAGCTTTACTCCAAAAATGGGTATTTAAGGCATAAATTGATTCCGGCGGAATTTCAACGACATAACGGAAAAACTAATCCGACAGAAGTGATCTTGGGCACGTAGGGAAGATGTTTAGAATCAAAAATGAAATATTCAGGATAGTTTTGCAAAAACCTCAAAACTGTCAGCTCAGAAAAGTCTAGAGAAAAGCTATGGAAAAAGCGATCAGAGGTAAGGATTAGCGACTATACCTCGACACCTTGAAGTAGCAACTGTCGAATCAACGATCAAGCAAGAAATGTAGAAAATCTCTTCTCCTCCTCCCCTATGCAAACTCGCGGCCCTCTTGGTGGAAATGGGTAAGATTTTGTGATATTTTCTCATTCTTGGCTATATATAGAGGTTGGCAAAACGCGGTAAAATGAAAGTTTCGCGAATCTGATTTTTCCGGCGTCATTCTCCGTGAATTCTAAGATAGGTTTTGGCGAAAGAATTCCAAAACTAAAATGAGGTCTCCTTGTATTTTTGGCAACTAATGCAAAGTCGGTGTAAAACTATTTTACCCGATAAGTTGCTTTTTGCATCGAATGTCGGAATAGAAAACTTCCTTCTGAAGAAAGATTGAAATCATCAAGAGAAATGGGTGTACGCGTGTAGAATCTTCATTTGATGTTCCGAATAGAAAAAGTCCTCATAGTCGGGTGATTCTAGGGTTTTGAAATACCAGGGTTTCAGTTTCGGCAAACTTCCGATGATTGGAATCGGACGTTCGTAGATCCTAGAGTTTCGCCTTGAAACGATTGTGATATATGGAAAAAGAGAAGTTCTAACATTTCTCTGAAGATTTTTGGAATTAACTTCCATCATGCCTATAAGTGAAAACTAGCTATATACTAGGGTTTCTGACCTAGGTTTAAGCGTTTAACGATCGGTCTATAACTTAAATCGACTTCGATACAATCCTTTGACTTTTCCTGAACTTTCTCCTTCATAAATTTATTTCATTTGGTAAACTCTAGTTCAGGTTTCCCTTCACGATACATCAACCCTAATCGTGAATAGGATTCTATTTAGTTGGCATAAGTTTAAAAACTTGGGCCTTACATTACTACCCTCCAAAAAGAAAGTTTCGTCCTCGAAACTTAGGGTTCAGTAAAAGCTCCGGATATTATTCCTTGATCTTCTCCTTAGTCACCAATCAAATTAAAACTCGACTTGAGTCTTAATACCTCGTACAGGACAAGACTGACTCCCTTAATCATAACTTCATCAACCACTCATAAGCTAATCACCCTCTTACTATCTAACAATCCATTATTGTCGTCTTCGTCATCAAAACCTTCCTCACTCAAATCAATTTAGGCTTACTGAAATCCCTAACACTTCGCATAAATCGAGGTTTATCCTCTAAAAGATCCAATCATAACTATACCTCAAGTATTCATCTTGATACGAACACTTCCCTTTCTGTAATTTGATCATCCTCCAATCATCCCAATACTTAGTCTCTCGATCAAAACTTGACAAGACTTCATGTCTCACGCGTTCGTGATCAAATCGATTGATCTAAAATCTAAGCCTTCACTAAGTTTGGACCTCTAATATCCTTTAATTCTTCAATACTTCTTAAATGAATATCCATTTCTTAAAACTATAACTCCTTCGCAAGAAAACTAATACTTAACGCGAACTTTTACTTCCAAACTCGACTAATCTTCGATCCAGTTCAAATTCATCTTACACATCCTTCTATCAAAGTCCATCGCCAGTTGTGATTCCGAATATCACCCCCTCAATATTAAGTTGATCAGGCCTAATACATCGAAGGTGGAAATCTAGAAAAACCTACTGGAACAGTCAATGAGTTCCTATCATCCAATAGTCACAAATATCCTGACATCACATCCTCAACGATTCCGCTACGGAACTACACGCCCTCGACATCATACGTATACTATCCATAAGAAATCTCTATGAGATTCATTCTTCAGCTTCTAGCTTCCTTTTAAACGCATCGGTAGAAGACTACTTTCTAGGCTTAGCGTGTCATTCTAAACCTCGTATAACTTCTATAGCTAAAATACGAGCTACGGTCAAATAAGGTATCAATAGGCGTAATAACTATAAGGTCAAAGCTTAGACAGTATAAGTAAGTTAGGTGTGTTTGCACACGCTACGAGAGTAATGGAATATATTATACTGAAATGAGAAAGAATATTTAGAAGGTTACCGTCGTTCTTGCGCTCTCCTCTGGCTAACTTCTTCGATCCTCCTCCGTCCATGATATAAACTCTTCCCCTAGTAGTGAGGCGCTTTCCCCTTGCAGTGTTAACAGATGGCTCCCTCTTGGGCGCCTTACAATCCACAGCTAGATGTCCCACTCGGTTGCAATTAAAGCATCTTGGTCCAGTCGCTGGGCACTTGTCAGCAAAATGTCCAGTCTTCCCACACCGGAAACATGTCACATCCGTGTTGCCGACTTGATTCCCTGCACCTCCAGTAGCAAGGGTCATCGGTTTGTACTGTCCTAGGGTATAACCTTCCCCCATAGGGCGCTGATAAGGCTTCTTCATCTGAAACCTTCCTTTTCCAAGATTGTCTTGGGAGCTCGACCTCATCGGTCCCCCAGTTCCTGCTCTATTCATCCTTCTATTTTTCATCAGCTCCACCTCTGTGGCCTTCTCCACCAAAGCTTGAAATCGTATAATCCCCAACGGCCTCACTGAATCTTCAATGTCTGCTCTCAGTCCATTCAGAAACCGCTTACACATGTAGCGTTCATCAACATGGTTGTTGAAAAACTGGAAGTGCTTAGCCAATGATTCCAGCTTGGAAGCATACTCAGGTACGGTCATGCTCCCTTGACAAAGGGTCAGAAATTGTGCCTCTCGCTCGTCTCGAGCGCTAGTTGGAAAGTACTTCTCTAGAAATGCAGCACGGAAAGAGTTCCAATTCACCTCTTCGTGGTTAGCTCCCATAATTCCTCTGGTACCCTTCCACCAGTACTCAGCATCGCCCAGCAGCAGATAAGTTGCCAGGCCCACCTTAGCCCCTTCAGCAGTCTGCAATACTTCGAAAATCTTCTCAATTTCTTGGATCTACAGATCCGCATTGTCCGGGTCAGTCCCACCCGTGAACTTGGGTGGATCCTACCTTCTGAAATCATTCAGTCCCCTGTTCTGGTCCAGGGCTACTTCTCTCTGAAGCCGGTGTAGCTCACGTGTATCCTCAGTAGCACGCCTATGTGCATTGTCATTCATCTGTACAGTCATTGCTTGGACCAAAGTGGCCACCATCTTAGCAAAGTGGTTAGAGTTCACCATGTTCTGTTAAGTTAAGCAAACAGTCAGTACTCATCATAAGATAGCATCTAGCATGACTATACAATATGATTAAGCAACAACTCCAATCAATTCTATGCGAAAAATCGCTTGCAGACAATCAATTTTTTACTCTTTGCAGAGTCACACAACCTAGCACAGAAGACCTATTCCCCAACAACTCCCGAAAGACTCGACAAGCTCTGATACCACAATGTAACATCCCGATTTCGGTGGCGTCACTTTAGTAACCAAAAGAAACTTATTGCGGAAAAACGTGAATATATTTTTTTTTTGATAATATAAACAAGACTAAAATAAATAAACGCAAATGCGAAAGGCAACAGAACTAATATACAATATATATAACATCCCCCGCTGTAAGTAGCGACCTCGTCACGAGTAACCTCCAGTGACGGAAAGTGGAAAAATGTAACGCCCGTAGGCAAAATGTACAATCCCAAAATGATAGGTCAAGTGTCAGCAACACAAGCCCTCAAAAATAAGAATAAGTCAGAGCTATGACACTAACACCCAACCTAAGTAGACTCTAAACACCCATCCCCCATACTTCCATCATTGACTCTCATCTGGTCATGCATGAAGTCCGGGTCCACGTCGAAGGCTCAGTAGTAGTCATTTCGCTCCGGGTCTTCCCCGAACGACGAAGAATCACGAAAGAATCCACCGACGACATCTGACAAAAAGGGCATACATAGCCCCCCAAACACAGGTAGCACGTGCAAGGGTCAACTTACGGAATACAGTATGGAGAATACAAGACATCAGGTAAAGTATAAGGGGTATATATATATATATATGTTGTATATATACATATAAGTTCTGCATTGTCTACCCTAAGGTTTAAACATAGCATGTTATCAAATCTCTAGTACAATTCAATCATCAAAGCACATAACGATATTTATCAACATCTACTCATCAAAACACATAACGATATTTATCAACATCAATCCTATAAACACATAACGATGTTCATCAACATCAACTCATCCAAATCCCCAACGAATATAATTAGAGTGCATGATATGTCAATGCAACGTCAATCTCGACTATTCCGGAAGAAGTAGGTTGGGCACGATCGAGTCGGTCCTAACACTGGCATTGTGTCGACCATAACCCTCGGGTGTCACTTACAACCTTGACATAGCCAGATCAGTCCTAACCCTGCGGGTCGACTTTTCCCTCCGCTATGCCCGACAATCAACAGGTCGATCCTAACCTCACGGTCGATCATATCCCCCGTCGATGTCCGAATTACCCGATGGCATAAACTGTACCCGAAGGCATAAACTGTACCCGAAGGCATAAACTGTACCCGAAGGCATAAACTGGCATAAACTGTACCCGAAGGCATAAACTGTACCCGAAGGCATAAACTGTACCCGAAGGCATAAATTGTATCTCATGATGATCTCCAAATCATCCGACTCATCTCTATCCGATGGTCAACACTGCTCAACGAGCAAAGAGCATCAACATGCTCGGAAACTACCCGTTTCCCGGCTTATCTCTCAGATAGCCCAACAACACAACTGCTCCCAGAGCACAAGAGTATCAACATACTCAAAACCTCTCAATATCTCGACACTTGGATCCGACGACACCTCTCGTTTTCCAAAAACTAAGATTTGACTCCTAAGCTTTCCTTCGAGATTATTATCATTATTAAAAGGTTTACAGGTTGTTTAATGTCTTATGAGTTTTCCTTACCAAATAGTTTCCACTTTATCTTATCGCAAATCTTATAAGTTCTCGGGATCTCCTAATCCCAAATGACTCCAGAGAATGTCTCGATCCACTAAAAACACCATAACAAGGCCCGAATCTCATTCGTCCTATCAAACTTTCTCAAAACTCTCAAAATAAAATCGGCATGACCTGCCCGCTATTCTCACTACACAGAATCTCAGATTTCATTACAAAAGCATAAATAACTCAGCCCAATCAACCAGCATGTCATATATCCACATATTACGTAATAACCACGTAGCACTTAGCATATAAAGCATGCACCACACATCCTAAATTACCCACTTAGCACTTAGCATGAAATTCAATCTCAAAAGCATTCAGTAGATGAATCATCTACATTGTCAGCCGAAGCCTCAGAAAACATTTTACCAGTCAAACACAAACAAGTGCATAAACAATAAATCAAGTCGAATTCATCGACACCTAAATCATTAACTAGCAAGGTAAGTTGCCCTTACCTCTAGTTATTCCAGCGTTCTCCTCAAACGTTCCTTCACAATGAGCTCCTTGATCTTCAGGAAATTCTTCAAAAGAACCTTTAGAGTAAACCACAGAATTCCATCAAAATCTATCGGAAACTAAGCTATCAATACTCACTAAGGTTACACGAAGTAGTACATACTCCGAGGTACGATAATCTAGCGCGAAAGGACAAGTTTTCGAAAAAGGAATTTTTTCCCCTCCCCCCTTATAGGGCTCGGCCACTATTGGTAATTGTAGGGTTCGATTTTTCTTCGATCAAACTTGGTTCCTATGCTATCATTAGCTGTAACTAAGGGTATTCTAAACTCGGAAAAATTATCGGATCAAAAACTGTCGCATGGGTATTTTGGTCACTATTTTTAACTTAGAATTTCAAAACTGAAATCCCAAAAAGCAAATTTGACAAGGACGTCACCAACGACGTTTATGACAACTAATCCTACTAGCACTAAGCTAAGGCGATAGTTTTCAGCCTAAAGGTTGAAGCTTTACTCCAAAAATGGGTATTTAAGGCATAAATTGATTCCGGCGGAATTTCAACGACATAACGGAAAAACTAATCCGACAGAAGTGATCTTGGGCACGTAGGGAAGATGTTTAGAATCAAAAATGAAATATTCAGGATAGTTTTGCAAAAACCTCAAAACTGTCAGCTCAGAAAAGTCTAGAGAAAAGCTATGGAAAAAGCGATCAGAGGTAAGGATTAGCGACTATACCTCGACACCTTGAAGTAGCAACTGTCGAATCAACGATCAAGCAAGAAATGTAGAAAATCTCTTCTCCTCCTCCCCTATGCAAACTCGCGGCCCTCTTGGTGGAAATGGGTAAGATTTTGTGATATTTTCTCATTCTTGGCTATATATAGAGGTTGGCAAAACGCGGTAAAATGAAAGTTTCGCGAATCTGATTTTTCCGGCGTCATTCTCCGTGAATTCTAAGATAGGTTTTGGCGAAAGAATTCCAAAACTAAAATGAGGTCTCCTTGTATTTTTGGCAACTAATGCAAAGTCGGTGTAAAACTATTTTACCCGATAAGTTGCTTTTTGCATCGAATGTCGGAATAGAAAACTTCCTTCTGAAGAAAGATTGAAATCATCAAGAGAAATGGGTGTACGCGTGTAGAATCTTCATTTGATGTTCCGAATAGAAAAAGTCCTCATAGTCGGGTGATTCTAGGGTTTTGAAATACCAGGGTTTCAGTTTCGGCAAACTTCCGATGATTGGAATCGGACGTTCGTAGATCCTAGAGTTTCGCCTTGAAACGATTGTGATATATGGAAAAAGAGAAGTTCTAACATTTCTCTGAAGATTTTTGGAATTAACTTCCATCATGCCTATAAGTGAAAACTAGCTATATACTAGGGTTTCTGACCTAGGTTTAAGCGTTTAACGATCGGTCTATAACTTAAATCGACTTCGATACAATCCTTTGACTTTTCCTGAACTTTCTCCTTCATAAATTTATTTCATTTGGTAAACTCTAGTTCAGGTTTCCCTTCACGATACATCAACCCTAATCGTGAATAGGATTCTATTTAGTTGGCATAAGTTTAAAAACTTGGGCCTTACACCAAGACTGTCCAGACTTGATAATATTGAACGACGTCTTGAATCTCAAGAAGCTCTGGTCAAGGGTATGGCAGAATCGCTTGCTGAGCTTCTCCGCAGGATACCCAAGCCTTAGTTTAGGAACTCTCCTCGTGTTTAATTTTCTTTACTCTGATTTTACTATCTTAGTAATTTATCTTTCTTTATTTGTGCTTATTTTATGACATTTTTCATTTTGTGTTATATGCTTACCTGTTCTATCTATGATATTTGCTTTCTAACAACAACATATAACTGAAAATCTTTTTATTCAAATTCAAACAAGCGTAAGCATTACATCATTTAGAAAGGAGGATCTCTCCTCAATCTCCTACTTTTCCTACGTATCTCTGTCCTATCTAGCTCCAGACGATACTGCCTATACTCTAAATGGACCATTCTTCGGCGCGGCTCCTGCCTCTCAGGACCCTCTGCCGTAGTCTCCAGAGCCGCCTCCACTGCTCTGATTTCTTCATAAAGGTCCAGCTCCTTCTGGCAGTGCTCTTGGATCTCCTCCACGAAGCTGAGGAAATCTCTCAGGATGATGTCCATCGCTGGACTCAGCTCCATCCCCAGCAGTTGATTGGTCAGCTAATATATGCTAGGATCCTCTGGATGCCTAACATTGATGAACAAGTCTTCATCAAATGTTTTCTTTCTGAGCTCCTCTAAGCATGCTATGTATGATGCCATTGCTATTTGAATTCTGAAGCAGATGTGTTGTGAAGACTGATTATGGATTTAACCGCTATTTATAAGCTAAGTTACAACTCCATAAGTTAATGCTGAAGCAGTTTCTCGAGATATCTTCATTGGAAACCGATGCAAGCATTTATCCGTTTGGCCGGTAGTAAACGTTCTTCTCTTTTTGCCGGTGTTTCTGTCTTCATTTATTCTTTTCTACATCTGCATTAATTAACTATTTTCTTAATTAATTATATTATTATCCTTTTCTCCATTTTTTTAACTTAGACCTTCTCTAAGGGGGAGTACCTTGTACTTCAAGCTAAGTTTTTCACATCTCATACTTTTTTCTTATGACAAAAAGGGGGAGTACAACCAGTATTTGATGTGTAAGTTGTGTTAGTGTGATTTCTTTTTCTTTTGGAGAATTTAAGAGTTCCATTCTTTATGACCATAGATCTGTCGGTGGGCATTTCCAAGGAATACATTTTCACTTCTTCTGAAGTGATCGTATGCTAAATCGGTTAACTCTGTTGTTTTTATCTTGCCCTTGACTCTGAATAGTTATGCGCTCTGATATTCATATATTATCTATGTCATAAACTCTCACTATGAACTCTTTCATTATTTAGCTCAGAATCTAGACATTACTAATGCTTTCATTAAGTCTTAGATTCAGGGGGAGCTAAGCTCAGAATCAAGTTGTGACTTGGATTCAGAATGAGCAACATAAACCATTCACCTCAGGATAAGTTTATCTCTATTCTCTAAACTCAGAGTGAATTCAGTTTATTGTTTAAGAATTGTTCATCAAAATACTTGGTTTTGTCATCATCAAAAAGGGGGAGATTGTAAGATCAAGTTTTGATCATGTAGTACAACTCTATGTTTTGATGATTACAAGTTAACTATTGTGTATGAACAATTATGGTACTCTAGCGTTGTTTTCTGAGTGTTTATATGATAGGCTCTGACTCTGGTCTAACTACACACAAATCAGAAGCATTATGCTCAAAGAGTAACCTACGCAACGCTTTCGCACTTACTATGTTCAATCTGAACAATAGAATATGCTTCAGAAGATCTGAAGATAGTTAAGCTCTGATATAGATTCAGATCACTTGAAGTTCTGAAGACCAGAAGTTCTGAAGGTCCAGACGCTCTAATAGTCCAGAAGTTCTGAAGGTCCAGAAGCTGAGAAGTGAAGACTCTGATGTCCAAGAGTAAGCTGGCTCTGAAGACCAAGCTATCCCTACTCTGAGGTCCCGATGCAGAGGATACGAAGGTCAGAGGATTCAAGCTTCCCTCTTACTCTGATCACCAAGCTTCACAAGTTCCAACATGAAGCGTCACTCTGATCAGAAGTCTTCTACGTTAAAGGTCAAGTCGCTATCCAAGTACAAAAGCAATTTTACTATTCCTGACGACCTTACCTACCAAGTTCAGCCATAGCAGAACCTGGAATTCCCAGATCTGCCCTCCAACGGTAGCATCCCATGCAAACCCTAATCCTTGGAGTATATTAAGAGGCTGAAGATGAAAGATGCCGCTGAGAAACTTTGTTGTAGCTCAAGCAATATTCAAACGTTCTCTTAGCAATCTTTCTTCAACGAATTACATTGTGTTTACTTTAGCTTTCTGAGAAGCATTTCCTCGTAAACTCAAAATTCTTAAACAGTTGTTTGTTTTCCTTAAGGAGACCAAGGTTGGTTAGATCCTTGAGAAGACTAAGAGAGTGAATCTTAGTGATAGCTAAGTCATTGTATTGTTAGTCACTTTGCTGGTTGCAAGTGCAGTTGTAACAAACTTTGATTAGTGGATTGCCTTCATTCTAAGAAGGAAGAAATCACCTTAAAGGGTGGACTGGACTAGCTTGAGGGATTAATCAAGTGAACCAGGATAAAATCACTGTGTGCTTTCCTCTTCTCTTATCTTGCACTTTACATTACAAGTTCGAGAGATTTGTCAAAATCTCAAGTGAGAAACTTTTAATCTGAAAATGCTATTCAAACCCCCCTTTCTATCGTTTTTCATACCTTCAAAGTGCCCCTAGGCGAGGGCCCCTGGGGTCTCGCCCAGTCCATTGTTGATTATATAATTATGTTATGATTCATTTTAAGTATGAGTGTTAATTTTTTCTCCATGAATCCCTTTCTCATCATTTTTTCTCCATGAATCTCTTTCTCATGCTTGTTTGCAGCCAAATACATGTGGGGCTACCTATCTAGTTCATTTTCAATTTGAAAATTGGTTTGGATCAAGATTTTGGAATAAGTCGATTCAAATTTTTACTATAGTAATTTAATTTGTAGTTTCACATAGCTAAGGGATGGGTGGGGTGGGTAGCTCATGGAACATCCCGATTTGACGATTGGCCTCACAGTAACAACACGAGTCTTTTCAGCGCGCTTTGTCCTCACTTACGCGCTTCCCGAGAAAACTTCCCAGGAAGTCACCTATCCCAATATTGCTCCAAGGCAAGCAACTTAACCATGGAGTTTTTATGAGTTGGGCTCCCGAAAAGAAGATGCATCTTGTTGTTATGAGTAGTACCAATCAAATCTTTTATATGCCCTCCTCAACTGTATAGTCTCATACATATACAGTCTCGGAATACCTCTTTGAATACCTCTTATAAGAACATATCTCATGGGCTTATAGAACAAAGGAGAGCACAGGAGAGAACAAATCCGATTATGGAATTCTCCCAACACACCAAAGCAATATATCAATGAGAATTTCCTTCACACTCTTACACTTACTTTAATTTTAACCAATGACAAAGTATTGAAAATATTATTGAAAAAGAGTGTTGGTAGTATTTTTCTTGTCTAATGACTCCGGGTCATGATTAATTATGTGATTTGAGGCTTGGGCTCAAATGGCCCAACCTTAATCCATAATAAAATCTAAATATAAACGAGCTTATGCCATACTCGGGCAATCTAATTATGTGGTTTTTATCATTTTTCTCTCTAGTTTAGCTTTGGGCCCAGGCCCCTTGTACTCTCCCACTTTGGAGAACTTGTTTGGGATTTTAAGCCCGTGATATAAATTAACAAACAACCTTCGACAAAAAAAAAACATTCTTTTTGTAGAGCTATGTCGATTGGTTGTAAATCGTTGTACGTGGGCCAAGATGGTTTCGCACACCATCACCATTAATGAAATTATTAACCTTCCCCAAAATTAATATATCATATCAATTCGAATTGATTCTTTATTCTTAGTAACCAAAAAAAAATAATCACCATTAGATGATAAGAGCTGATCCTCTTATGATGACTAGTGCTAAATATTACTATCGAAAACTCTCTAATAAGGTGTTGTTGATAAAATATGCTTTACAAAAAGAAAAAAAAAAAGGTGTTGTTGATAAATAATAAACTCATGCATGTTAATACAAAACTGAAGATAGTCTAAACTGAATAACCAAATTCATATTACAGCGGGCCCAACTTGCAACCAAGTTCAATCACAAAAGTCCAGAGTCATTCAAGCCATTTGAAATGTTATACATGAACATGTTGCTGCCGTAAGTGTCTCTTTCATCTTCTTTGGTTCCTTTGACAAATATTGTGGAAGATGATGAATTCAAGGTACTAGGGCTAGAAGATGAAGGCCTGGAAGATAAAAGTGAGCTTAAATTGAAGTTCAGAATTCCCTCGCTGTTACTGAAAAGCAAAGACAAAGATTGTGTAGCTGATGATGGTTCAAGCTGTTTTCGATTCAATGTGAAACCTCCATTGTACTGCAACAAATTTTGCATTGGGTTTTGATGGTTAAAAGGACTAGCAATTGGAGAGATTTGATGCTCTAAGTTTATTTTCATGAGATGGGGTGGTTCCAATATATGCAATGGATTAGATGTAGTACAATGGTTTTCTTCATTGACCTGGTTTGGTTGGAAGGCATGGATAGAATTATCAAGCTGAATTGGTTGGGAGCACTGTGTTTGATGCTGCCATTGTGTGCTCCCACCAAAGTTGATTTTGCTGGTAATTATTAGTATTCCAAACATCATGATTTCTATTTTGACATGATAGAAGAGTGGTGAGTAAATTTTAGTAGCTGAAGCTGGCTTGGTAAAAATTAATTTTACAAAGTATCCCACCATTTAGATATAGTAAAAATTTCATCCATTAAGAAAAATTGGATTCACAAATTTAAAAGTATTCATTTACAAATTAATTTTAATACTTATAAAACATATTATTAATAATATGCACCAAATATCAGTAGCAAAAATATGATTTGTGGAGAAATCAATTTTCAACTTGATCCATTAATGGTTATAGGAATTATCTGGTTTTCCAGAATAGGAGATTTATCCACCGTCAGAATCCTTGCCTTGCCACATTAAACCGTGAATTGTTCTTAGTTTCCTCGTCCATGCATACGTAAGTACCCAAGCTACAAATCAACTTAGCAAAGAATTTCTCACCCTAGTAACCAATTGAGACTTTCCAGAGCTTTACCCAGATCAGGTACTCCTCTGGGAATGACATTGGATTTGCAGGGCATATTGAATCAAAAATAACATTTAAATCTGCATTTCCATCGGCCCTAAAATCCTTGCATTTCTCTTAAGAATTAAACTCCAGGACCTTCTCCTTAGCCCCGAATGGTTTAATCTTAATATCACTATACCCCTTGCTTTGAAGCCACCGAAGAATGTCTTCAAAGCTTAACACTTCTCTCGATTTAACCACCGCTAATCTGGATAGGCACGGATTTAAACCCACCTTTACCGTATGAATTCAACTTTCTGTTTCTGATTGCGATTCATGATTCTGGCTGCCTCGTATCTTCTTGAGTCTCCATACCTTCTTGACCTTAGGGTGTCTCTTGACATTAGTCCTAGGCTGGACTTGTTGATCTTTTCTCTTCCATGCCCGCTTCCCTCTTCGTCTCCTGGTCTCTTGCACTTTCATCTGGGAGCCTTAAGCCTTTGTCACGGATTCTAGATCCCCTCGGGTATCTTGCTGGATTGATCAAAAGAAATGACCTATACCATCTCTTTCGATCTAATGCCCTCATTGCCTCCAACCCTTCCTTCTTTCTACAGAAGTGAACAAAACTGAACTTGGATGGTCTTCCCATTCTTCTAGTTCTCGATACGAAAACACTTCTCAGTTCACCATACCTCTCGAACAACCTGTTAAAAATCTTTATTCTCATAATGTGTAAGACCTCATCAATATTGAGACATATTATCATTTTATTATTGTAAAAAAATTGCCAAATTTTAATTCTGAATGCTAAAATTTTCAGGCTTATCATCACCGATGAAGCACGAACTTGGACACGGACATGAGCAGGAACGACGACACGGTTATAATCCAAAAAGTAGGATACAAGGACACGACTTATATATTTTAAAAAAATTATATTTTTCTTTATAAAGCAACAAGATAATAAGTTCATAAAATTAAGAGAACATGAGACAAGTTAAAGTTTAAATAAAAAAATTAAAATAAATAACCCTATAAGTGTCCGTTTACATGTGTCAAGGTACAAAGGTGTGTCAACTCAATGTCCAAGCCGTATCCCAACTATATAAAAATAATTTTTTTATTCAGACACTTCTCACACGTGTCGGGCACGCGTTGCACACTTGTCGGTGTCGTGTCTGTATGTCGGGTTAGACACACGGACACGCCCCTATCCAGGTGTGTTCGTGCTTCATAAATCATCACATTCACCACAATGATCAACAGAATAATGAAAGAAAATATATTTAAGGTGCCATGCTTTATTATCTATTAGTTTTGCCATTTTCATGAAACCCGACATCTAGAAAGAAAGCTTCCTGAAATTTCTCAAAAATGCATATTCGAATAAAATGGGAATACAACACAAGCATATATAAACCAGTGACAATTAAGTAATTGGCACTATCTATCTATATATATAATATATATAATATATATATAATACATAGACAAATTCTCTTCTTATCTCCAAGCTTCCATGTTATCTTTTATAGGATCCAATTTCAATTCAAGCCATTCACTGGTGACAAAGTAATGGCTGCAGAACAAGTTCTGGGGTTGCTAGATTCCTTCTGGTTTGAGACTACAATTCTTTCAATCAAAACCCCTTTAACGTTTCATCCAAAGGTGGATCCAATCTCTCAGACCAAGGTAGAGGAAGTGCTTCCTTTAGATAAAAAGCTTCTACCAGCTCCAACACTTGAAATCAGGTCCCATAGTGACCAAAACTTGGGCACCACATCATGCTTTCTCTGTGATTCCCCACCACAATATAAGCTGAGGACAATCCCTTCTGGGAGGGAAATCAGAGACTTCTCAAAAGGGAGTAGTTGTGAAAATTATGAAAAGGAAGGCATAAACACTAGGATAAAACAAAGGCATGGTCATGGAAGAAGAGGTAGCACTAGCAACAAAGGGAAAAACACCAGCAGGAGCTTGACAGAGCTTGAGTTCAAGGAGCTGAAAGGGTTTATGGATTTGGGCTTTGTGTTTTCTGAGGAGGACAAGAACTCAGGGTTGGTTTCTTTGATTCCTGGGTTGCAGAGGCTGGGAAGCAGAGAAGATGCAGGGGAAGGTGATGATGATGATGAAGAACAAGAAGAAAACATTGATGAAACTGTGATTTCTGATCATAAGCCTTATCTATCTGAGGCTTGGGATGTTTTATACAGAAGACGAGGGAGAAGAAATCCATTACTGGATTGGAGGGTACCAGATAGTGGTAGTGAGATTGACATGAAACACAGTCTTAGGTTCTGGGCCCACTCAGTTGCATCCATTGTTAGATAACAATGAGCAAAAAAGTTTTTTTTTTCCTTTTCTGGTGGAAGTTTTAATTGGATACTTGTTTACTGTCTTCAGCAAATAAGTGATGGTAGATATGAAATCAGATTCCAACTTGAATAACAACTGTACTTAATGATTTTCCAAGCATTCCTCATACAAAATTTTTTTCCATTCCCTCTCCCTCTCTCTCTCTTGTGCAATTTTGTTTTGTCAATCTTACCTAGCAAAATGTAGTGAATGATAGGGAAAGATGCTACAGGATTACGATATAAGCTTTGGTGAATGCTCTCCAGGCCTTATGGTATTGGTGGCGTTTACTATTTTCATATGATTATAATCTGTTTTTTCCTCGAAACAAAAGAATCTTTGAAAATTTATTCCAAGAAACTGCAATAGCATAAAGACACAGTACTATTCCTTCTTTTGTCTTCTCTGTTCTCAATAATTGAGCAAAACAATCCAATTGGCTGAGCTTCAAGACTCTCATTGAATTAGTTTTTTCTTTTCTTCATCCCTTTGAGAATAAGACTAATTTATTTTGTTTGAAAAACTGAGAGAGTTCCTTTTAATAAATAATTTTTTTAAGTTTAAACTTGTATCATTTCTCATGACTTCGAGTCTAACTTACCATGACTAGACAAACACTTATTAGTGACGTAATTCACATTACGTTATACCAACCCAAATTACATAAATAATAATGTAGTTTAGTGATTAACAAGAGGGCTGAAGTGAAAGAGACACAATGAAGGAAGAAGTAGTAGACACGTGATTTGAACCAAAAAGATATCCACTAGCAAACTGTAGTAATGTTTGAAAATACTTCTAAAATTAATTTTAAAATTGAAATCAATTATAGAAACTTAGTAGCTTCTGGTAAGATAAGAGAATTGATTATGCTAAAAAATAAGTAGTCCACATTTTGTAATAGTGTATGATAGAGAAAGAAAATTCTGGATCATGGTCCAAGCTTTGGTGAATGCTCACTAGGGCTTATGGTATTGGGTGATTTTACCATTTTCGAATAATAATCTTTTTTGCTAATTATATGTGTATCATCAAATAGTGTTGACAACGTTTATATTATGGTAGTTTTTGACCGCCACTAGTGTAACATCCTGATCTGACGACTGGTCTCACAGTAACAACACGAGTCTTTTCAGCGCGCTTTGTCCTCATTGCTCCAAGGCTAGCACACTTAACCATGGAGTTCTTATGAGTTGGGCTCCCGAAAAGAAGTTGCAACTTGTTGTCATGAGTAGTATCAATCAAATCTTTTATGCCCTCCTCAACTGTATAGTCCATCCCTATACAGTCTCGGAATACCTCTTGTTCAGGTGTGAGATCGGTTCATTCATGTGCTCCTCCGCCTAGAAGCCTGCCAGGAGCCGCTCCTTGTCTGTGCCTCACTGCACCGGCGATCACTCCCCGCCCTCGTCGGCCCCGGGCGTCACAGGCCCACCAACTTCCGCTTGGTTCGTCCCCGAACCACACCGTACTGGGAGAGGTCGGCTCTGATACCATTTGTAACATCCCGATCTGACGACTAGCCTCACGGTAACAACACGAGTCTTTTCAGCGTGCTTTGTCCTCACTCGCACGCTTCCCGGGAAAACTTCCCAGGAGGTCACCCATCATAATATTGCTCCAAGGCTAGCACACTTAACCATGGAGTTCTTATGAGTTGGGCTCCCGAAAAGAAGTTGCAACTTGTTGTCATGAGTGGTACCAATCAAATCTTTTATGCCCTCCTCAACTGTATAGTTCATCCCTATACAGTCTCGGAATACCTCTTGTTCAGGTGTGAGATCGGTTCATTCATGTGCCCCTCCGCCTAGAAGCCTGCCAGGAGCCGTTCCTTGTCCGTGCCTCACTGCACCGGCGATCACTCCCCGCCCTCGTCGACCCCGGGCGTCACAACTAGATACACGCGTTCAAGAAATGCGGCAATAACTCTAGGGTGGCTAATAATGCTATACAGTGTGAGTGTGTATCAGGACTCAATCTATTCTTCTTCCAAACAAAATAATCTTTGTAAATTTGTCCAAGAAACCGCATAGCATAAAGACATACTTTTCCTTGTTTTGTCTTCTCTGTTCTCAATATAATTGAGACTCAAACCCGCGCGATGCGCGGTGTAATAAAATGTTTTATGAGATTTGAAACTAATATAGTATATTTTAGTAATTTTAAAATGAAATTGAAGTGAAACTAAAGTATTCTTAAAAAAAAAAGTTCTCATTATTTCAAGTAATATTTTGGTATGTATTAAACTTAAAAAATGAAGATACACAAAATATTTAAATCACTCTAAAACAAAAGGTAAAAATTACAGGTAATATGTTCCTGAATTTTTTTTGTTCTGGACCATTTATGTGCATTAGGATCTCAATGAAGAATATTGTTTTAGAAAACAGAAATGTAATTCAAAAGAGCATTTACATTGGCAGCCATTGCTCTCGTATAGTCGGTGTTGTGTTGCAGATTCGAGCCCAAGCCATGATGTCCACCCTCTCTCACTTTTTTCTGGAAGCAAAATAATGTTAATTTAAATATAGATAAAACTTGAGAGGAGTTTGAATAGCAATAACAACCACACCAATAGAAAACACTGAAAAAGACAAAATACCGTAGGACGTCATCCAATAGTATGGATCCAAAAACCAACTAAAGTGCTAAATTAACCAAAGGCCATGAAACTTATTATCAAAATCTGATCTCCTTTCTAAATATAAATCCATGAATCTCAAGGAGTGCGAAATGACATGTTCAACCAAGTATGTGTTTGTTAATCTTAGGCACAGAACTGCTTATGCTATGCTCACAGTTATATAATACTGCTTTGAAACGAATTATAAAACCTAAAAGGAAATATATCCTTGCCAACTATATTTTCACAAGAGTCAACCAAACTGATGATAAAGTTTAAACATATAAA
The DNA here is from genome assembly GCF_012489685.1 of Lotus japonicus. Lineage (NCBI taxonomy): Eukaryota > Viridiplantae > Streptophyta > Magnoliopsida > Fabales > Fabaceae > Lotus > Lotus japonicus. Next base: position 43,002,953 of record NC_080043.1, read on the forward strand.
AAAAAAATTAAATCAGATGCAACTAAACAAAGTGATAAGGGATCTATTTGTGTGCTTAATCTACATAAACATGGTTAGGTTGGCAACTATGTAATTTGAATTCTGACCTCATATGATAAGGGAATCTTGCTGCCCTGCCAGTATACCAGTATGTTTTAGCACAACTGATGAAAAGCAACTTTCGGGAAAAGATGGGAAGGCGGAGTGGCTATTAAGATGGCCGCAATAGCATCATAGCCTCCAACTGCAAACCATGGGGGAATCTGATCTTTAAGAAAGATATGCTTGTGGCGCTCGTCATCATAAGATAGCGAAGGACTTGAGGGAGATCGAGTAGGATCAGCAACAGGAAGAACATTCTCCCTTTGTTTCTCCCGGATTTGATAATTCCAACCCAATAAGTTATGAATTAGCACCTTTATGAAGTCATATAAACCATCTCTCAGGATCATGGATATGGCTATAAATACCTGAACTCAAGGTGTAAGGTGAATCCAATTAATTGGAAGACCTTAGACAGAATGAAAAATATAGTGACTCTATAGTGTATAAGGTGCTTTGCATCTTACCCTATAACCTTGGTTGTAATGAAGGTTATCGTCACCAAGTTTCTCAACGTACAAATGGCCCTCTTATTTTATTATGAGCGGCCACATTAGTCCCTAAGAAAGAATTCCTCCAAAGAGCACTAATAGTGATATATTTATGAATATGGGAAAATCATTCCTACTCCAATAGATTGCAGCAAAATAAGAATAAAGTTGCAAATAGGTGAAGGTTAGATTAAAACTTCAAAGTAGAATGTAATTAATCTGAACCTTGAAGTATCTAGCTAGCAAATTAAGGCAAGTTTTTATCTTAGGATACATAAATTTGATTTAAAACTAAGTGGATGTGATGTGAGTGACAACATACCTGTTTTCATATGCTTTGAGCCTCAATGAGGGGAAGGCTTGAGATCAACATTGACCAGTGTAGAAGAACCATTGAAAGAAACCTTAGAGATAAGCTTAATACAAAGAATTTCCCCAACGGCTTCACTTGCTTCCTGGAAGAGTAGAAAAGAAAAGTATATTAGTATGAATGTCTAACTCCTCAAGCAGTCACATCTTGTAATATGGAGTCTGCTACAGTGCTTACTTTGCTAGTTTTTTCTCCTTGAGGAGTGTGGAAGCTATTGATGAGATAGTCAGTTGCAGTAGTACTACTTGGACATGCCAAATTGAAGTTTATGACCAATTATAAAAACAAATTAATCAAGACTGGGTGGCAAGAGATACTGATATATAATTGCTAGAGGTAAAGCAGTAAAGATAAACCATTTTATTACTTGAATCAGTTTGTACAGTGCATTTTCCAAGATTGAAAAAGTAAAGGTAAAAAGATTATTCATAGGTTGGAGAGACAATGAATGGTGAACCTGGATGGAGTAGTACGATGTGAAGTGTTTTCATGAAAAGAGTCAATATATATACACTCACTAAAGAGCAATTCCATATGCATAACCTTACTCACCACACAATCAGTGAGGGGTCAGGGGACTGATACTCTGGATCAGGAATTGACATTCAAGAAGTAGCAATAGTGAATCCTCTTTCCTGCATAGACAATAGGTGATCATGACGTCGAATCGCGCCAATTCACCAGCGAAGCTACCGGGGCTCCTAGAAGGTTCCGTGGGAGGAACGAAGAGCTTGTTGGAGTTCAACAATTCATGGCAGAGCGGTTTACTCTCTTTATGCATCATCAGAAATCAGCGTGAGCGAAACTGGTCTTCGGGGCGCGACGAATACGACAACCTCGAGCACTTCGTTGATGATTCCGATTTCCGACATTCGCAAAGCCGTTTTGGGTTCAGACGGCGCGTTGAGGAAGCGCTTAGAATATGGCTGGCACGGTAATCCTCAAAGAGAGGCAGGCATCAAAGGCCCGTGTTTCCTATCTTCTTGGACGCTTGGTTTTTAGGGTAAGGATTCGTTAACTCGTTGTTTAGAGATCAGCAAGGATCGGGGGATCGGTTTGCGAAAGCTTGGAAAAACATCATAGCCTCGTGAACAAAGAATGAAAGCGACACGTAACATTAAAAGCTGATGTGGCAAGTTGAAGTTGAAATGTAGCGCTGAGGTGGCACATTAGGGAAGAAGGAATAATATATTCTAGATAAGAGAAGAAGAATATTGAAGTTCTCTTTGATGAGAGAAAAGGAAAGAATAATAGAACAACTGGAACACTAATTAGCCAATGGAATCAAGAAAATTGCTTAAGCTTTTCAAAAGAAGTTCTATTCTTAACCGAAGACGCGTGAATATATGCTTCAACGAATTCAAATTCTCTGCAGCCAATTTAGTCTTTGTATTGAAGGCATTGCATTAAGGGGAAGCGCAGAAGAAATGCTCATCATGCACACGTTTACACAAATGCCACCAATTTGGTTTGTGGCATCTACCACAAAGTGATTCTCTATCCTATTCTGATAGTTATACTTATCCCGAATCGTGTGGAAACGCGTGGTATCTCTATCATAAAGTTGTTCTATACGCTCTTAGCGCTTTCTCTTGCCCATCTTTGCGGAATATGCTTGAAGCCATTTCAACAAACCATTTGGGGTCACGACAGTAGCCTCACGTATATAACCATTTGGGGTCATCACAAGTTCACGGTATATGATTCAATCTGGCGGTTTCTGGAACAAAACTGAACTTGTTACAAGCTGGTTCTCAACTAGGATTCTGTAACCCAAATGAAAAAACAAACATACATACAAGTATTGGAAGCCTACAGTTTTGAGGAAACTAAAGTCTAAATATATAGAACTAAAAGAAGACAAAAGTAGAGCACAGAAGTGGGGTAGGGGGATGTTGAATTGTTGGAGAGGAAATCTTAGAGGGAAAGAGGTGAAGATGAATAGTGAAATGTAAGAGTGAGATGAAAGAGAAGAGAGACTTATGGAGAAAGTCACACACAAAAGCATGATTGCAGCTACATATGTAATTAGATTTGCTACAAGCTCACATACAATGGGTTTACACCATTGAGTTTTTCTATCATCTCTAACATAACCAAAATACTGAAAGACTGTTCTAAAATGTTTGGTTGAAGCTCTCCTGTAAGCATCAATCAATATGAGAAGCTCCATAAATTGCTATCTATTTGCTCAGTAAAATAAATTGAGGGACAATCCAACACATGAATGATGAGACCAGGAACTCAAACAGGGGAGAAAAAGAAGAAAAAACATCTAGAAAACTTCTACTAGATCTGACAGTTCAATATTTCAAATTTTGAATACTTACAGTAAGACTTTTGGAGCTAGTGATCTGCAACACCATAAGAGGTAATGGCAAAGAGTACGCAAACAATTAATTTCAACTTCTGACCGAAATTATAATAGCTCCAATTCCCCTGAACACGTTAGTGATAAAAACAAACAACGAAACAGAGGAAAAACATCATCACACATAACTAAAACTTTCTTCAAAGATCTTTATAGCAAAAAGTACACAGGTAATTCTATAATTTTATAGATCTCACTCTATTGATGACCTTCCAAAATTTGAATCAATACATAATCTGATTCAATGTGACAAAATAAAAACAGCATCAGCAATTTTTCCAATAATCAGAAGTTTATTCAGACCTTTAACAATTGAACCACACGTTCCTAACATATAATCTTGGTACACCAGAAATTGAGTCTTTCTAAACGCATTGGTAGCATTTCCCGCATTATAATTTCACTCTGTAGTAAAATAGAAGACCAAAAAACAGGGAAAGGGGAGGCGAAAATGTGGTATCTGCCAGAGGGAAGTCTCTTTATCAGAAAAATACATGAGAGGCAAGTGCATAGATAAAGATATATATTGGGAAATTGTCACCAATCGCCATAAATGAATTGTTTTCATCAAAGGAGGCTTAATCATCAACTTCAGCTTTAATCTCTTTCAGCAAATCATCCTTGTAATCCTCAAATGTTCCAGGGAAATTTCTGACAGTGCCATCCTCAACAATCCATATTTGACTCCTTTCTTCATCGTCACAAACACGTGATATCAATCTTGAATCATGACTAACAAGAACAACTCCTCCAGTGAATTCATCCAATGCATCAGCCAATGCATCAATACTTTGCATATCCAGATGATTTGTGGGTTCATCTAACAATAAAATGTGAGGTTTTGACATGGATATCGACGTGAAGACCACCCGAGCTTTTTGCCCTCCTGATAGTTTCACAATAGGGGTAAGATGGTTATGACTAGGCAGCCCAAACTTACCAAGCTTTGCACGAACAGCCTCTTGCTTGCTAAGTCCCTCCTGGTCTGGGTGGAGACGGAGAAGGTACTGCACAGGAGTTTCATCCATTGTCAGAAGGTCCACAAAGTGTTGGGAATATCTTCCTATCCTCAACTTCTGACTCCTTCGAACTTCACCTTCAGATGGAACCAAATCACCAGCCAGAAGATTTAGCAGTGTAGATTTTCCAGCTCCGTTAGGCCCAACAATGGCAACACGAGTCCCCATATCAATGCCAACATCAACATTTGAGAGTCTGAAATCATCTCGGTTTGGGTAGCTGAAGCTCACTTCAATAAGCTGCATAAGTGGAGGTGTGAGCTCAGTAGGTTCAGGAAAGTGGAACTCAACACTGTAATCCCTCCATTTCTGTGGTGCCTCTGGTGCGATCTCATCCTCATCAACCTTGCCCTTGCCCTTACCCTTGTTTTTAGATGCTTCCTTAGCTGCTGCAAACTTAGCTCGATCCTTCACCTTTTCTTGTTGAGCCCGGTTTCCACTCCTTTTAGCCGCTTTCATTTGCTTGTCATAAATCTCATACTTCTTATTAATCTCTTTACGACGCTGTTCATACCCACTCTCAAAATCATCAAAGTTTCCACGATAGAGATGAAGCTTCAAATCATGGAGATGAATAATCTCAATGCATACTGTATTCAGGAAATCCCTATCATGAGAGACAACCACCAAAGTTTTTTTCCAACGGCACAAGTACTCTTCCAACCAGAGAACAGCCCTCAGGTCAAGATGATTTGTGGGTTCATCAAGCAGTAATAGAGTTGGCTGCACAAAAAGTGCTCGAGCTAAAGAAATTCTCATCCTCCAGCCACCGCTAAAGGATTTTGTAGGACGGCCCTGCATATCCTTTGTAAAACCCAAACCAGCTAATATCTTTGATGCCTGAGATTCAGCAGCATCAGACCCCATCAGCTGCAATTTTTCATACAGCTCTGCTAACTTTTCTCCTGCTTCATCTTCCTCCAAATTATTATCTTTATCTACACTTTCCTCAACAGAAGCTGCATTTGTGAGAGCAGCAACTTCTTGTCGAACATTAACAAGTTCAACATTAGCTGAAACAACAGCTTCAAGTGCTGTTTTATCATCCCCAACTATCTCCTGCTCAACCAGAAGGACATCGATATTTTTAGGTACTGGTATCTTCCTCCAAGCAAGAAGCTTCAATAGTGTGGACTTGCCCATTCCATTGGGCCCAACCAAACCATATCGCTTCCCATGAGATATCTTCACCGATGTATTTTTCAGAAGTTCCTTACCTCGAGCAGACACAGAAAAATTTTCCACCGTTATATCTTTAACATTAGCATCAGCATCATCTTCTCCATCAAGCACTGAAGCCCGGCTTCCAATGACAACAGTAAAAGCATCATGATCATCCCTAAGAGCTTCCTTCTTTGCCTGCTCAACAGCATGGGCAGCCAAAATATCTTTCTTCTCACGTTTTTTCAACTCTTTGTCTGTAACAGACACTTCAAGTGGCTTGAAATCAGGTCTGGACTGTTTGGACTCATCTTCAGATAGATCGTCATCATCATCATCAGAGGGAGGAAGATCAATACCATCAGTGTAAGTAGAAGCTTTCGGTTTTGGCTTGGGCTTATTGGAGGAAGAAGCTACTTTTTTGGCTTTATCAGGCTTTTCATCCATACTGGCCAGCATGGCAGAGACAGAAATTTTTTCTTTCTTAGGAGCATCTTTGCTACTAGCTTTGGCCTTCGTAGACTGGCCTGCATCGTCCGTCTTTTTCTTTCCCATCGAAGAAATCTGAAACGATCGAAAACCATATTAACACAAGCCAATCAAACATCAAACCTACCCACATCATTACTTCTATGTCCTTTTTTCTGATAAAATTCAATTAGACCTATTCAAGCATAAACAAATAACCCAATCACAAGAGTGTGGATCTAGGATAAGTGACTAAGCTAGAAGTTCAAATGTTTTGATCAGCTTTTCTTTCCTCGGAATCAATTCTAAAACCTAGAAGCTACCCAAAAATTGATTAATAGGGCTTTGCACATAAAGTTCAAAACTTTTAAATGATATATCAACATTCCCTAATCCCTACTCACTGTGATTCACTCATAATTTCATATCATATCAAATTAATAAAAAAAATAAAACATACCATAAATCCATAATCATATTCATCAAGTCATGTCAAACAAGTAATACATACAAATATATTTATTTCTCGGGATGAATAGTGGAATACAAAGCATCAATGGAACTATATAATGATCAAGTTTTATGGGATCTTTTACATGAAAGTTCAAAATAATGAAGGATATGAGTAAGAAAAACAAAAATTATACAACTCAATCAGATTACAACTCAAAAATTATACAACTCAATCAGTTCAAAGTATTACAAACTCATTTGACAAATTTACCAATCTAGTCAATTGGGCCATTATGTCTATGAGCATTGAGTGAAAGTATTGTTATTTTCATCACAACACCTTTTTTCTCTTGGTTTGTACTCCACTTATCAAATCAACACCTTTAAATGCATCTAGGAATGAACTACAGAAAATTTTGTTCTGTCAGTATACCATAGTGGAGCACTACTTGGAACTAAGTTTTTTTCAAGCATTAATTGGTTATAGGAGGCTATTTTCTTTGAAACTTACACCGTTTAATTTTCTTTATTGCAGCAAAATTGAAGAACCTTGAAAAACCTTGATAGAATCCATTCTATAAGACCATGATTACCTTCATAGCTCAGGAATATATGATAATCAGGTTGAACTTGAACCAGACGAGAAGCTCATGACTAAAGACCTGTGCAAACTCTCTCTCCCTAAACTTGGGCTGGATTTTTTTTGGTCAGCAAATAAAATGAATTAAATGGAATACTAGGTGTACTCCAAACCAATTACAAAGAACAAAATTAAAGCTGTACAATTGTCCCTAAAACAGGACAGCAGCAAACTGACTTACAGAGGAAACAAACTATCTCTAAATACACTTGCTGCTAAAACCTCACCCCTATAAAGAGCACGCAGGTCTCAAGGTCTCACTGGACCAACACACACAGCACACTAGCACAGACAATTACTATCAATCTCATAAAAGATCAACCACACGAATTCATCAAATACAATCAAGACCAAGATAGACTTGTCCTTTCATTATGCAGCAACCCGTGAACAATAGAAACCAACAGAATCCACAATACCTTACGGCTTACACTCCCAAGCCCAAATTTTGGTTTCCCATAGTAGAATTTCAAAATTTCTTTGCAAAGAACATAACTTTTCCAAAACCTATGATTATAGCAAAAATACACAAATATATACTACAAAATACAAAGTAAGAATCAAGCTAAGGTGATGGGTAGAAGGGATCTGAGTAGTCTAAAGGCTATGATTATGACCAAATCACCAAACATGTCATCAAAATCAAGTTAGGGTTAGGGAAATCAACCATACCTAGGGTAGAGCCGCAACAGAGGGGCGGCTGGACTGGTGGTCGGTGGACGGTGGTGGCGTGGCGTGGCGGTGGCCGGTGGTGGTGGTGCGCCGTGCGAGAGGGTGAGGGCGTGGTGACTGGTGTGCGTGAATCGTGAATGAGAGAGTGACTGCGTGAGGCTGTGAGTGTGAGAGAGAGGAGTAAGAAGTCTGGGTGCAAATATAAAATCTCAGGGAGTTCAAAAAAAAAACATTACATGGCGTAAGTAGAATGTTCTTTTTTTTTCAGGGGGTTCCCCTCAGCTCTATGTGGGTCCGCCCCTGCCAACATTCCCTAATCCCTACTCCCTGTGATTCACTCATAATTTCATATCATATCAAATTAATAAAAAAAATGTTTTAATTGATGAGAGTATGATCAATTTTCATTCCAGAACTCATTATCAAACTACCCACCAATTTCCCTCCCCTCCAAATCATCTCTCCCTAGAAGAATTGAACCAAAGAAAGTAGATTTAATAGAATTTCTCAATTTCTATCATCTTCCCCCAAATTTTCAAAACTAAACCTAGTGTAAGTGATACAGTGATTGAAATATGCACCAAACAGATGACTCAGACACGAGAAATCAACATAGTAGTTCATAGAAGCTATAATAGAGACAACAACTCACGTTGGCGGTGGAAGCGCAGCGGAAGAATCTGGTCGGAGCTTCGAGACGGAGGCGATCTCTGTTCAAGTTCGAATATTTTATTTATGACATTTTTTATGTTTTTTTTTTTAACTACATTTTTGGTGTTTAAAGTTTTTTTTATTAATGAATTCTTAATAATTAAGTAAACAATAAAACATATTATTATACATTTTTCCCATATAACTTAAACGACATCCTTTGCGCGGCGTCAACTCCCTCCTCTTTTGCTCTCCTTTTTTCTCATTTCCTCCCTTCCTTCTCCTTTCCTCTTTTCTCGACTTGTACCTTCTTTTTGAGATCTCGAGTCATTCATCCCTTCCTTTACTCACCTGTTTCTAGATCCTGCGACCTCCCTTCTTCTTCCTCTTTCGTCACGGTGCCATTGCTCCCAGGACATTGTAATTCGCTGTCAAGTTGCTCTCCTTTGGGTTTGGCACCTCCTTGCAACTGAATCTTGGTGGATCGAGCATCAGATGCATTGGCGGTCCTGCAAAGTGCAATGGTGGCATGGCGGCGACAAGATGGTTGCTAGATTAGTCTCTCTAAGGCTAGGCCATTGTCCAGCGTCTGGCGGTGATGTCTCGGTGGTTGGGGAGTCAAAGGGTGGCCCTCACGCTCTATCGATCTCTCCTTCTCCGGTCTCTTCGCTCATTTTGTTTCGGATCTACATGTGGTGGAGTCGTCGTTAAGGGAGTGCTTTCCCTTTTCGCTCTAATTGCGTTTCGAATGACTTCTCTTTGTGCTATTAAGTCATGGAGATAGTCATGGTTGTGTGGTGGTTTTTTCCCTGAGGATCTGTTGCGGTCTTGAAGCTGAAGGTGGTGTGCAGGCTCAGGTGGCAATGTGACCGTTGGCTTGTTGCGGCTTTTTTCTGCTTTTGTCTTCCTTTTTTTCTTAGGTATATTAGCTCTATGGAGCTTGTGGAACTTTGGTTGTATGAAGCTGTTGGTTTGCTTGGCTGGTTGGGTCTTTGTTCGGCAGGTGTCGTGCGGTTTGATAGATCCGTTCGTTGTTTTTCAACTTGAAAAAATCCTTCTTATGGGGTAGACGTTAGGGGCTTTGTGGGTGTTTGTTTAGGTGTTTAGGAGGTTTTTTTCGTAATGACTGAGTTTTTATTCGTTCTTTATTGATTAAGTTTATATACCCATATAAGAGTGAATGTTTATCAACATTATTATTATTATTATTATTATTATTATTTAACTTTAGAAACATAACTGAAATCATATGTATCGAATTTTAAAATAAATTCCAAAAAAAATTAATTTATCCGTTTTTTATTGATTAGGTTACTATACCCATATTAACAGTGGATGTTTCTCAACATTATTACTATTATTATTATTATTAATTCACTTTAAAGAAAAATAACTGAAATCATATGTATTGACGCCCTTGTCGATCTCCCTTCCTGTCTCGGCGGCGAAGATTTGGATCGGCCGATCTGGGTTGGCTCGCCTCCTATCGCTCTGCTCCTTCCGCCAGCGTCTTAACTCTGTGCTCTATGCTGTTCTCGTCCGCCGATTGGCTTCTCACTGTGGCCGCATGGTTCTGCAGGTCTAAGTACAAGATATGTGATCAAAGGTTTGTTTTAGGGTTTTTGCTTTGGGAAAGAGATGTTGAAGAAGGTTCTGAAGAAAGTGGGGGAGAAGAATTTGCGTCCAAGAGCCAAGGAATGGTTGCAGGGATGAAGTCCAAAAGGCCAAAAGCAAGTTTGTGATGGGTCGGTGACAACACTCTCTGTTTGGCAACCAAGCTGCGCCACCAGTAGCGTCGACATGAGGGGTTTATTTCCATCAACATTAGACTGAACTTATAAAGGATCAGCAGCTCAATTTAGAGGTTTTGATGGAAGAAAAGTGCAAAGGGGTTTATTTCCTTGTGTGTCGTGGTTTGATTGGGTTCATTGGATGGTTGGATTGGGTTTATTGCTACTTTGCTATCTTTTTTAGTAATGAATTCATTTGTTGCAGCATGATTTAATACCCTTAATTCAGAGCAATGTTGCATTGGGTTTTTAATATACTGGATGAATGGCACAAAATGGGTTTTACTTGTTGGAGCTCAAAGCTTGTTAGAACTTGTTGCTGGCTGTCTCGTATGCAGTTAGGGCACTTGGCTGGGTTTTTTGCTGATAGATTTGGAATGGAAGATGGATGTTAAGATAGCATTGTTGTGTAGTCTTCCTTTGTTATTGAGCCAAAAATAACATTTTTTTTTTGGTCAACAACTTACGATTTCATTCATGGTAAAATAACCCGTTACAAGGTGAACAGAAGCCCACAAGAGTAGGATTGCCAGACTACATAAACAAATACAAGAGAAATGACAATACCAGCTTAACTCTAGAAATAAAATCTAAATGGCAAGTAGATCTAGTAGTCAAGTAAAGGCGCGTGTAGAGTCATCAAAACTGGAGAAAGCCATGTCGCAGGGACCCTCGTGAAAAGAGAGAGGAGAGAACGCATAGGATATAACGCCTATGTGGAACCACTCGAGGGCAATCTACAACAAGTTAGCATGATGCTCTAAGTCTGTACCTTGTGAGAGTTCCATTACCGGGGGATATCAAAGGCAAGTGCTTGGATAATAGCAGGGGGCGGGTTGGTAAACCAGTACATAGGTAGGTTCCTCTCTCTTTGGAGCTTTGCCAGAAGGTGCGCAACTCCATTACCCTCTCTCTTAGTCTAAGAGAAGCTGCAGACAGGGATTTGTGTGCACAACTCTTTTATATCTGCTAGTATAGCATGAACCTCCCTTAAGTTTTTCTCACCCTTACACGCTCGAATAAGCTCTTGGTTGTCTGACTCAATGATGACCTTTTGAAGTTGTAGGTTGATTGCTAGAGAAATGGCTTCCCGAATTCCCTGAGCCTCAGCAGCAAGAGGGGAGTGAGAGAGTCCTGTCCAAGTAGTTCCTGCCATTCTAGTTCCAGTAATGTCTCTGATTATGCAGGCTGTGGCGCTTATAGGGGAATCCTTGTTCCAAGCTGCATCAGTATTAATTTTCAGTGTATCACTTGGGGGAGGCTTCCATCTTGCAATAGTTGTTGGGCCATCCTGGTGAGTCAATGGGCCATTCTTGTCTTCCCTTCTGCTAAGTAGTCTTTATGTTGCAATCTCGCCTTGATAATGGTGGAATGTGGGTTCAGGGGTTTGGATTGGAACACTAACTCATTTCTGCTTTTCCAAATTTGCCAAAGGGTAAATCCCAGTAGTGATATGCCATCTGGGTTGCCCTTGTACACTGTGAGAAGGTTCTCAGTCGTGTCCAGTAACCACACATCAAACCGGGTGATATTGGAGGCTTCTATAGGCATGTGGAGGCTCGAACCGAACCAAACAGGACGAGTCCAAGGGCAAAGGAGCAGGAGGTGTTCCACCGTTTCAACTTGGGCTAGGCAAATTGGACAGAGGGGAGAAGGCGAGCACCTCCTTCTATTGAGATTTTCCTTAACTGGTAAGGCATTTTGACATGCTTTCCAGAGGATAATCTTAATCTTCTGGGGTAGGGAGCTGTTCCAGATATGCTTCCAGATTTTAGGTCGATGTTGAAGGAGGTAGTGGAGGAGGTGGAGGGTGGGTTGGCTTCAAACTTGGCCACATGATACCCTGTTTTGACAGTGTAGTCCCCTGTGTTAGTGTGTGGCCAGACAAGCTTATCCACGACCCCGGTGATGCTGATTGGAGTTTGCAGGACTTTCGTTGCTACAACAGGTGGTAAGAGCGATCTGATTTTTGTGCTATCCCATCTCTTGGTAGAGTTGTCAATGAGGTCAGCTACCTTAGAAGCAGCTGGGTTCGTGAAGTCTTCCAGAGATTCTCCTGACCAAAGCCATCGGTCTTGCCACAGATTTATGCTTGCCCCAGTGCCCACTGCCCATCTACAGTTACGCTTGAGGAAGTCCCTACCCTGTAAGAGACTTTGCCAGACCCAAGATGGGTTTCTTCCCCTGTTTGCTGAAAGGAAATTTGAATTTGGAAAATACAGAGCTTTAAGCGTCCTTACCCAAACAGAGTCAGGTTCGTGGATTACCCTCCAAGCTTGCTTTGCCAGGTTGGATATGTTGGTGTGCTGGAATTCGCGAAAGCCCATCCCTCCATCGCTCTTGCATTTGGTCATGATCTCCCAGCTTCTCCAGTGGATCCCCTTGCCATTTTCATTATTGTTCCACCAAAAATTGGACACCGCAGCATTGAGTGTGGCACAGAAAGACTTGGGGAACTGAATGAGGGCCATGGCATAGGTAGGTACCGCTTGAATGACTGATTTTATCAGGACCTCCTTGCCGGCCTGGTTTAGGAGGTTCTCCTTCCAGCTGGCCATCTTTCCCTGGATGTTTTCCCGAATCCAATCCAACGATTGAACCTTAGATCTGCCCCAAATGGCAGGTAAGCCCAAGTACTTGCCGGGGTCTTCCCAACACTGAATCCCCAGGATGTTAGAAAGTATGGTGCGGGTGTTGTGGTTGAGGAATTTACTGCAGATGATGCCAGACTTGGAGGTGTTGACACATTGCCCTGAGGCCAAGGAGTACATGTTAAGAATGTGGATGATGTTGTACGCCTCTTGGGGGGTTGCTCTGGCAAATATGAGTGAGTCGTCGGCAAAGAAGAGGTGTGAGAGATGAGGGCTAGTGGGAGCAATGCTAACGCCTTGGATCAGATTATTAGCTTGGGCCTTAATAAACATTTGGGAGAGGACATCTGTGGCAATGACAAAAAGGTATGGGGATAGTGGGTCACCTTGGCGGAGTCCTCTCTGTGGAAAAACCTTGTTGCTAATAAAACCATTGACCTTGTATCGGTAAGACACACTCTTAACCAGCTTCATAACTCGATCTATCCATCTTTCATCAAAACCTTGGGTTCGGAGGGCGACTTCCAAGAAGTTCCACTCTAACCTGTCATACGCCTTACTCATGTCAAGCTTGATGGCAAGGTTGTTCTTATGTTCTCTGCCCCTCTTGGAAATAGAGTGAAAGATCTCTTGTGCAATTGTTATGTTATCTTGTATGTATCTACCTCCTACAAAAGCACTCTGGAAGGGAGAGATAATATCCTTGAGGCCTCCTTTGAGTCGGTTGACAATTATCTTGGATATAATCTTGTATAAGAAATTACAGCAACTGATGGGCCTATATTGGGAAACTTTCTCAGGTTGTGGAATTTTGGGCACCAAGGCAACTAAGGTTTCATTAATCTCTGAAGGCAAGGCCCCTGTGTTAAAGAAATTAAGGACAGCTGAGCACACACTTTCCTTTATAATCTCCCAATGCTTTTTGTAAAAGTGCCCATTGAGCCCATCTGGGCCCGGGGCTTTGAGGCTCCCTAGGCCTTCAATAGCAGCTACTATTTCTTCCACTGTAATCTCCTCAGTAAGTTCATGATTGAATTGGGTCGTGACCTTTGGGGTGATGGACCGCATGCATTCACTCAGATGGGTGGTGGGCTCCGATTGAAAAACCCCTTGGAAGTGCTGGACTATGCCTGACATTACGTTGGGTTGCCCTTCAAGCCACTCACCTTGCTCATTCTGGATTCTATTTAACCGGTTTCTGCTGCGCCTTTGGATAGTTGTGGCGTGAAAATATTTTGTATTTCGGTCTCCCCATTTAGCCCATTTCAGCCTTGATCTTTGAAGCCAGTACATTTCCTCTTGCTTCCAAAGTTCATTGATGCGTGATCTGATAGTCCCAACTTCCTCCCAGTCAATCTGGTCCTGAGCCTTGTTCAACGTGTCTTTAAGGGCAGCTTTTAATTGATTGATTTCACCAATCGCTACAGAGAAGGTTTTTTTGTGCCAGTGCATTAATTTTCGCTTACAATTTCCTTGATTCTTTAGGAGTAGCCGCCAAGGGTCTTCACCTTCTCTAGGACTGTCCCAACTAGCTGCAATGACATCCTTGCATTCCTCTTTTTCATCCTAGAAAATTTCATATCTAAATTGTTTGCCACTTCTCGTGTTGGGTGTTGGTTCCAGGAAGATGGGAGAGTGATCGGACCCAACCGTGGGGTAAGCTGTCGAAGAAGCATGAGGGTGAATCTGTCTCCAAGCCCAATTAACAAAAACTCTGTCGAGTTTCTCCCGAGTGATGATATTATTTCTTGGGTTACTATGCCACGTGAAACGACAACCCTTCAAATCCAGTTCAACAAGCCCAGCCTCCTGGACGAAGGTTCTGAAACGCTGTATTCTTCTCACGGGTTGCAGTCTAAGTCCCTCCTTCTCCTGCTGGTTGAGGATGTCATTGAAATCCCCAACACAGCACCATGGGATGGTATGGTCAGTGTGTAATCTACTGATTGTGTTCCAGAGATGGCCTCGTCTGGTGGGTTCTGGGTCACCGTAGGTAAAGGTGCATATCCAGCTTTTGTTGTCCGCAATTTCCGTGATAGCAGCATGAATAAAATTATTGTGGGAGGATAAAATCTCAATTTTGGTGTCATCCTGCCAGAGGAGACACAAACCTCCGGAGAAGCCTCTAGCACCCACTGTGAAGGAGTGTTTAAACCTCAGTCTACGTCTCACTTGCTCGATCCTGTTCCTCTGGGCTCTGGTCTCCATGAGAAACAGAATGGACAGTCGGAGTTTGCAGGTCAGGGCCTGCAACTCTCTCATTGTTGTGGTGGCCGCCACACCACGACAATTCCAGCTTAATGTACTCATGGTCCCGGTGGGGGCATGATTGGGCCCGCCTCCTCGGCCATATTATCAAAGGTGTTGGGGTAGCTTTCTGGGAAAAGTTCATGTAGGTCTTGTGCATTTGCTCTGGTATCCTCCTTTTCCTTCTTCCTTCTCTTGACAATAGTTCCCACAAAGTCCCTAGTAGGGTCGGAGAACTTCTCCCTGTTCCTCTTCAGATTGAGCACTTCAGATAGGTTGTATGATAGTTGGTTGATTTGGTATTGGTTGGTGGGGATAATGGACGTGTTTAGTTCAGGGTTCTCTTCTGGAGGGAATTCTACTGTGTAGTTGGGTGTGGGGTTTGTTGGGGGAGGTGGGTTTGCTATTCTGGCTGGTTCCAGGGAGGGGTTAGATGGTGGGTTGGTTTGTGTTGGATTAGGAGTGGAGGGTACTTTCTGTTTGCATTTTTCGAATTCCTGGGCTGTGAGGGTAATACCAAAGTGGCTAGTGCTGTAGACTTTTGGGCTGTTATATTCCATAGTTATTGCAGGGAAGGTTTGACCAATATCTTCTTGAACTGGGTCCAAGTGAGAGAGGTTAGCGGGCCCCAGTCCAACTCTATGTTTGCCTCCTCTGAGATCAGTGGTTGTTAGATTCAGGTTGGTTTTTTCGTATGGGCCTGGTGGGGTAGTGTGCAGGTCATAGTGTTGACTAGGGTGGGCCCGATTGTTTAGGTTGGTCAGGTCACTGGCATAGGCTGAGGGTGGGAATATGGTGGAGGGATTAAGGTTAAAGGGGTCAACGCTTTTCACAGCCAACGGCTCTTGTTGTCTGGTAGTGGCAGGGCTCTGAGTGGGAGTACCATGGTGACGTGATGGGAAAGGGTCAAAGGTAATAGCTTCGTCGTGTTGCCTGCAGTGAGGATCTTTGTCAGGTTCAGAGATGTCATCAGGATCCACGTCAGCGGACACTTCAGCCCTACTTCCCTCATTTGATTTCTCCGAATTCCGTTTGGCTTCCGCCGCCACCACCGCTAGGGGAAGGGCTGAGGGAGCACCGGTCTTAGGGCCATATCTGGGTTTGTTCCGATCAAAGGCCGCCATGGCCCTGCTGAGTTTGCACTTTTTGTAGTCATGGCCGACGATACCACAGGTGTAGCAGAAATCAAGTAAGCGCTCATACCTTATTGATGCCCAGACCTTCGGCATGTCCTTCCGGGGTATCCAGACTCCAGCTAGCAGGGGCCTTCTTACATTGACAAGGACCCTTGCTCCGAGAAAGGGCCGGAGAAGTTGGTTTCCCACCACTGGGTTTTCTACCTCCAGAACTGAGCCGACATTGATAGCTATTTTGAGTGCGATTTTGGTATTCATGGTAGCAAGGGGCATTCCATGGATTTGGATCCAGAAGGGGATTTGGTGGAAGTTTATTTCTTGTAGGGTTGCATCTGGGTTCCACCTCTGGAGGCTAATGAGGTGGCTCATGACTGTCCAAGGGGTGCCATTGTGTATTCGTGTAGCTTCCATCTCCGAACCAAGTTGGAAATGGAAGAGGTTTGGACCCAGGTCACTGATCTGCAGATGGTCAGGAGATCCCCAAGCCCGGGAGATTAGCTCCTTGACAGCATTCTTGTTAAGAGGTCTTTCAGCAAGGATCTTTCCCACTAGAGACGAGGAATGGTCTTTGGTGTTTTCAAGCTCCTCCTCCGCGATAGTAATGGTGATGTCGCCCTTCGGGTCATGTTGTAGTTGTTCATTCATGATGCAGGGGAATAGGCGAAAGTGGGAAAGTAGCAGAGGAGGGTTTGGTTGGTGTGTGTGAGATTTGGGAGATGTGGTGAGGATGTGTTTGGGGTAGGAGAGGGTAGGGGTAGTGAGAGGTGTAGAGAGAATAGTATTATCTATGTTGTGAGGTTACACAGAGAAGCGGTAGGGATGAGTAGGGGTAGTAAGGTAGGGCAGGGCAGACAGTAGTAGCAAGACAGCGAGGCTACACAGAGGTAGCAAGGGCTACACGGTGGTAGACAGGGCTCCACTATTGGGAGAGAAAACTACACGGTGGTAGACATAAAGCCGAGAGACTTAATTTGAGCAATTGAAACTATATGGACCAAAATCATAACATATTTATCTTAAGAGCCAACTTTAATTTTAACCAATGACAAAGTATTGAAAATATTATTGAAAAAGAGTGTTGGTAGTATTTTTCTTGTCCAATGACTCCGGGTCATGATTAATTATGTGATTTGAGGCTTGGGCTCAAATGGCCAAACCTTAACCCATAATAAAATCTAAATATAAACGAGCTTGTGCCATACTCGGGCAATCTAATTATGTGGTTTTTATCATTTTTCTCTCTAGTTTAGCTTTGGGGCCCGGCCCCTTTGTACTCTCCCATTTTGGAGAACTTGTTTGGGATTTTAAGCCCGTGATATCAATTAACAAACAACCTTCGACAAAAACAAAAACATTCTTTTTGTAGAGCTATGTCGATTGGTTGTAAATCGTTGTACGTGGGCCAAGATGGTTTCGCACACCATCACCATTAATGAAATTATTAACCTTCCCCAAAATTAATATATCATATCAATTCGAATTGATTCTTTATTCTTAGTAACCAAAAAAAATAATCACCATTAGATGATAAGAGCTGATCCTCTTATGATGACTAGTGCTAAATATTACTATCGAAAACTCTCTAATAAGGTGTTGTTGATAAAATATGCTTTACAAAAAGAAAAAAAAGGTGTTGTTGATAAATAATAAACTCATGCATGTTAATACAAAACTGAAGATAGACTAAACTGAATAACCAAATTCATATTACAGCGGGCCCAACTCATTGAAGCTGAATGCCTTTCTAGCTCTTCTGTCTTTTTCTGTGGGATTGGTAAGAAGCCAAGAAATTGTAAATAAAAGTAGGGTGTAAGATGTATTATATTTGGACAAATTCTAAGGCCAGGTAGGAAAAGGATTAGAGGGACTTAGATGTGAATGGTGCAGATGGATTCAAAAGAAACATTTCTAGGAAAACTCATTATCTCATTCTGGACGAGGTGTATAAACAGTTTCAGTTTGGAAAACAACGTTATTTAGAAATTGGACTGATATGGGCGGACCGAATCACTTTACTTTGGGTTTATCATTATCGTGTAACAAATGGGCCGGGCAACCCATGGTCCAGCCGGGCCAAAACCCAAGCTATAAATAAAAGAGGACCGCCCAAGCGGTGGGGATCCTATCATTTCACGCATTTTACTCACTTTGTTTACTCTCGCTTGCTCTCGATATTGGTTAGCCTTAGTCTGCGGTTCCATACCGGAACATTGGCGCCCACCGTGGGGCCTTGGATACTTTCCTAGGCTTCGTTTCTCATCGCGATGGTGACTCGATCCGGGGCGAACGGAGAGAGGAATCATGTTCAACAAAATGATGTTCCTCCCGATGTTCTTTAGCGGATCATGGACGATCTCAATGAACTTCGTCAACATAATCAGCAGTTGCAAAATCAACTTACTGATCTTAATCAGACTCAGGGTTTACGAGAGGGCGATCGAAGAATGGCTGAGACGGTGGTGGACTTTCAACCTTTCACAGAGGAAATAGCGAACACTGCCGTCCCAGACAATTTGAAGACGTTGAAGCTTGATTCTTACTATGGCGATTCAGATCCAAAGGACCATTTAGTGTATTTCAACACGAAAATGGTCATTGTAGGCGCATCAGATGCGTTGAAGTGCAAAATGTTACCGTCAACTTTTAAGAAATCGGCGATGATTTGGTTTACAACTCTACCGTCAAGGTCAATCGTCAATTTCACAGAATTATCTACAAAATTCTTGTCTCAGTTTTCTACCAGTCGTGCACAAAAAGTGACTCCGGCGACATTATTCAACATTCGGCAGGGAGTAAATGAGACTTTGCAATCTTATATGGGGCGTTTCAATCAACTATCTGTTCATTTGGAGGATAAGATGCCAGAAATTTGCATTGCAGCCTTTGAATTGGGTTTGAGGCCGGGCGGTCTAAACAGTAATTTAAGCAGGAAACCGGTGGAAACAATGGTGCACCTACGCGAAAGGGTTCAAGGATACATTAGGGAGGAGCAAAGTGATCAGATCAAGAATAACCGCCCGAATGCGGTGGTAACTGGGCAGAAACAGCAGTTCGAGGCGAGAAAAGGAGCGGTTACAGATCAATATTCGAAGGGATGGACCGAACGTGGCAACGCAGGGTATAATAATCGTAACCGTTATGACGGCCGATTTGATAACCGTTCTAATTTCAAAAATCGTGCTCAACCGTATGGAGTGCGTGGGCCAGGACATTCGATGATGTGGACTCGGAACCAAAATGACCGTGCAGTACCTTTGGCGGTTAATTTGACTGAAGCTTTGCACACGTGTTTGGAGGCGAATGTTATTCGTTTTCCACGGCAGCCAAAGCCGTCAACGGGTTACGTGGACAAGAAGAAGTGGTGCGAGTATCATAGGATTTCAGGGCATAATACTGATGACTGTTTTACTTTGAAGAAGGAGATTGATAAATTGATAAAGGCTGGGTATATGAAGCAGCTTGAGGGGCGAAGCAATTCAGATGAAGCAGGAACTTCAACAAGACGAACCGAAGATGGAAAAGAGATTGAGGGTGGTGGTCAAGATAGGCAATCGGATGGAAAAGCAAAGGGGCGAATTCATTCTATTTTTGGTGGATTTCGTGGCGGAGGAATGACTAATTCAGCTCGTAAGAGGTACGTTCACTCCATTAATGCTGTTTACTCTAACGATTGGGGAAGTTGGGCAACCAATCAACCCGATATAACGTTTACTGTGCGAGATTTTGAGGGAGTACAGCCTCACGAAGACGATCCAATTGTTGTAATGCTGAGGATTGCTGATTATGAAATTGAGAGGGTACTTCTGGATCAAGGAAGCTCGGCGGATTTGATTTATGGTGACGCTTTTGAAAAGTTGGGGCTAAATGAATCTGATTTGTTGCCTTATGATGGTTCTTTAGTGGGTTTTTCTGGAGAAAAAGTATTTGTTCGAGGATATGTGGAATTGAAAACTGTCTTTGGAGAAGGGAAGAATGCGGAGGCATTTGCTATTAAGTTTTTGGTAGTAAAATGTACTTCACCGTACAATGTACTCATTGGGAGGCCATCACTAAACAGATTGGGGGCGATCATTTCTACAAGACATTTAACGGCGAAGTATCCATTGAGCAAAGGAGGAGTTGGAATTTTAAAGGCTGATCAAATGGTTGCTCGAAAGTGTTATTCAGAATGTTTTAAGCAGTATGGGCACATGGGTAAGAAAGCAGTGAAAGAGGGGCATCGAGTCTATGAGGTGGATTTAGAACAGTCAGAAATTATTTTGGATCCTCGAGAAGGATTCAGTGAGTACAAGATGAAATCAGAAGAGGAAACTAAGGCGATCCAAATTGGTGAGCGAAACTTGAAAGTTGGTGTCAATTTAACTACAAGTCAGGAAAACAGGTTGGTAAAATTATTATCTGAGAATATGGATTTGTTTGCATGGAGTGCAAGAGATTTACCAGGAATCGATCCGGAATTTATATGTCACAAATTGGCTTTAAATCCCGGGGTGAAACCTATTGTTCAGTTTAAAAGAAAGATGGGCGAAGAAAAGGCAGAGGCTGTAAAGGTGGAAACAAATAAGTTACTGGAAGCTGGATTCATTAGGGAAGTAAAGTATCCAACTTGGTTGGCGAATGTTGTTATGGTGAAGAAGGCTAATGGCAAGTGGCGAATGTGCACAGATTATACAGATTTGAACAAGCACTGTCCTAAGGATTCTTATCCTTTACCGAATATTGATAAGCTTGTGGATAGGGCATCTGGATTCGGAATGCTTAGCCTCATGGATGCATACTCAGGATATCATCAAATAAGAATGTATCAGCCTGACGAGGAGAAAACAGCTTTCATGACAAATCAGGCGAACTATTGCTATCAGACTATGCCGTTTGGGCTGAAGAATGCGGGAGCAACATACCAAAGGTTGATGGATAAGGTGTTTGACAAGCAGGTGGGGCGGAACATGGAGATTTATGTAGACGACATGGTGGTCAAGTCAGAGGAAATGGTGGCGCATTGTTCTGATCTCGAAGAAGCTTTTGGCGAACTAAGAAAGCATAACATGAGACTTAATCCGGAAAAGTGTTCGTTTGGAATTCAAAGCGGAAAGTTTTTGGGTTTCATGATCACGAGGAGAGGAATTGAGGCGAACCCTGATAAGTGTAAGGCGATACTCGATATGCAGAGTCCAACCTCAGTTAAAGATGTGCAGAAGTTAACAGGAAGAATAGCAGCTTTATCCAGGTTTCTTCCGTGTTCTGGGGAAAAATCAGCACCATTTTTTCAATGCTTAAGGAAGAACAAAACTTTTCAGTGGACTGAAGAATGTGAGAGGGCGTTCCAAAGTTTGAAGGATCATTTATCCAAGCCACCAATTTTAGCCAAACCAGTTCCAGGTATTTCATTATCAATGTTTATTTCCATCTCTGATAATGCAGTTAGTTCAGTTTTGTTGCAAGAAAATAAGGATGATATGAGGATCATATATTTTGTGAGTCATGCTCTTCAAGGAGCTGAAATTAGATACCAAAAAATTGAAAAGGCTGCATTAGCTCTAATCATATCCGCCAGGAAATTAAGACCTTATTTCCAAGGCTTTCCAATTGTGGTAAAAACATATTTGCCACTTCGCCAAGTTTTGCAAAAGCCTGATCTGGCTGGACGAATGGTTTCCTGGGCTGTTGAATTGTCAGAATTTGAAATCACTTTTGACAGGAAAGGTCTGGTTAAAGCACAGGTATTGGTGGATTTTGTTAATGAAATGTCTTCCAGTGAGAAAAATATGGAAGTTGGCGAATGGAGTTTGTCTGTAGATGGTTCGTCTAATGTCAAGGGAAGTGGAGCTGGAATAATCTTAGAAGGGCCAGGTGGCGTGACAGTTGAGCAGTCACTCAAGTTTGACTTTAAAGCAAGCAATAATCAGGCAGAGTATGAAGCTATAATTGCAGGTTTGAAGTTGGCGATCGAGATGGGGGTCAAGAGCATAATGATTAAAACAGATTCTCAGATAGTTTCCAGGCAAATTCAGGGTGAATATCAGGCGAGGGACGCACAGCTGGCTAAGTATTTATTGAAAGCTCAGGGATTGATAAAGCAGATAGGCACAGTGCAGGTCAATTATGTTCCGCGGGAGGAGAATACAAGGGCGGATATTCTATCAAAGTTAGCAAGCACCAAGAAGCCGGGAAACAATAAGTCGGTTATCCAGGAAGTTTTAAGTAGCCCAAGTATCGGAGAAGATGAGACAATGATGGTGTTAACTTTAGCGAATTCAGATTGGATGGGGCGTATCAAACAGTGTTTGGAGGCAGAAGGCTCTAATGTGTTGACATTCTCTAAGGATCAAATTCGCGAGGCAAGTCGTTACACATTGTTGGGCGATCAATTGTACAGAAGAGGGATTGGAGTTCCTTTATTGAGATGTGTCTCTAAGGATGAGGCGGAAATAATCATGTTTGAAGTTCACGAAGGTGTGTGTGCAAGTCATGTAGGGGGAAGATCTTTGGCGGCGAAAGTGCTCAGGGCAGGGTTCTATTGGCCAACTTTACGAGGGGATTGTATGGAATATGTGAAGAAGTGTGGTAAATGTCAAATTTATGCATATTTACATAAGGCGCCGCCTGAGACTCTTAGCTCAATGAGTTCATCGTGGCCATTTGCAATGTGGGGAGTAGATATTCTGGGACCGTTCACTCCAGCAGGTTCTCAAATCAGATTTATTTTGGTGGCGGTGGACTATTTTACTAAGTGGATTGAGGCGGAATCAATGGCGAAAATAACAGCAGAAAAAGTCAAAAAGTTTTATTGGAGAAAATTGGTTTGCAGATTTGGCGTTCCAGCAACTATCGTCTCAGACAATGGAACACAGTTTACAAGCAGGAGTGTGAAGGATTTTTGTGCAGGAATGGGAATTGAGATGCGTTTCGCCTCAGTTGAGCACCCTCAGACAAATGGACAAGTGGAGTCAGCGAATAAAGTCATTCTCAATGGAATTAGAAAGCGTCTAGGCGAAGCTAAGGGATTATGGGTTGAAGGGTTAATCACGGTCATTTGGGCGTACAATACTACTCCTCAATCAACTACTGGCGAATCACCTTTTAAGTTGACTTACGGGGTAGATGCAATGATACCAGCAGAATTACAAGATGTAACTTTCAGGGTGGCAACTTATAATGAAGAGCAGAACGACATGAATAGAGTGGTTGATCTCAATTTAGCAGAGGAAACGCAAGCAGAGGTTCGTTTGAGGCAGGCAATGGTAAAACAGAGGTCGGAAAGGCGATACAATTCTAGAGTGGTTCCGAGGCAAATGAGAGTTGGTGATTTGGTTCTGCGTAGGAAGGCAAAGGGGCCTGATGATTCGAAGTTATCACCTAATTGGGAAGGACCTTACAGGATTCTGCGAGAGCTTGGTCAAGGGGCGTATCATTTGGAGGAGTTATCGGGGCGAAGGGTCCCAAGGGCTTGGAATGCACAGCATCTCCGTTATTATTACAGTTGAAGTGCAGGGTGGTTCGTTCGGTTTGTTTTGTGTTGTACAGTTTGTTTCAGTGTATGTTTGTCCAAGACTGTGCTTCGTTGTTTCAGTTTGTGTGTGTTGAAGTCTACGTTTGTTGGTTGTATCGTTTAAAACTATGTTTGTTGTGTAAGACTAGATTTGATGCACTCTTTTCTCTACCCCAGGCGGGAGAGTTTTTAACGAGGCATCAATTATTAATGAATAACAGGTGTGCACTCTTTTCTCTACCCCAGGCGGGAGAGTTTTTAACGAGGCATAACCTTTTTAAAATGATCAAGGGCTTATCATTTTACTTATTTCTTTTACCCATAGCGGAAACTTATCAACTAAGGTCTATCAATTGGGCGACGTCAGACAATTGAGAAAAAAGTAAGTCTCTTAAAACAAGAGCATTCGGCCACGAATTCATAAGCACAGTCTTAAATTGGATTTAAGCTTGTCCAAACTAAGCACAAGTCTCCACGCGAGCATACTAATGAAATCAAATATGTTGACTTTGATTTCCATGAGTAACTATGTCAAAAATGAAAAATTTGACTAAGTTATGTACACAAAGGCCTTATGATTCCAAAGTAGTTGATTAAGTTTAAACTTTAGCATATTTCATTATGTACGGCAAAATGTGGGAATAACGTATTCAACTAAACGACGAAGGCGGATCAAATTTGGTGAAAGGTTAGTAAAAATTATTCATGTTAAGTTATACTTTGAGATTACTGATTGAAAGGTTAGTAAAGCGCGGTATTATTAATTATATTAATTTGTCTAATTAATCTAGTTGTTGTTGGATGAATTATGTTATTGAGATCGAAAGAATAACTTAATGGTTTCTATGTTAAGTTAAGATGTGATGTCTTCATAGAATAGGAATATGAACAAAAACATATTAAGTGTTGGAAACATGTTATTAAGTGTTGAAGTAATTTAGACGGGAGGCAGAACCATTAGAATTATGCAATTTGAGAGTTGATATATAGAAAACACATCATATTAATAGTGCTTGATAAACATTACATAATTATCTTAGGATAAACCGTGGAGCTAATTGCTCAACACTTACAGAGATAAAGATAAAACATAGCAGATTTAACTAACTTAGAAAATAAAAAAAAGAAGACTAAAGGATAATTCATGTAGTACATATGCTTGAACAGGGGTGGAACTAATGATTTTCTCCTTCGCCTTCATTGTTGTTGGCGTTCCCATCTTCTTCATTTTTATCTCCTTCATATTCTTCTTCTTCTTCTTCCTCATCGCCAGTGTCAGGGTTGATCAACTTGCCATCAACAATCCTGGCATAAGGATTGGAACCGGCAAGGTTGATAGAAACTTGAGGATTTAAGAAAAGAATTTGCTCTTTGGCTTTTGAAAATCCAGCTTCCAACTGATCAAGGATGGAGTTTTTTAGTTCAGAAATTTCATAATGTAACTTAGAGTTTTCATTCTTCAATTCAGAGTTGGCAGAATTGAGTTCAGTGATTTCTGCTTGGGATTTCACAAGTTCTTCTTCCTTAACTTTCTGGGTGGCGCTCAAAGCTTCAGCATGTTTCTTCAAGCGCTCATTTTCCAGGGCCAAATCTGCGGCCTTCTTCTCACTTACTTTATTGGAGGAATCCAATAATTTCATCGTAGCCTTCATCTTTAGGATCTCTCTTTCTTTTTCTTCAAGTTGTTTGGCGGAATTAATCCCGTCAAAACCAGCGGTCTCCAGGTCGACCATTTTTGAAATAGCCGCAATTTCCAGTCCTTTTGTCATGATGGCTTGACAAGCTTCCTTTAGCCCAATCCTTTTGATCTTTTCCTGATCCGCCTTGAACACCAAATTGGTTTCCACCAATGCGTTGAAGTCAATCTTTGAATCCCATAGTGAAGTTACCTCTTCAGAAGTAAGTTCTTCGAATTCCTTCAGCACGCTTTTCCATGTCGGGGGCGGAGCGCTTGAAGACCCACTTTGATGCGCCAAATGTTGAGGGTTATTCTTCATCATAAATTTCTCCATTGAAGGTTGAGATGCGTCCTTTCCTTTGGTTGGTTCCGGAGTTTCATTCCTTTTCTTTTTCTTTTGAGGGCGATTAGATTCAGTGCCTGAATGACTAGCATCGGCATCAATCAAAGTCTTCGCCGGGTTTCTTTTTTCTCTTGCAGCTTGTTGTTCACGACGGAAGCGTAGGATATCATCATCAGAAAGGCGAGTCATTTTCGCTGAAACAGAAAAGAAAAGTTAGATACAGCCAACACTTGAAATACAAAGATACTGAAATTCAAGAGTCTTACCCACATATTCACCCAATTTGTTTTCATAATGGGCATTTAGAAATTCAGTGAGGTTCAAATCAATGCTAGATAGAAATGTGCAATCTACCATTTCTTCAGGGGTAAGGGAATCATCAGGAAGTTTGATGATAGCTTCATAACGAGCGGTCCAGTAGAAGGGGAACTTTGGGCTTCCGTCATTGAAGTAAAAGACGTCTTTGCATTTTTTAGATTCGTTTAGCCTAAAAAATTTCCCTTTGAATTGTTTGTAATGGCTTCTAAACAAGGTAAATAGACCTTTTCCCCTGGCGGCGGCTAAGGAAAGATATTCACCTTTAATGCTTCTACTACTGGTTTCAAAAAAGTAGAAAAATCTATTGCTCGTGGGTTCAATACCTAACAGTTGACACAAAAGTTCAAACGCCCTGAGGTATGCCCAACTATTACAGTGAAGTTGTGTCGGAGCAACATTTAGTAAAGTCAAAACGGTGCAGGTAAAATCTGAGAGGGGGAGTTTATACTTTAGGTCAGAGAAAATGTTTTCAAAGAAGTAGGTGTGGTTTTTTCCGTTAGGGTCAGGAGCCCCAAAGCAACAAGGTTCAGTAGGCGAGCAGGGAACTATGTCAAGGTACACATCTTGGCCGTCAGAACGAAAGGTATTTTCAGTGATTAAATCCATTACAGTTTTAACATTGCAGAATTTAGTAAACCTAGTTTTGACTTTGCTAGTAACCCACATATCAACTGCAAGAGTAGAAGTTTTAGAAGCTTTAGAGACTTTACGGGTGCGTTTTGCATCCATTTTGAAAAGAATTCCTGAAATTGTAAAGGATTCAGGGGTTATGACATGTAGCGGGGTACAATTTGAGTTATAGTTGTGAAGGAGAGTAGTTTTTAAGAATGATTTGGGTAAAACAAGAAGCTGAAGAGGGAAAGATTTTACATGAAGGGTTTAGTGTAGAAAGACGAAAAAATTGCACAAGCAGGTTGAGTGAGGAGTGCTTACCAGGAAAAGGATCTGATGAACTTGGCTAATTTGGGGGAGTTCTGGCAATGTTGGAGAACACTTGCAAGTAAATGCAGGAAACTTTACGAGTACACGAGGTTAGTAAAATTTTTGAAAGAGAAGAGTGAAGTAGTTTGAGGTAAAAAATGATTGCTATATATAGAGAAACGGTGGAAGATGAAGAGATGAGTTAGAAAGGTGTGGTTAAAGGCACTTAAGGTAAATGATGAGCAAACGCGTGGTTTGCGTGAATCCACACGTTCATTCAAGCCACACATTCAAATTCATCAAGGCGGTGAATCAGCGCGCCATAAAGAGACGACGTTTGGCAGAAAGGTAGCGATTGAATGAAGAGTGACGTCAGTTAATAGGTGAATGCGTCGTTTCGAGGAAGTCGAGTCTTTTCAGAGAAGAGTTACTCTATGAGTGGGTTTTAAATGCATATCTTAATTAATGTGAGTAGCATAGCTTAGGTAGGCCTTATGCATTACAAGTTTCAAGATATCTGTGGAATATTTGTGATGATTACAGCAGGTACAAAAATCCGGAAGGGGATTGATTTGGTGCACAGTGATTGAGGTGATGGGCAAAGCGTCATTTAGACATCACGTGTCACATAGAAAGAATTATTTTATAATGATTAGCCTAGTAAATTTTTACTTTGTTGTTAGCCTTATTTCATTGAAGCCTGCGTGCTCATAAATTGGTTCACATTGTACACGGGCGTACCAGAAGTTGTGGGCCTCAATAAGACACTTTCGTTTTAGTTCTAAAACATCAGTGTCTTGTGGGCCTGTGGACTGATATGGGCGGACCGAATCACTTTACTTTGGGCTTATCATTATCGTGTAACAAATGGGCCGGGCAACCCATGGTCCAGCCGGGCCAAAACCCAAGCTATAAATAAAAGAGGACCGCCCAAGCGGTGGGGATCCTATCATTTCACGCATTTTACTCACTTTGTTTACTCTCGCTTGCTCTCGATATTGGTTAGCCTTAGTCTGCGGTTCCATACCGGAACAGAAATGAATGTTTAAAATTACTTGAGATACATGATTTTGTTGAGGAATGCGGATAAAATTGGTTCGAAGACACTGATGTTCTAAAGTGCAACATGTGTTATGTTCATGAGAGGAAGTGCATGCCAACTCTTCGGCAAGTCTTTGTTGCTGCAAGTTATTAATTTACTGTTTTTGCTTACTGTTTGGAATTCTCCAGCCTCGTAACAAAAAATCCAGAAAATTACAAGGGTTGATTTATTTGTACATATTGCAATGAGAATTACTTGTAGTTATTTTTAACCTTTAGATAGATAACAGATGTTGTTTTACAAGTTGCAAAATCTAATGAACTGAATTTTATTATTATTATTTTTTCTTTTTCTGATAAGCGAATTTTAAAATTTGTTTAAAATTTGTGGATGGAAGGTGAGAAAACCATGAAGAAAATGTTTGCTCTTATGATTCACAATGAAAGAAGCTAACCACATTGTGCACAATTGTTGATTTTGTTTCTGCTCTCCGGCAAAGCCACATACTCATGCCTTATGAATGAGAAAATATAATCTAAAGAAGAATTTCTCAAGAGACCACTAAATATCCTTTCTTAACACACTTATTTAAAAAAAGTAATAAAATTTTCAGAAGTTTATTGTTTAATCCAAATAAGTGCTTTGGATTTCAACTTTACAACATACTCAATGGTTATATCAGTCAACCATAATTGATATGAATTTTCATATGCAAACCCAAGATTTCATATCAGTTGAATATGTGAGCCAAGAGTGGTTCATAATAGTTTTAAGTTATAGATAGCTCGATCAAACCACTCATTTACAAATATTGAACCAAACGTATGCCACAAGCACTAGTTGACAAGCTATGACTATTCTTAACTTCTTCCCAAGACAAATATTTCCATTCTTACTTGCTTCCCTCCAAGGTCAACACTTGTGCATTTTTTGCTACCACTTCTTCACCTGTTTTATGTTCTTCAATAAATCAATGCGAAACTTCATTGATCTTGGACTTGTGTCATCACACCAAAAAAGGAAATCACAATGTGTGGAAGACCCACCATGTCTTCTACAACCCAAAAACTTCCTCCCGGGGTTCCTTCAGTTTTACAATCTCGAACCTTACATGGAGCACCACAATAGCATAGTTGGTTGTTGTCCCCCCAATTGATGATGAGAAACTTCTTGAACCAGAATCAGACCCTGTTAACAAATATCAGCGTTTAGCGTTAGAATTTAATTTAGCATTAGAACTCAATGCTAGCCACAATAATATTTTCAACCAGATTTCTTCTGTTTAGCATTATGTTAGACCATCAAAATTCATTGGCAGCCACGCTTTGCACTAGCTTTGCAAGAATAGTATAAACAAATTCTACAATCTAATACATGTGCAGAAATCAAAACTCATGTAAGACCATAAACTTCAATGGTATTTACTTCATGGCAAATAATAGAACAAGTAATAGAATACAGTATTGTGAAAACTGAAAATTTATAACAAACTTCATTAATAAACTTCATAAACTGCATGATAGCAAAACAACTAAAAACCATATATAGTGAAAGTGAAAACGTAAAGGCAAAGATGCTTCCATCTTTATCAGGGAGTAAACTTCAATCAATGTAAAATAGGACACAAATCTCATTTTCCCCCCTTTCTATTTAACCGCAAAAGGTGAGCATGATTTAACTCAACGGTTCTCAAGATTAACCAAACCTCAATCTAATCAACCATACCATCATCAAGCAAACACATAAATTGAAGCAAAGTCCAAGGTGCATGCATCAACAACCCCATCATATCATCTAAATTAAATAAAGCAAACAATGCAAAGGCAGTGCACCTGTTTATCTTCTCTAAGAACCAGAGGTCTTCCAGGTGAAAGCAAATCTATCACAGTTTCATTATAAACCTCAAGATAGGACAGATGAACGACATGGTTTCCATCACAACTTCTCTGACTGATTTTACTGAAAAGGTCCTTATTTGCCAACACCATCACCCCTGTGCTCTAAACTGTACCAAGCATTGCGTAAGTTTTCCCAACTCCAGTGGAACCATAACAGAAAACTGGCCCATCTCTCCCTTGCAGAACCACTTCCACAAGTTCCGAAGTTCTGAAAATGCAAAGAAGTTTTCACTCCTCCATAAGGCAACATTTCCCTCTCCCTGCCCTAATACTCATATTATACCTCAAGTATTTGGATAACAAAACATTTGTCTTTTAAGCCAGCAATCATTCCTTCTAAACTTTCATTAAGCAAGCAATGAGACAGGGTATTCAACAATTGTAAAAACAAGCCTTCACTCGAACTAATAGAGACACCCGAATCACATGGGGGCCAAAAACAAGCAGAATTGAAATTCAAGAAAAAGACCTAACTCATCAGTAACAACAATATCATTTATTTACACTAACATGAACACATAAATTCTAATCGTACTAGTGAAGTTTAAGGTGCATACATTGTCAACCCCATCATCAAGCATGTTATGGTGGCAAGGAGTGAACACCTACAACTAAAACAATACAAAAACATAACATGAAAAAGAAATTCAAGAAAAATAATAGTATAAACCTGGAGTTGTATACTTTGCTTTGTCCCAGACAAAGCTGGCTTAATGGAAGGGGTGGGAAGCAGAGAAACAGAGAAACCCCAAACTCGTTCTCGGGCAAATGCCACGATTATTGAGACTTTGCAGAAAGACCCTCGAAGAACACCAGCATACACACAACGAGGATCGCCTCATACGTTGACCCCCGAGTGGAAGTGCCCCCTAGTCTGCAAGCAGAAACTCGCCTGCGACATGGGTCTCATGAACCTTTTAGGGCCATTGGAGCCATCAACGACATCACAGAGTTTGTCGTACCTGTACGCCGTATTCCCGGTGCCGTTGGTGCGGCGGATGTTAGGCGTGGCAGAGAATCCCCGTCACCGGCGAATAGGGCGAGGGCATCGCGATTGGAGCGGCGGGCGCGTTGGATTCGGGAATATAAGAGGGCGAGATTGGGAGGGTGAAAGCAGTTAGGTTGTAGAATTAGGGTGAACACTTACACAACAGATGGGGAGAGATTAGGGTTTACATGGAAAAGTCTTCAAAATGTAATTTTGATTTGATTTTCAGTTATAATTTAATTGTTTTACAGTAAATACTTAATTACCTAATGATAATTACATGAAAGTATAGGGACTGAAATTGGGATTTTAGAAAACTTGATAACTGTTATTGACGTAGTTGACACGTGGTTATACCAACCCAAATTACTTAAATGATAATGTCGTTTAGTGAATAACAAGAATGGTTGGGCTCAAGTGAAAGAGACACAATGGAGGAAAGAAATGGATCCACTAATAATTATTTTCACTCTAGTGGATGCTGTCTATTTTTGTATCGTGTTGTATTAGACAAAATTTAAAAAGAATAAAGGGAATTTGATATCACTCCACTTGCCATCCACTCATGATGTATTGCAATACTCAAGTGAAACCAAAACATCCACCTCAGCATATTAACTTTTTTTTATTTTAAATATACAATAGTAACATATATATTCGAACTTATAACATGGAAAGTAAATAAGTCCTTCAACATTAGACTAGTTGTCACTAACTGAATTATCATTTACAACACTCTCCATCCCCCATTCACATAAGTCATATTGGAATAGCAATTTGGCATTTTAATGTGATTGAATTTGCCAATGGATTCGTTCAAAAAAAAAAAATTGCCAATGGATGGAAAACCAAACATAATTTTATATTGTGTTTGTGAATTGAGATTTGGAGGAGAGGGGAGGAATAAGTTAGGAGGAGATTTTAAAAAGGAGGGAGGAGAGGGATTTGGGGTAGTTTTAAAAGCCCCTCCAAAACCTTCTTCTAGTTATGTTTTTAAGTTCCCTCAAATTGGGGATTTTAAAGAATTTGAAACTCTCAAACAATGGAATGGCACACCCCCTTCTCCCTCAATAATTATCTTACTAGTTGATTGTATCATTGAATCATGTACATAAAATGATTAATTGTTGAATTAATATATTCTATCTTCGTTGCGCGTTTCATGTCTCACTAACAAAATTATGTCATGTTAATTAATAAAATATGAATATAACAATTATAATCTTATACAAGTGACTTCTAAATGTTATAATTATTGGTAGACAAGACATGGACACCAATTGGAGATTGAAATTTTCGATCCTTAACTGTCATGCTCTCACAAGATGATCCCTTTTTTGTTTTTCATTACTGGTATAACTTGGTCTCCAACTTGTGTTTTAGAAACTTATTGCATGACTTATGTTATGTGATATTTATTATATACAGAGTATCAAAACCCAATTGCTACTATTGGATATAGATAACGAGTAGGCATCTAAT
This sequence comes from Lotus japonicus, assembly GCF_012489685.1. Classification (NCBI taxonomy): domain Eukaryota; kingdom Viridiplantae; phylum Streptophyta; class Magnoliopsida; order Fabales; family Fabaceae; genus Lotus; species Lotus japonicus. The sequence continues at coordinate 43,035,274 of NC_080043.1, forward strand.
TGTCACAGAATATTTTACCTCCATGACTCAAGATACTCTTATGCATATGTCTTGAAAAGAAAGATGCTTTGGTTGCTTAGAAACATTACTTATCCCTTTAGAGCTTTGCTACTAGCTTGAAAATCCTCGATTTCACACTAGTGTGTCTAAACAATCAAACTATAGTGTTGAATGATGAATCAGCAGTTCATTGCACGTATTGTTCAAATTTGTAGTGCAGAATTAGAAATTCAAGTACAAACAGCTGAAACACAGCAATTCTAACACAGCTTCGACTTGAATGCTATGTACAACAAATACAATAATATACCCTCAAAATAAAGCACTTGAGCTACCTATTATAATTATTCCCTGTATATATTATAAATCATTTGTGTTATATTTACCCAAATTAGATTTTTTTATATACAATTATGAGATCAAATGATGGATCGGATGAGTACTCCCTCTATCTTCTAGCAGTAGCAGCAGCTCTTAATGCTCTTTCTTTGATATTTCAAGCAAGAAATTTTGGCGTGTACTAGCTTTCCCACCAAAAGTATTTTCCATGCACAATGCGAAACTTTACTTAAGGAAAACTAAACATGTATCATTAAAGGTGCTTGCTACCATACCACAAGATTTAGTTTGGGTATGATACATGAGCTGAAGTGGACCAATCAAACAAATCTAAAGTGTAATTAATTAAGCATTTTCTCCTTTTATTTTTTTTTTCTGTGAAATAAGTGTTAATAAAAATTACATGCTTTACTTAGTAGTCCTTGGTTAATAAATCAAGGCTTAATAGCTCCATAGGCCCCTGAAATTGTACCCCGTATGAAAATAAGTCCTGAATTTTTTTTTTCCGATTCCCGGTCCCTAGAAAAATTTGTTTGATCAAAATAAGTCCCTGAGCGTGTATACGCCGGAGAAGACGGTGGTTGACGACAGCGGTCATGGCGGCGCTGCGACCGGGGTGTTGGGCCGGCTTCGTCTCGTCCTCAGGAACTCAGTGGTGGTGGTCTCGTGGGCTCGGTCGTCACAGTTGAAGAGAAAAGGTCAGTTGCAAGTTGATTTCTTCTCGCCGGAATTTATGGAGCTTCTCGGTTTCTTCGTTTTAGCTTTGTTTCTTGCGATCTCTTCGCCCAGATCAGATATATGAAGGTCTAGGAGTGTTTTAAACATGTTATTTCATGGTTTGTGGAAACAATGAGGAGGCAACCACCGTCTTCTCCGGCGTATACACGCTCAGGGACTTATTTTGATCAAACAAATTTTTCTAGGGACCCGAAATCGGAAAAAAAAAATTCAGGGACTTATTTTCATACGGGGTACAATTTCAGGGACCTCCAGAGTATTTAAGCCATAAATCAATTGAGAATGACCCTCCTCCTCCTTCATCAAGTTCTTCATCTTCATCATCAAAAAAATTTCCAGAAAATCAAACTCTGCACAATGACAAGCTTTGTTTGGCGAAACCCAGTAAAAACAAAACGATAAAAAACATCCAAAATCGAGATCAGAGCACCACCGCTATCAAGTTTGAAGCTTTGTAACAACCATCGAATTAGAGAATCAAAAACCCCAAAACCCAGAAGGAAGAGGAGGAGGCACCGTCTTAGATCTCTCGGTCGATTTCGAATCTCGATCTACGAAGGATGTGGGTTGAGCGATGGTGGGGATTCAACCCAGATCAGACCAAACCCCAGATCGAGGAGGAGGAACCATCTTAGATCTCTCCATCGTTTTCCAATCTCAATCTGTGAAGGAAGTGGGTCAAGCTCTCTATCTACAAAGGACGTGGGTCGAGCTTTTGGGGTCGAGGTCGATGGGCGGTGGTGAGGATTCAACGTCTGAGTGCGATCTGGAAATTTCACAAAAAAAAAAAAAATTGAAGAAGAAATCATCTGGGTGTCACCGTTTTGGTTCATGCTGCACAAAATGGAAGCGGGGTTTGTGCGTCGTGTAAGTGGCCAACTACGTTTTTGCTTGATATGTGGAAGATGTTATATTATGAAGGGAATGGATACATTAAAGCCTTGGGGTTGTGCAATTCGATCCTTGATGAGTAGGAGATCCTTGAAGCTGAATCAATCCTCTTGAGAGAATGGAGATTTGATATGGTAGGGAGGGCTTGTGGATCTTTTCTCCAAATCTGGATTGTGGAAGATGAAGTGGGGTTTTGATTTTGGTGAGGGAGATGCTAATAAAGAAGATGAAGATGAATTTCTGGGTTAAGATGAAGCTTAATATCTTTTTCTGAATGTGAAAATTCTAAAACGCACAAAAAAGAAGTTTCATGAAATTAGGTTACCACTTAATGAAATTACAAAATTTTTAAGACCATAACATAATTAATACAAATCTTTTTTTTTTGTTTTTCGTTATTTTTTAAAAAGAAAAATAAAGAAGTCAAAGTTTACGGTCAAAACAATTCTTATTGGTCCACATCACTCATGTATGATACAATTGTGGTATGATAGTATTTACCATCATTAAAATCTTAGTACAGGTAAAATGTTTTGATTACCCAGAACAATCTGGATTGCCTTTTAACAGAAAATCCCCCCTACTTCACCCAAGTTTGTATCTTCAAATAAATAATGAAATCATAGTGTTAGTGCATAATTTATTTGCATCATTTTAGGCATAATGAAAATTAGCTGCCTCCATTCCATTGCTGTAGCTTGAAGATATGGTGAATCATCAGTTCATTGCATGGGTTGTTTAAATTTGTTCTGCTGAATCAGTGATTCAAACGCCTAACAACTTAAACGTAGGAATTCCACCACTTCTTTGACTTTGTAGTCTATGTAAAACAAAACAAAGCACATTGAACTACCTTTCTATGATAGTATGATTAATCCCTGTATAGATTATAAAATTTATAAATCATGTGTTATATTTACCCAAATTAGAATTTTGCATATACAATTATGGAATGTGACAAACTATGGATGAATTAATTACATGGGACCAGATGTGTAGGGAAATAGGGGTCACTTGTCCTTGCTTGAGGCTGCCTCTGGAAGTTTAAATGTGGGAGGCTTGTCAACACCCTTCCTTGAGTACTCCCTCCATCTTCTAGCAGCAGCAGCAGCTCTTTTTGCTCTTTCTTTCACTTCATCTTCTGCAAAATGGTTATCATTTGAAACACTATAAGTCGTATAACAAAACCAACCAGACCAAACCTAGACACAATTCAATAGATGTCGCTATTACTGTCAATTTATAACATGACACGTGCGTTGGAAAATAATAAATTGAGGAAGTTATCACATTAACAAAATGAATAAAATATTAAGAAAGTGAGTGTTGTGTTTTCTTATTGGACCACAAACGGTACGTATAGTATTGTATGTAAGTTTCGTTCTAACCAATATAAACTTCATATATATGACAGTATTTGCCGCAACCAAATAATCAGAATTCAGGCCTACTAAAGCATATTTATAATTTAGATTCAAAATTTGTTAATAACTACTAAGAGGTTTGAAATTGCAAATATGAAAACTCTGCTCAAATAAAGTTCTGAAACTATACAATGAAAAAGGAAAAAGCCTTGGCTAACTAATATTATAGTAATTTCCAATAATTAAAACTATAAACCTTTTCACATATGCAAATCTCATACCTGAACGTTGGTAGTCTCTCGGTTTGCCCCAAAGATTGTCCCAGTATGAATCTGTTTCATCGGAGCCTTTCTGCTTCATCATTCTCTGTCTTGCTTGATCCTGCAAGATACACATCAATGTTTAATTGTGCAAATAATATGTATTATGCTGTGAAGCTAATGAATAATATTTTAAGGTTCCACATATTTTAAAACATCCTCATTAATGTGAATTGAGTAGTTTCTTTGTCTGTGTTCAAGCAGTTTGGTCCAAACCTCAGAACCAAGATTTTTCAGAAAGTGTTCTATTTTATTAAGCATGCATTATCGTAAACTATAAAGCCTGTATTTTTCTTGAAGGAATAAGCATTCTAGATGTAAAACTTTCAGTTACTTGTGCTCAAGAATGGATTGGAGTCTCTATATTATTCTCCATTTATATAAAATCTAGGGTTAATGGTCAAATTGGTCCCTGTGTTTGTAGTAAATTTTGATTTTAGTCCCTCCCCGGAAAAAACTTGCCGATATCTCCCTGCAGTTGCAAGAATTTTGGTATTAGTCCTCGTCGGAGGGCGGAGCTTCGGCGATAGTGCCCAGTGACAGCCCAGAGCTGACGTGGCTTTATCCACATCATTTTTCATTAAATTTTAATTTCCAGATATTTATTTTCTAATTAAAATAACAAATAGAAACTGAAAAAAATACAAAAACTGAAATTAGTTTCACTAGAAAGAAAGATAAAAAAGAACCTAAAAACCCCAAAAAACGATAAAAAAATGATGTCGATAAAGCCACGTCAGCTCTGGCATGCCACTGAGCACTCTCGCCGGAGCTCCGTCCTCCGGCGAGGACTAATACCAAAATGCTTGCAACTGTAGGGAGATATCGGCAAGTTTTTTCCGGGGAGGGACTAAAATCAAAATTGACTCCAATCTGAAAACATCTAGAATATAATAGAATATTAGGTTACAATTTTCTTTATTTATTTACCTATGTAATTACGCATGTAATCAGGTTTAGATTTGTATAGATTTTATTGTTTTGTCAAAGCAGAAAAAAAAATAGTTTTCTTTTTCCTATGGCAGATTCTGGCTCCGATCCCGGCTCTCCAACGCCCACGGTTATGGTTTTTTATTTGGTTGTTTTGTTTTCATTTAATTCTAGTTTCTGGATATTAAACAAACAACCAACCTTTTGAATCGTCCTTTCAGTAACAAAATTAGTGGAAATATGTACTAGATACCACAATCCTTTTGTTTGATCTTTTATTACTACGTAACGAATAGGTAGACTTGCCTAGGAGTTATAAATTGGGTTGTCATAAGTTTGGTTCATGAGAAATTGGTGACATCAGTTCATTCCCTTTCAACTCAATCTTTCAAAATGGTAGGAGAAGTCATGATATATAATTCCCATAAGAATAACTGCATGCAAATTAATGATTCTTCAACTATTAAGAAAAAACGGGGCTTATAAAAAAAAAAAAATTAAGAAATAACGGTGAATGTGAATATAAGAGGTCTTACCAAGACTTTTGCCTGCCTCTTTTCCCATCGGGAACTTGCCTGCCATTGTTATAGGATGGTTTAAGTATGATAGAGGAAGCACATAAATATTATATAGATGCCAAAACACTAAAATTGAAGGCATGCTGATTAAAAGGGTTTTATCTGAAAAGGCATAAAATCTATACAATGAATAACGAAAGTGCTAATATGAAGTAATATTCTGAATCATGATTTTTAGCCGTTGTTTTGAGAGTTAGAATGAAGAATTCCAACTTCAAGGCCTTTCATCCATGTTTCAGGGCTCCAGAATATATGATGATTTCAACCATATTTGAAATTATGAAAGGTTCAACAACCCTCAATATGTACAAAATGTAGATAAAAAAACTAGGAGTAAACAAACCTAAACAAATAAATGAGCCTGTACTGTAGTCTGTGACAGTGAGTAGTTCTTACCATTCTGAAAACATCACTCGATGCTGATCCCATCCCAGAAAGCATTAGGGCAACCTGCTCATATTGGATATGCTCAGTAGATATATTGATGGTACAAAAAAAATGCTTAACCATATGAATTTAGATGTTCAGAATCCATTTGGTGATAGAAATTTGATTTAAACCATGTGAAGAAAAAAATATGACCTCAATTTTAACCAATTTGTTAGCTATAATTTATCTTTGGAACATATTATACTTATGAGAGATGAACTTCATCTTTTATAAAGTGAAGCAAACACAAAAGTCTAAACAGACTGAAAATTCATATTGCTAGCATTAAGGATTATGTTAAGAGTTAGGGTTAGATGTAGAGTCTATGGGCCAGGCCCATATGTACTTTGTAGTTTGTCCTACATCTTGTAGTACTCTTAACCTAGTATTATATATATGAGGGAGGCTGCACATTCAGTGTATCCCATTACAATATTTCTTTCTCTCTCTTAGTTTGTTCTCTTTACATGGTATCAAGAGCCTAGGTTCTCAACCTGTCAAAAAAAAAAATCCGAAAATTATTTTTTTCCTCCCAGCCACTTCAGAAAGGGCCAACCAAGGTTACTCGGGTGGTAGGAAAAAATATTTTGGCGGCCAGATCTTGAAGAAATCGGCAGAATGCCGAAATCGCGGTTTATGCAAGTAATCGCGAAGGTGCTGTTTCGGAGCCAGATAGCATATGTTTCAGGTATAGAGCAGGGCGTCTTTGCTGTTTGAGGAAAGCCCAGTGATTTTCACAACCGTCGGTGGTGATTTGGTGACGTTTCGACGTGCGACGGTGTGTTTCGATGTGCTCTGAAGGTGGGAACTTGCGTTTTCTGTTGGTAACAAGCGTTCATATCATTCGCTGAGTATTGAGTTTCTTTTATTTCTTTGGTAATTACTATCTGCGTTATGGCTGAAGACAACTCTAAGACTAAGGGTGAAGGGAAGACCCCAGTCACTGTGTTTATGACTACTTCGTCCAAACTCACCGACATCAAGCTTGATGGGGATGGTGAGAACTATGTGGAGTGGAAGTATTTGGCGGAGGTCAGCCTTGGAGGAATGGGAAAGGATGAGCATTTGACGGGGACTTGTCCTGCAAACGACGCAACGGAGAAGGAAATGCTGGCCCTTGAGCATAATGCGACTTGGGATTTGGTCCCTTTACGTGCGGGGAAACAGGCGGTTAGGTGTAAGTGAGTAAACACTACTAAAGTAAACCCTAACGGTTATGTGGCTCGCCTGAAAGTTCGGTTGGTTGCCAAGGGATATGCTCAAACATATGGGGTCGACTACACTGATACTATTTCCCCTGATGCTAAATTATCCTCTGTTCGCATTCTCATTTCTCTTGCTGCTACTAATCATTGGCCTTTGTTCCAGTTAGATGTGAAAAATGCATTTTTACATGGTGATTCACAGAATGAGATATACATGGAGCAACCACCCGAGTTTGTTGCTCAGGAGGAGTGTGGGAATGTGTGTCGACTAAAGAAATCATTGTATGGTCTAAAACAATCACCTAGGTCCTGGTTTGGAAGATTCAATGTTGTTGTGGAGTTTGGCTTACGAAGAAGCGAGAGTGACTACACTGCGTTTTTCAAGCAAACTAATAAAGGCTGCATTTTATTGGTTGTTTATGTTGATGATATTGTGATTACAGGTAGTGAGAGCAAAGGAGTTGACACTTGAAGACTTTCCTTCAGACCAAAGATCTTGGAATTCTGAAATATTTTTGGGCATTGAAGTTATGTACTCGAAGAATGGGATTATGATATCTCAGAGGAAGTATGTTTTGGATTTGCTAGCTGAGACTGGTCTTATGGGATCTAAATCATGTAAGACCCGACCCCTATGGAACCAGGAATGAAACTTACAGCTGAAGGAGTTCCTTTCTCTGACCCACAGCAATATAGAAGATCGGTGGGTAAGTTGAATTACTTGACAGTTACCGGACCAGATATTGCCTTCCCAGTGATGTTGTAAGTCAGTTTATGTCCTCCCCAACAGACGCACATTGGGAAGCATTGATTCGCATTGTCAAGTATTTGAAGAAAGCTTCAGAAACAGGTATTGTATACAGGGATCATGGACATATGCGAGTGAAGGCATTTTCAGATGCTCATTGTGTATTTTTGGGACGTAATTTCATTTCTTGGAAAAGCAAGAAGCAAAATGTGGTTGCACGATCTAGTGCAGAAACTGAATATCGTGCTAATGCTCAAACTACCTGTGAACTTATGCGGGTAGGACAAATCTTGAGTGAAATGGGAATTGAGAGCATATCTCCAATGAAACTATGGTGTGATAATCAGGCTGCCCTACATATCATCAAATCCAGTTTTTCATGAAAGAACTAACCTATTGAGGTGGATTGTCATTTTATCCGTGAAAGCTTCAACAAAACCTTATGTCCACTTCTTATGTTAGAAGTAGAACAGGTGATCAACTTGCAGCTGTGTTTACAAAGGCTTTGAATGAGGTGCGTAATGATTTTATTTGTAACAAGCTGGGCATGATTAATATCTATGCTCCAGCTTGAGGGGGAGTGTTAGCATTAAGGATTATGTTAAGAGTTAGGGTTAGATGTAGGGTCTATGGGCCAGGCCCATATGTACTTTGTAGCTGTGTTTACAAAGGCTTTGAATGAGGTGCGTAATGATTTTATTTGTAACAAGCTGGGCATGATTAATATCTATGCTCCAGCTTGAGGGGGAGTGTTAGCATTAAGGATTATGTTAAGAGTTAGGGTTAGATGTAGGGTCTATGGGCCAGGCCCATATGTACTTTGTACTACATGTTGTACTACTCTTAACCTAGTATTATATGAGGGAGGTTGCACCTTGCAGTGTATCCCATTACAATATTTATTTCTCTCACTCTTAGTCTTTTCTCTTTACACATATGGAGGGACATTAAGGGTGCATGAGAATAATAATCAGAAACCCATCAAGAAATATTTCAGTATGAAAACTTTAAAAGAATGAGTTCTTTGGTCAAAATTATTTCTCACACATATCAGTAGCCATCCAACAGAGAGGGAAAGAATAAGATGTGATAACATTATCTTAGGAATAGAGATCGTAAGATATAAAATTAAGAAGAAACAGGCTCTATGGCATGGCCTTACATTGACTCTTTCCACACGTCGCATTTCATCTTCAAGTAATGATAGCTGTGCAGCTGATGTCCAATGAATGCAATCAACAGGGCTGAAATTAAAAGAAGAATGAAATTAATTTCAGGAATCTCCATTAGCTGAGGTACTTTACAAACAATGTCATTGTCATAGTGATAGACAATAGTGATTAAGGAGGAGCAGAAGTAGGTTCAATCACACTAATAACATACTTAAATCAATTTCAATAATAAAAAGTAGAAACTATGAACACAAAAGTGGGTGATTAGAGTGATGGTCAGAGATATACCAGCTATCAATAGCTTGTTGAATTAGTTCAGGGTTCCCACATTGGTTCTGTACTCTGGCTCTTCCAAAGTCTTCCTCTATTGCAAATACATCACATGCTACATTGGCACAATTTTTGCAGCCTGTTCAAGGATTTGAAGTACAATTACATAATATGTCTCAAAATTATTTTAGCTGAACCTGCAGGGATTTCTAGACGTATCACAGGCATCTAACAAAGATAATGAAGCATCATCGGTCTATCAATAAATGAAGCATATCATTTAAGTACACAGGAACACAGATATTAGATTTTAGACACTTAGACGTAGTCTTAGTCTCTTTTGCATTATTTGACTCATTCCTCATAGATTTAAAATTGTTTTTATACTAAGAGTGTTATCAGATTGTGAAGCATACTATTACAGCTAACTGCTAAATAGGAAATTAGGTGAGAAAATCAATTAATACATGAATTAAGGAAGGACAATTATGTTTACGGCTTTACGCTAAAGGATTTGGTCCCTCTAAAGGATTTGGTTCCTCTAAGGTGAGAGACTCCCTTTTGAAGGTAAAGTAAGTCATATGAAAATCAACAATTGTGATTTAAAGAATGTGATATACATGTGCAAGTATGTGATCACAATCACAACTGTCAATCAATGGCTGTGATGACTCGCTTTACCTTCTAAAGTGAGTCACTTTAGAGGAGCGAAATCCTTCACTAAAATAGATAACACCATAGTTCATTTTCTAAAAGGCGTGAAAGATGGCAGTATCAGGAGTGGTTGAGAAGAACATATAAGGTAACATTGTAAGATTGAGTGGAAGTACCTATGCAGCTGAATTCATCAACAAAAACATGATCCTTTGGGCTATCATCCAGGAAAGGATTGATTGAAGTCAAAGAATACCCATGAATTTCATCATAAACCATCCGCTGAACGGGATCACTGAGCACCTGCACAGAAATTGTTAATTTACATAAAGGAAAAGAAAAGGATTAAATAAGAATCACATTTTTCCCAATCTAAATATTTATGATATTCAGAATGAAACCCACCGCATAGACTTCATTGATGAAGGTGCAGAAATTTGTAGTCTCAGGATCATCGCCACTCAAGTCCGGGTGGCAAGCTTTCATGCAATTGTAGTATGCCTTCTTGATCTGCGCTGGTGTGGCGTCCGGAAGCTGGAAAAAGGACCAAAACAACCAATTACATGTTTGAAAACTCTTCTACAATTGATTCCAAAGACATAATCAATTCTAGAGAGAAACTTCTATGAGTAGCTTCTAGATTTCAAAATTGATTTTGACAAAAAGAGAAGCTTATCAAAACATAAAAATATATCAAAGCATACACTAGATATAGCAAAACCCCCCTAATTTATGATCTTGGATTTTCCCTATTGCCATTAAAAATTACAAAATTGTGAAAGACCCACTATAAAAAAACAAAGCCACCCTTCAGAAAATCAATCAAAATCATGGATTAAAATAAGTTAAAAAGTTCTATAAAACACATATTCATGCAAGTTAAGACTGCATAAAACAGGGGAAAACTCAGAGCTTGATGATGGATTACCAGACCCAAAACTGCATAATAGTCATCTGCAGCAGCGTTAATAGGAGAAAATGATTCCTCAGTAGCAACTCTCACCCTGCCAAATCCCTTTCGTTTGCCACTGTGTGCTGCAAAGGTAGTTGAAGTCTGTGGCAGCATGCGCCACATGCTTCTGGAATACAAATTCAATGATGGGTTGTGGATTTTGGGAACCTCTGTGTACACAGGAGATAGTAACTGAGCCATTCAAAACACCAAGTTCTTTGAAAAGATTCTTGTTGTAATAGTGAAGTTAAATTGAAGTTTTGAAAGAAGAAATAGAAATGACATTAATAAAAAAGATTGTTGATATTATCATGAATGGAAAATTGGGTATTTTCAATTATTTGAGGAGGAAGAAAATTTTGGGGACAAAGTATCAGGTTGGTGACGGTGACATGGCAAAGTTAGAACCAAAGACAACCACAGAACCTGGAGGAATCTAGGGAGTGAGAGAATCGAGGCAAAGTGGGTTTTACTTGTGAATAGCACGTGTCATCTCGTGGACACATGCTGCAACAGCATTGCTCATTCTTGTGGCTTGTGAAGTTTGCTCACTCATGTTGCTTGTGAAGTGGTTGTATGGAATTTGGATTTAAATTGTTTACTTTATCAGCGTGTTGCACAGGAAATATGTCTATTGTATTTGATACATCAATTAATACATTGAATTTTTAGATTTCTGTTTTTTCCCAATCATAACCTCAATATATGAATATGATTGGTTGTTAACAAATTCGTTGTATTCGTGAGATAAAAATTTGATCCATATATCATTACTCATTTATAATTAACATAGGAAATACGATTGAATCCATGTGTAAAACACTAAAGTAAGGGATAAATACTATTACAAATAATATAATTGACCAAGGAGATGAAAGTGAAGCTGCAAAGGGGGAGAAATCAGACGATTGAAACTGAGACAGATTAGAGATTGAAAGTAGTGACGCTCAGTGACAGATCTGAGGCAAAGGGGAGTCGCGATCGGAGTAGATGACCATGTCGCTGTTGAAGGAGGACTTGCTGTGGGGTGGCAGTGAACAAAGCGGGTTCTGATCTAGGAGGTGTGGGGTGAGAGTTGACCTTCTTTTTGGGTTCTGGTTTGAATTGGAATCGAATTCAAACGGAGTAAAATGAGGAGAGAGTAACATGTGTGATTCATGAAGAGTGAACTATTGGAAGGACACATGTAAAGGAGGCTTGGAGAATCAATCAAGTATATATCGGGACTGGTGATAGGTGCAATTGAAATTAAATTTGAATTTGAATTTGAGAACCATAAATGCTGAAAACGGGAAAGAAGAGAGAAGATTTGAAAAAGGGAAAGAAGGAAAGCAAAGAAGGCAACGTGGGTCAGGGAAGAGAATTCATGTGTGAATGACACGTATTAAGAAGCAATGGAGAAACATGGGAATGACACGTAGGGAGGGAGCTGTGAGAATTAATCTGAGAGCAAAATGCACCTTGAATTGACACCTCAGCAAGTGGCTCTCATAGCCCTTGTTCTTTTCTAATATATACATGAAAATTATTACAGCTGACAAAAGAACTTAGAGAACTTAGTTGTGCTATATGCATTCCAGTTTTAGCTGCTAAAACTTCGGATTCATGTCATCGATTGAAAGTGAGACAAACAATACATATGGAAAGAGTTCATTGGGGTTCCAATACAGCCAAATATAAGATAAAGATAAAAGATCATTAAGGTTCTAAAAAGTAAAACACACAAAGGTGTGGCTATAAACGATTTTAAGGGCAAAAATGCAAAGGAAAGCTTCACGGGTCAAACACTATTTAATTTGTAAACCACATATAAATAACTCAGATCTAAGATTCAATCATAACAATAACCATGCTGGGTCATATACATTGACAAATATCCAAGGCCACAAACCACAATCATTACATTGATTGATGTTGAAGTTACTTAAAGTAGAGGATCATAGATCCAAATGCAACAAAAGAAAACGTGATAGGATACAAAATGGAGGCAAACATATCCTCATTGTTCTTGGAAAGAAGATAATAAAACAATATAAGACAACAATAAACTTCAAAAGCCTACTAAACTACTTTTCCAATTTGACTGCCTTCAATAGTTTAGAACCGCAGCTCCCAACTGCAGCTCCCAGCCATGCTCCCAGGCTATCACCATCAAGAGCAAGACTATGACAATGGGGTTCAAAAAAATTTGGATTCAAAATACAAACTTGAAAGATATGAAACCAAGATTAAATCGTTCCAGACAATGTACCCAGGCTGCAAATGTATCTTTGGAGAGCTTTCCATCAACTCCATGTTGAGCAAAGTGCTTCTCAATGGTCCTCCATGCATCAACTTCCTTCCCTATGTTCATTCAAAAAAGGAGCCATAAACAATTAATCCTTCCGGCTTCTCCTTATTGGGGCCTCACCATCTTGGTTCATTTCTTGTAAAAGGATTCTGCTTCTTACATTGCTTCCATTTATGTGAAAAGAAGCCTCATTGGAAAGTTATACCGTTCAAGATTGCTTTATAAAATAAAGGGTTAATCCTCTACTTGGTCCCTGTGGTTGTATGGCCGTCTGAAATTAGTCCCTCCCCGGAAAATTTGAAAATCTAAGTCCTCGCGTTTGGAAAGTGTGTGGAGCAGGTCCTCGCAGGAGTGGGGAGCTCCGGCGAGTTATGATTAGGCTTGCTGACTAGATAATTTTTTATGACGTGGCATTAAAAAAAATAAAAAATTAAAAAAAATTAATAAAAATCCCTTAGTTAATTAACTTACCCTAATTAACCCTAAACACTAACTTAATCCTAATTAACCCTAATCACAAACTTAATCCTAATTAACTTACTAACACATATCCAATTACTCCCCCCAATAATAATCCACAATTCCCCCCTCAATTAACCCAGGTTCCTAATTTCAAACCCTAATCATCTTCAACCCTCTCACTCGTATCTCATCTTCAAGCCTCTCTCTCGCATCTCATCTTCATCCATTTGCATCAACATCTCCAACCATCAACCATCAACCATCTTCATCCATTTACCTCAGTTCAAGCCTCTCTTCCTAGTCGCGTTCTCTCCATTGCAGCAAGTTTGAGAAACTGTGAGAAGGCGAAGTCGAAGTTGGGAGCTCGCGTTTGAACTGAGGTAAGCTTGCTTCTTCTTTGCGTCTTCGTTGTGTATGTCGTTTGAAGTTGGTGATTGCGAATAACTCATGTGTTCTTGCTGTGGGAATTTAGTGGGTGATTGTTTAAGGTTTCTTATTTGAGGTTTTGTCCTTCGTACTGGGTTTTGCAAATTTGGGGGTTTATCGATTGTGTTGGGGCATGATTATTTGGGGTTTTCTCGTTCTTAGGTGTAAGGATTGCTTGGGTGGGTATGATTTGGTTTGGATGCTTGGGTTCTTGGGTTGCTATTTTTGGTCTTTGTTTGACTGAACAATGATTGTTTCAGGATGGTGTTTTCCTTGGTTGTGCGGCATGGTGGGTGGTTTGGTACTTCTCCTTATTGGCACTACTTTGGTGGTGGTAGAACTGTGCTACGTGATATGGATGAGGATAGATGGTCCTTCCTTGATACTGTGGAACTTGTCCAGAAATTGGGTTACAAAGAGTTTGATCTATGGTGGGTAAATGCTGAGGATATTACTGAACACAAATTCAGGAGGTACAAGACTGACAACGATGCTATGGAATTAGCTAAGTATGCTACTAGTAATGGTTACAATGAAGCTTTGTTGTTTGTTGAGACTAAAGGTGTCCCTGGTTTTGTGCTTGCTGGAAAAAAGGAAAAGGAGAAAAAACAAGTAAAGAAGAAGGTTCACCAAGGTAAAACCAAGGTTGTGAGGAAGTCACATAGACTGCAAGCAGTGATGAGAAAGACAAACAATGAGGGCCAGACCTGTATAACTATTGTTCTCTGATGATGATGAGTCCCAGAATGATGTGTCAGTCCAAGGAGTTGAATATGGCTCTTCACAGGATGTTCATGAGGATGTTGTCCTCCCAGATATTGTCCCTGAAGTTTTTGATGAAGTGAATGATGAAACTGGGATTGAATTTGAAGTTGCTGAGAGTAATGCTAAGAATAATGCAGAGAATAATGCTGAGAATCATGTAGTTTTTGAAGTTGCTGAGAATAATGCTGAGAATAATGCTGAGAATAATGCTGAGAATGATGTTGAGAATGATGCTGAGAATAATGCTGAGAATAATGCTGAGAAAAGTCCTAAAGTTGCTCCCAATGCAAATTTGATTGCTGATATGCCCAACCAAGATGGAGAAAACAGTGACAGTGACATTTCTGAGGAGAGCATAAGGCTTGAAGACAGTGAAGAAGAGAGAGACCTTGGGAATGAAGATGGGTTTCCAAACTCAACTTTTGTTGACTGGTTCTCTACCTTCAACTGGATCATCAATCCAAAAAAAGAAATCACATGTGCCTGGAAGCTGAAGATTTAATCAAAGTCAGTGTTGAATAAAGATAGGGGATTTAGGCATAACATACACATATGGATGCAAATTGGATAGCTAAGTCACAACCAACTTACCTGCCAATTTCTGCACCTAAGAAATCTCCTTTCTGGGTTTTCACGAGTACCAGCAGTGTAGAGCATTAGAGGAACTCCACATTGACATTTTGCCCTACCACCTGCACTTCTATGCCTGGAACGACAGGAGGATGCAGAAGAACCATTCATGTCTAATGAGATCGAGAGGAAGGAGATCGAAGAGAGGAGATACACGAGCACTAGAGAGGAGAAACAGAGGATCGAAAGGAGGGATGAGGAGAAGAGAGGAAGGAGATCGCAGGGAAGGAGATCGCAGGGAGGGATGAGGAGAAAGAGGCTCGAAGGGAGGGATGAGAAGAAGAGAATTAGGATAGCATTGTAACACCCCGATTTCGGTGGCGTCACTTTAGTAACCAAAAATCAAATAAAGCGGAAAAACGTGATTTTTTTTCTTTCGATTTGTTTAAATAAAAATAAATAAAATAACTTGTCGGAATAAAGACTCAACCCAATCGCGATTAACAACGACTAATATACAATATAAGTACAGCCCTCGCTGCAACTAAAATCACCGTCACGAGTGTCCTCAAGTGACGGAAAGTAACATCAAGTAACTAAAAGTATTGCCCAACGGCAAACAAGTGCGACCCATAGCCAGAGTCATAAGTTTTATAAATACAGTCCTCAAAGAAAATATGTCAGCCCAAAACGGCCTCCAAAGGACCTCCTACGTCCGACAAACTCCCTGTGATCCTCATGGAAGAGAACCACACAAAAAGCTAATAGTCAGGGACCTACCCTGCCCCAAAATAAGAAATGAAAATCAGAGCTATGACAACGAAACCCGATATACTACACCCCTAACATCGACCCTCATCCGATCCTGCATGAAGTTCGGGTCCACGTCGAAGGCTCAGTAGTAGTCATTTCGCTCCGGGTCTTCCCCGAACGACGAACCATCACGAATCAGTTGTTGAACGTCTGGCAGCAGGCCGACCGCCCAAAGACAAACATAAACACAAAGCCAAGGCGCTAGGGTCAACTCACAGAATATAATAGATAATACAAACAACATGTGAAGAATAAGGGGGTATATATATATGTGTTGTATATATACATATAACTTATGTATTGCCTACCCTAAGGTATATACATAGCATATTTATCAACATCAAATCATCAAGATATATAACGATGTTTATCGACATCAAATCACAAATGACAATTGGATCTTCAACACATCAACAAATATAGTTAGGTGCATGGCGTGCCAATGCAATGTCATGCTCAAAAGATGATCCGGATAAAATGTCACCATCTCGATGGATGGGACGAGCCAAGCATCTCGCTCCGCTAAAGCATCTCGCTTTTATGAAGCATCTCGCTCCTGTGAAGCAGCACGCTCCTGTGAAGCATCTCGCTCCAATGAAGTCCGATATGAGATCGTCCTTCGGAAAGCAGCACACTTTCCAAGAAATGTATGCATGAATGCAATATGGTTAGCCAAACAACGAAACGTCCTCACCAAGGTACGCGTGTCTAGCTAGAGTACATTGTCTCTACAATACCCTAAGGTAAACAAGGAAGTGCTAGTCGCACTTGGTAACTTTCCTAGTCACTTTGGCTCACCGTCTCGATGGCCAACCAAACTGCTCCACGAGCAAAAGAATGCATCTCGCACTCAGTGACCTTTCAAGTTACCCTGGCTCACCATCTCGATGGCCAAACAACTCATCAACAATTAGAGAGAATGCTGCTCGCATTCTGTGACTTCTCGTCACAACAGCTCATCCTCTTGAAGACTGAACCAAATGCTCAAGGAGCAAGGAGTGTCATCCACACTCAGTGACTGTCCGAGTCACAACGCTAGGATCGCCGACACTTCCCGTTTTCAAACTTATTTCAGATCCTAAGTCTTTTCCAAGAAATTGTTGTTACTATTTGAAGATGTTCTATCTTTGGTTAATGCATTATGAATTTCATTTATGAAGTCAAGTTTCGTTTCTCTTTTGTTCCAAAACTCTATAAGTAAAAAGATCCCAATAAACCCAAGTAAATCCCCGGGAAGGTCTCGATCCAAAAATAACTATGGCTTAGACCTCCGGTCAGAGCATGCCTAACATTTCCCAAACCTCGTCATTAGCATGGCATAACATCACGTTTTCCCCACACTCCGAAATCATATAATCAAGTACTATCTCAAATCAGTACAATTCAATAAAGCATATGCAAAACATCGTAAACTCAACAAAAATAATGACATATAGCTCAGTTCAATAACAATATCAATATAACAATAATTCAATGCGGAAATCATAAGACGGAAACCAGTAAACGGTCGAAGCCTCTCAGAAAACGGAGACACACGTCTCATATAAGTTCACTCGGCCGAAGCCTCCAGAAAACATTTTCCAGTTCAAAGCGATAAACAACATTCAATGCAATCTTCAATATCAAGCAGTATTCAAGTCGAAGTTATCGACGCCTACAATACAAATAGCTAGTAAGTAAGTTGCCCTAACCTCGAGTTGTTCCAGTCTGGCGGTGCAGGTCTCCCTCACAAGCTTGTTCAGTCAACCCCAAAGTTTCCACAATTGAACCTTTGAGAAAACAAAGCAATAATGAATCAAAACAAGTCGATACAGTCGAAACAATCCTAACTAATGTTCGACAAAGCTCAAGAAGCTTCAGAGTACAACATTTAGGCACGAATGGAAGGGCTTTCCCCGAATGGATGAGTTTTGACTCGATTCAAGTTTTGTACAAAAACACTTTATTCGCTAAAACGTCCATAACTCGAGCTACAGAACTCAGAATGACACGAAACCGACGCCAAAATTTCGACAATTGAAAGGGCTACACTATAACTCAGGTCATACAGACCAAAAAATTATTTTTGGACACGGTACCACACCAAATAAGTTTCGGCCACTATCAAAATAGGGTTTCCCGAACTTTTTCTTCGATCTAATTTAATTCCTAGGTATTCTTAGGCGATATCTAGGCCAGGGAAACTCTCAGAAAAATTATCGGGTCGAAAACTAACACAGGGGTATTTTGGTCAGTGTTTTTAGCCCGAAAACTCAAAGTTGGAATTTTGAGAAATAAATTTGATGAGCGTGTTCCTAACGACATTTATAACAACTAATCCTACTGACACTAAGCTCAGTCGAGAGTTTTTAATCCAAAGAACGAAGCTTTGGTTAGAAAATGGGTATTTTCACAGAATCGAAGCTCCACGACGATTCGGCGAGATTCAGCAGAAAACAACCGGATATTCATGCTCTTGGGCATGTAGGCAATAAGTTTAGACACTGAAATCAAGTTATTTGGACAGTTTTACAAAAAGCTCAAAACTTTGAGCACAGAAAGACATAGAGAAAAGCGACAGAATTTACGATCAGAGGTAAGGAATAGCATCTATACCTCGAGGTCTACGCGTAGCAGCGAACAGAGCGACGATCAGGCAAGAATCAGTGAAAAGCTCTCCTCCCTTTCTCTCCTCCTTGGCCGCGGGTTTGGTGCTTGAATGGTGAAGAATTTTTGATTCTTCACCTATTTATAGGAAGTGGAAAACGCGGGAAAATGAAAATTTCGCGATTCCGATTTTTCCTGTGCATTCCTCTGTGAATTCTAAGATAGGTTCTGGCGACAGAATTCCTGAACTCGAAACAGGTTTCTTGGAATTAAGACAAACGATCCAAAGTCGGTGTAAATCTATTTTACCCGAAAAACTACTTTTTGCAGTTGATGTCGGATGAGAAAACTTCTTTTTGAAGAAAGATTATAAACCTCGAAAGAAATAGGTGTACGCGTGTGGAATCTTCGTTTGAAGCTCCGAATAGAAAAAGTCTTCATCGACCGTTTATTTTAAGTTTCTTGAGTTATCCGGGATTTAGTTTTGGCAAACTTCCGAGAATTAGATTCGGACGTTCGTGTAAGGCCCAAGTTTTTAAGCTTATGCCAACTAAATAGAATCCTATTCACGATTAGGGTTGATGTATCGTGAAGGGAAACCTGAACTAGAGTTTACCAAATGAAATAAATTTATGAAGGAAAAAGTTCAGGAAAAGTCAAAGGATTGTATCGAAGTCGATTTAAGTTATAGACCGATCGTTAAACGCTTAAACCTATGTCAGAAACCCTAGTATATAGCTAGTTTTCACTTTTAGGCACGATGGAAGTTAATTCCAAAAATCTTCAGAGAAATGTTAGAACTTCTCTTTTTCCATATATCACAATCATTTCGAGGCGAAACTCTAGGATCTACGAACGTATGATTCCAATCATCGGAAGTTTGCCGAAACTGAAACCCTGGTATTTCAAAACCCTAGAATCACTCGACAATGAAGACTTTTTCTATTCAGAGCTTCAAATGAAGATTCTACACGCGTACACCCATTTCTCTTGATGATTTCAATCTTTCTTCAGAAGGAAGTTTTCTATTTCGACATCCGATGCAAAAAGCAACTTATCAGGTAAAATAGTTTTATACCGATTATGCATTAGTCGCCAAAAATACAAGGAGACCTCATTTTAGTTTTGGAATTCTTTTGCCAAAACATATCTTAGAATTCATGGAGAATGAAGCCAGAAAAATCAGATTCGCGAAACTTTCATTTTACCGCGTTTTGCCAACCTCTATATATAGCCAAGAAAAGAGAATATCACAAAAACTCACCCAAAACCCACCCAAAGGCCGTGTGTTTGAGAGGAGAGGAGGAGAAGAATATTTTGTTCAATCCTTGCTTGATCGTCGATCAATCAGTTGCTGCTTCAAGGTTTCGATGTATAGTCGCTAATCCTTACCACTGATCGCTTTTTCCATAGCTTTTCTATAGACTTTTCTGAGCTGATAGTTTTGAGGTTTTTGCAAAACTATCCTGAATATTTCATTTCTGATTCTAAACCTCTTCCTTACGTGCCCAAGATCACTTCTGCCGGATTAGATTTTCCGTTATGTCGCCGAAATTCCGCCGGAATCAATTTTAGCCTCAAATACCCATTTTTGGAGTAAAGCTTCAACCTTTAGGCTGAAAACTATCGCTTTAGCTTAGTGCTAGTAGGATTAGTTGTCATAAACGTCGTTGGTGACGTCCCTGTCAAATTTGCTTTTTGGGATTTCAGTTTTGAAATTCTAAGTTAAAAATCATGACCAAAATACCCCTGCGACAGTTTTTGATTCGATAATTTTTCCGAGTTTAGAATACCCTTAGTTATGGCTAATGATAGCATAGGAACCAAGTTTGATCGAAGAAAAATCGAGCCCCACAATTACCAAAAGTGGCCGAGCCCTTTAAGGGGGGAGGAGGAAAATTTCCTTTTCCGAAAACTTGTCCTTTCGCGCTAGATTATCGTACCTCGGAGTATGAACTACTTCGTGTAAACTTAGTAAGTATTGATAGCTTAGTTTCCGATAGATTCTGATAGTATTTCTGTGGTTTTGCTCTAAAGGTGATTTTGAGGAATTCCTAGCGGAGCAAGGCTTTGATTGTGAGGGAGCGTTAGAAGATCATCCTGGAGAATCTTCAGGTGAGGGCTTCTCACTGAATCTCTAGTTAATGCTTAGGGTCGATGCTTTCGACATTGTTTACTGTTTATGCACTTGTTTGTGTTTGATGGGAAAAATGTTTTCTGAGGCTTCGGCTGACAATGTAGATGATTCATCTACTGAATGTTTTTGAGATTGACTTACATGCTATGTGCTATGTGGGTAATCTAGGATGTGTGGTGCATGCTTTATATGCTAAGTGCTACGTGTTTATTCTGAGATGTATTGATATATGACATGTTTGTTGACTGTGATGGATTAATTATGCTTCTGCAATGAAATCTGAGTTTCTGATTAGTGAGAATAGCGGGCAGGTCATGCCCATTTTATTTTGAAAGTTTTGAGAAAGTTTGATAGGACGAATGAGATTCGGGCCTTGTTATGGTTTTCATGGATCGAGGCATTCTCTGGAGTTAGTTGGGGATTAGGAGATTCCGAGAACTTATAAGATTTTGCGGTAAGACTAAAAGGATATTATTTTGTAAAGAAAACTCATAAGACATTAAACAACCTCTAAATATTCAAATAATGATAACACACTCGGAAGGAAGCTTAGGATGCAAATCTTAGTTTTTGGAAAACGAGAAGTGTCGTCGGATCCAAGTGTTGAGGAGATTGGTAAGTTCTGAGTATGTGATACTCCTTCGCTCGTTGAGCAGTTTGTTTAGCCATCCAAGGGATGAGCCGAGAAGCTTCACTGAGGCGTGAGACCTTGTGAATGCGTTATACTCCACTGAGGCGTGAGACCTTGTGGAAAGCATGGATCTTCACTGAGGCGTGAGACCTCGTGAACAACATGAAGCTTCACTGAGGCGTGAGACCTTGTGAATGCGGGATACTCCACTGAGGCGTGAGACCTTGTGGAAAGCATGGATCTTCACTGAGGCGTGAGACCTCATGAATAGCATGGAACTTCACTGAAGCGTGAGACTTCGTGCAAGTGTGTAAATTCACTGGGGCGTGAGACCCCGTGAAAGCATAAAACTTCACTGAAGCGTGAGACTTTGTGAATGTGTGAGACTCCACTGAAGCGTGAGACTTCGTGAGAGCATTGATGACTCGAAGAGTTATCGTGAGTGGTTGCACTCAATTTATGATTATTGTATTTTGTCGCAGAATCGACTTTTACCTTAGGGTAAGCTTTTAGAGACATTAATTTAACTAGAACACGTGGCGACGTGTCGAGTGAGGTCGGAGACGTTGTTTGGCTAATCACATTGCATTCATGCACACATAGGAGGTTAATACACGGCGTGATTACCGGACCTTCGTCGGTTTCCAAAATGGTCATAAGACCCGGAATGCCGTGCAAGAGCGTTTGTAGACGTCTCTTGTAGCAGACCGAAATGGCGGACCTTAGGGTTTACTGCTGATCTGGCTACCTTTGTTTGGTGTAAGAGGCACGCGGGCAGAAATGGTCCCACCGTTGCTGGTGCTAGGATTGATCCGTTTGATGTCTATCCGTTTCCGGAATGCATTGGTTAACTGGGTTAACCGCCATATCATATCATGCAACATGCATACTGACTTAGTTGCTGGGTGTGATTGTTACTTGTTAATCCTATTTGTAACATGATAATTGTTATTACTGCCATTTATGTTCGTTATGGAATATGCAACCCTAGGATGTTATCCCTAGCTATAAGCCTAAGTGGCTATTCTATTATCTGTATCTATCAGTGCTATTATTTACGTAATTCTTTGGAGTTGACCCTCGCGTCTTCTGTGTGTGCTTTGGCGGACAAACGCCCATTGTCAGATGTCTTTGGCGGGCTAGTTCATGATGGTTCACCCTTCGGGGGAAACTAGGGTTGAGATGCTGGAACCGGAGCGCATCGCGGTAGCAAGAGGAGGACGGATGGTGTACATAGACTAGGTCGTTCTGGATTTTGAATTCGGACGACGATCATGCTAGCATGTAGGATTGAGTGTTAGTGTGAGCTCCTCGAGATGGGATTAGTGTAGGAGTAGAGTCTTAGCTCTGAACATCATTTATTTCTTTGGGGACAGGGTAGTTTCCCACCTATAGCTTTTTGTGTGGTTTCTTACGGGAATCACAGAAAGTTGGTTGGACTTAGGAGGTCTTGTTTCAGGCCGATTGGGCTAACTTATTCTCGTTTTTGAGGTTTGTGTTGCGGACACTTCACCTCTACTTTGGTCTGTACTTTTTGCCTACGGACGTTACATGCTTTTTCTTTCCGTCACTGGAGGTTACTCGTGACGAGGTTGCTACTTACAGCGGGGACTCTTATATATAATGTATATTAGTTCTGTTATTTTTCGCATTTGGGTTTTATCTATTTCAGTCTTGTCTTAGTTATTATCGAAAAAAAAATATTTACGTTTTTCCGCATTAAGTTTTTCTTTTGGTTACTAAAGTGACGCCACCGAAATCGGGGTGTTACAGTTCGCACATTCCAGGGTTTCGGATCGAAACGCTTGTCATGGAAAGGATTAAGAGGAATTCTTATATTTCTCTGAAGATTTTTGGAATTAGTTCCTATAGTGCTTTAAGAGTAAATTAATCGTTTACTAACGCTCTTGCCCTAGGTGTAAGCGAATAAGACTCGCGCTATAACTTATATCGACTTTAATACTATTCTTAGTCTTTTCCTGAACTTTCTCCTTCATATATTTAGTCCATTTGGTAAACACTTGTTCAGGTTTCCGTCACGATACATCGAAACCTAATCGTGAATATGAATTTAATTAATTTATTCTAAGCTTAAAAACTTGGGTCTCACAAGCATGAACCCTAATTTTACTTCTTATGATCTGAAAATTGGGGTGAATTTAGGAATACAGATTGTATTTGGACCTTAATTAGGATTAGTTTGTGTTTAGGGTTAATTAGGGTAAGTTAATTAATTAAGGGATTTTTATTAATTTTTTTTAATTTTTAATTTTTTTTAATGCCACGTCAGAAAAAATTATCTAGTCATCAAGCCTAATCATCACTCGCCGGAGCTCCCCACTCCGGCGAGGACCTGCTCCACACACTTTCCAAACGCGAGGACTTAGATTTTCAAATTTTTCGAGGTGGGACTAATTTCAGACGGCCATACAACCACATGGACCAAGTAGAGGATTAACCCTAAAATAAAAATATTCAGACTAAGTAGAAAGAACAATTAGAATTTGATAAAATGCTTTTTTTTATCTATCTCAGGCTAACATATGTATCTGCCAATATGATCATTTCTAATCAGCAGAATATCAAGATTTAGTGCTCCTTTTTACTAAAGAAGTTGCAATAGACTTTGGCCATATACTCAAGGGATGCTAAGAAGGGAGCATAATGATACAAATGGTTAGAAGGCACCCCCGCAAGGCTTAGAAAAGAGCAGAATGAAAATTGATAACTTGCACCATGCATCACAAAAATCACTCATGCCATAACTGGGATCCTCTCTTAATGTTAGCATGTAGCAACACATTTAAGTCATCATATGCATGCCGCACTATGTAGTACCTCTCAATCTCATCGAATGGTGCATGTACTTGATCTTCAAATTCTTGTTTGACTTGTCAAGAGCATCTCTTGGTGGCTCAAGGAGGAGAACTTCAAGACGTTTAAAGCAGCTCCCTTGGTCAATCTTAAAAACTGGCAAAGCTTCCTCTTTCGTGAAGAATCCACCAAATACATATTTGGTCAGACCAATTTTCCTCAATGCTACAAAAATATAGCCATACCTCCTAGAGATTGAAATACCGTGTTTAGTTAAGATTAAATATCGCCCAACAAAAAAAGTAGAAGATAGGGTTTAGCTGCAAAATCTCTTTATTCACCACAATATCAACGAATGGTGTAAATAAGCTAAAGCTCAGTATATGTAAAAAATTCAGCTAGTTTGAAGAAAACAGAAAATATAGGATCTCCAATAACCTGATTTAATATGTAACCTTCTGCAAGCACATTCCAATCCTGATTTACTGCAATAAAGAAACTAACTCAGCCCCCACCTCTAATTTTAGGCAATATAGGATCATCTAATTGTATCATCACAATGACAACCAAGTCCACTTCCATTTTATTTTACATGGCCAATTTTTGGTTTAAATTGATTGGCATATCACTATATAAATACATATTCAACATAGCAAGTGAACACGTCTACAAATCCCATATACTGAACAAAAGTTGTCCTTAAACAAATTAAGAATTGAAAGAAGAAGCACTATTAACATTATATATCAAGATAATGAGTGATTAATATTTAGTAAAAGATGGCATACATAAAGAGCTAGAGCATGGTACCTTTCTCTTTTAGTGATAGTCCAAGAGAGCAATTATTCCAATCGATTACCATAGGCTGTCAAATCCCCTAACATAGAAACCGAAAGAGAAAATGAAAGACAGCGGTTCCTTCACTTTGTTGCAACGTCCTTCCTCTGCTGCTCCTCTCTCCCAAAAACTCTTTCACCTTTAAGTTGATCATAATACTCACATATCTCTAACAATAATAGACCTTGAAAACATAATCAATTGTAGCTTAATCTCAACCTTCTTCTTCTGTCACAGGCGACCTAGAGCTCTGTCAGCATCCCCACTGAAAATAGAAATCAGAACATAAAATCACAACCTAGTAGTTGCAATTAGAGGTGCATTAATTCAACAGAACATCTAGGTCCATTATAGTCAGAGAGGGATCAAAATATGTCCACACGCATTTTCAAACATAAATACAAAACACAAACTAACAACCAAAACCCAACCAACTTCCTAGTTAATTTAAATTAGATATCTTCACTTCATAAAAAATAAACCAGATCCTCCAGCAAAAATCCTAAAACTCCATTCATGATGTTGTAAGTTAGCGAAAACAGAAATAACATATAGTGAAAACACTATTCTACCTATATTCTTTGGCTTCATTATGATATCCCAAGTTAAATTCAAAACTTAAAAAAAAATAGATTAACATGAACATATTTGTATTCCAAGGAGCTGGAGAAATCATAACAAACCAAATGCACAACATGTCTCACATATGTATTTCAAGTACCATAAACCTAAAACCAAACTGATGGAATGTATGAAATTCAGAATCATAAAACTTCTTCTCATTGCAATCCCCTAAGCACATCCACATTATCACTGCCATATCATTTCAGTGTTTCACTCTTCTAAACATGAAGATATGAATAAACTTATGATCAATAAAATAAAGACACTAAAAGCAAGAAGCATCAAATACTTAAAAGTGAAAAGGCTTAATGGAGTAACAAACAATGTGCTAATATTTACCTTAATATGGAATCCTGTTTGCCAAAGATAACATCTGCGGAGCACAGCCCAAGCCACTAATCTTGTTCCTCCATAATTTAAGGAATAGAGTAATTGTTCATCATCAAGTAACCATGGCACTTATGGAATTAAGAATCATAAAACTTCTTTTCAATGCTATCCCCTAAGCACAACAAAAGTATCACTCCCATATCATTTCAGTTATTCACCCTTCAAAACATTAAGATTAAAAAAATGAAAGAAAACCAAAACACAGGTTCTTGCTGAAATTCTTTACTACTCTTGCTATTTTATTTTGTTAAGCCAGAGAAACAAATTGGAATTGATGTATCATTCATCTTTAGAAAACCATCACCAAAATAAAATTTCAGTTCCCCTTCTCCTAAGCATTTCATCAGACACAAAAAATAAAGGGGAAATTAATTAAATTACCTCTTTGCCATCGTCGTTGAGGAGTGGATTGTGGGAAAGTGAGAGGTAGAGGTCCTTCTTCGACTGGAAAGAGGAGCCAGCGACGACAGAGAAGGAGATGATGCGGTTGAGCCTCCTCCGGCGGTAATCGTCTTCCTTGTCGATGATCCTCTGCGACTTGCGGAAACCCAACTCGGCGTCGGTTTCAGGGGCGGAGGGCATGTCCTTGAGGAGGCTTTTGGGGGCGGGGTTGAAGACTTGAAGTGTGGTATGCGTCTCTGTCGCTTGCGCCATAGAGATCGATGACGAAAGTGAGGGATGCGAGTTCCTGCTCCATCTTCTTCCTGCGTCTTCGCAATCTCAGGGTCCATGACTATCTTCGAGGATGGGTCTAAGAGGGGTGGGTTTTCGAAAACTCTAGGGTGCAAATGTTAGGTTTTTTAGGGTTTTCATAGCAAAAGAGGAAGAATAGAAAAATATGTAGAAATTGAAACCTGAACGACCTTACATGATTAATACTCTCAAAATAAATCAAAAATAAAATAAAAGAGTCAAAGATAAAATCAAGAAATAAATCACCTAAATCATAATCAAATCTAAAATAAAAAAATATACTAATTAAAGATAGATAAAAACTAACAAAATCTAGCAAATCACAATAAAAACTCATAAAATCATGAATTAAATAAAAATCCGAAAATTCAATAAAAAACCATAAAAATTAATTAATACTCTAAAAATAAATCTAAAATAAAATAAAATACCCACACATAAAATCAAGAAATAAACAACTTAAATCCCAATATAATTTAAAATTTAAAAATATGCTAATTAAAAATAGATAAAAACTACCAAAATCTAGCAAATCATAATAAAAATTAATAAAATCCTAAATTAAATAAAAATTCGAAAATTCAATAAAAATTAATTAATACACTAAAAATAAATATAAAATAAAATAAAAGACTCACAACAATCTTGTTTAAAAACTACCAAAATCTAACAAATAACAATACAAACAAAACAAAACTTTATAAAATATTTATTTTATATATGCTTTTTTTTTGCGGATTTATTCTTTTTTTTTTTTAAAAAAATGTACATATATGTTTTTTTTAATATTTTTAATATCAAATGAGAATTAATCTGAAAAAATGTACATATATGCTTTCTTTTTAATATTTTTAATATCAAATGAGAATTAATCTGTGAGTGACACATCATCAAATTGGCCTGAGAATTAATCTGGGAGTGACACCTCATCAAATTGGCCTGATGGAAGTTCTTCTTTTCTAATATACTAGTGTTTTTTTACCCGTGCAACGAAATATGTGTATTGTATTTGATATATCAATCAATACCTTGATTATTAAAAATATATTAAACAACATGTGAAATAGAAGAGTTTGAAATGTTAAGCAAAGAGGATAAAAAGACTTGTCTTCTAAGCCTGATTGAGATCAACAGGACCTCGTTTCACATTCTTCATGAACATGAAGACAATAGCACAAATCCTAGATATAAGGAATTATCAACATATTAATCCTAAAAAAATGAATGTGATAGTAGCACAAATCAGAATTGTGAAAGGTAAATCATAAAGTATGACATCATTGTGTTTATACCAAGTCATCCAAGGTTGAGCCAATATTGCAAGGTACCTACATAATTTGTGATATATATCATACTTTGAAAACACGAACGCAAATTGTGGACAGTCTTCTGCCTTTAGATTCCTAGGTTGCACAAACCTTTGAATTTCACCCCAAGCTGAATTGCAAGTAACTGTAATGAAGATGTCGGGGTACCCAAATTTCTTGCAGATAGCCATCGCATCATGACAATTATTAAACATATAGCGACGTCCCCCAATAAAAGATGGGGGAAAAATAACTCGCTTTTCAACAGAAGAGAGATATGTCTCTCCTTTGTCAATGACTACTGCGATACCATTTAAATAATCAGCTCTAATCAACTCCTGATTATGCTGAATGTAAGAGAGGAGAAATCATAACAAACCCAATGCACAGTAGGTTTCACATATGTATTTCAAGTACCATAAACCAAAAGTACAGATGAGAACTGAGAGGATTTATAAAGGGAGTAAGGAGGAAAAAATGAAAGAGATAGAAAGAAGATTCACAGCAACTAACATGTTTGGTTTCTTCAAAATGAGAAGGTTAAAAATATGGAAGAAACCTAAACTATTCAAGTACAGGGCATCACCTGAAGGAACTTTATGTGATGATATTTAAGATCCTTATGATTTGAACCCAAACTGAAAAACAACCTTATATTCTTGGCATGTGGGGTGAGTGAGTAAAATGACAAAATCATGCTGATAAGTTCATGGAATTGTGTCTTATGTTTTTGTTCTGCAAAACTGGTCCCTTTTCCTAAATTAAGTATAACAAACATGGTATGGTTAGATTCTGTCCATGTAGCCATAAAACAACTCTGATAACTGCTCTTGGAGACGCTAAATGATATCACTAAAAAACATAAACTAAATTTGACATACTCTCAAATATTGCCAATCGTCTGGCTCCCCACTACTAGCTCTTCTTGAAATCATGTTATGTTTGGTGCAACATATATAACATCAATGCCAATATTTATGTCTTGATGTCTATCCCATATTCTGGCCTTTTGCACTTGCAGCTGACACAACCTCTATAGATTTTTCTTCCTTAAACAGTTTAATTAGCTTTATCCTCCTTCTAATTGAAGTGAGTTGTCTCTATAGTAACCTGCTTCACCTCGTTTCTTATGAGGTCCATAAAGCCAATAAGCTAAAAGGATTTTCTCTAATCAGTACATCTCAAAGAGAAGCTTCTCCTGCTCCAGGCCATAACTTTCAAGATCATCCTCCTTCTGTTCCAGCAGCTTATCCATAGTTCTAAAAGAGTTTTCTCCTTCTGAAAACGTAGCTGCAACAGCATTTTTTGCATTTCAAGCAAAAACATACAAACAACAAAAGAGAAGAACTTATAAAAAGACACACTATTTAACGGGAATGAGAAGATAAAGGTGAACCTCCAATGACGACAATGTTTAATGTGAACCTTCTTCTCCTTTAGTGAGGTATCTAATTTATAAATCAGTGGAGGGGAAGAATTTGTTACCTCTCTTTTAAAAGATTTTTTCTTCTAATCGAACGGTTCAGCTTCAAAACACCGATTAGTTGTGGCTTCTTCTACCACCTCTTCCCTCGTAAGTACTGAATGATAACAGGCTTTGAAACCTTCATCTGTAATCTCTACCTGAATCAAACAAACTAAAGGTCATAAATAAATAAGAGTAAACAAAGTAACGAAAAGAATCACTTTAAGGTTATCTGCCAACAACCTATTCCAAACTAGGAATCACTTCTTACTGCACCTTCCCCATTGTGTTACCACTAACTGCTCCAGTTAAAGAATTGTAGCATCCAAATCTAATTACCCTGATCAGTTAGCAATCAAACAGAAACATGTCCAATTTTTTGCCAGAAACTCCCCTTTCAACATTTTCCTCATATGTTTGGTCCATTATTTGAAATGCAATCTGTAATATGCCTATGCAAGAGGAAGGTCTATTCAAGTCTGAATAAAAAAGAGTTACATTAATAGTGATTCAAGATAAAAAAAAAGAGCCAGATAATATATGAAAGATGAGCTGTGAAAATCATTAGGTGTGTTTGGCAGAAAAAGAAGGTGAATGTGAGAAAGAAAAGAAAAGGTTTCATGGTTTTGGGGTGCTGGGGGTTTGGGATGAGAAGAGGAGGGTATTGAGAGAAGTAAATTTAAGGTAAAGAAGGTTTTGATGAGGAAGACAATCACTTTTTTTGGAGTGCAGGGTGCAAAGAGAGTTTCATGATGATAATTTGCTTCAGTGGGTTTTGTTGGTGGTAGACATGAGAGAGAGAGAGAGAGAGAGAGAGAGAGAGAGAGAGACTAACAACTACCTCTTTCACTTCATCTTCTATATACCTCCATTTGTGTACCCTCATCCCTCTACGATCCCTTTATTTGAAGCTCCTAACATCACCTCACTTTCTCTATCTAGTTTCCTTTCTCTTACCTCAGTTTAGTGTATTCTACTTTTGTCTGATATCCCCATTCATACTTACAATTTCTTTGAATTCTTTTCTCCTTTTCTTTTGCTACCACTTTTCATCATTCCCTTGTTTCCTTTATCTTTGGCTAACAAATTGATACACATACATGTGTAAGAATAGTGACAATGTTTCTCACAGGATCCAAGAAAGAATCTTAATTTCCCACCATATTCCTCAAACCAACTATTTAAAACAAACCATTTTCTATTCCTTTAATTTTCTTTAGTTTCTCTTCATTATATATGTATTGAGGCTTTACTTTGTGCTTTATTTTTCCTTTAGGGTAGTATTATAGGGTTTTGGCTCTGTCTTTCATTCCTTGGTTTGGCTCCAGCATAGAGATTCAGGTGGGAACCTTGTCCATACCAAGTATGGACCACAAATATTCTACATTTGTTAATACCAGTATGTCTGCATAATCCCAATCAATGTCCATATATGCATATCTAAATAAATAATCCACCCTATACTTTGTAATGCAAAGATTTGGGACCAAATTTATGAGATCATTAAAACCTTATTTGGACGTATTTGGATGCAAGAAGAACAAACTGACCTAACTTTTTCAGTTTAAACAGATGAAAATGTCAGACCAGACAAACAATGACAACTTGTCATTGGCAAGCAACAAAAGGATCATATAGCCCAATCTCTTTCTGTCCTTATAATTGGTTTTAATAAACTTGTGCACGCAACGCATTTCCCATAGGTAAATACATCAAACTGGTTCCAATTAAATAAAATCACATACTCTTTTCCAAAATTTAGCTTTCTTAAGCAATCATAATTCATCCCCCAGACTGCAATCTAGGGATGGGTACATAGAAAACTCAAACTGTGACATTCACTCTCAAAATGAAACTGAATCAAAAGCCACAACATTTATTAAACTGGGCTGGTTACCTAGCTAGGTATTACATGGTAAGTCCAAAAAGCTTTTATAAGTGCACATGAGTGGGAAAACACATTTAAATGAAATTGTAGCATTTTGATGGAGACCAATAATTACTTACATCCAAACCACCCAAGTCGTGTTCAAATTCTGATTGGTCCATTTTCCCGTGAACCTCAAATAGTCTCTCTCTTCTCATCCGTACCAACTCAGTGTCAGTTAGATTTTTCTCCAACCCTGCATCAGTATACCACATTGTTAACTTATAGAACTCTAAATTATTTATTTCATCCTACCTTTCTTATTAAACTGATGAAACTATATAAAACTCGGAACAAACTCTGAAAACTAATTTAAAACTGAAATAAACATTTGTAACATGAGATATTGCAGCAAAAGAAGGAACATTTACCTGTACCACATTTATTTGGAAGCACCTATTGGGAGCACTTAGGAAACTTTCAGCAGAGTGTATTTATACAATTGGACTGGGCGAGACCCCAGGGTCCCAATGCCAAGGACACGATCCGTGGAGCATCGACTATCACATGGAGAGAGGTTGGAGCGAGCACACGATCCGCCGCAACAGCACGATGAGCAAGCAAGGTCTTTGGCTTCCTTCCCGAGGGACAAAAGAGGTGCGCAACTTCAACCTCAAGAACCGAGTGATGGAGCGGGTTGGCGATGGCTGATTCGCGACGTCATTAGTCGCCTAGAACGACATGATGCGGAAACGAGCGTAACAGACACAGCGCCGGAGCTTGATGCCTCATACAGAAAACACTACCGAGATTCCATACAACTACTAGAGTCTCCTTTCTCTCAAGGACGGGTAGAAGCAGAATGATGTGCCTATCACTGAATCTCAGGACACAATACTGGAAAGTGTCGAGCTCTACAGCGCGCGGTGGTAAAGCTGATTGTGGCAGGGAAATCAGCCACGACGCGAGGCGATGTGTTTTCGACGGCCAAAGAAGTTGGCACGATTGGTGGAGGTTTCGGCGGAGGAGGGACCACTAGTGCAGCGCGGAAGTGATATGTTAGAGCGGTGAATGCAGTTACAGAGATTCCTTTTGGTTTTCAACATCCAGATATCACGTTTTTGTCTGCTGATTTCTTCAGAATAAAGCCGCATTTAGATGACCCGAGTGCTCCTATTAATCAGCTCACCGTGCAACGAGTGCTTCTAGACCAAGGAAGTTCGGCGGACATCATTTACGACGGAGCGTTTGCTCGGCTTGGTGTGAGCGAGGGAAACCTCGCTCCCTATGAAGGAACTCTGGTGGGATTCGCGAGCGAGCAAGTGTGGGTGAAGGGCGCCCTCGACCTTGACACCACGTTTGGCGAGGAAGAGAACGCTAGGACGCTCAGAGTCAAATATCTAATCTTTGAGGCAGAGGGGTCATACAACATGATCATCGGGCGAAACACCTTAAACCGTCTGTGCGCCGTGATCTCAACAGCCCACCTAGCGGTGAAGTATCCGCTGTCGAATGGGCATATTGGGGGAATTGTTGTGGATCAAAGGGTCGCAAGGGAATGCTACTGTAATGCTGTGGATCGGTATGGGAAGAAAAACGCTTCAGTCGGGCACCGTTGCAGCGAAGTTGAGACGCCGAAGGAAAGTTTAGACCCGAGGGGCGAGGGACGTGTTAACAGGCCCACACCGATAGAAGAAACCAAAGAGCTGAAGTTCGACGAGAAGATACTCAAGATAGGAACCAAGTTAAGTGAGGACCAAGAACAAAGGCTATCAAAGTTGTTAGATATTTTCGCCTGGAGTCACAAAGACATGCCAGGTATAGACCCAAACTTCATTTGCCACAAGCTGGCATTGAATCCAGGAGCTAAGCCTATAACCCAAACTCGCCGGAGAATGGGAAACGAAAAAGAGAAGGCCATCCAGAAAGAGGTAAACAAGTTGCTAGCGGCGGACTTCATACGAGAAATCAAGTACCCTACCTGGTTGGCAAATGTGGTGATGGTCAAGAAGGCGAACGAGAAGTGGCGAATGTGCGTAGATTATACAGACTTGAACAAGGCATGCCCAAAAGATTCTTATCCCTTGCCGAGCATAGATAAGCTGGTAGACGGAGCTTCAGGAAATGAACTTCTGAGTTTAATGGATGCTTATTCAGGATATCACCAAATTAAGATGCATCCGTTGGACGAAGACAAAACAACTTTTATGACTGCAAGGGTAAACTACTGTTACCAGACTATGCCTTTCGGGTTAAAGAATGTGGGGGCGACGTATCAGTGGTTGATCGATAGGGTGTTTGAAGGCCAAGTGAGAAGGAACATGGAGGTGTACGTTGTCGACATGATCGTTAAATCGGTTTTGGGATCAAACCATCATGAGGATTTGATGGAGGCCTTCGATAGGATTCGCAAGCATAACATGAGGCTTAATCCAGAAAAGTGTTCTTTCGGCATACATGGTGGGAAGTTTTTAGGCATCATGATTACATCGAGAGGAATCGAAATCAATCCAAATAAATGTAAGGCGATCCAGGAGATGAAAAGCCCGAGCAATGTGAAAGAGGTGCAGAGACTAACCGGGCGGACCGCGGCCTTATCCCGTTTCCTCCCTCACTCGGGCGACAAGTCAGCCCCGTTCTTCAAATGCCTCAACAAGAACATGGCATTTGAGTGGAATTCAGAGTGCGAGGAGGCCTTCACCCACCTCAAGGAGATGTTGTCCACCCCACCAGTCCTATCAAAACCTGTCCAAGGTCTTCCTTTGCATTTATACTTCTCTGTTGGTGATCACGCAATAAGCTCGGTGATCCTTCAGGAGGTGGATGGAGAGCAAAAGATAGTCTATTTCGTAAGCCATACACATCAGGGGGCGCAGGTCAGGTATCAAAAGATAGAAAAAGCGGCGCTCGCCGTCCTCATCACCGCCAGACGCCTACGACCGTATTTTCAAAGCTTTCTGATAAAAATAAGAACTGACCTTCCTTTGAGACAGGTATTGCAGAAGCCAGACTTGTCAGGAAGGCTTGTCGCGTGGTCAGTAGAGTTGTCAGAATATGGATTGCAGTATGACAAAAGGGGGAAGGTCGACGCACAGACCTTAGCGGATTTTGTGGTGGAATTGACGCCGGAAAAAGGGGAAAAGGTGAGCACGCAATGGATATTGTTTGTCGATGGGTCGTCGAACAACAACAGAAGCGGGGCTGGGGTCACGCTGCAGGGGCCCGGGGAGTTGGTGTTGGAACAGTCCCTCAGATTCCAGTTCAAAACCAGCAATAACCAAGCAGAATACAGGGCTCTTATTGCGGTCTTGAAGCTGGAAATTGAGGTGCAAATCGACAATCTGCTGGTAAGGACGGATTCGCTGCTAGTGGCAAGCCAAGTCAACGGGGAGTTTCAGGTAAAGGAACCGGCCTTGATAAAGTATGTGGAGCGCGTGCGGCTGCTCATGGGACGTTTGCAACAGGTGGTAGTTGAATTCGTGCCGAGGGCGCAAAACCAAAGGGCAGACGCCCTAGCAAAGCTAGCAAGCACAAGGAAGCCTGGCAACAATCAGATTATGATTCAAGAGACGCTCGCCGGTCCCAGCATAAAGGGGGATTTGGTGGCTTCGGTTGATCGCCAGGAAACTTGGATGAACCCCATCATCGATATTCTGGCGGGGGAACCAAGTGACGTGGTAAAATACTCAAAGGCGCAAAGGAGAGAGGCGGGGCACTACACGCTACTCGACGGGATACTCTTTCGACGAGGATTTAGTTCGCCCCTCCTACGATGTCTTCCACCTGAGAAGTACGAGGCTGTTATGACGGAGGTTCATGAGGGAGTTTGTGCAAGCCACATTGGAGGAAGGTTGCTGGTGAGCAAGGTCCTCAGAGCGGGTTTCTATTGGCCTACGACAAGGAAGGATTGTGCAGAGTTTGTGAGGAAATGCGAGAAGTGCCAAGTATTTGCAAACCTACCTAGAGCTCCGCCGGAGCAATTAGTCACAATCAGTTCCCCATGGCCTTTCGCCATGTGGGGAGTCGACCTGGTCGGGCCCTTCCCCACCGCTAGGTCGCAAATGAAGTTCATCCTTGTGGCAGTGGACTACTTCACCAAATGGGTGGAAGCTGAGCCTCTGGCAAGCATTACGGCAACCAAAATCATAAGTTTTTACTGGAAGAGAATCGTCTGCCGGTTCGGAGTACCGAGGGCGATTGTCTCGGATAGTGGGACGCAGTTCGCAAGTAATCAAACCAAGGAGTTCTGCGAAGAGATGGGCATTCAGAGGAGATTTTCTTCGGAGGAACATCCGCAGACAAACGGGCAGGCAGAATCGGCGAACAAAGTCATCTGCGAGGTTTGAAACGCCGACTCTCGGAGGCCAAGGGAGCTTGGTTAGACGAACTTCCAATTGTAATTTGGTCGTATAACACAACTCGGCACTCAACTACAGGGGAAACTCCGTTCAGAATGACTTATGAAGCGGACGCCATGCTCCCTGTAGAGATAGACAACAGTTCGTGGCGGACGGCACCGAGGTTCGAGGGAGAAAATTCTTCAAACATGGCAGTAGAACTAGACTTGTTGTCGGAGACACACAATGAGGCCCGCCTCAGGGATGCCGCGATGAAGCAGCGAGCTGCGGCCAAGTATGACACAAAGGTAAAACCAAGGGAGATGCAGGTAGGGGATTTGGTGCTTAAAAAGCGAACAGGAGTCACCGGAAATAAACTGAGCCCAATCTGGGAAGGGCCCTACAGGATCTTAAAAGCTTTGGGAAGAGGAGCATATCACCTGGAAAGCTTGGATGGGAAACGGGTGCCACGATCCTGGAACGCAGCGAAACTGAAGTACTATTACAGTTGATAAGGCAAAAGGGAGCTGGATCTGATGCAGAGATGGGCAGGGCGCCTCACGTAGGCTGCGGAGTTAAAAGCGAAATGAAGAAACATACTTTTGTACTTATCCCAGGAAGTTATTAGCCAAAAGCGCCCAAAAATGGTAAAAATAAAGACACGTTCTTGTTCTCCATCTCGGGAGTTTGTTGGCTATCACGCCTGATTGAAAATACAAAAATTGTATCCAGCAATTTCAATCACACTGAATTGCGGCGAGAGCTCGGTGGGAAAAATTCCCTGAAGGTGGCAATCCCAACACGACCTTGATGTCTGGGGATCGCTCCGGAAAAGCCGACGCAGCTCGTCGTCACTCGTCGGCGATGTGTGCGGATAAGCTTCTTATCCCAGTAATCTCCCTGAAATATGGGCGAGCATTTTTCAACTAGGCTCGAAAGTCTCGGGTAAACCCATATGGCCATTGGGCACTGAGCAATTGTAAGTCCCCGCCTAATAGGGCTGGCGGGGCCACACCTGATCTTACGGGAAATATGTGTGTGAATGAAAGCCTCGGTTCAAAAACCGAGCGACGAGTCCTAGCTAAACCCAACACACCATCAATGTCGTCAGACGTAATTCAGAAATAAAGAAACGATGGAGGATGCGAGAGAGGAAATCGAAAAGCGCTAAAATGTGCGAGAGAAATAATATAGTGAAAACTAAAATAGTTGGCTTAAACTAAAAACATGACGAGTAAAGCAAAAGAGTACTAACATTACTATAATCCAATATTAAAATAAGAAGTAAACATTGTTTTATCTGTCTCTTTATTTTTGCTCCACAACGTCTCCAAGGTCAACATTAGTGACTCCCGGTGGATCTTCGACACCCTCCAGCCCTGCGGGTGTAATCTTCTTAAAAATTCCAAGGGATCAAGGTTGATGTTGGGATGGAGATGTTTAACTTGAGCCTTGGCGATCAGGAAGCCACAGATACGCTCATTGGTCACCGCGTGAGCAGCT
The DNA here is from genome assembly GCF_012489685.1 of Lotus japonicus. Taxonomy (NCBI): domain Eukaryota; kingdom Viridiplantae; phylum Streptophyta; class Magnoliopsida; order Fabales; family Fabaceae; genus Lotus; species Lotus japonicus. The sequence goes on from NC_080043.1 coordinate 43,072,381, forward strand.
TCGCCCCTTTTCTTCTCCTCTAGGGCGAGGGCCTGGGCGTCTTTTTCGGCCAAGAGTTTGCGTTTCGACTCCAAATCAGAGCGTGCATAGGCAAGAGCTTTCCCCCTGTCCGCCAAACCTTGGCGCAACTTGGTGATTTCCTCATTCTTGGTCAAAAGGTCTCCCTTCTGAGAAGTAAGGGTAGCCTCCTGGGTACCAAGAGTTTTGCGAAGCTCTTCAATTTGGCTTTTAAGTTGTACCTCTTTCTTCTGCATCTTCGCCGTCTTCTCCGCTTCCGAGGCCAACTGTTTGGACAACTTGGAGCAAGTTTCATTGATTTGAAGGTTGGTCGAGCGCAGTTTCTCCACCTCCTGCCGGAGTCCAGCAATCCCGGTAAGGGGACAGGCTTCCCAAGCCACTTGGGCGAACAAGCAGCCGGCTCGAAGGAGGTTGGACACAACTTCTTGGGCAACGTGTTGCGGGTTCTGGTTGGGCGTTTCCCTCAGTTTCTCGAGGAAGGGATGAGAAAGCAGGAAGGAGAAGGGATCAGAGCTTGATTCGCCAGAGGGGTTCTGTGGACGATTCAGAGGGGGGTCTTTTTCCCCGCCAACAACCTTGGGAGAAGCAGGAGTTGGCAAGTCAGAGGTGGAAGTTGAGAGACGAACGACAGTCGGCGAAGACTGGGCCGTCGGTGACATAGAAGGATCACCCGCACCAACCGGGGCGGGAGAGCCAGAGGCAGTGCCCTCCCCGCCAGGGACAGTTGAAGAAACGAAAGGAGGTTTTAGCTCGTCCAATTTTTCCTTCTTGGAAACACCATCGTTCGACGGCGAGCTTTGTTTCTTCTCCCCGGTATGAGCGGAGGGAGGAGTTTTAACGCCCCCGGAAAGGAAAGCCTTCAGCAGTTCGTCGGAAGAGAAATTCATTTTTCTGAAAAGAAAAAGAGAAAGCAGTCGTTAGAGATAAAGGACATATAAAAAGAGGGGTACGACAAAGGAGTAAGAAAAAGGACCTAGTCGGGGAAGCAATTTGGATCCTGGGGGGACATCAAGCAGTTCAATACAACTAAAAAGTGGAAGCTGAGATAAGACCTCAACGGCGAAGCTTTCTCTGGAGGAAAAATATATTTTTGGGAAGCCGGATAAGGATCTTGGGGACAGCGTCCAGTAAAGAGGGAAAAGGGCTTTCCCGTCCTTCTGTGTAAATGATGAGGGGTAAGCGGGGTGGACGATGACCCTGAAATACCGGCGAGCCAAATAAGATTCCAGGCCCACTTGATAAGGGGCAAATCGTTCTCGTCCTGGCCGGGGCACCAGAGTGACCCAGCCGCGAGAACCTCGAGTTTGAGAATCTACTTCAAAGAAGAAGGAAAAAGGGGTAGCAGAAGGCGCTACGTCAACGCTATGGCGAAGAATCTCAAAACACCGCAGATAGGCCCAGGAGCGGGGATGGAGTTGACAAGGAGAAACATTCATATCGCACAACATTTGAGTAAGAAAGGAGGAGAAAGGAAGTTGTAACACCCCGATTTCGGTGGCGTAACTTTAGTAACCAAAAAGAAAACTTTAAGCGGAAAAACGTGAATATTTTTTTTTCGTCGATAACATAGACAAGAGTGAAATCAATAAAACCCAAATGTGAAAAGACAACAGATCTAATATACAATATATATAACAGCCCCCGCTGTAAGTAGCAACCTCGTCACGAGTAACCTCCAGTGACGGAAAGAAGAAAAGTGTAACGCCCGTAGGCAATAAGTACAGACCAAAGAAAAAGGTAAGTGTCCTCAACACCATCCCTCAAAACTGAGAATAAGCTGGCCCATCGGCCTGAAACAAGACCCCCTAAGTCCAACCAACTCTCTGTGATTCCCGTAAAGAAACCACACAAAAAGCTATAGGCGGGAAACTACCCTGTCCCCAAAAAAACAAATGACGCAATGACTGTCAGAGCTAAGACTCTACTCCTACACTAATCCTATCTCGAGGAGCTCACACTAACACTCAGTCCTACGTGCTAGCATGATCGTCGTCCGAATCTGAATCCAGAACGACCAAGTCTACATACACTACCCGTCCTCCCCTCGCAACCGCAATGCGCTCCGGTGCTGGACTAACGGGCTTTGGGCCCGAACCATGATCATCAGTAATCGCAACGGTGGGTGTGTAACACCCTGTTTTTAATTAAAATAAGGTTGGTATTTTAATTTAATTAAGATTCTATTGTATGGTGGTTTAATAGGTGATATAATAATACTTTAATGAAATAAAATATTTTTTTTGTGATGTTGGGTGTGTTTTATGAAATGGAAGAGAGCTAGGGGGTGAAAGTTACGATTAAAAATAGAGACAAGGACTAGGAGAGATTTTAGGATTTTTAGTTTAGCCCTTGAGGAATTAGGTTTAGATGGTTTAATAAGGATGGGGAAGCAGCTAAAGAAAAAAAAATAAGAAAGAAGAGGACGCGTGAAATAAGGAGAAAAAAAAAAAGAAGAAGGCTGTGCGTGAAGTAGCAGGAAGAGAGGGAGAGCGGATCGGCTTCGGAGAATTCGATCGGGAACGGGGAGCTGCACTCAATCCAAAGGTAAGGGTGGGATTTTGAGTTTATAATGGAATTATGGTGAATGATATTAGGGATTTGGGAGAAGTAGAATTGTTTCTGTTAATGATGTTCTGGAAATCTGATTTGAAATCCATTGATTTTGGGATTTTCTTTTGTGTGATTGAACGGGGTGAGGGCAGAACCATAGTATGCTAGGAGTTTTGGGTTGAGGTTCCCTTTTGATTTTCTTTATGATCACGCACATAAGGACTGTTAGGTAGCATGCTTGTTAGGTTTTGTGTCTTGTTTGATGAGAAACAACTTTAATCACTTATTTTGGAACATAAAACGGACTGGTCATTTTCCTGGTATGAACCGTGACTTTCGAAGCCTTTTAGAGCCTGTTTAGAGTGCTCGAATAATGTTGCGTTGAACTGAGAAAGTGTAGGCCTTTGAAAGAGCTTTCTGGAATGATATGGTACATAATTTTTGGTTGAGAGACGAGGTCTGTAAGTTCAGTTTAGTAAACCATGTTTTTCTGCGCTCTGTATCTGCTATCTCTGCCAGTGAACTTCAACGTGATTTTTCACCTTGTTAATGTGCCCAGAAAATTCTTTGATGAACTAGAAAGAGGTAGAGTTTTCTGTTAGCTTTTCAAATTGAGGTCATTTGTAATTTTTGAACAAGTAACGAATCCTGTAGGTTATCTCTACTGAAATATGTTTCTGCTGTGAGCGTAATTCCTGAACTGCTATATGATTTATGCACGGATTTGATGATGCTGTGCTGCTGTCCGAAATTTCCTGGGCTGGACAGTACACTTCGAGACCTGTTTTCGCCCAGTTAGAGTGCTCAAATGAAGATGTGATCAACTAAGAAATTGTAGGACTTTAAGTTAGCTTTCTAGGCATATAAAATACATGATTTTTGGTTCAGTAACGAATTCAGGAGACCGCTTTTAGTGGCTGGTGTTCCTGCTGTTTTTCCAGATTACGGAAATTCTGATTGTTTTGGAAATATAATTAGATTTAGATTACATGTTGTATGAAAGTTAATGTCTTTATGTGCCATGTATTAGCTATGAGGATGATGCATGTGGCTGAACACCTTTAGCATGAAATCCATAATTTATTTACCATATGTGATAGCTTCTTCCATGATTGCATGCTTAAGTGAGTTGTTTCATTGATTTGGTGCCAAAATTGCCTAAGATGTCAGGGTAATTGTATAGTTGATAAAAATGCATGTGTGCTGAATTGTGTTGTTTTAAGCGATGTTAGTGATGTAGTGATATAGGCGCAATGCCTCATGTTGAAGTGATGATTATGAGATGTATACGTCATTTTGAGTCGCATAGCATCTGCATACTCTGTGATGGCCTGTATTGGCGATTTGTGATGAAGGCTTATGCCTTGTGCCTCCAATAATTGGCAATTAGTGATGAGGGCTGAAGCCCTGTTGGTACCACATACATATGCATAGTCATTGTTGTGTTCGAATTGTATCCGAGTCGATGACGTTATTTGTGACTGTTTTAGTAACTGAGCTATATGAATATAAAAAGAAGTGGTGTGACATTAATCTAGCATATTTATTGCCATTCTTATATTTATGATACTCGATATCTCACCCCTTCTGTTTGAATGTTACCCTTGTTGGTAACGTGCAGGTAATTAGGAGGAGTAGTCTATAGCCTTTATTTCGAGTTGGAGTCCTTGCTCTGATACGTAGCACTCGGGGGGGAAATGGACGCTTGTTTTCCTTCTGTTATAATTTGAATTAAGTTGTTATTTGAGAAGTTGTTTCTGTTTTAAGTTGTGGGCAAGATACTATGTTTTCTTTAAGTTTTAAAGACATTGGATTCGCTGCATAACTATTTGTCAAAGTGAACTAGTTCAAAGACTAATTAACTGTCACAAGAGCATTTAAGTTTATTTATGAGTTCATCTCAAAGTTTATGTGCTATGTATCTGTTACAAGAGCATTATGTTAATGTTTTAAGTGATTATGTAATGCCTCATGAGTGTTAAAATTTTTATCACTCTGATATTTGCAATACATATGCCGTTTAGAATTGGGGTGTTACATTAGTGGTATCAGAGCAATGGTTGGTCAGTGACCAAGTTTTTAGTATAATATATATTCTAATACTTACTGATACTCGATATGTGTAAGTAGCATTATCGAGCTGTTGTTTGATAAGAGTTGTTGGTTGTTTGGAGATTCAGGAAAATGGTTGCCGGAAGGAATGATGAAGCTATCGCTGAGGCATTGGCAATGATGGCTAGCGCCATTTGGCAAGGTCAGCAAGCGAACCTTGGGAACCATAATCAGGATGAATTTTGTGCTTTGGGAAAGTTTCAGAGGAACAATCCGCCAACCTTTGAAGGAGCATACGACCCTGACAAAGCACAGGCATGGCTGAAAGCAATTGAGAAGATCTTTCGAGTCATGAATTGTACTGACACGCAGAAGGTGCAGTTTGGCACCCATATGCTTGAGAAAGAAGCTGAAGATTGGTGGGACAACACTGTTCAGAGGTTTGAAGGTGATGGGATGATGATTACTTGGGATCTTTTCAAGGGTGCATTTCTGGAGAAGTACTATCCAGAAGATGTGTGTGGAAAGAAGGAAATTGAGTTTCTTGAACTGAAGCAGGGTAATGGAACCGTGGCGGAGTATGCTACAAAGTTTGAGGAATTGATTAAGTTTTGTCCCCACTACAATACTGCCGAAGCTGAGAGATCTAAGTGTAACAAGTTTGTGAATGGTTTGAGACCTGAGATCAAGAAGGTTGTGGGATATCAACAGATTATCCGATTTTCTGACCTGGTTAACAGGAGTAGGATATATGATGAGGATAGTAGGGAAAGTGCTGCTCACTAGAAGTCTTTGAAAGAGAAGAAAGAAAAGGGGCAATTCAAAGGGAAACCGTATGGGAATCCTGCTGATAAGGGTAAACAAGAAGCTGGTCATGACAAGAAGCCGAGTGGGGGAGGAGCTCCTAATCCGGTTAGGTGCTACAAGTGTGGTGTTGAAGGACATCGTTCTCCTGAATGTCCCAATTCAGAAGCAACATGATTTAAGTGTGGCAAGCTGGGCCACAAATCCTTTGAGTGCCTAGAAGGTAAAACTGTGGCATGCTACAGATGTGGAGAGCAAGGTCACATCAGTACTAATTGTGACAAACCCAAGAAGGATCCAGCAAGGGGGAAGGTGTTTGCTTTATCTGGTGCTGAGACTACTGCTGAGGATAGACTAATTCGAAGTACGTGCTTTATTAAATGTACATCTTTGATTGCCATTATTATTATGGGTGTGATGCATTCTTTATTTCATTGGAGCTTGAGAGTCAGATGAGGGAGTCCTACCCCGAATTGTTCGTTTAAGGAAATTTTCGAGGGCGAAAATTCTTAAGTGGGGGAGAGTTGTAACACCCTGTTTTTAATTAAAATAAGGTTGGTATTTTAATTTAATTAAGATTCTATTGTATGGTGGTTTAATAGGTGATATAATAATACTTTAATGAAATAAAATATTTTTTTTGTGATGTTGGGTGTGTTTTATGAAATGGAAGAGAGCTAGGGGGTGAAAGTTACGATTAAAAATAGAGACAAGGACTAGGAGAGATTTTAGGATTTTTTGTTTAGCCCTTGAGGAATTAGGTTTAGATGGTTTAATAAGGATGGGGAAGCAGCTAAAGAAAAAAAAAATAAGAAAGAAGAGGACGCGTGAAATAAGGAGAAAAAAAAAAGAAGAAGGCTGTGCGTGAAGTAGTAGGAAGAGAGGGAGAGCGGATCGGCTTCGGAGAATTCGATCGGGAACGGGGAGCTGCACTCAATCCAAAGGTAAGGGTGGGATTTTGAGTTTATAATGGAATTATGGTGAATGATATTAGGGATTTGGGAGATGTAGAATTGTTTCTGTTAATGATGTTCTGGAAATCTGATTTGAAATCCATTGATTTTGGGATTTTCTTTTGTGTGATTGAACGGGGTGAGGGCAGAACCATAGTATGCTAGGAGTTTTGGGTTGAGGTTCCCTTTTGATTTTCTTTATGATCATGCACATAAGGACTGTTAGGTAGCATGCTTGTTAGGTTTTGTGTCTTGTTTGATGAGAAACAACTTTAATCACTTATTTTGGAACATAAAACGGACTGGTCATTTTCCTGGTATGAACCGTGACTTTCGAAGCCTTTTAGAGCCTGTTTAGAGTGCTCGAATAATGTTGCGTTGAACTGAGAAAGTGTAGGCCTTTGAAAGAGCTTTCTGGAATGATATGGTACATAATTTTTGGTTGAGAGACGAGGTCTGTAAGTTCAGTTTAGTAAACCATGTTTTTCTGCGCTCTGTATCTGCTATCTCTGCCAGTGAACTTCAACGTGATTTTTCACCTTGTTAATGTGCCCAGAAAATTCTTTGATGAACTAGAAAGAGGTAGAGTTTTCTGTTAGCTTTTCAAATTGAGGTCATTTGTAATTTTTGAACAAGTAACGAATCCTGTAGGTTATCTCTACTGAAATATGTTTCTGCTGTGAGCGTAATTCCTGAACTGCTATATGATTTATGCACGGATTTGATGATGCTGTGCTGCTGTCCAAAATTTCCTGGGCTGGACAGTACACTTCGAGACCTGTTTTCGCCCAGTTAGAGTGCTCAAATGAAGATGTGATCAACTAAGAAATTGTAGGACTTTAAGTTAGCTTTCTAGGCATATAAAATACATGATTTTTGGTTCAGTAACGAATTCAGGAGACCGCTTTTAGTGGCTGGTGTTCCTGCTGTTTTTCCAGATTACGGAAATTCTGATTGTTTTGGAAATATAATTAGATTTAGCTTACATGTTGTATGAAAGTTAATGTCTTTATGTGCCATGTATTAGCTATGAGGATGATGCATGTGGCTGAACACCTTTAGCATGAAATCCATAATTTATTTACCATATGTGATAGCTTCTTCCATGATTGCATGCTTAAGTGAGTTGTTTCATTGATTTGGTGCCAAAATTGCCTAAGATGTCAGGGTAATTGTATAGTTGATAAAAATGCATGTGTGCTGAATTGTGTTGTTTTAAGCGATGTTAGTGATGTAGTGATATAGGCGCAATGCCTCATGTTGAAGTGATGATTATGAGATGTATACGTCCTTTTGAGTCGCATAGCATCTGCATACTCTGTGATGGCCTGTATTGGCGATTTGTGATGAAGGCTTATGCCTTGTGCCTCCAATAATTGGCAATTAGTGATGAGGGCTGAAGCCCTGTTGGTACCACATACATATGCATAGTCATTGTTGTGTTCGAATTGTATCCGAGTCGATGACGTTATTTGTGACTGTTTTAGTAACTGAGCTATATGAATATAAAAAGAAGTGGTGTGACATTAATCTAGCATATTTATTGCCATTCTTATATTTATGATACTCGATATCTCACCCCTTCTGTTTGAATGTTACCTTTGTTGGTAACGTGCAGGTAATTAGGAGGAGTAGTCTATAGCCTTTATTTCGAGTTGGAGTCCTTGCTCTGATACGTAGCACTCGGGGGGGAAATGGACGCTTGTTTTCCTTCTGTTATAATTTGAATTAAGTTGTTATTTGAGAAGTTGTTTTTGTTTTAAGTTGTGGGCAAGATACTATGTTTTCTTTAAGTTTTAAAGACATTGGATTCGCTGCATAACTATTTGTCAAAGTGAACTAGTTCAAAGACTAATTAACTGTCACAAGAGCATTTAAGTTTATTTATGAGTTCATCTCAAAGTTTATGTGCTATGTATCTGTTACAAGAGCATTATGTTAATGTTTTAAGTGATTATGTAATGCCTCATGAGTGTTAAAATTTTTATCACTCTGATATTTGCAATACATATGCCGTTTAGAATTGGGGTGTTACACCTGTGACACCCGGGGCTGACGAGGGCGGGGAGTGATCGCCGGTGCAATGAGGCACGGACAAGGAGCGGCTCCTGGCAGGCTTCTAGGCGGAGGGTCACAGGAATGAGCCGATCTCGCACCCGAACAAGAGGTATTCCGAGACTGTGTAGGGATGGACTATACAGTTGAGGAAGGCATATATGATTTGATTGTACTACCCATAACAACAAGTTGCAACTTCTTTTCGGGAGCCCAACTCATAAGAACTCCATGGTTAAGTGTGCTAGCCTTGGAGCAATATTATGATGGGTGACCTCCTGGGAAGTTTTCCCAGGAAGCGCACGAGTGAGGACAAAGCGCGCTGAAAAGACTCGTGTTGTTACCGTGAGGCCAGTCGTCAGATCGGGATGTTACAAAGTGGTATCAGAGCCAACCTCTCCCAGTACGGTGTGGTTCGAGGACGAACCAAGCGGAAGCTGGTGGGCCTGTGACACCCGGGGCTGACGAGGGCGGGGAGTGATCGCCGGTGCAATGAGGCACGGACAAGGAGCGGCTCCTGGCAGGCTTCTAGGCGGAGGGTCACAGGAATGAGCCGATCTCGCACCCGAACAAGAGGTATTCCGAGACTGTGTAGGGATGGACTATACAGTTGAGGAAGGCATATATGATTTGATTGTACTACCCATAACAACAAGTTGCAACTTCTTTTCGGGAGCCCAACTCATAAGAACTCCATGGTTAAGTGTGCTAGCCTTGGAGCAATATTATGATGGGTGACCTCCTGGGAAGTTTTCCCAGGAAGCGCACGAGTGAGGACAAAGCGCGCTGAAAAGACTCGTGTTGTTACCGTGAGGCCAGTCGTCAGATCGGGATGTTACAGGGTGTGTTGGACTCTGATGAATGCACTCCCACAGGCTCCTCCTCGGAGGGGTCCTCATCATCCGAAGACGACGGTGGTGGTGGTGCTCCTCCTAATCTTGGTCCGCAGTGCACACCAGGTGGCAAGTTGAAACTGACAGTGCATCTCCGCAGCACTCCTGACGTCAAGTGTCCTACCCTATCTACATGGTCCTCCATAATCCGCCCCGAGTACGTCGCTCGATGGCTAGCGGGGTCAACCACCCACGAACCGGGGTCATCCTGGTCTATCATCTCGTATCTAATCCCCTCCGAATGGTGGACCATTGTGAACCAGTCCGCTATGGACATCTGACAAAGGCGTTGTCCGCCAAAACACACACAGAAGACGCGAGGGTCAACTCCAAAGAATTATGTAATTATTAAATCCAATAGGTACAGATAAGAGAATAGCCACTTAGGCTTATAGCTAGAGATAACATCCTAGGGTTGCATATTCCACAAAGAACATAAACGACAATAATAACACTTAACATGTTCCAAGTAGGATTAACAAGTAGCAATCACACTCAGCAACTAAGTCAGTATGCATGTTGCATGAAATGATATGACGGTTAACCCAGTTAACCAAATGCATTCCGGAACGGATGGACATCAACGGATCAGCCCTAGCACCAGCCACGGTGGGACCATTTCGGCCCGCGTGCCTCTTACTCCAACAACAACGGTAGTCAGATCAGCCGTAACCCGTAGGTCTGCCATTTCGGTCTGCTACAAGAGTCGTCTACAAACGCTCTTACACGGAAATCCGGGTCTTATGACCATTTTGGAATCCGACGAGGTCCAGAGTACGTCCTGTGTTAATACCTCATTAATGTTGCATGAATGCAGGATGATTAGTCAAACAACGTCTCCGACCTCACTCGACACGTCGCCACGTGTTCTAGCTAAATTAATGTCTCTAAAAGCTTACCCTAAGGTAACAGTCGATTCTGCGACAAAAGACACATCTTCACAACAACACATAACTCATGATGTTCTCCAAATCATCCGACTCATCTCAATCCGATGGTCAAAACTGCTCAACGAGCAAGAGTATCAACATACTCGGAAACTATCAATTTCCCGGACTTATCCCCCGGATAGCCCAACAACACAACTGCTCCCACAGCACAAGAGTATCAACATACTCAATACTTCTCAACTTTCTCAACACTTGGATCCGACGACACTTCTCGTTTTCCAAAACTAAGATTTGCATCCTAAGCTTCCTTTCGAGTTTAATATCATTATTTGAAGATTTAGAGGTTGTTTAATGTCTTATGAGTTTTCTTTACAAAATAATATCCTTTTAGTCTTATCGCAGATCTTATAAGTTCTCGGGATCTCCTAATCCTCAAATGACACCAGAGAATGTCTCGATCCATGAAACACCATAACAAGGCCCGAATCTCATTCGTCCTATCAAACTTTCTCAAAACTCTCAAAATAAAATCGGCATGACCTGCCCGCTATTCTCACTACTCAGAATCACAGATTTCATTGCAGAAGCATAATTAATTCAGCACAATCAACCAACATGTCATATATCAACATATTATACAATAACCACGTAGCACTTAGCATATAAAGCATGCATCACACATCCTAGATTACCCACTTAGCACTTAGCATGTAATTCACTCTCAAAAACATTCAGTAGATGAATCATCTACATTGTCAGCCGAAGCCTCAGAAAACATTTTTCCAATCAAACACAAACAAGTGCATAAACAGTAAATCAATGTCGAAAGCATCGACCCTAAGCATTAACTAGAGATTCAGTGAGTAGCCCTCACCTGTAGATTCTCCAGGGTGATCTTCTAACACTTCTTCACAGTCAAAACCTTGTTCCTCAGGGAAATCCTCAAAAGCACCTTTAAAGTAAAACCACAGAATTCTATCAAAATCTATCGGAAACTAAGCTATCAATGCTCACTAAGGTTACACGAAGTAGTACATACTCCGAGGTATGATAATCTAGCGCGAAAGGACAAGTTTTCGAAAAAGGAATTTTCCTCCCTCCCCCCTAGAGTGCTCGGCCACTTTTGGTAATTGTGGGGTTCGATTTTTCTTCGATCAAACTTGGTTCCTATGCTATCATTAGCCGTAACTAAGGGTATTCTAAACTCGGAAATATTATCGGATCAAAAACTGTCGCAGGGGTATTTTGGTCAATATTTTTAGCTCAGAAATTCAAAACTGAAATTTCGAAAAGCAAATTGGATGGGGACGTCACCAACGACGTTTATGACAACTAATCCTACTAGCACTAAGCTAAGGCGATAGTTTTCAGCCCAAAGGACGAAGCTTTGCCCCAAAATGGATATTTTCACCAGAATTGAAACTCGACGGTAGTTTTTCGAGAATCGGCGGAGTATTATTAGCTAAACATACTCAGAAGAATGTAGGGAAGATGTTTAGAATCAAAAATGAAGTATTCAGGATAGTTTTGCAAAAACCTCAAAACTATGAGCACAGAAAGACATAGAGAAAAGCTATGGAAAAAGCGATCAGAGGTAAGGATTAGCGACAATACCTCGGTACCTTGAAGTAGCAACTGTTGGATCAACGATCAAGCAAGAATTGAACAAAAACTCTTCTTCCTCTTCTCTTGGTGAAGCTCGCGGATTTGGAGAGAAAATGGTGAAGTTTTTGCCATTTTTTCTCCTTTTCTTGCTATATATAGAGGTTGGCAAAACGCGGTAAAATGAAAGTTTCGCGAATCTGATTTTTTCGGCTTCATTCTCCGTGAATTCTAAGATAGGTTTTGGCGAAAGAATTCCAAAACTCAAAAGAGGTCTCCTTGTACTTTTGGTAACTAATGCAAAGTCGGTGTAAAACTATTTTACCCGATAAGTTGCTTTTTGCATCGAATGTCGGAATAGAAAACTTCCTTCTGAAGAAAGATTGAAATCATCAAGAGAAATGGGTGTACGCGTGTAGAATCTTCATTTGAAGTTCTGAATAGAAAAAGTCTTCATTGTCGGTTGATTCTAGGGTTTTGAAATACCAGGGTTTCAGTTTCGGCAAACTTCCGATGATTGGAATCGGACGTTCGTAGATTCTAGAGTTTCGCCTCGAAACGATTGTCGTATAATGAATAAGAGAAGTTCTAACATTTCTCTGAAGATTTTTGGAATTAATTTCCATCGTGACTTTAAGCGTAAACTAGCTATTTACTAGGGTTTCTGACCAAGGTTTAAGCGTAAAACGATCGTACTATACCTTTTATCGATCATGATGCAATCCTTAGACTTTTCCTGAACTTTCTCCTTCATAATTTTATTTCATTTAATAAACTCTTGTTCAGGTTTCCCTTCATAATACATCAACCCTAATTGTGAATAAGATTTTATTCACTTAGCATAAGCTTAAAAACTTGGGTCTTACAGAAGTTTAATACTCAGATCAAGAAACAGATATTCATAAGCAAAGAAAAAATGGGAATATTTGGGGTCAATAAGCCCACGATGCTGCTAGGGGCGGTCTTGTCCCTGACATCCGGTGGTTCGGAGAAGGCCCTCTAATAACGAAGAATGACAGAGCCCACCGACCTTACTAGCAAGGTCAGAGATGGATTTGCTGGTTGATAGTTCCGATGGTTGATCGAGAACTCCTTGATCAGGGGCTTCTGAGATAGGGGAGGGCAGAGTGGCGAAGGTCGCCAAGCGATGGGCTTTGATCTCCTCAATGGAGGACAAGGTCCCTGTTAAAGACTGTAAGATCAAGTTTTGATCTAGTAGTACAACTCTATGTTTTGATGATTACAAGTTAACCTTTTGATATGAACAATTGTGGTACTCTAACGTGTTTTTCTGATTGTGCTATCTACAGGCTCTGACCTCAACTCAATCTCACACAAATCAGAAGCACTGTGTATAAAGAGCAACCCAAGCAACGCTTTCGCATTCACCATGTTCAGTATGAACAGTGGAAAAGCTTCAGAAGTTCTGAAGCTATACAAACTCTGATGTGGACTCAGTCGCTAGAAGCTCTGAAGATCCAGAAGTTCTGATAACCAAGAAACACTGAAGGTTCAGATGTTCTGATGGTGTAGAAGACTCTGAAGATCCAGAAGCTGAATAGTGGAAACTCTGAAGTCCAGAAGCAAGAAACTCTGAAGGCCATGTTCTTCCCTCTGAGTTCAGAATCAGAAGATACAATGGTCAGAGGATCTGTGCTTTCCCTCTGACTCTGATCAACCGGCTTCACAAGTTCCAATATGAAGTATTCCCCTGATCAGAAGTCTCCTAGGTTAAAAGGTCAAGTCGCTATCCAAGTACAAAAGCAAGTGTACCTTCCTGACGACCTACCTAACGTTCTCAGCCACAGCAGAAGCTGGATTTTCCAGAACTGCCCTCCAACGGTAGCATTTCCCATGCAACGCTCAACCCTAATCCTTGGAGTATATATAGAGGCTGAAGATTGAAAGAAGCGGCGAGAAGAAGTAATACACACGCGCAAGACATATTCAAAATATTCTAAGCTTTCTTTCATCTGAAATTCATTGAGTTTACAATTAGCTTTTTAGAAGCAAATCTCTTGTAAACAATTCTTTGATAAACAGTTTGTTTAGTTCCTTTAGGAGATCAAGGTTGATCGGATCCTAGAGAAGACTAAGAGAGTGAATCTTAGTGTGAGCTAAGTCAGTGTAATTGTTAGTCACTTGTAGGTTTCAAGTGCAGTTGTAACTCTTACCTGATTAGTGGATTGCCTTCATTCTAAGAAGGAAGAAATCACCTTAACGGGTGGACTGGAGTAGCTTGAGTGATTTATCAAGTGAACCAGGATAAAATCCTTGTGTGCTTTTCTATCTCTTATCTTTAGCACTTAAGTTCTCGAAAGATTTGTCAAAATCTTTAAGGTGGAAGTTTTGTTCTGAAAACGTTATTCAAACCCCCCCTTTCTACCGTTTTTCATACCTTCAATTGGTATCAGAGCGCAAGTTCTGATTACCACACCTAACAGTGTTCAGTGATCCGGGCCGGTGTGAAAAACAATGGCTGCCACCACCAGTGAAACTCAAAGTGATGGTTACAACGCAAAGCCTCCTATGTTCGATGGTCAAAGGTTCGAATATTGGAAAGATAGACTGGAAAGTTTCTTTCTGGGTTTCGATGCAGATCTCTGGGATATTATTGTGGATGGCTACGAGCGTCCAGTTGATGCAGATGGCAAGAAGATCCCAAGGTCAGAGATGACTGCAGATCAAAAGAAGCTGTACTCACAACATCACAAAGCAAGAGCAATTCTTCTAAGTGCTATTTCCTATGAAGAGTACCAGAAGATTACAGATCGTGAGTTTGCTAAAGGCATATTTGAATCTCTGAAGATGTCTCATGAAGGAAACAAGAAAGTCAAAGAATCAAAGGCATTGTCTTTGATCCAAAAGTATGAATCCTTCATCATGGAGCCAAATGAGTCCATTGAAGAAATGTTCTCCAGATTTCAATTGCTTGTAGCTGGCATACGACCTCTCAACAAGAGCTACACAACAAAAGATCATGTCATAAGGGTCATCAGGTGTCTTCCTGAAAGTTGGATGCCTTTGGTGACTTCAATAGAGCTCACAAGAGACGTTGAGAATATGAGTTTAGAAGAACTCATCAGCATTTTGAAATGCCATGAGATGAAGCGCTCAGAGATGCAAGATCTGAGGAAAAAGTCCATAGCCTTGAAATCCAAATCTGAAAAGGCTAAGGTTGAGAAGTCAAAAGCTCTTCAAGCTGAAGAAGAGGAATCTGAAGAAGCATCAGAAGATTCTGATGAAGATGAGTTGACTCTGATCTCCAAGAGACTCAACCGAATCTGGAAGCACAGGCAGAGCAAATACAAAGGCTCTGGAAAGGCAAGAGGAAAGTCTGAATCCTCAGGTCAGAAGAAGTCATCAATCAAGGAAGTCACTTGCTTTGAGTGCAAAGAATCAGGGCACTACAAAAGTGACTGTCCAAAATTGAAGAAGGACAAGAAGCCAAAGAAGCACTTCAAGACCAAGAAGAGTCTGATGGTGACATTTGATGAATCAGAGTCAGAGGATGTTGACTCTGATGGTGAAGTCCAAGGACTCATGGCCATTGTCAAAGACAAAGGAGCAGAGTCAAAGGAAGCTGTTGACTCTGACTCAGAATCAGAAGGAGATCCTAACTCAGACGATGAAAATGAGGTATTCTCTTCTTTCTCTACCTCTGAACTGAAACATGCTTTGTCTGATATCATGGATAAGTATAACTCTTTATTGTCTAAGCATAAAAAGTTGAAAAAGAACTTATCTGCTGTTTCCAAGACTCCTTCTGAACATGAGAAAATTATTTCTGATTTGAAAAATGAAAATCATGCTTTGGTAAATTCTAACTCTGTGCTTAAGAACCAGATTGCGAAGTTAGAAGAAATTGTTGCCTGTGATGCCTCTGATTGTAGAAATGAATCTAAGTATGAAAAGTCTTTTCAAAGATTCCTAGCTAAAAGCGTGGATAGAAGCTTAATGGCTTCAATGATCTATGGCGTAAGCAGAAATGGAATGCATGGCATTGGCTATTCTAAACCAATTAGAAATGAGCCTTCTGTGTCTAAAGCTAAATCCTTGTATGAATGCTTTGTTCCCTCTGGTACCATATTGCCTGATCCTGTACCTGCTAAAGTTGCTAAAAACCCTCTTAAAAGGGGATCTTTCTCTATGACTAAATATCATGCAAACATTCCTTTAAAATATTATGTTGAGACACCCAAGGTGATCAGAACCTCTGGGGTAACTAACAAAAGAGGACCCAGAAAGTGGGTACCTAAGGACAAGATTATCTATGTTGCAGATATCCTTGATAGCTCCACTGAAACACCAATCATGGTATCTGGACAGTGGATGCTCGCGTCACATGACGGGAGAAAAGCGTATGTTCCGAGAGCTGAAACTTAAGCCTGGAGGCGAAGTTGGCTTCGGAGGAAATGAAAAGGGTAAAATTATTGGTACTGGCACTATTTGTGTAGATAGTAGTCCATGCATTGATAATGTTTTATTGGTAGACGGCTTAACACATAACTTATTGTCTATAAGTCAATTAGCTGACAAGGGTTATGATGTTATATTCAATCAAAAGTCCTGCCGGGCTGTAAGTCAGATCGATGGCTCTGTTCTGTTTAACAGCAAGAGGAAGAACAACATTTATAAGATCAGATTATCTGAGTTGGAGGCTCAGAATGTGAAGTGCCTTCTGTCTGTTAATGAAGAGCAGTGGGTATGGCATAGACGGTTAGGGCATGCCAGTATGAGAAAGATTTCTCAGCTGAGCAAGCTAAACCTTGTCAGGGGCTTACCCAATCTGAAGTTCGCTTCAGACGCTCTTTGTGAAGCATGTCAGAAAGGCAAATTCACAAAAGTCCCTTTCAAGGCAAAGAATGTTGTCTCAACCTCAAGGCCGTTAGAACTTCTGCATATCGACCTGTTTGGACCAGTGAAAACTGAGTCTATAGGTGGCAAGAGATATGGGATGGTTATCGTTGATGACTATAGCCGCTGGACATGGGTAAAGTTTCTAACCCGCAAGGATGAGTCTCATGCTGTGTTCTCTACCTTCATTGCTCAAGTGCAAAACGAGAAGGCTTGTAGGATTGTGCGTGTCAGAAGTGACCATGGTGGAGAGTTTGAGAATGACAAGTTTGAGAGTCTGTTTGATTCCTATGGAATTGCACATGATTTCTCTTGTCCCAGAACTCCTCAACAAAATGGTGTTGTTGAGAGGAAGAACAGAACTCTTCAGGAGATGGCTAGAACCATGCTCCAAGAAACTGGCATGGCTAAGCACTTTTGGGCAGAGGCAGTAAATACAGCATGTTACATTCAGAACAGAATCTCTGTGAGACCAATTCTGAATAAGACTCCCTATGAACTGTGGAAGAACATAAAACCCAACATTTCTTATTTTCATCCTTTTGGCTGTGTTTGTTATGTTCTCAATTCTAAGGATAGATTGCATAAATTTGATGCTAAGTCTTCCAAGTGTCTATTACTTGGTTACTCTGATAGATCTAAAGGTTTTAGATTTTATAATACTGATGCTAAGACTATTGAAGAATCTATTCATATTAGATTTGATGATAAGCTTGACTCTGACCAGTCAAAGCTAGTTGAAAAGTTTGCAGATTTAAGCATTAATGTTTCTGACAAAGGCAAAGCTCCAGAGGAAGTTGAGCCAGAGGAAGATGAACCAGAGGAAGAAGATGGTCCCTCTAACTCACAAACTCTAAAGAAGAGCAGAATCACTGCAGCTCACCCTAAGGAATTGATTCTGGGCAACAAAGACGAACCAGTCAGAACCAGATCTGCCTTCAGACCCTCTGAAGAGACCTTGCTGAGTCTGAAAGGATTGGTGTCCTTAATTGAACCCAAGTCCATAGATGAAGCTCTTCAGGACAAGGAGTGGATTTTGGCCATGGAAGAAGAATTGAATCAATTTTCCAAGAACGATGTTTGGAGCTTAGTGAAGAAGCCTGAGAATGTTCATGTTATTGGAACGAAATGGGTATTCAGAAACAAGCTGAATGAGAAAGGAGATGTAGTCAGAAACAAGGCAAGGCTAGTTGCTCAAGGCTACAGCCAGCAGGAAGGAATAGACTACACTGAAACATTTGCTCCAGTAGCAAGACTGGAGGCAATCAGACTATTGATCTCTTTCTCAGTAAATCACAACATAGTTCTACATCAGATGGACGTAAAGAGTGCCTTCCTAAATGGTTATATTTCAGAGGAAGTCTATGTTCATCAACCCCCAGGTTTTGAAGATGAGAAGAAACCAGACCATGTGTTCAAATTGAAGAAATCACTCTATGGTCTGAAGCAAGCTCCCAGAGCATGGTATGAGAGACTCAGCTCATTCCTTCTGGAGAATGAGTTTGTAAGGGGTAAAGTAGATACAACTCTTTTTTGCAAGACTTATAAAGATGATATCTTAATTGTGCAAATTTATGTTGATGATATTATATTTGGTTCTGCTAATCAATCTCTATGCAAAGAATTTTCTGAGATGATGCAGGCTGAATTTGAGATGAGTATGATGGGAGAATTAAAGTACTTTCTGGGAATACAAGTTGATCAAACACCAGAAGAAACATATATCCATCAGAGCAAGTACACTAAAGAACTTCTGAAGAAGTTCAATATGCTGGAATCTACAGTGGCCAAGACTCCAATGCATCCTACATGCATTTTGGAGAAAGAAGATAAAAGTGGTAAAGTATGTCAGAAGCTCTATCGTGGAATGATAGGTTCACTTCTATACTTAACTGCATCTAGGCCAGACATATTATTTAGTGTTCACTTATGTGCTCGTTTCCAATCAGATCCAAGGGAAACCCACTTAACTGCTGTTAAGAGGATCCTAAGGTATCTGAAAGGCACCACTAACCTTGGCTTGATATATAAGAAAACATCAGAGTATAAGCTTTCAGGTTATTGTGATGCTGATTATGCTGGAGATAGAACAGAGAGAAAAAGTACTTCCGGAAATTGTCAGTTTCTGGGAAGCAATCTAGTCTCATGGGCAAGCAAGAGGCAATCAACCATTGCACTATCAACTGCAGAGGCAGAATATATCTCAGCAGCAATATGCAGCACTCAGATGCTCTGGATGAAACATCAGCTGGAGGATTATCAGATCCTTGAGAGCAATATCCCAATCTATTGTGATAACACTGCTGCAATCTCATTGAGTAAGAATCCTATCTTGCATTCAAGGGCAAAGCACATTGAGGTAAAGTATCACTTTATTAGAGATTATGTACAGAAGGGCGTACTTCTTCTGAAGTTTGTTGATACTGACCGTCAATGGGCAGATATCTTTACAAAGCCCTTAGCAGAGGATAGATTTAATTTT
The DNA here is from genome assembly GCF_012489685.1 of Lotus japonicus. Lineage (NCBI taxonomy): Eukaryota > Viridiplantae > Streptophyta > Magnoliopsida > Fabales > Fabaceae > Lotus > Lotus japonicus. Next base: position 43,091,537 of record NC_080043.1, read on the forward strand.
ATTCTGAAAAATCTAAACATGGACTTTTGTCCAGAGTGAAGATGGATCAGAACCTCTGACTATGATACTTCTTGATCAGAAGATGTCTAGTCCAGAAGGTAACTCAATCAGAGTGTGTGTGCCCAGTGGTACTGACTCTGAAGCTGAGACAACAACACGTGTGTCAGAATTTCTGATGCATAATTCCTTGTGCCCGTGTGACAGTCTGTTATGATTGCGTGTAGATATGCTTATCTCCTGTGTGTGATTGTGTATTTTACTGTTACTATCTATCTTTAATTTTCAACCGTTGATCTTAAAGTGCTTTTTGAATCAACAACGGTTATTTGATAAAACCCACTATACACACACGTTCTCGTTCACTTCCGGTTTTCACTCTCGCACTCTCTGCTTTTCAAAACCGCCTCTTTCTTGATTTCTCTCTCGATCTCTCTTCATCCTTCAAACTTTATCTTCTACCTCAAACCTTCAACCTCTTCAAAATGGTGAGACAAACCAGAAGATCTACTGCAGATGCACCTCAGTTCCCTCACATGGTAGTTGGTTTGGCAACGGGTCAAAGGGGCTCTGAGAACCCGGCACAAGAACAAGTTCAAGCTCATGAGCAGATTGTTCCAATTGCAGAACGGAGCTGTGCCGTTCACTGCGTATTTGCTCCTGAGGAACTCCAAGTCCTGGCAGAATGGAGATTCGACCTCGACAACCTGGCTGCAAATGGGTTTGATCTTCGTCTTGAAGTCCAAGCTCAAGGTTGGGGAAACTACTTCAACCGACTTCGAGGACCGGTATATGAGAAGTTGGTCAAGGAATTCTGGAAGCACGCCGACTGCGATGATACTCAAGTGGTATCTCATATTCTTGGCAGGAAGATCATCATCACGGAGAAGTCATTCGTGAATCTGCTAGGTGCAGACACTGCTTATGGGTTTCGATTCCAATTCACTGAGTCGAAGCTGAAACCCAGCACCAAAGACAAAACCAACCAGGCCCTGTACACCACTTTCAAACCGGGCAAGACAAGTTACAAGGTGATGGACCTTCACCCCAAACTCAGGATCTGGCACAAGATCCTGCTCAACTGCATCAATCAGAGACCGAAGGGAAGTTCCCCAGATTACATCAACTTCAACCAGAAGGCGATGCTGTTTTTCATTCAAGACAAGAGGAAGATCTGCCTTCCCTACTTCCTGTTCTCCTACTTGAAGGAGTGTATCCGGAAGTCTAGGACTACTGCCTCAATCAAGTCAGCAATCAAGTATATCCCCTTTGGGAGACTGCTGTCTGATCTCTTCATTGAGAGTGGCCTCATTCAAGACCTGATCAATGCTGGTTGCACAGAGGACTTGAACACAATTGTCAGCGATGTCTTCACTGCCAACTCTCTGAAGAAGATGGGTTTGGTCCAGAAGAAGATTGCTCCTGCTCATGAAGACACATCTTCTGAGATCAGAGGAAGAAGGATGCCTCTGAATGACTACCCACTGTGGACTCAAGCAGACAATCCTGAAGCCATCAGATGCTATGTTGAAGACCTCAGGGCTCAAGGATTCGAGATTGATCTTGATGATTTCTTCAGCAGACTGCCGCCAGCTCCAGAGTTTCCTTCTCCTCCCAAGAAGAAAGCTCAGAGGAAGATGGTTCTGGAAGAATCCTCTGAAGAATCTGATGTCCCTCTGGTCAAGAAGACAAAGAGAAAGCCTGATGATGGTGATGATAGTGATAGTGAGGATGGTCCTCCAAAGAAGAAGCAGAAGAAGGTCAGAATCGTGGTGAAGCCTACTCGGGTGGAACCAGCTGCTGCAGTGGTCAGAAGGACTGAACCTCCTGCCAGAGTGACTCGATCATCAGCACATTCAAGTAAGCCTGCACTTGCTTCTGATGATGATTTGAATTTATTTGATGCACTTCCTATTTCTGCCTTGCTTCAACACTCCTCAAATCCCCTCACTCCTATTCCTGAATCCCAACCAGCCGCACAAACCACCTCTCCACCACATTCCCCACGATCCTCCTTCTTTCAACCTTCTCCTACTGAAGCACCTCTCTGGAATTTGCTTCAGAACCCAACCTCTAGGTCAGAAGATCCAACCTCTCTCCTTACCATTCCGTACGACCCATTATCTTCTGAACCCATCATCCATGACCAACCAGAGCCCAACCAAACAGAACCACAACCCAGAACGTCTGATCACTCTGCTCCCAGAGCATCAGCACGTCCTGCTGCCAGAACCACGGATACAGACTCTTCAACAGCCTTTACACCTGTATCCTTCCCAATCAATGTTGTTGATTCTTCTCCCTCCAATAACTCTGAATCAATTAGAAAATTCATGGAGGTTAGAAAAGAGAAGGTGTCTGCCTTGGAAGAGTATTACCTTACCTGTCCAAGCCCTAGGAGATATCCTGGCCCTAGACCTGAACGTCTAGTTGACCCAGATGAACCTATCTTGGCCAATCCTATCCAAGAGGCAGACCCCTTAGTTCAACAAGCTCACCCTGTCCCTGACCAACAAGAGCCCATTCAACCAGACCCTGAACCCGAACAATCAGTGTCTAACCAATCCTCGGTTAGATCACCTCACCCTCTGGTTGAAACTTCAGACCCTCACCGTGGAACCTCTGAACCCAATGCTCCCATGATTAACATTGGTTCTCCACAAGGTGCCTCTGAAGCTCATAGCAGCAATCACCCAGCCTCTCCTGAAACCAACCTCTCCATCATTCCCTATACTCACCTCCAACCCACATCTCTCTCTGAGTGCATCAATATTTTCTATCATGAAGCCTCCTTGAGGCTCCGCAATGTGCACGGTCAGACTGACCTCAGTGAGAATGCTGAAAGTGTGGCTGATGAGTGGAACAATCTGAGCACTTGGCTAGTAGCTCAGTTTCCAATTATGATGCAGCTCCTGCATGCAGAGGGAAGTCAGAGGATTGAGGCTGCCAAGCAAAGGTTTGCTAGAAGGGTGGCTCTTCATGAACTAGAACAGAGAAATAAGCTTCTTGAAGCTATTGAAGAAGCCAAGAGAAAGAAAGAACAAGCAGAAGAAGCTGCACGTCAGGCAGCAGCTCAAGCTGAACAAGCCAGACTAGAGGCAGAGCGACTTGAAGCTGAGGCTGAAGCCCTTAGATGCCAAGCACTTGCACCAGTTGTGTTTACTCCTGCTGCTTCTGCTTCCAATCCAGATCCTCAAGCTGCTCAGAATGTTCCTTCCGGTTCTACTCAGCCAAGCTCATCCAGACTCGACATCATGGAACAGCGTCTTGACACTCATGAATCCATGCTGATTGAGATGAAGCACATGATGATGGAACTTCTGCGACGCACTGACAAACCTTAGTTTTAGGATCTCTTCTTTTTCCTTCTTTTTCGTTACCTTTGTTTTATCTTCTTATTAAACTCTGTTTCTTTTTATTTATTTATTCTTTTTTGTTCGTTTGTGATTATATATGCATATATATATATATATTTGTGTCACATATGTTTGCAAAACTCGTTTTATTCATAATATTTCTGTGTTTACATCATACATTTCTTCCCTAAGAAGTCTAGAATGGAGGATCTCTCCTCATTCTTCTGCACTCCTGGCGCTGCTCTGACCTATCCTTCTCCAGACGATCCAGTACATGCTGGATGTTGCTGAGCCTGATCTTTAGCTCATCCCTCTCCAGAATCTCTTCTGAAGTCTTGAGCTTCTCTTCCAAACTCTCTTTCTCTTCCAGCAGCTTGAGTTCAAGCCGGCTGAGTTCTTGCACCTCCTCCACGAAGGCAAGAAATTCCTTCAGGTCTCTCTCCAACTCTGGACGCAGGTCCTCTTCCAGCAGTGTCCGTGTCAGCTCCGCGATGGTAGTTGCACCCTCTGGATGCCTGATGTTCAGGAACAAGTCCTCTTCAAAGGCCTTCTTCCTCAGCTCTTCTAGTGCTACGTTGTATGATGCCATTTTTTTTTACTGAAAATTATTCGAGGTGTGAAGCTTACCTTTCTCTCCAACGCTTTTTATAGGCTTCACTTTCTCTCTGAAAGTTAATGCTCTTACAGTTTCTCGAGGTTAAGTTCTTGGTAACTGACCCTTCTATTTACTCACTTGACCGGTGGTAAACGTTCATCCCTTGCATTAACTCTTCTATTTATTTTCGCCTAACTCTGATTCTTACATCGTTTTCATTTTCTTTTAAACTTAGACCTTCTCTAAGGGGGAGTACCTTGTACTTCAAGCTAAGTTTTTCACACCCCAAGCTTTTTGCTTATGACAAAAAGGGGGAGTAAACCCAGTTTTTGATTTGTAAGATGTGTTAGTGTGACTTATTTTTCTTTTGGAGATTTTAAGAGTTCCACCTTCATGACCATAGATGTGTCACTGGGCAAATACAAGGAATACATTTCACTTCTTCTGAAGTGATTCTAAGTTGACTCTGATACCCAAGACTCTGATACCTTGTCCATGACTCTGATCACTTATGCGCTCTGATTATTTGTTTTTCATCTATGTCATAAGCTTTTCACTCTGAACTCTTATATTTTTTAGCTCAGAATCTAGACTTTACTAACGTTTTCATCAAGTATTAGATTCAGAGGGAGCTAAGCTCAGAATCAAGCAGTGACTTGAATTCAGAATGAGCAAGATAAACTATTCACATCAGGATAAGTCCTATTCTATATCTCTAAACTCTGAGTGAATTCAGTTTAATGTTTAAGAATTGTTCATCAAAAATCTTAGTTTTGTCATCATCAAAAAGGGGGAGATTGTAAGATCAAGTTTTGATCTAGTAGTACAACTCTATGTTTTGATGATTACAAGTTAACCTTTTGATATGAACAATTGTGGTACTCTAACGTGTTTTTCTGAGTGTGCTATTTACAGGCTCTGACCTCAACTCAATCTCACACAAATCAGAAGCACTGTGTATAAAGGGTAACCCAAGCAACGCTTTCGCATTCACCATGTTCAGTATGAACAGTGGAAAAGCTTCAGAAGTTCTGAAGCTATACAAACTCTGATGTGGACTCAGTCGCTAGAAGCTCTGAAGATCCAGAAGTTCTGATAACCAAGAAACACTGAAGGTTCAGATGTTCTGATGGTGTAGAAGACTCTGAAGATCCAGAAGCTGAATAGTGGAAACTCTGAAGTCCAGAAGCAAGAAACTCTGAAGGCCATGTTCTTCCCTCTGAGTTCAGAATCAGAAGATACAATGGTCAGAGGATCTGTGCTTTCCCTCTGACTCTGATCAACCGGCTTCACAAGTTCCAATATGAAGTATTCCCCTGATCAGAAGTCTCCTAGGTTAAAAGGTCAAGTCGCTATCCAAGTACAAAAGCAAGTGTACCTTCCTGACGACCTACCTAACGTTCTCAGCCACAACAGAAGCTGGATTTTCCAGAACTGCCCTCCAACGGTAGCATTTCCCATGCAACGCTCAACCCTAATCCTTGGAGTATATATAGAGGCTGAAGATTGAAAGAAGCGGCGAGAAGAAGTAATACACACGCGCAAGACATATTCAAAATATTCTAAGCTTTCTTTCATCTGAAATTCATTGAGTTTACAATTAGCTTTTTAGAAGCAAATCTCTTGTAAACAATTCTTTGATAAACAGTTTGTTTAGTTCCTTTAGGAGATCAAGGTTGATCGGATCCTAGAGAAGACTAAGAGAGTGAATCTTAGTGTGAGCTAAGTCAGTGTAATTGTTAGTCACTTGTAGGTTTCAAGTGCAGTTGTAACTCTTACCTGATTAGTGGATTGCCTTCATTCTAAGAAGGAAGAAATCACCTTAACGGGTGGACTGGAGTAGCTTGAGTGATTTATCAAGTGAACCAGGATAAAATCCTTGTGTGCTTTTCTATCTCTTATCTTTAGCACTTAAGTTCTCGAAAGATTTGTCAAAATCTTTAAGGTGGAAGTTTTGTTCTGAAAACGTTATTCAAACCCCCCCTTTCTACCGTTTTTCATACCTTCAAAGACATCAAAGAAAGAAAAGAAAGAAAGGGGAGAAGGAAGGGATGAAAACTATCCAGGAAGGGAACTGTGAGAAGAAGAGCAAGAGCCGGAGTAGGGATTCGTGAGATAAGCAAAGGACACCAGAGCGAGAGTCGGGAGCAAATATGGGAGCAGTCAATAGAAGATGATGAATGATGTGAGGGAAAATAACTCAAGGGTTGGGTATGATAAAGATTAGGAAGTCGTGCCTCATTATGGTAAATCATCATGGTAAAGGTGGGGCCTTCACACGAAAGGTGTGACGTGGATTCCAGAGAGCATGGGCAGCGCATTAAGTGGAAAGCTGTGACGGTTGAAGCTGGTTGGTTCAAATTTAAAATTGACAAGATATTGACATGATTCGAGAAAACATTGGGCCTCGCCCAGGAGACCTGACCTTAGGCAGGGGACGCGCCATGACTTTGGGCTTCCCTTCCCGAGGCCCAACTGGCCCATTTGGATAGGATAGAGGCGCCAAAGCCTAACTCCCCTCTATAAATAGGAGGGGAATACCAATTGTAAGAGACTTTTAGCTCATTTGAGAAATAATAGCATTGAAATTCAGTTATATTTTCTCTCTCTAAGCATCCACATCACTTTCCTCACACTTTGGGTACTACCTTCCCTCTCTATGTTCTAGCACGGAACAACAATGAAACACCAAGCAGAAAACCATACCCTTTTCAAACCTAGAATGCAGTAAGCAAAATTCATTTGTAAAACACATACATAAGGATTCTATTCTTGCAAAAGACACCAAAAAAAATGCAGAATCAAAAAGTTCAGAGAGGTAACAGTCAAAACTATTTTTAAAATTACTCTCACATAAAACAGCAGAATAATGCAGCAAATGAGTTGGTCAGAAAAGAACAATAAAAGCACCAAGTTATATTAGCAAACTATGTATAGGAAAGAAAGCAGATTTCTCGACAAATAAATGAGCTCACATGGGGTATAATGCGTCTATAAACAGTAGCTGGACTCCATGACCTGTCAACACCAAAGAAGAGCTCGTTAACTCAGGTTTCAACAGGATCGGCCAATAATTTGCAGAAAAACCAAAATATAAAAATTCAGATGCCATAAAACAATGAAACTTGGAAAAGAAGACATGAACAACATTGTATGCATAAACTCAGATCAGGAAAATGAGGCTAGATGTGAAAAAATAAGGGTACAAAACATAGGAAAGTGAGCACAAAACAGTAGATATGGGAATTAGAACAAAAAAACAATACAGCTTCACCGTCCCATATTTAAGCTATTTTATTGCCATCAGAACAAAAGGATTTTGATGGCTTGATGATAGAACTTAATAACAGCCGCAGAATCTCAAAAGAAAAGTAAGAAAAAGAGTCACCAATTATCTATCATGATAGGTGGTATTGAAGTATTGGAGAAATTAATTAGCAAAGCATAACAGCTGAGGGAATAGCAAGTGACATGGTCCACTATGTCATTTTGTGAAGGCAAACCCACAAAGGACACAAACAAATTTCACAAAAAAATAAGTCATGAAATGTACTTTCACTAACTTCTTTTCAGATGAATTTACAGCCTATCAGCAAGGTTGAAAGTCCTAGAAGCCAACAAAAAATACATCTATTCATTATCCTTACTAAAGAAAAACAACTATCTAATTGAGATGGGAAAATCCTAGATTTCAACCAAAATCCAGACAATAGAATCTAAAATTTAGCAAACGGATAACCATAAATCAATTAAGCCCTGAATACCTGAGATGTCTCTGTTGCGCCATGGAGAGGATTGAGGTCGCGAGCTGCTGCTTGGAGCGGCGGAAAACCAAGGTGATGTGACCCATCGTGATGAAGAATCATGGATGGTGGCGTTTTGATCTACACCAAAATAGTTTATAGTCTATGTCAGTAGGATAAAGAAGTTAAATCAAAACATTAGCATTGATAAGAAGTTAAGGATAAAGCTTGATTGAAGAAGAAACCATGCTGGTCATGACCACCACCTTGTGCGACGGTGGCTCCAGTCGTAGGATCTTCGAACCACCGCCACTCACTCCGTTGCAAAATAAAATCATAACACAGCAAAGGAAGAACTCAAATCGGGGGGAAAAAAACAAACAGATCACTGGTCCAAAAAAAGCTAGAGATTGAGTTTGTCATTCACGCAGTATGTAGCGAAAGAAAAAAGAAAAGTTAAATCTTTAGGCTTCCAACCTTCAAGACCAGGACATGCCTCCTCAGCCACATGCTCCAAGCCTATGCAAATATAACAAAAAACACCAAACCAAAACAGAGTTAGTGAACTTGAAAATACACTGAAATTTCCTTATTTTGAGCACTAAAAAGATCATACAAAACTATATGTCCATAGCAGCTCTATGACACTTCTTTCGACATCCAATCCTATCTAATTACCAAGCCTATCTCATTTGTATAAGTTGTTCAATTGAAAAGAACAGTGCAATACCTGTAACAACAATTGCCTTGACATCATCTCTCTATATAGTCTGGTCAAAATTGTCCTTTAAAATGCGCAATACTGGAGAGACATGGAGAGATAAATGAGCAAGATATGACAATTTTAAGTAATAGAAAGTAACCTACGGAGAAAATAGAGTGGGATTCAACTCTACATCATCTGTTATCAACTGTCATCATCTCATTCATCAAATAATAGAACCACACATAAGTACATATGCAAAATGTGGTCGGAGAAGAGATAAGAAAGGGCATCTATTTTCAAACTAATCCCAGGAAGATAGCATGAGAAGAGAGAATACAAAAGAAAACATCAGGTGATAAAGAGTGTTACGCAAAAACAGGGCCAGTGTATTGGGAGGGGGTGATGATGTAGCCAGAGTGCTCTTGAAGCTTAGGCCTCATGGAAACAGAGTGAATCCCGAGAGCATCCTCGTAGAGACCACAGAGGAAGATGAAGGACTCGTTCTGCGTTGGTTTGGAGACGTCGACATGGATGAAAAGCTAGCCGACGACGCCGTCATCGTCGTTGGTGGAGGAGAGGCGTATGACGTAGATGATAACCTCCTTGTCGCCGTAGCTACGCTTGAGGACAGGGCCGTTGGAATCCAACGCGCCATTCACGATGCTGAATGGTGATGGAGGACTCACTCTCTGCCATAGTAAGCAAACAATCTAATTCAAATAACGCATCATGTCACTCCAATTGAACTGAATCTATATATATATATATATATATATATATATATATATGTAAAGCTCACTTGAGCTATAAGTATTAAAGGCATTAAATAATTAAGTTAAACAAATTTTTATTCAACTTTTTTTTTTGAAGTTGTTTCAACCTTTAATTACATCCACTTATTATTAATTGTTAATTAGTAATTGTTAAACTTTTCAATTTCTCATATTTTAAATTAAATATTGATATTATTTAAATTTAGATTTTAATTATTAATTACTACATGAGGGAAATATGTAAAAAATAATAATAATTTAAATTGACTAACTTTACACTAATAACAATATTACATAGTTAATAGTAATTTTTTATACTTCTTTCTAATTGTAAAACTTTCTAATTTTTTATATATTAAAATTAAAATTAATTTAATAATAATTATTCATCATAAGTTGAGGAATTTTTAAAAAATAAACTTATTACTATTTTTTACACCACCTACTAAAATGTAAAAGTAAAAGTTATTTTGAACCTTTGTATTAACATTTTCCTTTGTATTAAATAAATTATATTAAAATATTAAAAATGAATAAAATTGTCTAAGTCATTAGCTATTCAAACACCTACTAAAATGTATAATTCAATTGAAATTTTGTTTTAAATACACCAAAAAAAAAATCCTTTGTATTATATACATTAAACTAAACTAAAACTTGATCAATAATATTTTCAAATTAATTATTTATTCAACTACCAACTAATTTTCATGTTTGTTATATAAGGTAGAATAGAACATGACAAAAGACTCCTGAAACATAACTCTTTAGTTCTCTAACAAATTGTGGGAAAAAAAAACGAAACAAGACACTCTAATAAACAAAAACTACACTTTTATTTCAGGTAGGGAGGTTAATACGAGTTAGTGTAATCATTTAATAAAATATTTAATTAGATACAAAAATATTTCAAAAAATATATATTAGTCATAGTCATTTATTTTTTTTAATTCAATTATCCTAAAAAATTTATTAAATACATTAAGCAGTAAAATCTTCCTACCATTGTACTAAAATAAAGGAAGCAATAGAAAATTTATTTGTAATTAATATATTAAATAATAAAATTTAAAACTGAAAAAAATTGTATTGTCCAAAGTAATTCAACTACCTAAATTGAATAATAATGGTCATAAACTTAAAAATTGACATGAATTTCGCATTAGGGAAAAATAACAAAAATTAAACTTGATTAATGACAAAATAATGTTATCCATAAATAATTTAGATAAAATAGTGTAAATTTTAAAATGACGCTATAAGGTATTTACTATTAACTATAACGTAATGTTCAAAAAAAAAACTATAACGTATGTGTGTTTTATTTGAAGAAACAATCTCAATATAATTTTATGATCTCATTACATATTAGTAAAAATGATTTTGAGCAAGCTTAATAGATATTAGGGAGGTTAATACGAGTTAGTGTAATCATTTAATAAAATATTTAATTAGATACAAAAATATTTCAAAAAATATATATTAGTCATAGTCATTTATTTTTTTTAATTCAATTATCCTAAAAAATTTATTAAATACATTAAGCAGTAAAATCTTCCTACCATTGTACTAAAATAAAGGAAGCAATAGAAAATTTATTTGTAATTAATATATTAAATAATAAAATTTAAAACTGAAAAAAATTGTATTGTCCAAAGTAATTCAACTACCTAAATTGAATAATAATGGTCATAAACTTAAAAATTGACATGAATTTCGCATTAGGGAAAAATAACAAAAATTAAACTTGATTAAAGACAAAATAATGTTATCCATAAATAATTTAGATAAAATAGTGTAAATTTTAAAATGACGCTATAAGGTATTTACTATTAACTATAACGTAATGTTCAAAAAAAAAACTATAACGTATGTGTGTTTTATTTGAAGAAACAATCTCAATATAATTTTATGATCTTATTACATATTAGTAAAAATGATTTTGAGCAAGCTTAATAGAGAAAACAAGTTATGACCAAAGTTGAATAAATATAAATTTATTACATAATTCTTAATCTATTTAATTTATATCTTATTATAGTTGAAAAAGATGAAATTACTTTATTTTTCTCGATTTTAACATGTGTAAACCTGTTTGGGAAATTATGATTGCCCTTTTCAAAAAATGACGTTCTCCGAAAAAAGTATAAAAAATGGTAAAACAACTTTTCTGATGGAATTATTTTTCACATTATTAAATAAATAAATAAATTTATAAAATGATCTAACATGTGTAAACCTGTTTGAGAAATTGTGATCGCTCTTTCTAAAAATCGACTTTCTCCGTAAAAAGTACATAAAATGGTAAAACAACTATTTTGATGGCATTAAAAACTTATTGCTTAATCTTTTTTTCACATGGACTGTATTATTTTTCACATTATTAAATAAATAAATAATTTTTTTTTTGAAAGATGAAATGAATATTATTATAAATAGCCCGTGTGTAAAACCAACTCAAGGCAAGAAACAGATATAGTCTGAGGTTCACAAACATAAACATCGGATACAAACTGAGCTGAAAAGAACCCACCACCAACCCGCAAAACGGCATAGAGAAAATCCCAAGAAAGAGCCTCATTAAAACCTTACTTGGAAAAACCCAATGGGATAAAAACCAAGCAAGGAAAAAGAGTACCACAATCTTGAGATAGCCATTCTACAACTGACCCAAAAAATAGATGTAAAAAATTAATGAAGCTCAGCCCAAAGAACCGATCAGCAAATCCAAATTGCGAAACATGAAACACGTTGTATTTTCGTACAGCAACAGCTGCTCCAGGAAAAGGCAGTAAAAACAGCAACAGCAAACACCAGCGTTTTATTTCAGCAACAACAGCAACAGAAAAACCAGCAACAGCAACAGCAACACATAACAGCATCAGAAATGACAGCAACAGCAACCAGCAGCTCCAGCAACAAGCAGAAAAAACAGCAACAGCAAACACCAGCGTATTTATTTCAGCAACAACAGCAACAAAAAAGCCAGCAACATCAATCAGCAACACATAACAGCACCAGAAATGACAGCAACAGCAAAACATCAGCTCCAACAACAAGCAGAAAAAACAGCAACAGCAAACACCAGCAGTTTTATTTCAGCAACAACAGCAACAGAAAAAACCAGCAACAGCAAATCAGCACCACATAACAGCACCATCATCAAAACATCACTCGACAGCAGCATGGAACAAGAGGTAATTTTGAAACGCAACAGCAGCAATAACCGGTAACAGCAACAATGAAGGTAATAAACCAGCAACAGCAAAACCAGCATTATGCTTTCAGCAACAACAAGAAACAACAAATAACCAGTGCCAGCACCAATAAAACATGGAAATAGCTTCCCAACACCATATGCCAAGCTTTAACCTGCAAACAAAAATAAAAAACAGCAGGCACCACCAGGGAACAACCAAAAAATTAATGCCATGAATAGAACCAAACCGGCTCCACACAAAAACACCCTTGTTTTGACAGCACATCTGCCTCCGCATTCCCTTCCCTCAAGATATGACTTACCCCAAGACAAGTCACAAGCGGCATCAAATAATCAATCATATTCAACTCATTTGTGAGCTTCCATGGTCTCATCTTTTCACCTTTTACCCAGCCCACCGCTAGTGTAGAATCACTTTCAACCTCCACAAAGGACACCATGAATTGTTGACAAAACAAGAGAGAATACAGGATAGCCAATACCTCCGCCTCATCTGCTCTCTGAGCTTCTACTTTTCTGGCAAATTTGCCAAACATATCCCCCGCCCCATTCCTCAAAATACCACCAATGCCGGCACAACCCGATTGGAAAGACCCATCTACATTAAATTTTAAATTCATTCCCATAGGAGGCTTCCAAGGCACAACTGGGCGAACACTCACCTTCTCCTGTAAATAAATAAATAATTAAATTTATAATGTGATCCAATGCTGATTATTAAATATTAATTATTAAATTAGAGTAATATTAATTATTTATAAAGAAAACTCCAATATTATTTATTGAAAAGTCTTTTTTTTTCAAAATTATTGAAATAATGAACACAATTATTATTTTTTATTTTAAAATAAAAACTATTTTAACATTTATGTAATAATTTAAACTATAATCATTGTTATATAATGTTAAAAAATGTTGTAAAAAACTTACACGGGTATAAATACCTAGTTGAATTGAAAGAAAGAAACCCTAAACAAAAACCCTAGAAAGTTGTAGAGAGAGAAAAAGAGAGTGCACAGTAATTGACACATCAGCGGCTCTCATAGTCCTTGCTCTTGGATGGTTTGACATGTGTAAAATATCAAGTGAGAATTAATCTGGGAGCCACACGTCATTAACTTGGCCTGTGGGAGCGACAACTCACCAAATTGGTATGTTGAGAGTTCTTCTTTTCTAATATATATTGATATTGATATTGATTCTTTAAAAAAAATGCTAGAGCAAATAGAAATACCTTCAGACTATTTGGTAGAGCGTCTCTAGTATGTAGGGGAGACTAAAGTTTCACTCTTTGGTAAAGCGTCAATGAGTCTTCCTAAAAAAAGATTGATTGAACTGAGATTTTACTTGACACAGAGAGATTCGAACCTTGACCTATTAGTAAGTCTGAGCAGTGAGCAGGTTTGAACCAATTTTAGTCCACTTGTCCAAAACCAAATTGATACTTTTCAGGCCTGAGCCTGCCCATTGCCAGGTTCGGGTTGGCCAGTTTGGGTAAGAGTGGGTTTGGGCGGGTTGGGCCTAGATGTTGGGCTATGTTGACTATTTTGGGAATGTTCAAAAAATTAATTTTTATTTCACATAAAAAAAGATGACAGTAAATCAATACATAGCTATAAAACTCAATTTTTGTTACAAGGGAGAGGGAGAAGATTGATAGGGTTCTGACTAATTGGAGCTGGAGAAATATTTTCCCCAACGTCTCAGCCATGCCATACCCGCAGATAAGCTCGGATCATTCTCCTATTTTCCTTAATCCTTCCCCGTCCACTTGGAGCAAAACCCCTTTCAAATATGAGGTTTTTTGGGACGAACATGAGCAATGTAAGGAGATGGTTGCTGAGGGCTGGCTTAAACCGACGCAAATGGGGGGTCAGTTGGAAGTATTTTTCAAACAGAATCCACAGTTCCAAGAGGAACATTTGGTCCTGGAAAAAGAAGACCTTTAAAGTGGCAGATAAGGAGGTTATAAGATTGAAGCATGAACTTTCTCAAAAGCAAGAGAGACCAAATCATCTTGTAGACTGGAATGGTGTCAACAATATTAAACTGGAAATCGACAAACTCTGGAGGCAAGAGGAATTGTTTTGGGGTCAAAGATCCCGTATCAAATGGGCTCGGTTTGGATTTAGAAACTCTAAGTTTTTTTCATGCCTCAACCTTAAACCGTCGTAACAGGAACATAATTGACAATGCGTTATTCTCAAGGGATATGGAAGGAAAGCCAGTCGGAGGTTATGAGCGTCTTTGTCTCTCATTATGAGGAGATTTTCCAGTCGGAGGGGGTCAACAAGATAGAGGAATGCTTACTCAACTTTCCTCGAAGGTGCCCACTAATTTGAATAATAGGCTAGTGATGTCGGTCTCAGATATAGAAATAGCAGAAGCAGTCAATTTGTTGGGAGGCTTGGAGGCCCCGCTGCCTGATGGGCTGAATGGGCTTTTCTTCAAAAATCATTGAGCCACTATCAAAGATTTTGTTTGTGCCACTATCAAAGAGTTTTTCAATTTCGGTACTCTTTCAGCAGAGATAAATGAGACAATTGTGGCCTTGATTCCCAAAGTAGAGTCCCCGGAGAATGTTGTTCAATTCAGGCCTATTAGTTGTTGTATGTAAATCTTGAAGGTTATCCCCCGCATCAAGGTAACTAGGCTCAAGGATGATCTAGATTTCCTTATTTCCCCCAACCAAAGTGCTTTTGTTGGAGGAAGGTTGATTCAAGACAACATCTCAGTCTCCCAAGAAGCATTTCATCTACTTCTAAAAGGTGGCTCAAGAATGAAGGATTACATGGCAATTAAAGTAGATATGAGCAAGGCTTATGACAGATTGGAGTGGACCTTCCTAGAAAAGACTCTTCTTACCTACGGCTTCCATCCAACTTGGACAACTAGAATCATGACTCTAGTAAAGGGGGATTCATACAAACTCAAAGTGAATGGTTTTTTAAGTCCCCCTTTCACCTCGGGGAGAGGGTTGAGGCAGGGTGATCCCCTCTCACCCTATCTTTTTGGGCTGGCAACAGATGTGCTCTCATTTAGGCTAACCCAAGCTCTACAAGAAGGAAAAATTGAAGGCTTCAGATTCACACCACATTCCCAGGCTCTAACCCACCTCTTTTTTGTAGATGACTCTCTCTTGTTTGCAGAAGCAACAGTGAGGGAAGCCACAAGTATCATCCAAACTCTGAATCTATACAACAGGGCTTAGGGGCAAAAAATAAATGTTGCTAAATCTGGGTTAATCTTTGGCAGGTCTGCTTCGTATAGGGATAAGATGTATATTTCCAACTTGTTTCACATGGCAATTTGGGACAACCCAGGTCAATACTTAGGGCTGCCGACAGTTTGGGGTCGGAATAAATGTCATTCTCTTGCATGGATTGAGGAAAGAGTGAAGGACAAGTTAGAGGGCTGGAAGGAGACCTTTTTGAATCAAGCTGACAAAGAGGTTTTGATCAAAGCCATTATTCAAGCTATCCCGTCGTATACCATGGCGATTGTCCAGTTCCCTAAAACCTTTTCCAACTCACTGAACTCTCTAGTAGCGAATTTTTGGTGGAGGGGATAAGGTAAAGATAGAGTTATCCACTGGAGAAGTTGGAACAAAATGACTTTAAGCAAGGATAAAGGGGGCATTGGGTTTGGAGATATTAGAATGCATAATTTGGCCTTTCTGGCTAAACAAGCCTGGCGTGTCTTAACCAATCCGGAGGCCCTCTGAGTGTGTGTCCTTAAATCCCTCTACTTTCCAGATACAGATTTTTTGAATGCTCAATTGGGCAGGAACCCTTGTTGGATGTGGCGTAGCCTTCTTGCAACTATAGTAGATATAGTAAATGGGCAGTGGGTGGAGGAAGTTCTATTGAGGTTTGGGGGGATAACTGGCTTAGCTCCGGAGATGCCCTCATCCAGCCCTTTAATGCGCCAGGTATGAAGGTGAGTGAATTGATCTCACTTTATGGAGAAGGCTGGAATAGCGCACTGGTCAGAAGCCTATTCCAACCAGACCTAGCTCTAAAAGTCATACAGGCCCTAGTTAGAAAGTTAAATCAGGCTGATGTTTTGTTTTGGCCCCATACTCCTAAAGTTGACTATATTGCTAGTTCAGGTTTCATTTTAGCCAGGAACAATTCCAGCATTCCCCTGCCCCCAAACTCAAGAACCCACAGTATTCCACATGACTTATGGAAAAATATCTGGAAATCCCAATTACCCCAGAAAGTCAAGGTGTTTTTATGGAAAGCTACTCACATCTTATTGGTAGTTTAGCATAATTTATGGAGAAAGAGAATTTAACCTTCAAGCCAATGCCTAGTTTGTTATGCAGCAGAGGAGACTGTGGAGCATATGTTCTTTGTGTGCCCCTGGACGCGTACGGTTTGGTTTGGATCCTCTCTTCAGTTGGTGGTTCCGTCACAAGGACTTGGCTCCTTTGATGTGTGGATGTTGCAGAAGATCTCAATTCTGTGCTCGGTATCCCTTGATTTTGACAAGGACTTCTCAACACTTGCGTGTATCCTATGGTCTATTTGGAGGGGTAGAAATAATTTAGTTTTTAAAGCTACTCGTCCTGACCCGATCTTTGCTATCCAACAAGGGTCTAGAACCCTCTCAGCCTTAGATATAGCCAAGCCAGTGAAAGAAAATGTGGTTAGTGGAAGAAATCAGCAGGCAAACCAGAGATTAACAGATTGGCTCCCCCCAACATGCAACCTCTTAAAAGTCAATGTAGATGCAAGTTAGGTTAGAATTTTACCTCAGGCTGCAGTTGGAGCCTTAATCCGGGGTGGATTCTCTATTCTCTTGTCTGGCATGCATGCTAAGGTGTTCTCCTCTTCTCCCTTGATTGCAAAGGCAAATGCAATTAGGGAAGGTCTCTCCCTAGCCTACAACCTAGGCTCCCCTAAAATCATCCTGGAATCAGATAGCAAAGTGTTGATAGATGCATGCAAGTCATAAAGTCTAATTGGAGAAGCTAGTGCTATTTTACAAGACATTTTCCTTTTGAAAAGACTTTTCCATAGTTGTGCTTTTGCTTGGACAAATAGAGAGAGGAACAAATCAGCTCACCTGGTAGCTAAGTTTAGCATGCAGAACCTCCTGCTAGATAATTGGATGTTTATGCCCCCTCAGGAGCTTCGAAGGGCTCTCGTTGAAGATGCCCAAGCTGCAGCCCTGAAGCATGGTTTCCCTTCCTCTGGGCTTGGCTGATGGAGCTTAAACATCAGGAGTTCCCCTGGCTGTTGTGCCTTCTCGGGTTTGCTAGGCTTCTCTCTCAAGCAACCGTGGAAGTCAAGCGTTCTGCTTTTTCTTGGTGATAAGGGATTTTCCTTGTAATAGGTGAGACCCTTAAGTTTCTAGCTGCTGAAGCTCTCCTCTCCTTCAACATTTTCTAGTGGAGATAGTGGAGATGGAAGTCTTTACTTTGGTTTTAATTCCACTTCCATTATTGCTTCTTGGTTTATTGAGAAAGTGGGTGTATGTATTCAACGTTGTAATGCTTTCCTAGTGATGTTGTGTTTTCAATGTTTTGGGACCACTTGTCTTTTGCTAGATTCCCTTGTTGATGAGTCTGTTGCGTGTCTGACTAGTCTTGTCCCTGGTTGTCTGTAATGTTCCTTCTCTTGGGCCCGACCTTTGGCCTTTGTTATGATATCAGTTTCGATTGACCAAAAAATATATAGGAGGGTGGAACACAGGTTACATGGAGTACAACGAGAGCTAGATTGGAATACATCTGAGTCTCTGCCTAGACGGGAGAAGAAACTTCATAAGGAATATGATGACATTTTTCTTCAGGAGGAACTTCTATGGTATCGAAAATCTAGAGAGAATTGGGTTATGTTTACAGATCGCAATAATAGATTCTTTCATACTCAACCATTGTGCGCCACAAGAGGAGCAAAATTCATGGGTTATTTGTGCAAGATGGCAGCTGGTGCACGGACCCTTCGATTCTTCAAGAGGAAGCGCAAAGTTTTTTATTAACTTGTTTCCTCTTGATGTACAGGTGACGAGAAATCATATTATGGAGAACAAGAGATCCATTATACCGGAGGCGGAGCGTGTGAAGTTGATCACCCCAGTGACTATGGAGGAGGTCCGGTGTGCGGTTATGGCAATGCATTCTTTCAAAGTGCCAGGGGAAAATGAGTATCATGCTTTCTTTTACAAGAAGTATTGGGACATAGTGGGGGAGGACCTGCATCAGGTGTAGCCAGAGCATTCCAAGAAGGGCGATTTGATCCAGCACTGTTGGACATTCTCCTTGTTCTCATTCCGAAAGTTTATAATCCTTGTCGGCTCAAGGAGATGAGAGTTATAAGCTTGTGCAATGTGGCTTATAAGGTGATTACCAAGGTGTTGGTCAATAGGTTCGTCCTCTCCTTTCAGAATTGGTAGGGCCTTTGTAAGGGAGCTTCATACCGGGAAGAGGGATAAGAGACAACAATATACATGCACAAGAAGTCATGCATACAATCCACACTCACAAGAAAAGGGAAATGATTAGTGGCGATAAAGATTGATTTCGAGAAGGTGTATGATCGGGTCAATTGGGACTTACTCCAGGCTACTTTGTATGATTTTGGGTTTTCACCTTCGATATTGGCCTTCATTATGGGGGGGGTGTCCAGGCTTCGAGCATATTTGTATTGTCGAATGGGTCTAAACTTGATCTTTTTGCCCAGTAGAGAGGACTAAGAAAAGGGGATCTACTCTCTCTCTTTTTCTATTTAAGCTTTGTATGAAGTGCCTTGCTATGCAGATCCAGCGGATCGTGGAAGAAGGAATATGTATTTCTCATATGTTCTTTGCTAATGATGTGTGTTATTTTTCTGACAGGCATCCAAAGAGGAGATACAGATGCTAACTAAGACTCTTAACGAGTTTTATAAGGCTTCTCGAATGAAGGTTAGTCTGGAGAAATCTCGAATGTTCTACTCTACAAATGTTGACTAGAGAAAAATTCAAAAGCTTTCTAGCATCCCAAGGATTAGTCGTGCCAGTAATCTTCGGAAATATCTTGGCATACCTCTCAATAAAGGAAGGGTCACTAGAGATCTTTTTTCTCCCATCATTGATAAGGATAACTCCAGGTTGGCGTCATGGAAAGGGAAGTTGCTGAACAAGGCAGGGTCCCTTTGTTTGACTAAGTTAGTGTTATCTTCTCTGCCGGTGTACATTATGCAAGCATTATGGCTTCCGGAGGCGGTTTTTGATCATGCGGACAAGATGGTGCGCAACTGTATCTGATCTTGGGGTGAGAACTCAAGAAGTTTGAATTTGGTTGCTTGGAAAGATATCACGCAGTCGAAGGATAAGGGTGGCTTGGGTATCTGCAGTGCATGGCTCAAAAATGAAGCTTTATTGGGGGAAATGGTTAGTAATTTGTTGCATGAGAAAGATAAGTTGTGGGTACAGGTGTTGGTGGCGAAATACTTGAAGAATGAGTCATTTTTTACAGCACAACACAAGCAAGGAGAATATTTGTACTTAACAAACTCTTGCTTGAGAGTTGTCGTACCTGGATTGCATAGCTCAATATTAGGAATTCTTGCACAAGAAAACTCACTAAAGAGCGATGAAATTATAGATCTTACCCTCCTTAATTGAGTTTAGGCTATAATATTGTTGTAATATTGAATGAAATTGTGATAGTGACATTGTAATTAGTGTAATATTGTAATATCATTAATGTTGTAATATCATTAATGTTGTTTGTCATCTTGTCTTCTGTTTTAACATATGGTTCAACATCTCATCTGTTGCCTTCTCCCACTTTAAAGTGCGTTCCTTGCGCACCCACACCTTAAAAGTGTGTACGGAACGCACCTAGACGTGCGTAAATAATGCACCTTTAAAGTGCGAGTGAAATTTTTTTATAAGAGCCTTTTTAAATTTTACAAATATAAGGATGACATGAAAATATATGCGGTTGAGACAATTACACTTCCTTAATTTTATGTGCAAATATGTGTATAAGAGATTCGGATTTAATTAAAATTTACAATTGTGGAACTTCAAACTATGATAAATTTTTTTAGTTATTTACTATTTATTTGTTATATCAGTATTGTAGATTTTATTAAATTGAATCATTATAAAATAATATGGGATATCCTTCCTACTTCATCATTTCCTTATCCGTTGTTTACAACATAACTACCATATGAATGAACCTGTCACTCCCATCCCAGGATTAAACTAAGATGATTACAAGCATTTCCAACATCTCTGATGCTGCTTTTCCATTCGTTCATACCTCAATTCAAAAATCCCAAAATTCTAATCAGCACCAATCCCCCACTTTGAAATTCACTCAATTCAAAGCAAAAGAGATACAACCACTCCAACCAAAACGAAATGTGCAGTTCAACTTGGACCAAACACAACACATCCATGGCCACTTCATCAAAACCTGTTCCAATTCCAGTTTTCAACTCCCTCTTCCTGCACTTGAATCCTATTCAAGTGGTGCAACAATTTACAGCTTCCTCCTAACATCTTACATAAAAAACAATTGCCCTGAAGATGCAGTGAAAATCTATACCTATATGCGTCGAGCCGACACTGAAGTGGATAACTTCATTGTCCCATCAGTTCTCAAAGCATGCTCTCTCATACCTTCATTTCAGCTAGGACAAGAGGTGCACGGTTTTGTTGTGAAAATGGATTCCATAGGGATGTTTTTGTATGTAACGCGATAATCATGATGTATGGCGAGGTTGGGAGCCTGGAATTTGCACGCCAATTGTTTGATAAAATGGTTGACAAAGATGCTGTTTCTTGGAGTACTATGATTAGGAACTATGGTAGGAATGGGTTGCTTGATGAGGCATTGGATCTTTTGAGAGATATGCGTGTTGCGGGAGTAAAGCCTAGTGAAATTGCAATGATAAGCATCATTCATGTCTTTGCAGAACTTGTTGATTTGAAATTGGGGAAAGCCCTGCATGGTTATGTAATGAGGAATAGAAACTGTGGGCAATCAGGGGTTCCTCTAAGTACTTCTCTGATAGATATGTATGTCAAATGTAAGAATTTAGCTTATGCAAGAAGTGTTTTTGATGGTTTTTCTGGGGCTAGTATTGTTTCATGGACGACTATGATTGCAGGCTACATTCATACCAATAATTTGAATGAAGGTATTAGACTTTTTGTCAAAATGCGAAGGGAGGGTGTGATTCCAAATGAGATTACAATCCTTAGTTTGGTCAAAGAATGTGGCACAGTAGAAGCTCTAGAATTTGGTAAGTTGTTACATGCTTTCACTTTAAGAAATGGGATTACCATTTCTTTGGTTCTGGCCACTGCTTTTATTGATATGTATGGTAAATGTGGTGATTTTAGAAGTGCGAGATATGTTTTTGATAGCATTGAGAACAAAGATTTAATGATTTGCAGTGCCATGATTTCGGCTTATGCGCAAACCAATTGCATAGATGAGGTGTTTGATATCTTTGTCCAGATGAATGATTGTGGAATAAGGCCAAATGAGATAACCATGGTTAGTCTCCTTGTGTTATGTGCAAAAGCTGGATCCCTTGAAATGGGTAAGTGGATCCATTCTTACATAGACAAGCAAGGGATTAAAAGAGACACGAAACTTAAAACGTCTTTGGTTGACATGTATGCAAAGTGTGGAGACATAGATACAACCTATAGACTTTTCGCTGCAGCCACTGACCGAGACATTTTGATGTGGAATGTCATGATATCGGGTTGCGCAATGCTTGGTGATGGTGAGGCAGCACTAGAACTCTTTGTAGAAATGGAAGCACAAGGGGTTATCCCTAATGACATCACATTTATTGGAGCTCTTAAAGCTTGTAGTCATTCTGAATTGTTGCAAGAGGGGAAGAGGCTCTTTCATATGATGGTTCATGACTTCGGATTAGTCCCTAAGGTAGAGCACTATGGATGCATGGTGGATCTTCTCGGTCGAGCCGGATTGCTTGATGAAGCTCAGAAACTAATCATTGACATGCCCATGAGGCCAAACAATGCTGTATTGGGATCTCTGCTTGCTGCATGTAAGCTTCACAAAAATGTTAAACTTGGGGAATGGGCAGCAGGACAATTTCTCTCATTGGAATCCCACAAGTGTGGATATAATGTTCTTATGTCAAACATATATGCGGCAGAAAATAGATGGGGTGATGTTGCCGATATTAGAAGAGCTATAAGGGATGCAGGAATTAGTAAAGAGCCAGGTGTCAGCTCCATAGAAGTGAATGGATCAGTTCATGAATTCATAATGGGAGATAGGGAGCACCCGGAAACTAGAAGAATTTACGAAATGGTCACTGAGATGAGAGAAAAACTGGACAATGTTGGATACACCCCGGATATATCTGTTGTGCTTATGAACATAGATAGGGAGGAGAAAGAAACTGCACTTAACTATCACAGTGAAAAACTGGCTATGGCATATGGTCTCATTAGCACAGCTCCTGGTGCTCCAATTCGAATTGTAAAGAATCTTAGAGTTTGTGATGATTGTCACAATGCAACCAAGTTACTCTCCAAGATTTATGGGAGGGAGATAATAGTGAGGGACCGGAATCGTTCTCACCACTTCAAGGAAGGATCTTGTTCTTGTCATGATTATTGGTAAAAACTGTGCAAAGGTTAAAGATTTCACATATATAGGCCGTACATATTTGCTCAAGCTTCACAAATAATGCGGTTAAAGACGTAAAGCATGCTTTTCTTTGTCTAATATACTTTAGAAATTAATTACTCAAATTAGCAAAATAGTGTATTAGATCATAAAACTGAGATAGTTTTTTTTCTATTTTATGTTAGTAGTTAAATTTTTTAGAAGTACATCATGAGTTAGTAAGTTCCCGAGAGTCTGAGACTATATAAGCATGCATCTCATGTATAGTAAGCTTCTGCAATGAATACAAAGAATTTTTTCATCATGTATGAAAGGAAGAACAAGAAAGAAAAATTGGGCTACCAGAATCTAGAGCTTGAATACATTTTCTTTCTTGTTCTTCCTTTCATCATGCTTCCACGATAATGTCAATGCACGATCATCTCGTCAACACATTGACTCCCCTCCCCCGTTTCTTAATCCAAATGAAAGTTGACTGGAACTCAAATTCTGAGGAAGAACAAAACCAGCTATTTTCTAAAAGGCTTAAATGCACTTTTGGACCCCCCAAATTTATATTTTTTGTGATGGTTGACCTTGATCTTATTTTTCTACGAACTCCAAGCAAAAAGACACTACTAAAAAATAAACATTTCACATCAGAGTTTTCACATAGGTGAATGAAATATCTGATGTAAAAGATAACGGCAAAGTAACTTTGTACGTTTCCCTCTCCTTCTCCTAGACCCAAGGCCACCGCGCGAATTCCATTCTGAATCGCATCACATTCGTTGGTCTTCTCTTCTCAGGTGCTCTTCGCAAATTTGCTATCATCTCTCTTGCTCTCTTCATTTTCTCGGAATAAGGTAGATTTTCTTGCAGTCCCTGTCGTTGATTTCTCAGTTTCTGCTTTCATGGAATGTCCAACTAAATAGGTATGTGTTAACTTTTGTCTGTCTCTCAAATTTTGGGGCCCTAATTGCCATTTCTGTTCATGTTAGGCTCTTAATTTTGGCTTGTTTAACTAGGGTCTATAACTCTATATGGTTCTTATTATGTGTTGCTGTAACTTGCAATCAGTTTTCATAGTGTGAAAAGTGTACATGTGTAATTAAAACACAAGACAATGACAACTTAATAACACAATCAATGATAGGAGAGTCTATCCCAATAAACTGAATGATTTCTCTAAGATTGATGAACAGTTATTACTAGTGTTTGATAAATGACTATTTGGATTTACCATATATTGCACTACTTGTGATTTGCTAATTGGAATGTAATGATGAGTATTAATCAATCTTAACTCAATCTTAAAGAGTTTTGATCAGTTTGATTCTTATCAATCTTAACTCAACTTATGGTGACTTGGTGAATCAACATTTTGCATGTATATATATTCATGACCAAGCAATCAGATTAGTTTTTTTTACTTGTTTGACACGATTAGCCAATGTGATTTCCTTTCTTCACCTGATGAAATAATTATGTGCTTTCTATTGAGTCAAAGAGAGTTTGAGGAAACCAACTTGCTGGCCAAAAAAATTGGGATAAAAATGTAAGGATATGTCAATTTGGGTGTTCAAACTGGTTCTGTCAGCTTTTGTGGTATCTGTAAATCCTAATCTCAATTCTCAGCATGCTATCCTTTTCTGTGTTAGTGATGATTCATATTACCACTTTTAACTCACAGCCATATCGAATTTGTGAATTGCAAGATATTCGATGACATTTTTTTGTGGTTGACATGTACTAATATACCCTTTGTTTGTCTCTCTTGTGCAGTTCTTGTTTTTTGGTGCAGCTTTTAAGGAGTTTGGTAAGAATTTGAAACAGATAGATGAATTTTAGCGAGCCTGAGGGGTGTGGCTAAGCATGGTCCCGAACTTCATTTTGTTCATTTCTATATAGCTGTCCTACATATGTTAAAGCATCTCTAATTTATTCCTTGGTTTTGGTAGTATCTTCTTCTTTCTCACTGATTAATTATCAACGTCTTCATAACCATAAATTAGTTTCAGTTGAGTTTTGGTAATCTTTTGATCCATCCATATTTATGGAGCTCTGTACTGGAAACCAATATTCAACAGTTTTGTCAATTACCATTTAAAAAGAAAATCATTGTCAACCTTGCATGATCTGCTGATATACGAAAAAGGTTTCATGTCTTTAATACGATTATTTAAATTCCATTTCCCTGTGCATGATCTGCTGATGTAGGCTGAAGACAACCTTGCCCAGGCTTTTTGTTCAGTGGGAGAATTACAATTATCTTTAGACCATTGTAAATCATCTATCCAGGTAAGACTCTTCTCAATAAGCCTACTATCTTACAGATTTGCTTGTTTCTGCCACTTTGCAAAAGCAAAAGCAAATGGATGAGGGAGGAGAGATTTGTGTTTTTGACATATATTTGTCAGAATTGTTTCTGTAGAGCTAGGACTTATCAGTTATCAGGGATCTTTTTTCAGTAGTAGAAATTTAAATAGTTGTGTGTAATTATGACATCAGTAGGTTTCTGTATTGTGCTGAGAATTGAGTATTTCAAAATCTCTATACTGATGCACTTTACTGTATTGAGAAAGTCTCCTCTTAACACCCACTTGCTATTTAATTTGACAAGTTTGGTGATCATCTTACTACAGGTGATCAAGATAGTCAAGTAGTTCTCTTCGCATTGATACAAAAGATGTATGGATGATTTCTCCTTCTTCCATCTTTTTTTATTATTAATCAAACTTAGTTTTTGAAAGATTATATGTTTCACTATTTTAATATCAAAGTTCACTCTAAAATGTGGAATCAAGGATCAAGAAGGGATTTGGAGAGGAAGGAGTATTCTATTTTTTAGCAGTCACTTGCTGGATTTGGAAAGCGAGCTTAAGGATTTTAAGATGCATAGGATGGAAAACATGGTAATATCTTTAAAACTAATCTATCGGTGTTTCTTTTCTATATATATGAGCTCCTGCAAATCAAGCTTCTCTCAGGTCAATTTTGTGGACTGATGTGAATTTGCATCAGTGCTATGGAGCCTCAACTTAGAAATGTGATCATCCTGTTGAACCTTGAGGGAAGCTTGCTTGACTGCATGTTTTATGCCTATCTGGCATTGGCTTAATTTCCCATTCTTCAATAGTAGCTAACTCCCATTATACTAGTGGAAAATTTATCTATTTTGACAAATCTTCAGTGTGATGTTCATATATTTTTCTCATGTGAAAAATTTTATGTACAAGGAGGACCACTGGCCCTATAAGACGTGCTAAAGGTGGTTGGACTGCAGAGGTTTATTTATCAATTCTGCTACTGGAGGTTTTCTGTTTCTGCACTGAATTGATGCATTTGATCTGGTTTGCTTTTTCTACTGATATACCTTTGCTTTCATTGTGTGAGTGAGTGGAAGATGTCTGATACTTGCTGCTGCTGATATGCTAATGATTTCATGTCTTCACCATGCTTGCTGCCTAGAATTTTTGTATACCTTGCTATCTGTCCTCATTAGCAATTGATCACCTTTATGCATACCTTGCTATCTGTCAAAGCAATTCCAGGTTCATAATCAACTTTTATATTTTATGGGCTTATTATTTAACAACTAGCTCAAATTTCACCACTAGAATTTTTGTTTCAGATGAGGACAAGGAACTGGCGAAACTCCTCACTGGTTACCAAGACATGGTTGGGTTTTTAAATGTGCATAAAGTTGCACGGTTAAAACTAGTGTCTGACACGTGTTGTGTCTGTGTAGTATGTTGATGTTCAACTCCATATTGATCAATTGCAGTGTCTGTGTAGTATGTTGATGTTCAACTTCATATTGATCAATGGCAGTTGTAATTTTCCCCTTTTATACTTTGCCATTGAATTTGAGGAGGAAAATTGAAGACTTTTGTAGTGTTGCAAGGTGTTTTGTATTCCTTTTCCTGAATCTATTTATCGGAGAATGGGGTATAAGAAAGCTAAATCTCATCCCCAAATTAAGAAAATATATGGTAATTAGTAACATATTATCAAATTTAGAATATATGGTAACTTATATTGCTTGATATGAGAATTGCTATATAGTATGATACGAAACATAAGAACTAAAATTGAATGCTCTGATCTTTTTTTAAAAAGGAAATATATAATTAAAAAATAAAATTGTAATGAGATGTTTTTGTCAATGTATCAATTTAAAACTTTAAAAAACTAAAGGCTGAAGCAAAATGCAAGAAAAGGGGGTGGGGGGGGGGGGAGTATTCCCTAATTTTCTAACAACTCAAGGCTGCAACTTTGTGAAAATTTTCTCTATATTTGAGTATGGTTCCCCCCCCCCCCCCCCCCACCCCCTTTTCTTGCATTTTGCTTCAGCCTTTAGTTTTTTAAAGTTTTAAATTGATACATTGGAAGTTGGCTTGGATCATCAGATTGGTGAAATGGTATTTTACTCAACATAAATTGACTATCGATTAATGGTATACATGTTATTCAGGGGTAAATAGTGGTCTTAAATGGATTCCAGTTAGCAGAGGCACTTTTCTAGATGGCATTTGTTCTGGCAGTGTTGTTGTGAAAGTGATTCGTTTCTGGTCGTGTCCTACCTTAAAAGTGAATGCAGCTTTGAATCATTTTTCGTCTGTCTCTTCTTCAATCCTTATGGTGGTAAGTTTTGAATCTGACCCTAATTCCATTTTATTTTGCCTTAACCTAATTCTGTTGTTGATCGATTTTGGATTTTGAAGATGTGGTACCTGATTTGATGCTGATTTCACCAACTCCAATATCGGTGTTGTAGATGTTGGTCTTTATGAACTATTTGAGGTTCACAGGAAAATAGACTAATTTGAACTGAAACACCAGGTAGCTTGGATGTAGGTAATTGTTTCTCTCCATTAAAATGCTTCAATTACATTTAAATGAGAATTTCCACTTATGTGCACTTCTATGTCATGGCCTACTGTAGGAGAAGAGATTTATTTGAGCAAGGATCTTAAAGTAAAATGCATATGAAAATGGCTCTTCTACACGATACATCCTCTTGCCATTTATTGCCTTTCCTGATTTCCTCCCAAGTTTGGGTTACCTTTCTTAGTATTTATTATGTGGCTGATTTGAGCTAAAGTCAACTATTTTTATGATGTTTTGAATGCTTACTTCTTCTGTATACAGTGGTTTTTTTACGTTTGATCTTTTTTCCTGTTTTATTTTCTTACTACATTTTTTTTTACATGAAAACCTTTGGATTATGTTTTGCAGTTCAAGAAATCATGGTCAAGGAGAATGTTCACCTTTGAGTAATGTTTAATCACTAGTATATCTGCCCGTGCTCTGCACGGTTAGTTTTCCATGATAAATTGTGTAACACAAACAATACTCTACCCATATATTACATATTATTGATCAGAAAATCTGGGCCATTCATTCACTTGTGAACACAGTTCATCGTTCATTTCACTACATGAAAACAATACCACTTCAGCAAAACCTAGAAATCCTATTAGGTCTGATCATGTATTAATACATCAATAATGGCTTCTTTCTCACAGGTAAAAAAAAAGGTCAATGTATCTCCTTCCTTTAATCCATGTGTTCTGCAAAAGGTTCTCCAACCCTTACCAAATCTCGCATATGTGCGTCGTGGAACACCAAGAATCTTGCATTGAACTTCTTTGCCAGTTGGCCCTCTCAATAGCCAGTTGTAAACTTCACCTTGTCGTAGATATTCATAAACATGTGCAGGCAAATTCTGCAAGCATCATTACAACCTATTAGGAACCTTAATTAGCATGTTAAAAAGCTTAAGCAAATTAGTTTTACTATACCAGCTGACTTGAAGATACTTGATTTGGTGATAGCCTGGAGGCGAAAAAACAGGGATACACAATCCATTCTGGGTCCCTACTATTTTGGATCCGGGTGGATTCAGCCTGGCTTGAAATTGCAACATCAACAGTAGGGGGTGGGGGGGTTAAAACTGGAGGTGGAGGTGGGGGAAGGTAACATACTTCCTCAATACTTTCATTGTATATAAACAAATCAAAGTTGGAAAATCCCTGGAATTTGAGAAGCAACCAGTTCAACCCTTCCAAAGAATAATACTTCCGTATCTCCGGCAGACCTTTAAACAAATAGGGCTTTCCAGCATTTTTATCATATGAAACAAAATGAACCTTTCCAAAGGGATCAATCAACTTCCACTGGTTGAGTAGTTCATGATCAAATTCGTTAGCAAATTGTGGTGAAACTAAGGCTACTTCCTGCACATTCAAATTAAGTCAAAAAATATACACACATACACTAATAAAGCAAAATCTATATGATGAGCTTTATCACCTGGCCAGGTAATGTGAAAATGGCAATGGAGTCCCTACAACAAAGAAGATCATCTTCAAAATTCAGCTCCATCTACACAGTTGATTTTGGATATGTGGAATGAACTCACTGCACTCCGGTGTGTATACAAAGGATTATAAGTAGTTGCTACAATGGGTGTCTATGATATGCTGGCACAGTTGAATATTGGAGTCAAAGTTAAAAAACATGCATACCTTTTTGCAGAGCCTCAAGCAGAACTTAAGTTATTTCCAATTAGCCATCAAACCGTTTACTACCAATTCTACTTTTGGGTGGCTGAAATAATTAGTAGACGTTGTGTCAGAGTTGGGAATTCGTAAAAACGGGGTTGCCCTTATTGCAGCATTTATATTTGACTGTGTAATGTTTGAAAAAATATACTGACAAAGAAAGGAAACAGGTTTATTGATTATACCATATATCATGAATTAATTGACCTTCTTTGATTTGGTGGCCTTTCTTAAGCATGAATTATTACCTGAGCCTCTCAGTCGGTGAAAGGTGTTTATCAAAAAGACTTGGAAATACTGATTTTATTTGGCATCACTACATGGGCAGTATATTAGGATATAGATTGCAACCTGAAGCATCTTGACATAAGTTTTTTCAACTTAATAGTAGTAGATACAATATGTCTGGCATTAGATAACAGATTAGAGTATTTGGCTTATTACAGAATATAGATGGAAAACTAAAATAGTTAATGTACTGGATCAATGGGAAGTGGACAACATGGAACTGCCACAAAATTACACATATGATTTTAAGAGAGCCCCCCAAACTGTTTTGACCACGTAATTGTCTGCAAAAACATGACAAACATATATAAAAAAGATATTGAAATGATATCCTTACAACAATGTTATAATTTAATACATATAAGAGTAAGATTTAAAACTTACAGTATTTCATATATGATGGTTCTTCAAACGTTTTGAAAAACTTCATTGTATACCACATTTTTGGTGACCTTTGAGATTAATCCATCTTCATCTAACAATAAAATTTTGAGACCTTTTCTGGACTTTACTCTTGATAAGGCAACATATAACTGTCCATGAGTAAATACTGGCTTAGGCAAATACAAACCGACATGAGAAAGCGTCTGACCTTGACTTTTATTAATCGTCATTGCAAAACATAAAGCAATGGGAAACTGTCTCCTGACAAATTTAAATGGTAAACCAGAGTCTGTAGGTACTAAATCCATTCTTGATATAAGAACCTTCTCACCTAACTGCTTCCCTGATACTACATTGGCAACAATAACATTTTTTCCCATATCTTTAACAATCATTCTAGTACCATTACAAAGTCCACCTGCTTGGTCAATGTTGCGCAACAACATAATAGGGACACCCACTTTCAAACTCAATTTGTGATTTGGTATACCGGAACATTGAATATTATTGAGGAACTCAGTTGTGAACCATTCTGCTTCGACCTCTGAGTCTTCATCTGACCTGCAAGTTGTATCACAACTCAAATATTCTTTAATCTCACCTGGAATTTTACCTAGCATTTCAGTATTAATAATTTCTACACTTTCTAATGTAGGAGCCAAAATAGCCCTATCTTCAAAGAATTTGTAATTCTTTTCATTCAAATTTTGCAGCATTTGAGGGTAAGCAAAGTCAATCAAACTTTGAATTGGATTATCAGAGTCAAGAATAAGAAGATCATCTGGAATCTGAATTGTAGAATCTTCTGCATCAATTGTATTCACCTTTCCGTCACCAATGTCTAATAGCCAGTCAGCAAACCTTTTAATTTCAATCTTTTCATCATGACATTTTGAGCTAATAAGCCTCATGTTTTTGGTAAGTTTTAGCACATGACATTGCTTCCAAAGATAAGACGAATTGATTGTGGCACTAACAATTTCAGAACGACTTCCTTTCTGAATAACTGGCAAAATTTGCCTAAAATCTCCACCCAAAACCACCACTTTACCCCCAAAAGGCATGCCACTATCAACACTTTGATGCGACTTCATTATATCATTTAAAGTCCGGTCCAATGCTTCAAAACACCATTTATTGAGCATGGGTGCTTCATCCCATATGATCAAACTTGTTTTTTGTAACAACTCTGCCTTTAAAGAACCTTGTGATACATTGCAAGTTGAACTCTCTTTTATAGAAATTGGAATAGAAAACCTAGAATGTGCAGTTCTGCCACCAGGTAAAAGCAAAGAAGCAATACCACTTGAAGCAACATTTAATACAATCAACCCTTGTGCCCTAACAGCAGCTGATAATGTATTCCACAAATAGGTCTTACCAGTACCTCCAAAACCATATAAGAAAAAGAGACCTCCAGCTCTATTCATAACTGCATCCATTATGGATTTGTATATCTTATGTTGTTCAGCAGTTAATGAATTGAGTAATGATTTGTGCAAATCTTCCATTTCAGCTTTATCATAATTCAATTCATCCGCTACAAATTTGTTCTCAAATTGGGAGTCATCAAATAAGTGTGGAAATGGTAAGCATGGATAATCTTTTAAAGATCTTCCATTCATATGCAGTAGTTTCTCCAATTCTATTAAACAAAGATTCTTTAAATCATCATCATTTATATGAAGATCTACACCAAAAAAAACCCCAATAATTATCTCATGCAAATATATACATTAACATAATTTCGATAAAAAAAATTTCCAAACCTGAATTGCGCAGCTTTTTCCTCCTTTCATAAACTATACTGTCAGACAAAATTCTCCAAGACTTTTCCCACACAAATTCAGGTTTGCTCATTGTGTTTGTTGTAAGCAACATTACAAAGAACTTTCGCAGCTGGGTACCTACAAAAATATATATGGTAATTAGATAATACTATCATGAACAACAGAGGAAGTTGATATAAATTTCGTGCTGTATTTTATGACAAATAAAAGACATTAATTGGATGTTACACACCTGATGCTAATTCATTTGCTTCCGTAATTGCATCTAAGAATTCCTTATCATCAGCTAATAATCCTAAGGCGTAACATGCGTCACGAAATGTAGGATATTCAACATCATCCACAGTGCGAATGCTCTCCCAACTTGTGCAACCTTTCTGTAGAGTCAATAAAATTCTCAAGTAATAAAGTTCACCAACTCCATGAGGAATATATTGGAGTCTTCCAATAGATGTCCCTTTCTTCCTTGGATGCCATGAATGAGTGTCTTCATCATATACAAAATGGGATGGGAACTCTGCATATGTAAACGCTTTTCCTTCACCATACTTACAATTGGCTTTCATCCAAGCTATAAACATAGTGTCTTTTTCAGTAGCCTTGTCTACCACGCGCTTTAAATCATCATGATCTTTAAAACAAACACTTTGTTTATTTGGAAGATGAAATGTCACTTTTTTAACCGAAGGCCATTTGACATGAATAAATAATTTCAATGTCCTCCAAACTGCTTCACACGGAGTAAGGTATCTACAATCATAATATTGTTTAATTTCATCTTTGACCTCAGTCTCCGTGCAATCTTTGTTCTGATTGGATATCTCAACATTTACTCTATCCGGCCCTTTGCTAACATATTTGAAGAGATATTTGATTGCATTTGACTTGTTGCAATATTCAACATTGATATGACCATTGTATAACATGAGTAATTGAGGATTATAAGGGACAACAAAACTATTATCCATGCGAATACCTTTCTTGTCCACATAAACTCCAGTGTCTCTTCTTTTATAAACAGGATAACCATCATCATCAATTATAGTGCTTTCTTGGAATTTTTTCGGAAAAAATTTACTGCACTTTCCATCTGTCATGCAAGGAGATTTGTAATGTCCCGAACCACAAGGCCCATGCAACATGTAAGTAGACAAAATACTTGTCACGTTTAGTGTTGGAGGTTAAAATAAATTATAAAACATATGAAAATATAAGGATAATGATACATGTTAATAGTTATAAGTTGTAAGTGTATTAAAACAATGCATGCGGTGATGATAGTGGGGCAATAATGTCACATATAAAGACACGTCAAATTTTTAAATATAGTATTAGAATTGCAACCAACTTTCATTCAATTGAAAATGGATGCTTTTTTGTCGTTGATAAAACTGGGTTTTAGGAACATAACTTGGTTGAGACAACTGAGATAAAAGTTAGCCATACAAAAGGGCACTGCGTTTTGTGCAGTCTGGAAGCACATTAAGAGGGGTAACCAGTAATATCTAGTATAACCATAGGAATTGGACACACAATGCTCCCTCTATTTGCAAATTAGTCCATCAAAAGTCTTACAATTTTGCATACTCTTTGGAGACATCATGAAATGAATTTTTAAGGACTATAATGCAATTCTAATTTGTGGACAGGGTGAATTGAAAATGTGTTTAACAATCCACAGCAACTAAAAGTGTTATTTTGCCCACACAAAATTCATTATTATCTTGTCTAGTATAGATGAGTACATGTAGTATCTAGTATATCCATAGCAATTGGACACACAATGCTCCCTCTATTTGCAAATTAGTCCATCAAAAGTTTTACAATTTTGCAAACTCTTTGGAGACATCATGAAATGAAGTTTTAAGGACTATAATGCAATTCCAGTTTGTGGACATGATCAGTTGAAAATGTGTTTAACAATCCACAGCAACTAAAAGTGTTATTTTGCCCACACAAAAATCATGATTATCTTGTATAGTATAGATGAGTACATGTAATATCAGGATGCCACTAAGTTTCATCCAGCCTAACTAAGAACAACAAAATAATCCACTGCAAGGTTCAAGCAGGAAAACTCAGTTTTCACTTGAAAAACACAACCCTTTATATACCATACCCTTGATTCAAGAGTATCTAAGTTTATAGTATAAATAATAGGCCACAGCAAGGTTCACTTGGATGGTATTAGTAGATGCTTGATTCTACTGCATACATCTCAATTTTTAATAAACCATACACTTGATTCATGGGATCCTAAATTTTTCTTAAACAACAAAACCCATTACAGTTAAGTGTGAAATGGTTTGATTACGTTCCAAGTATGATCTACATGGATTTTAAGTGTGGAATGGATAT
This sequence comes from Lotus japonicus, assembly GCF_012489685.1. Taxonomy (NCBI): domain Eukaryota; kingdom Viridiplantae; phylum Streptophyta; class Magnoliopsida; order Fabales; family Fabaceae; genus Lotus; species Lotus japonicus. The sequence goes on from NC_080043.1 coordinate 43,125,922, forward strand.
AGTGGTGTATGTAAGTACTTACATAATTGTCATCAAAATAAATTAAAGTAACATAAATCAACCATGTCCACTACAAAAGTACCTAATTGACGACGCAAAATACTACTTTCATATTTATATTGATGACCATGTCCATGGGAACTGGTATTTCTTGGAACAAACAACAGCAATTGAAATAGCAGACTGGAATTTAAAAACATAACATAGATAATAAGGTGAAAAAAGACACTGCAACCACATGTTGCTTCTTAACAACTTAAAATTACACCAAATACATTTAAAACAACTGCATCGTCAATATGATAGGTCTCAATTCTTCTACTTCCTCATCTTTGGAAACACCTTCTTCTTCCTGCCCGTCAAAACCAACACACCATCGTTCTCAGGTGAAGGACTCCTCTTAGGACTGATGATGTCTTGAGTATTTCCAGCTAGATCAATCGCTGGAGATTCCAATGACATAGCAGGTTGATTCGCAGGACCTTCCAAAGATTCTTCAGTTTGGGTGGCTTTCTCATTGGACACAACAGCAAAGTCTTCCAACAAATCCTGCAAAAATATCAATTAATACTTAATTATAACCTTGTCTATATAATGTGGTAAAGAAGGAACAATAACATACTTCTAAAAATATAAACCTTCGCTAATTCCTCATGCTTCACAGCTTCTGGATTCAGAGTAGACTGAGGGGTGAGCAGCAAACGACTTGAAGAGGCACCAACCTTTATCCCGTATTCATTAAGATCAGGACCAGCATTAGGTAAATAAACATAACAAAAATAAGGTAGAGAAACACCTACACTGTTATCTAACTGCAATGTTTTGAACTGCTCAATAATCGATTGATCAGTGCAGACACGCTTTACACGATATGAAGTCTCAAATCTGGACCTGTCAAACCTCTGACCTTGGAAATTTTTAACCTCAATCTTGAAAAGAGCAGATCTCCCAACAAAGCTAGTTAATTCAACAGGAATCCCCATCCCATTATCATTCTGAAAGTTATATACAACCAATAAAAATTTTAACTTGGCCACAGGTTGTTCGTTAAAAAAATATAATGTTGAAACATACCTTGTCACAAGCATCAACCATTTCAGAGCAAGTTTTCCCAACCAGTGCAGTGGCTTCTTTATCAAAGAGGATAAAGTTTGCACTGCCAGAATTATCTTCCACCCTGACTTGAAGACGATACCTAAACCAAATGAAATATACCATTACTATCTAACCACCCAACGTTACCATGAGAACATTTAAAATGAAGTCAACCAAACCTAGGATAGACGGCCAGCACGTGACGGTTACATCCCTCACAGAAAAACATCCTTTCATCAGCATACACCTTGCGGCTACATCTACAGGCAGTGTACCACCAATCAACACCTTCTTCAAGAGGAAGAATGGTACCATACACAACACAGACACAATCCTACACAAACAAATAATATTATCATCAAAAGTCTGGCATATAACGCAAGAGTTATCAACATTTCTCATTTGATAACAATGAGATGCAATCTCAAACCTTCTTGATTTCCCTCAAATCAGCAATAGACTTGCTAATTGTCAGAACCAGGAAATCATCCTCGCCAGAAACGGTTTTGGAATCAGACAATTGGCTAACAGAGTGCGATGCACTTTCATTGGCTTCCAAAAAACTGCAAGGAACATTGGGCAGACAATCAAGTACACAATTTCAATGACTAAAATTTAAAGTCCAAAACATAGACGCATACCTGGTTTTCAAAACATCAGCCATTGGTAGATCTGGGTCAAACAGAATTTTAGTAGTCCCATGAACATTTTGAAGGCTGTTGTGCCCCTGAAAGGATTTGACTTTAGCAAACTGTATGATCACGACAGGGTTGTTGAGTTCACCACCGCCAAGAAAATTAGCAAGCTCATCAACATAAGCTCCGAATAGGGCGCACTCAACCCTGACCCTGGAAGTAAATGTGAATGACTACATTATAGGTTCAAACGATGAAAATCAAATAATCCAAAAACTTAAGGGAAATTACCCTGCAGAATCAATCTCAATCACATTCATCTTTGATTTCTTCCCATTAGTAACAATCTCCCTCTCAACTCCAACGCCGGTTAGAATGCCAATCACATCTGCAAAACATAACCATATGGAATACGAAATTGTTAAAGGGGTGGAACACATAATTGTCATAGGCAGATAAAAGTCTAAAATGATACCAATTAGGAAAGAGGAATCATAGGTAGGAGCTAAAAGGTCAGCTAGAGGAACAAAGCTGTAGGGGAACGCATCAATAGGAAACTGGTCCATTGGGCGCACTTCAGTGTTATACATGAAACATATCTTGTAATTATGACGTGTAGTTTTATACTCCCCACTACTATCCACTAACACAAATGAGGACACACTGTAAACCTTCCCCTCAACCAGTAACTTCTCAAACTTGTACATCAGAGTCTTTTTAATACTGGCATGGATCTTGGTACCCTTCAAAGTAAAGAGGCATACAACCATTACCAACACGGAATATTTAATATTATTCTGGAAAATAAATGTATAACATAGACAAATAGACAAAACGATATCAAGCCAGTACCTTATCATCCATCAGGACAAGCTCAAGAGAAAGGGGCAACTTCGATGTGGCAAACCCTTGGCTGTACCAAATCCGGATCACCTTCACCATAATCCTCCAATGTTGCTTCCCAGAACGAAGCTCAGCAACATTATGGTAAACAGACTCCATCACAAATCACTCAGAAAGGAAGTAAAACGTACAGGGAATGGTAAGCAAATCAACGTTGGTGGGTGGGTGTGGTAGATACAATGGCCTTGTACTAAATTTATAGTTGGAAAAAAGTAGAAACCGGGAGAATCACAGAATTGGAGAATGTATTTTTTTTTTTTTTCAAATTTGAAAAGGGGGAGAAACACATGAATCACACAGAGGTAGGTAGCAGTGGGAAAATCATGGTATTTGAGAAGTATGGTGTTAAAACATCTGCTAAAGATTTTTTCCTTCAGAGGGCTGATAAGAACCCGGGGAACGGAGACACGTGGCAAACTTCTTAGAGAGCGACACGTCAAATTTTGTCCTGGTAAACGGCTTGTGCTTTGTATCTAGTATAGATTCAGTATATATCCCTCAGAGAGTGTTTGGTGTTTCATGTAAGGTAAGAAGGAATTCACCAGAAATTCATTACCCATCTCCTTTAATTGTTGAGAGCAATGTGATATAAATAATCAAGTATCTAATGACCCCAAGTTCTTATTGGATCATCTTTAAAATGATTTTCTCTGTCCTAAGATAATATATATGTATAGATTATACATGTATATGGTTTGTAGTCTCCATGGTGTAAAGTACCTCCTGCTAATATTCTGAAGATAAATATAGATGATTCTTATAAAAAGGAGTTGAGTGCTGAGTTTGTTTTTGGTTGAAACACCATTTGACTAAACCTGCTAATATTCTGTATATATGTGTCACAATAGAGTTACTCTATTGCTAAATATTTGATGATATTATTATAGTTATCCCCCCTTCTACTCTAATTATTGCTCTTCCCAATTTAAGACCAATATTAAATGTAATGTTGACAAAAAGAGTACATGGCAATTATTCGAAGTAGACTATTAGAACAAATAGTCTTTCTCTATGAACAAAACTACCTGCCATTATTTTACTAAATTTTGTTTCTTTTATAATGTTGACAAAAAGAGTACATGAGTTTTAGGTGAAGTGCATAATGGTTGGTTCAAGGAGGACATTTGGGGTATTCCATGAGAGAGCTTGAGCATAAAAGAGGTTAGAGAAGCAAGCCATTGAGAGAGCATGGTTCATTTAAATTCCCAATTTTTTGGCTGCAGATTGCATAAATGGGGGCAAGCCATTGATATCAATCCAACTTCTAACTTTTGTCATTCCTAATTTTCTATAATATGTACGTATGTTGGAGTTTTCCCCTTATTGAAAAATCAGAACCTTTCCAATCCCCCTTTCTGTATTCCATTGTTGGGTAAGTCCATATGTGGATTAACATGGGGCCGTGATGAGCCATATTTTGATGAAATAATGGCACTCATGAAGGGAAGGTTAATGAGAGAGATGTAGGGTTCATTCTGTTCTTTTTATATGAATTTAAGGTTCCTGAATGTTTTTTTCTTTGTTAACTGGTATAAATATTGCAGACTGAGGTGACCATTTATGTCTTCTAAGTAACTCTGAGTTTATGTTGATTAACTTTGCAGGGAACTAGGATTTAAGTTTATGATGATCTTAGAAGAGCTGAGGAAGTAAGTAGGGGCTATATTGATATTTATTTTCGGAGACAAAGATAAAGTTAGCTTTGATTAGTGAAGAAGACTTTCAATTTATTGCTTTTGTGGATGCTATAAGAAATGAGTGTTGAGACAACTAACTTGCATAAGAAGGAGGACAAAGCTTATTTGACAGTTTTGCAGAGAAAAATATTAGTTGGAAGCTGAGTCTTCTACCGATGAAAAGGCCAGAATTATAGGATAGATATCTCATGCTCTTTATAAACCTGAAGACAGAAATAGGTGCCAGCAAAAAAAAAGAAAAGGTGCTTATATTCCAAGAGGAAATTAGTGACAAAAAGGTTTCAGGATATATTATATGGATCAGAAAATAGAAATATATCTTTGTTCCACATTTATTATTTTTAAGTTACAGGTAAAAAGCTCTCACATGAAGAATATTTTACTGTCCTAAATTCGGCTTTGCTATGCAATTTTTATATTTTTAAGTTCCTTTCATTGTCTTTCTATATCATATGTACTGTTGTTAACTGCCTTATGTGGTTTTGTTAAATATACATGACATTTTTTAAGTGCAGAGGTAAATTCAATTTTGATAGTGTTGTACATAAATATACTTTTATGTAATAACTAATTGTAACTATTTGGATAAGAGTATTAATACATGAGAAAAGGTTATATTTTCAAGCCCCACTAAAAGAACTTTTACAATTGCGTCGTATAGTTTTTCTATCTTTTGGCTATTTCTCATCAATAAGTTGTCGTTTTTGTTCTATTTTGGATATGCAAGTTGATCTCCTTTATTAAAAAAAACATGTACTCTACCATTGAAAGTGTAAGCGGATGGTTTTAGCTCAAAGAAATAAAACATGTGATCCAAAGAAAACATGTGATCAAAACTTGAGAGATGGAGTTCTTTACTACCCTGGTGAAGTATTCTCAACTTCTAATCTAATCGGTCAGTGTTTTCTCTTAGATTATAGCTCATACTTAATTATTTGCAGGTAGATTATTCACGTGTGTGTAGTTTGGTCAATTGAATGAGAATGTACTCCCACCGTTCCTTTTTAAGTGTCATTTTAGAAGAATTTTTTGTTCATTTTTAACAGTCATTTTGATGTTTAAGGTTACAATTTGTCAATTATTCCCTTACTTTTTCAATAACTCCACTTTTTCAATATTGTTAGTTATACGCTTTCCAAGACATGGCCAGGCTTTGTATGCGCTGAAGAAAGTGTTCTGCATAAAAGCTGGGTTCAAGAGAAACAACAAGAATAGTAGCAGAAGTGGTTTTTCCATGAGGGATGAAAGAATTAAGAGTCAAGTTTATAGTAGAGAGTCTCATCTTTTGAGATGAACAATGCTTTTGATGCAGACGAATAATGATATAATTTTTTTCTTTTTTTTTAATAAATATTCTTTTTTTCTTTACTAGAGAGAAATTGTCGGTATGAAATGAAGTATCTATAAGCATGTATTTTATTACAATCATTATTCTTCCTTTGGACCATACGTACTATTTCCATTGTGCTATTGCAACCACTTTTATGAACATTATCATTACATTGATCGTTCATGTTACCTCTTGAATAGAGCCTTATAAGTTTGATTATTTTTATCTTTTTTTTGGTGATTTTATTTGTTTTATATAATAGATTTATATGACAACATCATGATTGATATGGCATGGCTAGAAAACTTGCTATCCTATATATATATCATTTTTGCTAAAAAAATTGTCATGAAGAGGAACATTTTACATGATGACATTTTATATGAAAACATTTTCATGTTAAAACTAATACAAAACTAACATGATAATTGATCACGCGAAGGAACATTTTACATAAAATACTTTCATGTATAAAGTAATAGAAAAAATTCAATATAATTTCAGCATTTTTTTTATAATTTTAAATGGGTTTATGAGACAAAACATTAGAATTGAGTTTCAGTTTATGTTTTTTTAAATATCTTCAACCTACTTAGATTCTAGGCAAGGTTCATTATTATTACCTGGAGGTAGAACTGCTCACTCTAGATTTTCTATTCCTATTTTAATCCATGAAATATCTACATGTAATGTCCGACAAGGTTCTCCTAAAGCTGAGATGCTTCAAAAAGCGAGTCTTATTATTTGGACCAAATGTACTATTTCCATTGTGCTATTGCAACCACCTTTATGAACATTATCATTAAATTTTATCGTTCATGTTACCTCTTGAATAGAGCCTTATATGTTTGATTATTTTTATCTTTTTTGTGTGATTCTAATTGTTTCATATAATAGATTTATATGACAACATCATAGTTGATATGGCATGGCTAGAAAGGTTGCTATCTTATATATATCGTTTTTGCTAAAAAAAAATTGTCATGAAGATGAACATTTTACATGATGACATTTTATATGAAAACATTTTCATGTTAAAACTAATACAAAACTAACATGATAATTGATCACAGGAAGGAGCATTTTACATAAAATACTTTCATGTATAAAGTAATAGTAAAAATTCAATATAATTTCAGCACTTTTTTTTATAATTTTAAATGGGTTTATGAGACAAAACAATAGAATTGAGTTTCAGTTTATGTTTTTTTAAATATCTTCAACTTACTTAGGTTATAGACAAGGTTCATTATTATTACCGGGAGGTAGAACTGCTCACTCTAAATTTTCTATTCCTATTTCAATCCACGAAATATCTACATGTAATGTCCGACAAGGTTCTCCTAAAGCTGAGATGCTTCAAAAAGCGAGTCTTATTATTTGGATCATACGTACTATTTCCACTGTGCTATTGCAACCACCTTTATGAACATTATCATTAAATTTTATTGTTCATGTTACCACTTGAATATACCCCACTAGGCTCTATTGCTGTATTGCAACCACCTTTTCTTCTGCTGTAAATTCAACCTACCTATGGAAGTACTGTAAAGTAATTAAGTTAACCATCAACATGACATTTTAACATGCTGCTTCCTCTTCTTCATCTATGGAAATCAAAGAATTTGCTGATTGGCTTCTTCAAGTAGGGGATGAAACAATTAAGCCAATCGCTGATAATGATTCTAATATAGAGATTCCCTCTGATTTGTAGGTAAGGGAGTCTGACAATCCTTTACTTGAATTAATAGATTTTGCTTATCCAGAAGTTGTTGCTAATTTGGAAAACCATGCATATTTTGAATAAAGAGCACTCCTTGCATATACTCTTGAAAGTGTTGAAGAGGTTAACAACTTCATGTTGTCCATGATTTTTGGAGAGGAAACAAAATATTTGAGTTATGATACTCCGGGTAGATCGGATGAAGATTCTGATATAGATGCAGAATGGTTCACTTCTGAATTCCTAAATGATGTTAAATGCTCTGGTATTCCTAACCACCGAATTGTATTAAAAGTTGGGGTTCCTATCATGCTGATTCGGAATTTAGATCAGTCTGCTGGATTGTGTAATGGCACTAGATTGATGCTTACTGCTTTGACGTCGTATATTATTGTTGCTACCGTTCTATCAGGTACAAAATCAGGTAAACCGGTTTATATTCCTAGATTGAGCTTAACTCCTTCTGACACTAGCCTGCCATTCAAATTCTCAAGAAGGTAGTTCCCTATAATTGTGTGTTTTGCTATGACTATAAATAAGAGCGAAGGCCAATCTTTATCCCATGTTGGATTATATCTTCTTAGATCTGTTTTCACGCAAGCTCAGCTATATGTAGCCCTATCGAGAGTTAAATCTAGAAAAGGGTTGAAGATACTTATTGTGGATGACAAAGGGGTAGTCTCTAATTGCACTCAGAATGTCGTGTACGAAGAAGTATTCCAGAACATATGAATGGTTAGATTTGGTAACTTAGATTTTAAAATTCTTTGTATCTTGCGCATCGTAATTAGCATCCTGTTTTTTTCTTTATCTTTATTAATCATTTTCCAAATTGTTGCAGGTACAATGGATTTTAATTCAATGTTGGAGAACAAGCAACAACTGGGATACCGTAATTGAGTCTTCTTATTGCTGAATTATATTGCTGTAATATTGGTCTTTTGTCAGATTCAATTTAGATTTTATTTAAAGTGTTTGTTTCAGTTTGGTTCAATTGAATTTTCTATTCAACAAAACATATATGTTGTACTTCAAATCTTAAGTTTTTATTTCCATTGTTGAAACGATGCTGTAAATAACATAAGAAATTAGGAATCAATTTTCGTTGTGCAGCGCACGGGTAAAAACACTAGTTTGATAGATACTATCAAATTTATCTATCAAATTAAATGAGGAAACATATATTTGTAATTTTTTTTTTGGTACATCGGAAAATTAAACAGGCAAGAAACAAAAACTACAAAGCTAACAAATCTCTAGCCAGAATCGGCTGAAGCTCTTGAGGAGGGCTCTCAAGACAAGTCAGGGGGCAAAGGAGGCTAGCTCCAAGTCCTGCGAGACAATCAGCTGCTGCATTCGCCTCTCTAGGGACGTAAGCAAGAGTAACAGTCCAATCCCGATCCAGGAGAAGACGAATATCCAGGAGCTCAGACGCCAAGGCATGAAACTGATACCGATCATTCTCCAAAGCTTCCACAATATCCAAACAATCAACTTCGCAAGTAGCTCTCCTAACATTGGCATTCCACAACAGTGTTAGACCATGCTTTAGAGCTGCAATCTCCGCCCGAAGAGCATCTCCTCCTAGGCTACCTGCATAGAAACCAGATATCCAAGCACCATGGGCATCCCGAACAATGCCACCCATTCCCATTCGATCATCATCATGCTTAAACGCCCCATCTGAGTTCATTTTGTACTCACCGGAAACAGGGGGAGCCCAACGGACTGGAGCATCGTCGACCATGGACAACGACAGACCTCTCGTGAGTAATAGATCATAATCCCTGTGCTCTGTAATAATCCAATTCACAGTGCTTACCATTGTCCAATCGTTATCGCCTAGGACTTCATTATTCCTCCATCTCCATATACCCCATATTGCTGTAAAAAACAGAGAAGCATGAGGACCTTGAGCTTGCGATTTTACCCAGGCTTGGGCATTACTCACAAAGAAGCCTGGCCACCCGAGAGCATTAAGCCGAACCCAGACATCACGCACAATTCTACAGTCCCTGAGGCAATGCAAGATGTCCTCGAATTGATGTTGACAGCGCGGGCAAGCAGGGGAATTTGCAAGCTTGCATCTGAACCGAAAGCTATTGACTTGGATCGCACCCTGCATGATAAACCAGACAAAGACCCGAATTTTTTCCGGAACCTGAATTTTCCAAATCCATTTCCAGGAATCGGGTGTAGAGGGGGGGAGCTGGGAAGAAGACTCAAGAAGCCAGGAGTATGCAGCAGCAGCAGTAAACACACCTTGTCTCCCCTTCTTCCACGTCCAATGATCATGGAGTCTATCATCCACCAGAGGAGTGATGTCGTGCAGCTTCTGCAGAATCAAAGAAGGGACAACAGTATACAAACTAGTCGTGACCCAATCCCCTTCAATCACCAAATCTCTAAGAGACACATGGATGTCATGAATATCCACATAAGGGATGTGATTTGCCAAGTTTCCATGACCACTCCAATCATGGTACCAAAAAGAGGACTCACCGTTCCCCAACTTGAAACCAAACCCGTCCTTTAATTCATCTCTAGCACGCAACACCCCTTTCCAAAGGGAAGAAGAACTAGGCTTGGCCGAGACTTCCAACAAAGAATGGTCTTTTATATACTTATGGGTAAGCACTTGGACCCATAGTTTGTCAGATTGTTGTAACAAGTTCCACACCAGTTATTTATAATTTGATACTATATTATTAATTACATGTTTTCTTAATTACTTAATATATATATATATATATATATTAATATTGGTATACAGATTTAGTTTCTTTTATATCCAGATTCTCAAATACTGCAGTTATAATTTTCTCCACTACCAAATTGTTAAAAATTTCAACACTGGTTAAAAATTGATTGGCTTAATTCCAGTTTGGGCCCCTGATGTTTCACAAATGTGCGATCTACACCCCCTGTGTTTAAAACGTGCAGTCAAGGTCCCTCATCTATCTAAAACGTGATAACGATGCCCTTCTGTTAACTTCCGCTAGGTTCCGTCAGTTGATCAAACGGAACTGCTGACGTGTCACTTATTTAATTAATAAAATATAGGCTACTAATTGGTGACGGAAATAATCCGTCACAAAACTCTTCAGCCAACACACTCTCTCAACAAACCCTATCCCTTCAAATCGTGCTCTTTCTTCCTAAAATTCAACAGAGGAATTTCATTGCAAAAGAACTATATGCACAACAAATCAGTATAAAGCAATGCAAAGTTAGATGAATCAGTAATCAACATGTTTCCATCAAATAGAAAACTCAGATTACTAAACTAAACCAAAATATTCCAAAATCAATACAAACTAAGAAAAAAGAAAGCAAGATAGTACAGGGAAATACAAACAGAGGAGACAGGGAAAAAACTACACAACTTCTCTGCATCAGGGAACAAAAACCAGAATCTGTCATCCACTCCATCACCCCTTGAGAACAGAATCAGATCAAGCAAGAAATCACCCAAAACACAAACTCCCTCAAAAACATAATCCCACGCCTCCACTCAATTACAAGCACCAACATAAAACAAAAATACAGCTAGCCACAATAGCCATTACAAGCATTCCAGGCAGATACGTGGATTAGTAATCCAATCATTAGTAGAGAATTTGAAGGTTTTATTTCTTACCTGCAACCAGTTCCATGCCCTTAATTGGGAAAGTTCCAAAAATTTCTCTGGTTCCATGTGGCCATTCTTAAAGATGACGTTATTACGGTGTAACCACAGCGATCGTGTGACTGCGAACAATGCTCGCCGGTGGCGGCGCCGGCGGCGGTCGCCGGAGTGACGGCGACCGATCATCAAATTGGTTAAGGGGTTTTGAAGCTGGCTTCAAGGGGGGAGTCAAATCGTGGTGTTGATTTTGCCATTGGAGGTCGAACGGCGCCGGAATCGGGACGAGAAGGTGGCGGCGGCTAGGGTTTCATCTCCTCTGTTTTGTGTCGATTTTCTTTGAATCGGGAGGTGGTGTTGGAGCGCCGGTGTTCGCTGGGACAGGGGGAGGAGCACACGATTGAAAGGTGGTGGTCGCGACTCCGGTGGTGGTCGTTGGACCATTTGCAGGGGGCAAAGCTTCATGGTTGTGGCCAACTGTGGTTGTTGCGTGCGTGGAGGTGGTGGTTCAGCCAAGGAAGGAAGGAGAAGTAGTATGATAAGGGTGATGAATAGAGGAGAAGGGTGCTGCCATGGTGTGTTGGGTTGCAGGGGAAAGGGTAAAGAAAAATGAAGAAGATGATGTTGTGAGGGAGAGGAGAAAAACACGAGAGTGAGAGGGAGAGATGTGAGTGAACGGGTGAGAGAGTGTGTTGGCTGAAGGGTTTTGTGACGGATTATTTCCGTCACTAATTAGTAGCTTATTTTTGATGAATTAAATAAGTGACACGTCAGCATTTTCGTTTGGTCAACTGACGGAACCTAGCGGAAGTTAACAGAAGGGTATCATTATCACGTTTTAGATAGATGAGGGACCTTGATCGCACGTTTTAAACACAGGGGGTGTAGACCGCACATTTGTGAAACATCAGGGGCCCAAACTGGAATTAAGCCAAATTGATTCTATAAATTTTGTTTTTTTTTTTACATTTAAAAAAAAATCGACAATGAATATCCTTTTTCTCATCTCACCAAACCGAAACCTCCATCCACAATGAGTTGCATCACGGTTTTATCTTTCTCCCTACTTTTCTATTCTTGTTTTTCAGAGTTATGTTCTTTAGTTGATTGGTGGTTTTTCTAATTAGGGAGATCTTTTTTTTTTTTTTGTCAATAATTAGGGAGATCTATGTTATATAATAACTTCAATTACCTATAGATTTGATTGATATAAAAATAAATAACCCCATTGATTTGGGCTGATTTGATTTTCGTAAAAAATATAATAGATAAACTCCGCATCTGATTAATGAGGAGGGCTCCATTTACTTCAGTAGTAAATCTTTAAAGCTACTCCAAATCTTAACCGTTTATTCTATTAACAATTAAAGTCTAAGATTAATCCTTACAATGTATAACGTGATCTTCCCATGATTCTTCTTCCTCCTTCTTTGCAAGTTAATTTTGAAAATGTAAAACACAAATAAACTCGATGAGCAAACTTATGTTCTGGAAAAAATTGAAACTATATAATTGTCAGTAAATTAAATCAAGGAAATAGTCAAAAATTGTTGGCCACCGCTTAATCTGTATTGCACTGTTACTTCAATTTTATTACAAAGTCCCAATGCACTGGAATTCTTCTGCACCATGACTTTATCATTTCCAAATTTTAACTTCAATTGTATTGGACCACAATTAAAAAAGCGTCTCTGTGTTCAAGTTCCTTTACGTGAAACCTTTTGTATTTTATAATATTAATCTAAGCTGCAATGGCTATGAAAAGCCAAGATTAGTTGCTCATGGCGAATGGTCTCGTAGCGGCACGTGGTTCTGGCAAGAAGCTAAGGGTGGTTATTTGCTGGATTTCGCTTTTGATTTTGAGATCAATGATATGGTGAGGATTCAAATGGAAACTGTGTTTGCTAGATTGGGTGAGGGGTGATGGTGAAAAATTAGGAATTGGTGAGGCGGCTAGGGGGATTAGAGCGTTTAGCCTTCAGAAGATGTACGTGGAGAAGGTCATGTGATACATTGTAAAGATTAATCTTAGCCTTTAATTATTAATAGAATAAACGGTTAAGATTTGGAGTAGCTTTAAAGACTTACTCCTGGAGTAAATGGAGACCTCCTCCTGTTTAATTATAGTAATTTAAGATAAAATTAAAGTAGATTTGAATTTTTTTAGTTAGATTGAGACAATTTATATACATTCATCACGGTATCTATACTTATATTAAAACACTAACAATCTAACATTCCAAGAATTTTCTGTAAGGAGAGTCATCCAAGCCTCTAACATCCAATCACAAGTTGACACCTGTCCACTCACCTATTATTTTATTCTGTTTTATTCTCTCTTTCTTCCTTCTGATGGGCCTCTATCTCTCAAATAATATTATTTTATTTCCTATCTCTTCCGATGGGCCCCTGTTATCTCAAATATTATTATTTTATTCCCTCTTTCCTTCTATTTAATTCTTTCCTCTTTTAATTCTTCCTTTTTTCTAGGTGAAAATTTAAATCCTTCACTTTCTCTCTCCATTAACATTCTCATCTTTCATTTTCTCTTTCCAATATATTCCCTCTATAATTATCAGCCTTAATTCTTTCCAAATTCTCTGTCCATCACGTTTTAGCATCTAATTAGCACTTTTCAAAAAAAAAAGCATCTAATTAGCCATTAATTGACCTTTACTTTCCCCAAAATATCGCCTGCTTTCTCTCACCCTCATCTCCCTTTTCAAATTTTCCATACCCGAAATTAATTAACCATATTTATTATATTTATTCCCTTTTAGAATTTTAATTAAGATAGATTCAATTATCAAGTGTCCATTTAATTTCTATGCTCTCTCCCCATATCTCGATACTCTCTCACTCCCCTTCTTATAACTTTCAAATTTTTCTCATTCTCTCTGCAATTAAAAACTTGGGAACCCTCAATTCGCATGCTTCGGTTTCCAATCCCTTCATGTTACTTGAACGTAATTTAAAATAATTTTGTAATTCCTCATTTTTTTAAGGCCGTAATTCCTCATTATGTTAGATGTTTTTTATTTTTTAAACAATCATTATACCTAAATGCAATATAAAGGAAATGTTAAAAGAAGGTAAATTTTGACACTTGGCAATCATTAGGATAGGTTTCAAAGATTTTCCCAAGATTAAAATAATTCTAAATGAAAATGTTAACTCCACTTTTGGAAACTTTGTCATGGCTTAATTGATATTTACTGTTTTATTATGCTGTCAAAAAAAATTTATTATTTTATTGAAGGGTAAGCATGTAATAAGCCATCTAATTAATTTTGAGTAAACAGCCATTTTGGTCCCTGACTGTGTTCACTTATGACGAACTGGTCCTCATACTTTGGAAATGATCGTTTTTCATCCCTGAATGTGTTGCCGTCGGTCAAGTTCGTCCTTGGTTGAGTTTTCCGTTAGTCCCTAAAACGGAAAATGCCAAATGTCATGTTTTTTTACATGTTGGCATCCTACGTGGCTCCTTCTTCATATTCCCTCCGAAACTTCACTGGAAAATCAGTCCCTGCCACTCATAAATCTGGTTGTGTTCTTTCCAAAGCTTGAGCCTTTCTTGCATCTCTGATACATCATCCCTTACTCAACCTCTAATCAAAACCTAAACCCAGCAACCAAAAGTTTAGCACCAGCAAAAACTCCATCAAGCTTAAACCAACATCAGACCTCCCAAATATACCCATAAACTTCCAGACCTCAAATCAACACCCCATCAAACCATAAACTTCTAACCACATCCACCAGATTCGAAACCCAAGAAGAGAAAAGTAAAGGGAAAAAAAGCTTAGCCTCTAGAAAGTGTTAGTTGCCGACAATGATTTTTCTTCTCAAGTTTCCTCTCAAGTTTGCAGAAATGAAAATATTTCTAGTACTAATTAACATTCATGTGAGCTATGGAAGGAAAAGAACAGTAATGCAAATAGTAAAGACATGTTGCAATATCAAATGCTATTTGTGTCCTTCTGTACCAGTTTAGAGGATTGAATGGATCAGATATAATCTCCCTCAAGCATTCATTTTTAAGCAACTCAAAAACTAAATAAGACCAAGAATCACTGCCCTCACCATAACATACACCAAGCAAGGAGAGGTTTTCATGCATAAAGTGAGAGAAGGAGAACTTGTTATGTTGAATGAGTTTACAGAATCACTTTTTCTCACTCTCTTCATGTAGAGTCCACTTGCAAGCAATGTTGTGAAAAACACAAGTCCTAAGACAGATCCTGCAATATACAAATGTGATGATTCTAGTGATTCATGTGGCTTAGGCACTGGATTTGTGGGAAGAAAACTAGGTGGGGAGAAGGAGAATCTGGAATTTCAAATATTCTGATGGGGTCATCATCAATTGGGGTTTAAGTGGACAAGGGGTTCAAGTGATTTTGTTCCAAAAAATCTCCAGGTGAGATACCAAATTTCTTATTCAATTTGTCTAAATCATCTCCTAGAATCAGAGGGTATGTAACAAGGTACTTTGCTTTCTTCACACTAGAGAAATTCCCAGGACATGCACGTCTAAGAGGAACTTGAAACTCAGAACCAATGTAACAATAGATTCAAGCAAAGTCGCCGGCACCTATAACAAACTCCACTACTGATCCTACCTATAACACACGCACAGAGACAAGATGCATACACCAATTGAAGAAGCCAATTGTAGGTTTTAAGAACTAGGGTTTCTGATTTGGGGCTCCAGGGTTAAGAATTGGGGGTGATTATGTAGATTCAGGGATGAGGACTAAATTGACGGGTTAGAAGCTTTCATTCTGACCGTTGGAGAGCCAACTAGGATGCCAATGTGTAAAAAAACGTGACATGTGGTGTTTTCCGTTTGAGGGACTAACGGAAAACTGAACCAAGGACTAACTTGACCGACGGCAACACATTCAGGGATTAAAAAAGCCCATTTTCAAAAGCTGAGGACCACTTCATCATAAGTGAACACATTCAAGGACCAGAATGGCTGTTTACTCAATTAATTTTAATTTTGATTTTTTTAATCTATAATATATCTAACATTAAATATCAATTCGAATTTTCATCCCACTACCTACCTCTATACCAATCCCGTTTTAGCATATTAATTTTTTTTTTTGAAAATCTCTATTTGAAACCACCACAAAAAATAACCAATGATTTTAATCTCTATTTGAAAAACTCTTTAATTCCTTTTCTGTTTTATTTTTTAAAAAAGGTGCCTATCCTTTTTCAATGGATGCCGTCCAATCTGACCACTAAGAAATAGAGAATTTCAAATCTTATTAATTTTTATAGAATCATGTGTATAGCATTTCCTTGAAAATCAATTCAATGACATTCATTCATAATCTATATTTCCTAGACATGATTTAAAAATCCGAGTTAAATTTTATAGATTCTATCACATATTTTTTTGATAGGATTCATGAGGGTTCACCTATAAATAACATATGAAATTTGTTTCAAATGATAAAATCTTCTCAATGCACCAGTTTTTCACAAAAAATATTTATGGAGCTTCATTATTTTCTTCTCCCATCTTTGCAGTTGCAATAATTTGCTCCCACGTGCTTCATGCTTTGTGAGTTCCACAATCTGAATAACCCTTTGCACTTGGAGTAGCAGAAGAAGACACAGAGAAGCAAATTCGAATCAACAATCCGAGATTAGAAGAGAATGAAGAAAGGAAAGGGAGCGATGGGATCAGCGTCGGGACGAAGATGGGGCATTGGTTTCATTGGCAATTCAACTTCTCGCGGTATTCCCCATCCTCCTGGTTTTTCTTGCACTTCTCTCGAACAGGTTTCTTCCTCTCCTGGCTTCAATTTCCCCTTTACCCCTTCAAAGTTATAAGCAGGTACTAATCTAATCTGAACTCCAAACACAACATTTGCCCCAAAATTGCTCACGAAAATACTTTTATTTTTTCGTTGAATTAGTTGATATGTAATTTCAGGTTATTTTTGGCTGGTGAATGTGCTTGAACCTGATTGTGGGAATTCAAATAGCAGAAGTGATTAAGGTGTTCCAATCTTACTTTCCTTTATCATAGTTATTGGTTACTTCCATATTCTGTATGCTATCAGTATTATTTAGAAAATTTCATGTTATCATAGGGTTGCAATCAAGTTTCAGTGTTATCACCTGAGAGAAACTAAATATTTGTTTTGGTCTTGATCTGTATTTCAAATTTTATTTTTTCAGATCAAATTTGTTGATCATTTTTTCAATTTTTTTGGTATTTTACGTGCTCATTCATAGAGCCAACCATATACGCATTCTTTTTTAATTTAGTATTTTTACACTGTAGTGGAGGAATCGTCATGGTTTAATTTACTGCCAACAAGTCTCATATACAGGATCACTCTATGTGAGGAACTATTGAATCAAAACAAGAGTTTTCAAAGGCACGGTCCAACTTCTTGCCATGTGAGTTTGTCATAGTTTGTTATTTCTTTTCCATATCATTGGGTGAGACAATCTTTCTTTTGGACCAAAGGTTATTGAGATTCTTTGCTATGGATTGCTAAAGAGGAAGCAAAGCCAATGGGCATCAAGGCACTCTATAGCCATTCTTTCTGAAGTCTAACCTAGATCCTTATTTTTTGTTGTAGTACTCTATAACCATTTTTTTGCTTAATTGTTGCAAAACGGTTTCCATTATGTTAATTTCTTTATGTTACTTTTGTTACTGCTCCCTCTTTAAGTTTTGCAACTATGTTTCCATGTAGAATAGCTGCATAACTTTCTTTCCATGTGTCTTAATGGAAAGAGAATGGTTTCTTGGTTGGTTACTTTGTTGGATGGGAATTGCTCAACCTTTTGTATGTTTAACGGTTTTTTTTTCTTTATTTCTTAATGGTAAAGTGACGTGTTACAGGTAAGATTTTAGAGGTTTGGCTTAAGAAACTCAGCTGATTAAATTTTGCTGCAGGATGAGAACAAGAATTAGCACTGTAATGTGAACAATTGAAGATTTCTGCAGTCTGCAATGCCTAAGTAATATAGTATCGGATTGGTTTTTCAGCTCAATTGAACCTGAAGTTTTGTGAGTTCATATATATATATAAGTCTGTTATTCTTTGTAGCGTCAAGTTTTAGTGAAAACTCTAATTATATCATTGTTTTTAATTTTTTTGCAAGGGTATGTCAGAATGCAACTTTAATTGGCCTGATCAAATTTGGTCATCAAAGTCACATGAATAGCTTCATCCTAGAGCGAGATTTGTAAATCCAAAAGGGTTTTTAAGAAAGTAATTGTCAAAGGCAAGGGAATGTGGCAGCTTACGCTTCAGATATTAAAATAAGGTTGCCCTGATAGCAGCATCAAGTGTTCAACTTAATTTAGGATTGAATTATCATTGGCCATTTGTTCCATTCTGTGTATAATGGAAAGATGATCATAGAATTTAAGACATAGCACAAGATAAGTTTAAGTATTGTATACTCCAAATGTGTATTTATTTCTCTTCATTTAAATGTTTTCATTACAATAAATTTCAAATGTTTTATACCAAGCAAAGAATTACATGGACTTAATTTCATTTTAAAAGTATGTGGTGTACATTATTTTTGTACAAATTACATGATAAATAGTGAAAACATGTTGTGCGGATATTAAAAATTTTAAAATGATTATCTGTAACTTAGGATACAAAATTATGTAATAAAAATACAAAGCACGGGAATGAACATTTTACAATCGACTACATTAAGTTTTTAGAAGAAATATGCACTTCAAAGCTATTATTTTTTAATAATATCCAATTACCTAAAATTAGAAATAATTTCCTAATAAATTACCGTAATAACATGTTATTATTTTTATTGTTTGTTTAAAATTGGTAAATAAGCATTAATAATATGTTATTATTTTTATTGTTTGTTTAAAGTTGTGTAAAATTTTGCGGGTTGTGCGATATTTGTTGTGGTTTTGTTTTGTTGAATGCTTATATTTTTTTGGCTTAAAGGGTCCAAAGGCCCCTGAAATTACAAAGGGAATCAAATCCAGGACCTAGAAAAATTTTGCATCAAATTTGGTCCCTAAGAAAAAAAATTTAATTCAATTAAGGACAAATGCTGTCAGACTTCAATTTTATCCTACTCAGCAATTCCACATGTCATTTTTATTTTATTTTTTAATTATAAAATTATAAAAAATTATTTTTTAATTCCAACTCATTTATTTAAGCAGAAAAAAATTAAAAAACTTAATAAAATCACCAATTTAACTAATTTCAGCTCTAATTAACCAATCTCTTCAATTAAGCCCCAAATACCCAATTTGAAGCTGCAACTTCTGTTCTGAATCTCCTCCCTCCTCAACAGAAGCACCTCCTCATGTCATCCTCCAAATCCCATCCAACCGATCTCTTCACCTTTCCCACAAACTCCATTTCTTCAACTGGTGTCCTTCCCATCATTCCTCCCCTCTTTCCTCCTCTGCTCACTCCCTCATCCTCCGCACCCTCTCCCGACCTGCCTTCCTCTATCATCTCCTCAACCCCAAAACCACTTTTCCTTCACCATCGTACAACACCACCTCACCAAAACACTCCAAAATTTGAACTTTGTGTCCAATCTCAGAAACCCATAAGGAAACACTCCTCTTTCTGCCCAATCTCAACCCAAAATTCGAACTTTGTGTCCAATCTCAACCCCCACCATACCCATAAAAGATGAACACGAAGAATGAGATTTCGATCTGTCCCAAACCAAGAAGAGGAACGATGGCTGGTTTCTGAACATGTGGTGGCGGTGCCCAAAGGCCATGGCTGAATATCTTAATCTCTTCCTCTTCTCTTCATTTTTGTCCTCTGTGGCCGCGTGGGGGTGGATACAAGCGTGCGTATCCTTCAAGAGCTCGTTGAAGAAATTGTCCATGGAACCGCTTCTAGGAATCTCGCCGTTGTGGCTTTGCTGGTTGTGGCTTGCTAGTTGCAGATCTGGAAAATCCGAGATTTGGGTTTGGGTTTGTGATGGAGATGTTGAAAGGGTTTGGGTTTTTTCTTCTTCTTTTGGGATGAAGGGAAATACAATCTGGGTTTGGGGAAATACAAGCGTGTATGTCCTTCTTTTGTTTCTTGTTTTGAAATTTTGTTTTATCTTCATCTTCAATGAAGGTGGAGGTGTTCTCTGGAGGTGGAGGTGGAGGTGTTCTCTGGAGGTGTTCTTCGTTAGGGTTGAAATTGGGGCTGAAGATGGATAGATAGGGTTAATTTGAGGGATTTGATTTTATGTTTATATTAGGGATTTGATTTTATGTTTAGATTAGAGATTTATGTTTAGATTAGGATTTTATTAAGTTTTTTTTTTCTGCTAACATAACTGACTTGGAATTAAAATTTTATTTTTAATTAATTTTTCTAATTAAAAAAAATTAAAAAAGCCACCTAGAAAAGCTAACTAGGACAAAATTGAGCTCTGGCACACTTTGGCCTTAATTGAATTAAAAAAAAATTCTTAGGGACCCAATTTGATGCAAAATTTTTCTAGGTCCTGGATTTGATTCCCTTTGTAATTTCAGGGGCCTTTGGACCCTTTAAGCCTATTTTTTTAGTCTCTTAATTCTAGCAGCTAAAATATTTGCAAATATTGATTTTAGTATATCAATTTTGTGATTGAATCGTTGTATTGGTGCATGCCTAAATAATAAGAGTAAAATCCATCGTGCACGGGTAAGAACATTCTACTTGAAAACACTTTCATGTTAAAGCTAATATAAAAGTTAATTTTCAATTTTTTTTTTCATCGAAGAATTATTTTTAAATAACTTAAGTGCACTGTTAATATGACATTAAATAAATTAGGATAAATTATATATATATCTATGTATTTTGGTTTCACTTTGTAAGTCTCAAACATAATAGATTGGAATATGTGTATTTACATCTTCAAGGAAAAAAATCATTTATACAACCCATGTGCAGAACTGAAGATTTTGACTAACTAATTTCTTTTTTTTTTTCCAAATTATTTATATTGGTTAAATCGGTTTATGAGTATATAACACTATAATTGTCCGAATTTATGTTATTTTGAATATCTATATCTTCATTATGATTGTTCTTTCATTTTTAGTATTTTAAATTGTTTATAATCAAAATATTTATTAATGTGTCAAATATAATAGGAAACTTCACCATGAACTTAATTTCATTTTAAAAGTATGTGGTGTACATTATTTTTTGTACAAATTACATGATAAATAGTGAAAACATGTTGTGTGGGTATTAAAAATTTTAAAATGATTATATGTAACTTAGGATTGTGTAATAGCACTCGATTGATGGTTAATGCTTTGACGCCGTATATTATTGTTGCTACAACCCTATCAGGTACAAAATCCAGTAAACCGGTTTATATTCCTAGGTTGAGCTTAACTCCTTCTGACACTGGTCTTTCATTCAAATTTTCTAGAAGACAGTTTCCAATAACTGTTTGTTTTGTTATGACTATAAATAAGAGTCAAGGCCAATCTTTATCACATGTTGGATTATATCTTCCTATGCCTGTATTCACGCACGGTGAGTTGTATGTTGCCCTATCAAGAGTAAAATCTAGAAAAAGGTTGAAGATCCTAATTGTGGATGACAAATGAGTTCTCTAATTGCACTCGGAATGTCGTGTACGAAAAAGTATTCCATAACATATAATTTATTAGTTTTTTTTCCTTTAGATTTAAAAAATCTTTGTATATTGCGCATCATAGTTTACGTATCTTTATTAATAATTCTATAAATTTGTTGCAGACACAATCAACTTTTAATTCAATTAGGGAGATCAAGCAACAATTGAGATATTGTTTTATACCCTTCTCATTGCTGAATTATAACATTGTAATAATGTTAGTTTGTTGGATTCAGTTGAAATTTTGTGTAAGTTAAAATGTATCCTTTTGATTTAATTGATTTTTCTGTTCATCAAAACAAGTATGACGTAACTCAAATCTTAACTTATATTTTGTGTAAGTTAAAATGTATCCTTTTGATTTAATTGATTTTTCTGTTCATCAAAACAAGTATGACGTAACTCAAATCTTAACTTATATTTTTTATCGTTGAAACGATGTTGTTAATAACGTAAGTAATTCTGAATTTTTTTCACCGTGCAGCGCACGGGGAAAAACACTAGTTGCATACATGTAGTTTAATTATAGTAAATTGAGACAAATTATATTTAGATTGATCATAATATTGCATGGAGTTTAATAATAGTAATTTGTGACAAAATTTATTTAGATTGATTATGATATGAATTTTTTTTATTAGAACTTAACTCTATAAATTGTGTGAACCAAACAAAGTTCAATACACTGAGGAAGGAAAAAACAGAGTAATACTAAAAGAAGGAGAGGGTAAAACTATTTTTGTTTTGTTTCATAGTTTTCTGGCTATTTTATTATTCTCTGCTATCATTGACTGCTCTCAATGTATTAATATGACTTGTGTTGTCAATTTCCTCATAGATGCATGACTTTGGGTCTGCTTTATTATTATTAATTTGTTATGGTGCGGTTCAGGTTTCTTTGTTAGGATGTTTCCTTTGTTTGGATCTTTAATTACTAGTACTTTTTTGTTTTGAGTAAGTTATGTTGTTTTTATATTTCACCTTTGTATCATCACTTTGTTTGTTGATCTTTTGTGGTCTTTACCTTAAGCATTATTTCACCGTTTGGTTTGTAGATCTCAGCATGAGAAATTTTTGGAATTTCCCAGTTGTCAAGATCTTGATTGTCTTAAAAAGGTTATGCTGCTAAGTATCAGGGTGAAAAGAGAAAGAAGATCCAAGAAAAATTCTATGGGTTCCTTGAGAAAACCCAGCAAAACATCTTCTTTTTTGAATGGTTTCAAGATTATGCCAACAAGAATTGGAAATCTTACCCCTTCCAAATTGACATGGTTAAATGGCAGCATAAGGATGGAAAAGAAACCCTTTCTAACCTGCCACCTAAAACTCCTTTCCTTCTTAAAGGAGCTCAATCTACACCTGTCCTAGCTTCTCCCTTCAAGACTAGGAAAGAAGAAGGTGATGTCACTGGTAAAGACATCAAAGACCTCATGGAACAATCCAATTATACCAATAAGTATCTTCAAATTCTTGGAGAATCCCAAGTGCAGGATTCCTCTTCCAGGAAAGGAAAAGAAAAGGTCAAGATTGAACCTTCCTCTTCTAATCTTGATATCCCTAAAGGATGTCAACTTGAAAAACCTCTTTTCAAACCTTTTCAAATCAGTAGCCGTTCCAGACACTCGGCTCAAACTCTTCGAGCAAAAAAGGAATCTGACAATGAGCTCCTCCAAAAGGTGGTAGAGCAACTTCAGCTTCTCAAACAAGTTATTCCTGAGACTCCGGAACCTACTCCGGAAGTAGTTTCTAATCCCACTATTACTGCTCCTCCTCCTCCAAAAACTCGTACTTCTACTCGTAATACCTCTACTTCTTTAAATAATATTGAAGATGGTAAGGTTGAGTCTGATTCTGATATTCAATCTATGAAGTCTGACGTTCAATCTATCAAGAGTATTCCGGTCAATACTGTCATTCACAATTCTAAGAATCAGTGGAGAAAAGAAACCAAGCTCTACTATCCTAGAGCTACTGCTCCTGATCTTCTTTTAGAAGAATCTTCAAACTTCAAAAGCTTCAGTGCCAACAATGTCTATGAATGGAATATTGATGGTGAAAACGAGTATGGCATCACCAAAATCCTCCAAAATATGACTATGGTAGCCACTGCCTATGTTACCGCCAACAATTGTCCTGAATCTCTTATCGTTGAAGTCTTGGTTGCTGGTTTCTGTGGCCAGCTCAAAGGTTGGTGGGATAATTATCTCACTCAAGACGAGAAGGATCAGATCTTGACCGCTGTCAAGACTGATGAAGAAGGTAATCCTATCATGGAAGATGGCAAATTCATCTCTGATGCTGTCAACTCCTTAATCTTTACCATAGCCCAACATTTTGTTGGAGATCCTTCCCTCATCAAGGACAGATCTGGTGATCTTTTGTCCAATCTGAAGTGCAAATCTTTGGGTGATTTCAGATGGTATAAGGATACCTTCCTGACCAGGGTTTACACCCGTGAAGACAGCCAACAAGCCTTCTGGAAAGAGAAATTCCTGGCCGGTCTTCCTAAATCTTTTGGCGACAAAGTTCGTGAGAAACTTAGAAGCCAAAATCCGGGGGGAGAAATCCCATATCACACCCTTAGTTATGGACAGCTCAACGGTTTTGATAATGAAATCTGATCGTTTGAAAAAGGATCCGTTTGGTTTGTAGATCTCAGCATGAGAAATTTTTGGAATTTCCCAGTTGTCAAGATCTTGATTGATATCTTCAAAATGAATTTCTTCTTTGAAGACAGATTTGGATAATTGATTGGATTGATGAGGATGATCGATAGAAGAAGAAGAGGGTTGGGAAGATTTGAAAGAAAGCTTGGAGGAAAAAGAGCGAAGCATCATAAAAGACAAATCTTCCTCACCCGTAAGTATCATCGCCATCACCTGGTTCTATAGAAACAGATAAATAAATTAGAAATATAGGTTAGGTTCTGTGTTGTTCTTAATAGTTGAGCAGTATAGATCTGGATCAGACTAAAGCCACCACAAAAGAAAAGCTAAACAAGGACATTAAAAATATTCTGAACTTAACATATCATATCTGTAGTATGGCCAATATAGACTTACTGCCACACAGGGACTTACTGCCTTCAACGCCTCCGCTGCAGATATGATCATAAGTCTGAATATAAATAATCCTGAGAGATCTTCAAAAAGGATTTCATTTTAGTTTAGCTGAGTTGTGTACTTACCAGTCCAGATCCCGACCATAGTGCTTAATTATATAAGAACAGAACAGAGAAATAACTTATATCTAACATATTTAGCATGTTCCTACTTCCCCATCAGGCTCTGATACCAAGAGGGGGTCGGAAGCAGAAGGAGGGGGATGAGAAGAGGATTAAGAGAAGTAGGACGCCACCACGGAGGGGCTCACGGAGGGGCTTTTTGCAGAAAATTAAATTGCAGAAATTAAAACAGGAATTAAAACAGGAGGCTTAGCCTTCCATAAACAGAAAAATAAAAACAGGAATTAAATTCTTCTTCATCAGAAGTTTGAATGAGGAGATTATTGATCTTGTCCTCGATCTCAGGTTCAAGATGAAGCTCAGAGATTCTCCTTTTGAGTCTGCAATACCTGCTAATATGGCCCGGCTTGCCGCAGTTGTAGCAGGTAACATCTTTTCCTTGAGAGGGTCTAGTCTCAGGAGGGTTCTTTGGAATTTGCGAAGATTGGGGTTTTGATCTAGGCTTGGGTTTCCTATGATCATTCCTGCTAGATCTCTTTCTCCATTGTTGTTTGGGAGGAGGATCTTGCTTTCTGGGTTTAGGTTTCTTGGGACAACCTTGAATTCCGAATTGTTCGCAGAAAGTACCCAAATCCCTGCGATTCTGAGACTTCTCCTTAGTGAGTTGCTGTTGGATTTTGTCATCCTGATAGATTTTGAGAGCAACTCTTTGAATGATAGCTATGAGCTGTCCATAACTAAGGGTGTGATATGGGATTTCTCCCCCCGGATTTTGGCTTCTAAGTTTCTCACGAACTTTGTCGCCAAAAGATTTAGGAAGACCGGCCAGGAATTTCTCTTTCCAGAAGGCTTGTTGGCTGTCTTCACGGGTAATTAGGGAGTTGTCATTTTCTTTGCTGAGTCCATAATTGAGACAACCCAGGAATCTTTGTAGTTGGGTTTTGTCAATGATTTGATCAGGGAATTTATCCGTGAACTCGATGGCTCTATTGATATTGGCTTTGGTGGTATTTTGAAACAAAAGGTTTTTGACAAGGAACAAATTATTGCTTTTACTTCAAAACATTGGAATCCTGCTCAACAGAATTATTCTACTGTCAAAAAAGAAGTTTTAGCAATCGTTTTATCTATTTCAAAATTTCAATCTGATTTGATTAATCAAAAATTCTTAGTCCGTGTAGACTGCAAATCTGCGAAAGAAATCTTACAAAAAGATGTCAAAAACTTAGCTTCAAAACATATCTTTGCCAGATGGCAAGCTATTTTAAGCGTTTTTGACTTCGATATTGAATATATAAAAGGATCTAACAATTCTCTCCCTGATTTCCTCACTCGTGAATATTTGCAGGGAAGATCATAAGATGTCCTCCAGAGGAGGATCCTCCTCCTCCCGAGGAAGAGGAAGAAACAAAGAAAAAAGCAAAGGTATTATAATCTCTGACTCTTTAATCTTATCTGGGCCCACTGCCCATCAATCTGGACCCACTGTCCAAAAATCTGAGCCCACTGCTCAAAACCAATCTTCACAACCAAAACAAACCAAAGCTGATTATGCTTTATCAATTCCAACTCTCCTTGCCTTCAAACAAGCAGGCCTGGATAATGTTCCTCAGGGACTCATCAATTTACCAAATAAATCTTGGGCCAGCATCGCTGATAAAGATGATGACCTAGATCTCCAATCCCTCCAATCTTTTATTGAAAGAACAAAAAGCTTAGCAACTCATGATGGAAAGAAACCAGTTGTTGTTGCCCAATCTAGCCCAGTTACCCAATCTAACCCAAAATCGGAATATTTGACCAAAACTATCTCCAAATTCCAAACCTTGATTGAACCAGAATGGTGGGACCATTCAGGAGGGAACCTCGCCAATAAAATTGGTACTAAACTTTTCCCTGGTTATCTTGATCCAATCCACCCAAACAAAACCCAGAGATTCTATGAGTTTATCTTGGTTGATACAAACAGTGTGGATATTAAGCATTTTAGGGATAAAAATGACAACTCCCTAATTACCCACTCCACACTCCAAATTCTCCGTGTCCTTCGTCCCACTGACTTTGGACCCAATCCAAACACCTACAGAAAATTTTCCCAGAATTTTGACCCTATAGGTTTTAATTATTGGGATTACATCAAAGCTTGGGAATTTACAATCCTTGGCCTGCAAAACCAAAATTTCAAGCATTCTTGGCTCATTTACTTCAAATGGACCAACAAATATTCCTTTCCAATTTGGTTCCATTCTTGGTGGAGCTTCTTTGGTCCAACTACTGAAATCTTTCCCCCTGAAGTTCTGGAGGGATACAATCTTTTCCTGAAACATTGGGACAAAGAGTTTAACAATTATCCTGATTGTTTAAACTTTTATACAATCTTTTCCCTTTCTTGGGTATTCTCTTGGAGGTACGGTCTTAAAGCCAAACCCCAACCAATTCTCAACAAACATGCCCTTATCAAGTGGTGGAAGGCTTTTGATGCTTCCAAAGCTCACAAGGATAAAGTAATTCAATGGTTCAAAAACAACCAGAAATATCTCAAGCATGCAAGTCCGCAAACCAGCCTCTTGCTAAATCAAAAGGCCCACATCACAGCGGCCCTTGCAGGAGCTTCAACAGAAGAAGACTTGCTAAGAAATCTTCAATCTGCTCTTCAATTATTGAAGGAACCAATTAAGCAAGCCTCATCTTCAAAGGCCCCTCAACACAAAGTCTCCGAGCCATCCTCTCTTGGGTCGTCAGATTTTGTCCAAACCACAGAATCAGATGATGATGACTTCTGCTAAGTTTGTCGTCTTGTAATCATTTTTATTCTGTAATAATTCAATTTTTGTACTGTAGCAAATAGTAAAATTGACTTTTTACTGTAGCAAATAGTGCCAGTCAAATAGTACCGTCTACCGGAACTATTCAACCGGAACTATTCAAACAGTGCCCAATCTTTTCTTTAAATAGGCTCATTCTGAACCTTGTTAAAGGGAGTTTTGTAAGAGCTTAGATAGAGAGTTTAGAGAGAGAAACACTGAGAGAATTCCTTCTGTAAGTTCTCCTTCAGTTTTCCTTTCTTTCAATCTTTTCTGTTTTTAAGTTTAAGTTTTTCAGTTTTTAAGTTTCAGTTTTGTAATCTATGTTTATGTAATATATATCTTGTTCAAGTTTTATTTTCCTGTTTATGGAAGGCTGAGCCTCCTGTTTTAATTCCTGTTTTTATTTTTCTGTTTATGGAAGGCTAAGCCTCCTGTTTTAATTCCTGTTTTAATTTATGCAATTTAATTTTCTGCAAAAAGCCCCTCCGTGGTGGCGTCCTACTTCTCTTAATCCTCTTCTCATCCCCCTCCTTCTGCTTCCGACCCCCTCTTGGTATCAGAGCCAAAAACTCGTACTTCTACTCCCTAATTAGAATTCTGAGTAAAGATGTTTCAATAGTCAATATACAACATGTTTTAATGCTATTTTTCATCAAGCCCTTATGTCTACTTAATTTTGTAGTACTATTTGTGTTAAGTTGTATATGCTATATTATTTTATGTTCTTCTTACATATGGATGATTAAATTTGGCTACCGCATGCAGAATTTAATCTTAAATGACCCGATGGGAGCAAAATCAAAGATTAAAAAGTTGTTCGGGTTTGGAAAGAAAGGTGCTAGTTATTCTAGGGATGATACACAAGTTTCACAAGTTTCATCGGAGGACGGCGACTATGAAACCAGGGATTAACGAGTAATATGCGCTTATCCAACACCTCCTATTCAAAGTTCTACACATATTCATAGAGAAGAAACAGGGATAGTATATGCATATTCCCCTCCTCAAGAAGGAGACCCTCAAGGAATGGACTCTTCGTACAATCCCTATCTTGATCCATACTATGCTCAAGAAAGAGCTTCTTCATATTATCCTCAACCAAACTATCCTCAAGGAGGAAGCTCTTCATACTATCCTCATGAAGGAACGTCATCATACAATCCTCAATCATACTATCCTCAAGGTGGAAGCTCTTCGTACTATCCTCAAGAAGGAAGCTCTTCGTACTATCCTCAAGAAGGAAGCTCTTCGTACGGAAACTATCCTCAAGAAGGAAACTATCCTCAAGATGGAAGCTCTTTGTATGGAAACTATCCTCAAGATGGAAGCTCTTCGTACGGAAACTATCCTCAAGATGGAAGCTCTTCGTATGGAAACTATCCTCAAGATGGAAGCTATCCTCAAGATGGAAGCTCTTCATACTATCCTTACCAAGGAACTTCTTCAAACTATGGAACCTCTTCACACGATGAAAACGCAAATGGTTGTTCCATCATGTGATTTGCCTATGTTAGGTTTATGAATAATTGCACTACTTTTGACAATTTTATCTTAGTTTCCTATTATTATTATTATTTTCAAGGCTTAGTTAGGTATGAGTTCTCTATAAAATAGGTTTTTTTGTTTTGTTTTGGTACCTACTACATTTATATTTTATGAGTCCTTAGTTGCAAAGAAAATAGTGGTTTTCTAGTCTTAGGTTGTTAAGAGGGTGTTTTTCCTTGTGGTTTTCCCCAACATGAGAGAGTTGTTCTCATGGTTTATTATCTATCATTAATAATATCTTTCTCTTTTAGGAAAAAAAATAGTGGTTTTTGTTCCCTTCTAAAATTAATTCAATCCCTCACCCCTCCCATTTAACTCCAATTTTTAATGCGGTAAACATAATACCAATTGGAAAAAAATGAATTGTTACTGATAATGAACAATTTGGTAGAGCAAGAATGTAACAATAACAATAAAAATAAAAGACACGTATCATGGTTGAATTGTCTTTAAGAATTATTTAAATATGGTTTGCACATAAAATAAAATATTAATGAAACTTAGGACACAAATCCAATTAAATAGTTATTTTTATATAAAAAAAAGGGTTTCCTATTGCCATTGTCCATTTGATTTCCAACCTCAATTTTTATGTGTTTCACCATTTAACCCAATCTTTAAGTGTTTCACCATAACTGGTTCATTTGATTTTCTTCCACAAGCCGTAAAAAGAAGCAGTAAATGAGGTGAGAGAAACGAGTAAGTTTTAAATTAAAATAAAATAAAATTACATAAATACCCATGATTTAAATTTTAAACTACCTTTGAAGAAGAGAGTAGCAGATTTTTGTCATAGTAAAAAAGTGTTGAATGCTAATTTACTCATTCATAAACTCTAATTGGAGTAAGTTAGCAAAGCCCTTGAAACAAGAAATGGTCACTCATTAGGTGTTGGGCAACTCGCCAGAGTCTAATTGCATTAAGCACAACTATAATTCAACTTTTCATAAAATTTACAATTACCATCTCAGCCTTGATTTTATTGATTTCTCTGAGGAAGATCTAGGCAAAACTTTTCACTTATGAGACACAAGTTGTTGACTTGGTTGCTACTAACAATTATGGGAGCAAACATATTGATTACTACAATTTAACCTCTACTTATCTTATTCTGATCATTAAATGAGTCATTGTCTTATCATTTATCAATATTATGATCACGAAATGAGCCCTCAAGGGATCCAACACCTTATCTTGAGACAACTAACTTGTAACTTGTATTGGAAGATATGCAGGAGGTATAGGCTTCGCGTTGGAACTAAGCATAGGAAATCCTGCTCTGCCTACATCATTGAGTGGTCCCTCAACCACGTTAACCTTCTCAGTTCTCATATAGGAGAGTTGGTTTTATACTTGGACCATTAACAAATTGCCCCAAGTTTAGCTTTTACTGAAATAAAGCTTAGACGCAAAACACATAAAGTTTTTGGTTAACATTCACAACATGCAAGAAAAGAGAGGGACAAGTATTGGTGAAAGATTTTGAGCTTCAATGTACCAACTTGGTTCTGCTTTTGTTTAAGAGTTTGTTAACAACATATAAAATAGGAGGCTATTGTCCCCGAAGGATAGCTCAAGTGGTAAAAAGCTAGGTGCATAAGGGTTGGATGGGGTGAAGGGTCCTGGATTCGAGCTCGGATGAGAGATTAATTTACTAACATTTCTAACAACTCACAGTTGCCTATTAAAAAATAAAAAAATAGGAGGCCACTATGCCTTCACTGGGTGTTCAGTTTCTCTTGCAAAATTGAACTGATACTGGTCCCCTAAGCAAACCACAACTATGATGATCCTGACTCGGTCCTTTTTTCACTTTGAAATCAAAATTGGATCAGCACTAGGGTTCTAATATAGCACATAAAATTTCTCTATAAACTTTGCAATGCATTTATAATGTCTGCAAATATCCAAAAGTGCAAGCCTCAACATTGAACATGTGATCCTCTCTGGTAAAAATTTACATGGTATAAAATAAAAATCATCTTAAATAGAAATTTTGGCAAAAATGTTAACTGATTAAAATCTGAACAGCGCCTTCAATGGTCAGCAATTGCAGTTAACAATTTGAGGGAAAAATATCTTAAACTCAATCCTCCTTCTCCCAGTGAATGTCAACTAAATATCTATTTAAACGTTCGCCAAATGTCTTTGTAGAGAATGACTCAACAACATGCCTCCTAGCTTCTCTGCCCATTCTTTCTGCTCCCTAAGGATCATTTATGAGGCTAGCCATTGCTGAAGCAAACTTTTGTGGTGTAGGATTGCAAAGGAATCTTGTTTCACCATTCTTGATTGACTCCACCGGGCCACCACTATTGCACGCAATAACAGGTTTATAAGCTGCCATTGCTTCTATAGGCACAATGCCAAAATGTTCATCCTGTATCAAAGACCTTTATGTAAAACTCTTAAGTCAACTTCTACCAATTATCAGGAATCATAATAAGGTTTCACATACCTTTGGCGTGTAAAGTACACATAGGCATTCCGAAAGAAGAGCATTCCTTTCAGCTGTAGTGCAAGATAAGATGAATCTTATTTGGTTAGAGACCCCTTCCCTTTCAGTTAAATTTTTAAGCTCTTCTAAGTACTCCACATTCTCCTTCAACCGCTTATCAAAACCACCTGGAACGATTTATGAAAATAGATTTTGTAGTCTAATTTTGAGGGATGTTTGGCCCTTCGGCTCTCAATGAGGCTAAATTCAAGAAGAAGCGCAATGACAAAATGGTCTTTCAGAGTTTAAAAGAAGGTTCTTCCAGGCCTCGTGGGCAAGGAAGGATCTATTTACAAGCTAATGCGGGCAAGTGCCCCACAATAATTTAAGGTTTAAATAAGTTTTTGGTCCCTATCCTTTACAAAATGCATGGTTTTCGTCCCTCGCCGGAGCAAAGGTGGGTTTTAGTCCCTAATCTTTGCCAAAAGGTTTGGTTTTCATCCCTCCGGAGCTCTGGGTCAACGCCGGAGCTCCGATAGCCCATGTGGCATAGCCACGTGGGATTAATGAGCTGACGTGGAATTTTTTTCATTTAAATAATAAAAAAACCTAATTAATCTAAATAACTAATCCCTAATTAATTTCATAACTAAATTAAATAAAAACATTAAAAAGGGGAAAAGGAGAGAAGATTAGGGATCTGATGATGCAAGAAGATTGGGATTTTAGATCTTGATCTATGAAGCATTCTCCCACCCTTCTTGCTGCTCCAAGAGGAAGAAGACCCTGTAAATCCCCTCCACCAACAACTCCATCACGCCATCCGAACCTCCATATCCTTCCATCACCACATCGTCGACGGTGAGCCAAGCCTCAACCTCTCGGATCTCCTCCATGGCTTTCTACTCCTTTGGCACCACCTATGATATGCGCTCACACTACTGGGGGAACCACAGTGACGTCGACCTCTTCGCAGCCTGGAGCCACCGTGCAGCAATCGATCCTTCTATCACTGCCAGGCACCTTGCTTCGCCGCTATTATCGTTCGCCTTCTCAATTTCTTTGCATTATTCCAAACCCACAGAGGCACTGAAGAACATATCTGGGTTGGGGTTTTGGGGTTGGTTCAGTGTGGGTGTGGTTGGGGTGGTGGATCCGTATGTGTGGTGGCTTTGGTTTTTTTGCAAGGGCTGAAGTTGTTGGGTTTTATTATGGGATTTGCAGATATGGAATGGTTACTGCTATGTCCTATGGGTATCTTTGAGAGGTTTGGTAAAGAGATGTTAATATCTTATTAATAACATATTTGATTTGTTGGTGTCTCATAAGATAGAAGTTCAAATGTTAATGTTTTCTGTTTGTTAGGAGATACCGATGCTTATCGCTTTGCATCTTCAAGTTCAAGTCTGATTTTTTTTCCATGAATCCTAACTCCTCTGTATTGATACAATATAAAAATTTGTTCCTGCTATCTTCTTGCTATTTGCCTCATTCGATTTATTATTTGGGCTTGAAGTAGAAGGTTGATTTATAGTGCTACTGGTGGCTTGATAGAAGGTTTTTTTCTGGGTTTGTTGAAGATGAGGATGAAGAAGCATTGGTTTTTTTTTTTTTGGCTTGATGGAGATGAATATGAAGATTAATGATGAAGAGCAAAATCTGGGTTTTTAATGAAGAAATCATGGAGATAAAGAGATTTGTAATTGATAATTAGGTGAATGATTTAATTAGGTGAAAGATTACTTAGGTTAATTTCTTTTTTTTAATTTAAATGAAAATAAAAATAACACCTGGCTTCATTAATCCCACGTGGACATGCCACATAGGCCACTGGAGCTCCGGCGTTGACCCAGAGCTCCGGAGGGATGAAAACCAAACCTTTTATAAAGGATAGGGACCAAAAACTTATTTAAGCCATAATTTAACAATATATATAAATAAAGTGTACTAATTACCACTACTAAATGTTTACATTGGGTTAATGGTCAAATTAGTCCATGATTTTGTATGTGAGTTTGATTTTAGTCCCTTTGGGGAAAATTAACGTTTAGTGGCGGTCATTTTACTGACTGTTTTTTACCGCCACTAAATGTCATTTTTCCTTAGAGGAACTAAAATCAAACTCGCTGACGAACTCCGGGACTAATTTGACCATTAACACTTTTATATTTTAACATTACATGATGATGTATATGCGTGTATATATTGCCCCCACAACTTTAATTTTCTGAATGCTCGTTGGCGACCAAAGAAGCAAAAGTACACATGTTATGGTGCCATTACTACATAGTACATACTACTCATGCATAGGAGTTAAAGTTGCATTATCGGATGTAAGAAAATGTCATTTCATAAAGTAACAAGAGCTTGTGATAGGGAAAATACTATAGAAAGCGTATGGTTTTGTTTCTTTTTCCTTTGCTACTTAAGTTTACATATGCCATATAGGCATAAAAAGTTTACATATAGGCATATAGCCATGAGTTCAAATTAAAGAAAAGCTTAACTGAAACACAAAACATAGAGTATATACATATTAATTAAACCATTTAAGCAGTTGGATAAGAGGAATCCATAGCAATTCCACATAAACCTTCCTTTGCAGCTATGCCTCGCTGCATCCTTATGTATCCTTGCTCACCCCACACTGTACCCCATGAATTCTTCACTATCCAATAATCAGTACCATTAGCTCTTCCATAACCAACTGCTGTAACACCATGGTCTAGCTCAGTTCCACATTCTCCTGTAAATATCCCACTTGAGTAAAACATGAAACTTCCATCAGCTGCATCAATTGAAACTGACACAGGTTGGTTAGCAACCGCTTTCAAGAGTGCCTTCTCGCTATTAACTGGGACTTTCTCATACCCTTTAATTTGAGCTGCAGGTGCAGTTGCATTTTTACAACTCCCATCAACTGCCTTATAGGGGTAATTAGCCTCAGTGGTAATTCCACCATTTTTTATAATGAACTCAAAGCCATCTTCCATGTATCCTCCTTCACAGCCTTGGTCTGTACCTTTTCTGTCACAATCCACTAGCTCTTGTTCTGATAGAGAGACCAACTTTCCAGTAGAGATTTTGTGGATACCCTCGGTTGCGGCCACGGTTGAAAATGCCCAGCAACTCCCTTGTTTTTCAAATTAACAAAACAAAATTAAGTAAACATTAGTCCAATTTGTTTCCACACAATGAAACTGAATCACATTAAAAAATTACATATATGTATATGATGTTTGTTATCTTACCACATTGACCTTGGTCCTTGATTGGAGTAACAGCTCCTTTTTTCCTCCAGTCTACACTTGCAGGAATAGCAGTCACATTTTCATACTTAAATGATGTTGTCCCAACCTCATAGTCATAGGACCTCTTCAATCCGTTACGCGAAGCCTTGAACTCCTCAATTGTTAAATCAGCAAGGTGATTAACGCCGAGCTTGTAAGGTTTGTTTCCAGCAGCATTGAATGATTCAATGAACTCCACATTGTCCTTGAATATCAAGAAACGTTTTTCCTTCTCAGCCGCATCCTTATACACTTTGTCATATTTTGCCATCCATTGCTCGTGTCTTTCTATTAAGGATGTCTCGGTCTCGTGCAGCTCGCGGGAGATTACCCGGGAAATCCCAACTGCAAGAAGAAGGAAGAGAGCTAATATGTACTGCTTTTGTCTAGTGGAAGAAGCCATTTCCTATTTGGAAGAGAATCCTTAATTGCTAAGGTGTGTGTTGGAGGGATAGTTGTGAAGTGATATGCATTGAAGGCATGGCTCTGGTAGTTTATATAGAGATTAAAAGCTTTGGATTAAGGAACTATGAATCTGAATTTGCATTGTTGTTTTCGTTTGAAGATTCCATGCCACGGCAAATTGCTTAAGATTTAGATGGGTACATCATCTTATTTATTTTCTATTAATTTTTTTATGATACTTTTATGAACAGGGTAACTTGTGTTCTATTCCGTCTAAACTGCGTTCCTACTATGTCAAAATTCATTTAAATAATGACTTAAGTTTCATTATCTCCGTTAGAAAACAAAATAGCGACCAAGCAAGGATAAATTATACTCCCTCGGGTCCTTTTTATAAGAAACACTTTGGAGATTTTTCTTGGTCCTTTTTATAAGAAACACTCTTATAAAATTAAGTCAAATAATCAATATCAATGCAAAGGGACTTATTCCCAATAAAAAAATATGGAGGGAAATTGCAAGCACCCAATAGGTATGATCAATATTTATGGTAATTAGCATGATTGTTCTTGTAAAAAGGAAAAAACATCATTGGAATTAAGCATAGTAGTTAATTTTATAAAAAATATTAGTTTCCTTGGTTTGTGTGATTTTGTCCAAATTTTTCTTATAAAAAGGACCGGAGGGAGTAACGGGGCATGTTTTTCAAATTACAGAAGATGCTTTATGAGTTTTATTCAGATTTGAAGAGCCTAACATGATATATTGAGATGGTGATTAAATTCCCTTAGACAGACGGATGTTCATTAAGGTAAAATTCCTTAATATTTGTGTTATTCATTGTGAGCGCATCTTATTTAATTGAGACATTAATCTCCGGTCACCGCATATACTCGCACTAAACGGTAAACAACTAATCGCGAAATGTGCTCAATTTTCATGATTAATAACGAACTCTCAACCTCATGGTTAATGAATGAGGTGAGCAACCACTACACCACACTTCGTAGTTCCTAAAATTACATATGTGGGAGATTCTTTCTTACAAATATATTTTCCAAAAAAAAAGAGAAAGATTTTATGAAAGCGAATTGTGATTGGCTAGTGACTACTTAAATTGGCAGCACAAGGTTTTTTTTTGTTAGAAGTGGATTCACCTACTTATTTACGAATTGAGAGAATCCATTCACCGATGATAGAGCAATGAAATTGAGCTACTCCAACTCACTTCAGTTGTCTCAAGTAAACCTCGACTCACTTTAGAGATAAGCAAAAAATATATTGAACCCGGTTTAACTCAGGAGGTTAATGAGTTAAACATTTTTCATCAAGATTTAACAAAACTTATAGGTTTCTGTAATATTAAAAAAAGGTATTTTTTAAGAAAAAAATAATAAGGAAAGAGGCAGAAACCAACTTAGAAAATAAATCCATGATAACATTGCAAGTTATCATGATAACTTCAAAATAAGGGGGCGGAATGTAAGATTCAAGTGGCAGCATGATTAGTGTTGAGCTATGAGCCGAGGCAACCTGCATGGTGCCAGGCATTGGATAGCACTGAGTAGAAAATATGGCATATGGAGTAAAGGGTTCACGTATAAGAGCATGATGGACAGAGTTTGTGATAAGAACCCAGAAATTCAAGAACAATATTATATTGACTGAACTTGGTATCCTCTACGATTGGTGAGAAACCAGTGATTAAGATACAGAAAATTAGAGAAGGAATGAAGATACCCTGGTTAATTCGAGAGAACCAGGAACTCTCCCACAAATACCCAACAAATCAATTGATACCCCCTTTTTCCCCAATTTCCCCTATATATGTATACTACCAGGAAGCTTATCAATACTTCCTTCATTAGTTACAAGTAAAATATATTATATTCTATTATTTACTCTATTTACTCTTTTATCCCAGTAGCCTTCTTATTTCTCCTACGGTAGACCCTTGTCACACGGGGCTTGATCCTATCAGTTTGGACAGTGATGAGCATCATGACATAAAACTGGCAGAGGTGTACAGTGGGTAGCAACTGTGGTATATGGAGAATAGGGTTGACTCTTCACCAAATGAGGGATGAGGCAAAGAATCATCTATCCAACAAATTATGTTTTAAAACATAGGTTTGGCCAGTTCCAACTCAAAAGAGAGCTTAAATTTTTAGCAAAATCCAGTCTACCTAATAAGTGGGCTGACAGATAATGTTTAGGTCTGTTTTGCATAGAAAAACAAGTAACATTTGGTTGCGAAAAACCATTGTAAACTTTGCAATGCGTTGCTAGACTCTTAGCACAAGTAACATTTAACAGCACAATAGTGGGCTGACAGATAATGTTTAGGTCTGTTTTGCATAGAAAAACAAGTAACATTTGGTTGCGAAAAACCATTGTAAACTTTGCAATTCGTTGCTAGACTCTTAGCACAAGAAACATTTAACAGCACAATAGTAATCCATGAGCTTTCGTCATAAAACAACAAAATTGACAAACAAAAGTATTCATTGAAAATTTGCCTGATGCCCTACAAGGACACCTGAGGGATGCCAAAACTGCCTGAAACTTAACATACTATCTGAAAAAGATCAAACTATAGTTGGCAAACATAACATACTCTCCTAAAGTGAACATGGTTGAATTAAAACACTGCCTGAGCCTTGTTAAGGATCACTCCCTCATATTTCACCTGGAACCACTTCATAGCATCATCCTTTGTGACACGGTGTTGAATCCCAACACGGGACTTGCACCTACGGCGACGTCCCACACGGTAACCAGGGCGCTCCAAAACAACAAAGAAATCCATACCGTAAATTCCAGTGGATGGATCATACCTGAAATGGGCCAGGGACAAATAATGTGTCAATAGTTTTAAATCTTGATTATAAAAGAAATTGACAACATATCAATCTACAAGAAGGGAATGAAACTAGTCATTTGACATAAAACAGGAATCATAAAACAGCCTTTTTATAAAAAACCAAAACAGAAATAGAGAAAATTTTATACGGTTTGAGGTTGTTAGGGTATACATCTCATTTAAGCACTTATGATAATCATAATCAGAAAACTTACGACGATAAGCACAAAAGAAGCTATAAGTAAGCATTTATTCATAAACCAATCAACAAATCTTATCAAAATAAGCTTAAAAAAGAGGTTATAGTTAGTCATGTGGTATTTTCATAAGCTAAACTCAAATAAGTTCTGCCAAACACACCTAAGTCAAGTTCAACAGTGAAGAAAGTGGAAGACAAATATTATGATAGATCCAAAATCATGAATATGTATAGTTTCTCTGACAAAAATTAATAAAACAATTGCATGAAATCAAAGAATTGTGTTGTAACCAAAAAAAAAAGAATTGTGCTTCAGCTTACTTGATTCCCAAGTCAATGTGCTCCTGAATACCAAAGCCAAAGCACCCAGTATCACTAAAGTTCTTTCTAAGAAGTTCATATTCTTTCACCTTCAATCCACTCTCCAAAAGTTGCATTGCCTTGTCGCCTCTAACAGTGACATAGCATGCAATCTTTTCATTTCTTCTGATTCCAAAGGATCGAACAGTGTATCTGGCTGCCAGAACAGAAGAGAGAATACTTAAGAAAGACAAAAGATAAGACAGCCACTGATACCAGACATAACTATAATATCAACAACAACAACTAATGATTTAAAATACTTCAAATAGACTCTTTTTACTGTGTATTGCGCTAGAGAACAAGGCTTAATTCAGAACAAACAAAACAAAGGTATAGCTCGAGGGAAGGGATACACTTTCTGCACGATATTTTACATCTTAATGCTTATATACACCATTCCTAAGTCCTATAAATTCAATTAGCCACACATAAAAGGTTCACACATGACTGTAATTCCCAAAAGCTACAAACTATTAAACTACGACCATATCATCCTACAATCAAGCTCTTCATTATGCAATCAATAAAGACAATGAAGCTCACATTTCAAAGCTAAAATAAACTGAAACCTGAACCCTAATTAATTTCACTAGCACTATATGCAAATATTAATTAAACCCAAAATAAAATTAACACACTAATTTCATTAATAATAAATCCCTTTAAATTAACACATTTTGGAGAACTAGCCCAAATAACCAACCCATTTTGAAATTTGTTTAGAACTTACCCTTAGAAAACACTGGGGTTTGGCCACTAAGTTGCTCCAGCACCTGCAACACAGAAAGAAAGAAAAAACAATTTTAAAATTGAAAAAGTAACAGCAAAACAAAACGGAACCAATAAGAAGAATGATGAAAAACCTTGGCGGCTCTGGTGAGACGATCACCACTCTCACCGACGGAGATGTTGAGGACGAGCTTCTGGACCTTGATCTCCCTCATAGGGTTCGCGAGTTTCTTCTCTGAAGCCTAATTCCAATTCATTTCAATTCACAACAAAACGAAAAACATGAGAATCAAAATGTGAAAAAAGGAATCGAATCTGTGAAGCGATGAAGATTACAGAAGGAGGAGGAGAAGGAGGAGGAGGAGAAAGGGAAGAGAAACATACCATTGGATCTGGAGGGTGGTAGGGTTGCAGCGGCGGCTAGGTGAAGAGAAGTGAGTGTGTAATGGAGAAATATTATAATATTTATATGTGAGAGTTTTGATTACAAAAACACTGTGAGGCCTGGTTAGCCAACGGCCCAGCCCAAACAACACTGAACATGAACACTGAACAGTATAGAGGAACACAAATAAAAGAACATAAAGAAAATTAGAAAAGACATTGATAATTTATTGATGAATTTTTTTTTTACAAAAGCATTGATGAATTTAGAGTAAATCAATGTTAGTAATTTTGGACCATCTTCTATCCTTTTTCATTTTGTTAATTCCTTGTTTCTCTTTATTTACGTATTCTATTCATTTTTCTTCCCCTTTTTCTTTTTTCTTTTGAAAGTGCACTTCTTTTAGTCTTATTTATCTATATCTATTTATTGAATCATGTAAAGACCTACTTTAGAAGGTGAGTGGCCTCCGTTAAACTTGACATAGATTCACGTTGAAGTTAATGTGTTAAAATCTTGTTTCTCTAATCAATGTTAAACTCAACGTGTCAAAATCTTGTTTCTCTAATTCATATTCAAACTTAACGTGTCATTTGTGACCATTTAGATTCACGTTAAACTCAATGTGGATCCACATTGAAGTCAACATGTCAAACTCATACTTCTCTGATCCACATTAAACTTAATGTAGCAATTTCTAGTTTCTCCATTAGTACCTTCAAATACGTGAAATCACGTTTGCGTTTACTTTGATGTGAAAACATGCACAAATTCTAGCTTCTTCCATGGTGTCTTGATATACATGAAATCACATTTGTGTTAGCTCTAACGTCAAACCAAACATGCACAATTGTAACTTCAAACTTATTTTCAAAAAAAAAAAAAACTTTAAAAAGTCACTTCTCTATTGGTTAGTCCCTATTTAAATTCTCTCAACTAGTTTACTTGTCACCTATATTCCTTATCAGCTTATTTTCCAGCCGGCTAACTCGCTTCCAAGTTAACTTAACTTTCACACCGACCTACTTATTTGTCGACTTCCAACCAGCCAACATCCTTCCCGACTAACCTTACTTGCTCACCTATTAGCTTTCTTCTTACTAGTCGGCTTCTAGCCGACAAAAGACAACCATAACTTCCACCCCAGCCACCATACTCCGATCAAATCTACTCTCTTCATCCACAACTACAACCTCTCTCAAGGACCATAGAACCTAGCAACCACTGCAAAACCTTATCGACCCCTCACCGAAGCTTCCTCATTCTCTTTTATGATTTGAAAAACTTCTTGGAATATTAGGTACTTTAAAAGAAAAAGAGGTGTTAAGAAAAGAGGTGAAAAACTTCTTGATATTAAGTAATTTTTTATGATAACATGGTATAGTTATTTGAGAAATGCTATCAATATTCGCTTTAACACTTTTTAATACTTCACTTTTTACTCATTGAACTGCATTTGGGATCTCCTAAATTATATGGAGTCCCACTCCTAAATTGGTGGAATCAATCCACATAACTTTTAATTAATAAAAATATATTGAAAAGAGAGTGTTAAAGTGAAGGTTGGTACCACATCACATATTCATGTAGCACTGACATTTTTTAACTTAACTGGTATTTCAAGTCAATGAGGTTGCAGCGATTGTAGCCGTGTAGTTATTTAATAAACAAATTATTTTTCCAAAAAATATCAATGTTGATTTAATATAAAGCATGGTCAATCAAATAATAATGAACAAAATATTGGTTATTAGATGATTTTTACTCTGATCATTTTGCCAATGTCACTTGCATAACTCATAAGCCCCGCCTATCAAGTGTTACATTACATGATAAAAACTTTTAAAGCAAACCTTCACACCAACTTTAAGCAAATTCTTACTAATCGAAGCTATGCAGACTAATTTTAGTAAGCTCTTATGTGTAATTTATACTCCCCAAGTGAAAAGCCACTTCCATGGCCCTCAGAATTGACAAAAGCTCTCCACCAATCAGGTCACCAGGTTCCAAATTGGAAACAATATCATTATTCCTGCTGAAAGATGATGAAGTGTTGTTGTTCACCCTCTCCCAAATCACAAACCTACAAACTGGACACTAGCCTTTGCTTGTTAGCCAAGGCACTATGCAATCCTCATGAAACATGTGGTTGCATGGAGTGAGCATCACTTCTTCTTTGGGATCACATCTCTTGCCATCTTCATCCTTTTCTTTCACTCTCTTTTTCAAAGCATTGGAATTATCTCTATAGTATAAGCTCACTCTCCTAGCTAAACTCTTTGGGGTGGGGTTGTTATTGTAGATCACTTTCTTAAGCTTGCTCAAAGCTG
Organism: Lotus japonicus; assembly: GCF_012489685.1. Taxonomy (NCBI): domain Eukaryota; kingdom Viridiplantae; phylum Streptophyta; class Magnoliopsida; order Fabales; family Fabaceae; genus Lotus; species Lotus japonicus. The sequence continues at coordinate 43,168,096 of NC_080043.1, forward strand.
TTGATTTGGTGTTTTCTTCCACTCGGGGAGCTTGTGTGCTTGTTTGGACTGTGGATCTTGAATGTGGCTGCTGGAAAATCTGTCTCAGCCTGGGGTTGAAGCCTCTTCCTATGTCCCCATTGGGAACATTAGTTTGTTGTCTGCTGTGTGGCTGTGCTGGAAAACTGAAAATTGCTTAAAAATTGGTAAGTCAATAAGGCTTCACTCACCCCAGCCCTAAAAATCACAAGCTCATGCAACTAAATAACACATTCCATTAGCTAGTCCTATTGCAGCAGAAGAAAAATAATACATCAATTGGGTTGATTTATAGTGTGTTTGAGTAAACATCTTAATTAAGCCCTTATAACAATAAATGCTCATCTTATCGCATTAGTGCTTAATTGCTTATTTATAAGCTAGTATGAGCAGTTAATGAAAATAAACTCAAAACAGCTTAAAGGTAGATCATAAGTTATTTAGGTAAGTTCTCTCAACCACTTGCATAACTGTTCATGTTATAAGATAAACTCAAATAAGTTCTTCCAAACGATACCTTAATGTTAAATTCAAATAACAGTGTTCATTGTCTGCCATTCTAGTACCAAGAATTTTATTACTACCAAAAACTAGGCTCTTGGTGCCTTTTTCCATTCCATAGAGTAGCATTTTAGCTGTCAATTCGCTTAGTTAAAACCAAATTTTAAAATCCTGAATTTGTAGGAAATGTACTTTGAACAGGATTTCTAAGTGTCACATGATCACATCAATTCCAATACCTTTCAATTGTATAAAATTCATAGCAATCCAAACAAGCATCTGAATGCCAATCATCTCAGCATTTGATTTAATCAATGAAAATATCTTCTCATACTACTAACCATTTGTAGAGTATTACTGGATAATCCAGAACAAGCATGTCTAAATTAATTTATTCGTCAGTAAAACGTGGTCTATCATGTAGTACATTCTATAGATGTAATTAGGGAAGTTTAAACAGATAAGCAAATTAGTTTGCAATTTGGCCTTACTTTGGAAAAGTGTGGTGTCTTGTTGGAGTTCTGACTTCCCACCACTGCAGTGGATCAGATACACCTGAACTCCTCTCATCCTGCTAATATGAACCAAAATTACATAAGAAAAATACTAAAGAAGTTAGATACGAAACATAAGAAGTGTAAGTTATCTCTCACTACCCCTCATGATATCCGCAAAATAACACAGTTAGCTTTGACACATCAACATTTCTCGCAATTTTCATTGGTAACACATAACATTGCTGAATTACATACTAGTTGTTAACATCAGTGAGTCATAATTCCACCCTCTTCTTCTACAAACAAAAATTTGTTTAATTTTTCCTTCTATGTCTTAAAAATCTTGCTATTAAATCAAGAACTACATATACTTACATTAACCCTTGTAGAGTGAGATCTGTAAAACACAGGCACTTCATTGGATTCACTATTGTTGGTGGTGTGAGCGTCATAGGCTCTAACACCTCTCCTCCAACGCCCTGGCAATGGCGTGAAATTGCTCATGTTGTAATACTTGATTTCACCTTCCTCCTCAATTGATCATACAATATTCTTTTCTTACATGGGCTGTAGATATTGTTTTGTTTGTGATTTTGGAAATCCATGGCTCTGTTCATTTTGCTGTCAGCAAGAATATATCTTAGTAATGTTGTCACTTCTACTCTTTACTTTTGAGTTCCATTATTTTCTATTCTGATTCTCACTCCATCTTGAAGATGCTTTTGTTTGTTGCTGCTGCTGATCAATGAAGGAAAAAAGAAAAAGAACCTTGTTCTTAAAGTGTAAGTGGATTCTTTATTTATTCAATTTTTCTTATATGTTGCACTTCTACTATGTTCTTATTGATTGGAATGAAAATTATTTCACGTTGCACTCAATTTGTATCCAAACGCACCCCTAATGGGGTAGTCGCCGCAAAGACAAAAAAAAAATCCTTACTAAAATAGTATTCAAACATGAATTTGCCCTTCACTAAATTTTTTATACTATCTCTTCCAATTAATTGTGGTGGTTTTTGGGCGAGATAAATTTGTGCCCCCTTAACTAATTTTCCTAGTCATGTCACATATTATTTACTAATCTATATATCTATCTATATCTATCTATATATATATATGTAAAGCTCACTTGAGCTATAAGTATTAAATGCATTGCCCAATTAAGTTAAACAAATTAAATTCTATTTTCTATTCAACTTGCCAATTTTTTTAATTTTTGACTTTACACATGCCAAAGTAAAGTAACTTTAGAGATTATTTAGCTACCTACATTAAATAATAAAATTATAAACTAAAATTTGAAATTTTTTTACATTACTCATTTATTATTTATTTATTTTAGGAAAAAATATCAACAACAAAAAAACTACAATAAAACATGTGAAAGTACTATATATTAAATTGTAAAATAAAAAATACGTTAAATGATTAAGACAAAATAGTCTTTAAATAAAATGTGTCGCTATATGAGTATAATATATGTGCATTTGTTGAAAAAATTATTTAAATATAAAAAGTGGGAGGCAGGATGTCTTATGGGTTATGTGTAGCATAGTGTAATTACCTACATGAGGGGTTGTTCTCATGATTTATTTTTTTCAATAAAGTTTTGTTTCAAAAAAAATTGATCTATTGTATATTAGTAGAAATGACTTGAGAAAGAATAACAGAGCAAAATAACTATGATCAAATTTGAATAAATTTAAATTTACTAAATAATTTTTTACACTAATAAAATCATTTCTTATATAATTTTAAAATTTTAATTACTTCATTAATGATATAAAGTATAAAAAAAATTAAATTCTATTTTCTATTCAACTTGCCAATTTTTTTAATTTTTGACTTTACACATGCCAACGTAAAGTAACTTTTAACTAGAGACTATTTAGCTACCTACATTAAATAATAAATAAAATTATAAACTAAAATTTGAAATTTGTTTACATTACTCATTTATTATTTATTTATTTTAGGAAAAAAAAATCATCAACAACAAAAAAACTACAATAAAACATGTGAAAGTACTATATATTAAATTGTAAAATAAAAAATACGTTAAATGATTAAGACAAAATAGTCTTTAAATAAAATGTGTTGCTATATGAGTAATGTGCATTTGTTGAAAAATTTATTTAAATATAAAAAGTGGGAGGCAGGATGTCTTATGGGTTATGTGTAGCATAGTGTAATTACCTACATGAGGGGTTGTTCTCATGATTTATTTTTTTCAATAAATTAAGTTTTGTTTCAAAAAAAATTGATCTATTGTATATTAGTAGAAATGACTTGAGAAAGAATAACAGAGAAAAATAACTATGATCAAATTTGAATAAATTTAAATTTACTAAATAATTTTTACACTAATAAAAAATCATTTCTTATATAATTTTAAAATTTTAAATTACATTATTAATGATATAAAGTATAAAAAAATGTCATTATAACTTATTTATGATATTAAAAACTTACTAATTGATTTAAAAATGATTTTAGATATTATTAAAAAAATAAAATAGTAAAACTATTTCAGTGCTAATTAACAAATATCAATTATTAAATTTGAGTAATAAAAAACTATTTAGATCTAGAGAACTCTAATTATGTTCAATAAAATGTCTCACTTCCATTATTATTTAACTTATTATATTTTATAATTAAAAATATTTTAATATTTATTAAGGCTATAATAAATATATATAATTTTGAAAAATATTGTAAATTAATCCGTGCAACGCACAGGTATTATTTCTAGTTTATAATTGTAAAAGGAATACTAGTATCAGATTTTATAAAATACTCTTTTATAAACGCTCTTTATTAGTGAGTTAAATTCATCCGAGTCGGCCAGTAACAAGAAATATGTTGAAAAGCGTTACAATGTGGGAGGGAGCATGTTTGCTACTATTTGTCTAATTGCAATGGGACTTTATTTCCTTTAGCTTTCCTCGAGTAGTTGAATTAAGGAAACACTTCTCCCCTCATTTGTTGAAAGTACTAAATAAGATTATGGTTACTTAAAAAATATCTATTTCAGCTTGCTTCATGTATGGGTCATAATAGTCATGCAGAATGAGAATTCAGATTCTCTGTTGTCTCTGAAGCTAATAGATTCAACCACACTTCAAGTTTTACAATAAGATGAGCATCTGTATCTACATGAATCCCATTTAAAAAACAATAAACAAAAAAAAAGATTTACTTAAATGTAATGACACAGCTTCCCTTGCCTACAAGTCGCAATTCGTCGCAGATTTCAGCCTGCTTCTCCAAATCTGCTACTAAACTAATCTGAACAGAATAACTGGATCTCCCCTAAAACTGTGGCATTTTTCAGCACAAACTTCAGCAACTCCATTTCAGCTACACCTCCATCAAAATCTGAAATGCAAAATAACTTGAGACAAGATTTGAAACAGCAAGGCACTGAATTCAATATCCAACCTTTGCCATTCATGCAGACATCTGGGTGAAACCCCTAAATAAGAATCAATAAACAGGTCAATGGACCAAAAATAATACTACTTTGGCTGCAGAAGGAAAAAGCATTGAAGCAGAAGGTACGGTGTACCGTAGGAATATAAAGTGTTTCCAGTTTAGGCATCTTTTGGAGAATGTCCATCAAGGCTTCATGAGTGGACTCAGTAGCTCCCAAATCGACATCAAGATATGTCAAATTGTTGAACATAGGAAGGAGATGGAGTGTAGTTTTTGCATAGGAAAGACACTAGTAAAAGAAATAAAAGTAAATTCACTGTGATACAGATGAAATATAAAATGAATATTAGTAACAGATAATTAAAGGCAAGCACTTCAACTGCTATTACAACGCAGCATTTGAAAAAATGAAGATGAACATGATTATCCAACACATACCTCAACTGTATCATTTGATAGTCTGAGAGTCTTCATGTTACCAAATCCTCTCAATAGATTAATTGTACAGGGACCAGCAATTTGTTGCAAAAACGGATCAAAACTCACAAAATCAACATGCGCATCAACTAGGGAGTCCAGGTTCACTAGGACAAACTGTACTGTTAGATAGCTTGTGATACTGAAAGTTACAAGATTCACAGCATCAATCTTGATTGTACAAGTGAGCATAGCATCCGGACCAAAAAGGTCATAATAGACAGTTAATGTCTTCAATGAGGACATTGTTACGCCAACACGTCTGACATTCTTCCAATCAATATTTTACAAGGTCATATGTTGGAGCACAGGACACCCTGAGAAAAGTTGTTGAACTGACCTTGCACTTGAAAAGATAATACATGAAAGCTTTAATGTCTTCAAGCTAGGGAAATGAATGCCACTAGGAATACTTAGAACGCAGCCCACTTCTAAACACAGATAATTCAACGATTCATAAGCTGACAAACCATAAGGCAACCGAAACGGAGCCCCTAGAACTAGGGAAAACTTAAGATCCTCAACTTTGAGAAACCCTGCAACATATAAAACAGTAATAACTCTGTCTACATCAACAATAACTCCATGTAACGCGATATGGAGGCGTTTTATACAATAAAATGTACAACAAGAATGGAGAATCAGTCTGTCCACTAGATCAAAAAAGCAATTTGCGGATTCCTGAATCTGGTTTTCCTCCTTGCTTGTCTTTGAAAGATCGTTTTTAAAGTTAAAGACAGATAAGTCAGTCCACGAGTACTTCCACCTTTTTGCTAAAATGGAAGTTCAGACTGCATCTTTGGTAGGGAGTAAAGAAAGAATATAAAGAAGAAGGCAATCAGGTAAGTTGCTGATTATATCTTTCATGTCACTATCATCCACATTATCCTTTGTAGCGTATGAAATCATGTGTTGTATGTAGTGCCTACCAAAAACAAAAACACAAAGAAATATTACTGTCAAGCAGACAAGTCACAACTCACAAGTCAAGCATGTAGCTTCCATTAGACAAGCAAAATCCTGGCTTTTTTACTGATGGTGTACACAATATAATGTGTGTATGGATCAGCAGAATAGAATATGAACAGAATTGACTATACTAAAATTGCGTACAATAAACGTGAGTTAAAATGATGTGATTTATGTTTGGATACCTTTATGAAAAAAGTGGGTTCGTATGGTAATGTTATGAAATTCAGTTTTAAAAATATAAGAATTGACTATGTTTGACATAGAAGCAGCTATTTTTTGGGGTAAGTGGAATTGATTCTGCTTTACTGGTGCACTCAAACATCATTCCAACGGGTTAGAATTGATTTTGAGCAAGTAGAATTCATTGTGGTTTGTAAACATGCTCATAATATATTTCAAAGAGGAGCATATGTGACACAAGCTTTTGAACACACTGTCCTACACACTTTCAATGATTGGTTTATGTTTTAAAAATTCGACGCATTTGCCTCACTTCTTAAAAAATGTGTCTACTTTTTAGAAAACAACCAAACACATGAATGTGTCGAAAAGTGTGTTCAAAAGAAAGCATTTTCTCTATTTCAAATGGTGTACATGACGAACCCCAGTTCCAATGATCATTCATTCAACTAAATAACCTACTCCTAAACTCACTAGTATTGTAACCCTACAAGGTGAGTTGAGGAAGTAAATGACACAAGTAAAAAACCCAGTTCCAATGGTCATTCATTACACTAAACTACAACATAACCCATTTTGTTAGAAATGTTTTTTGTTGAACTAAAACTCACTAAAAAAATTTGGTAATATTCGAATGCATGAAGATTAATAAAACACGCACGCAACTGAAGCAAACACAGCTCATTACAAAAGAGAACATCATGAAATTATGGAAGTTATGTGATTAAATCAGAGAGCAAGGAAATAATTCGTACCCGAAGAAGAAGCGGCGAGGGTATCAAAACAGTGAAAGAGAAGCAACAAAAAAGGTAATGCAGGAGGGAAATAGAATTACAACGTTAGAAGGAACTCAAGGAAGGGACTAATATTGTTTTTTTTTGAAAATGACTAATATTTCTTAGGACCAAAAACATTTGTGTAATTAATAAAAGTAAATTAAATTAAATCAAAGAAATTAAACAATCTCGGGGTCCGTTTAGTATGTTGTATAGTATAATGTCTGATAGTATAAGGCATGATTGTATTAGGCCTGGTAAAATAAGGTCTGATAAAATATATACACATCATTTGGTCATACACTGTATAATTTATCATATTGTTTAAGTTAATATAATCATATGTTTTGTGAAATATTAAATAACGATAGATAGTATCAAAATGAGGATGATGCTAATGGGTGGTGAAGATAGTGGTGATGAGTGGTGGTGGCAGCAGCGGTGACGACAACAATGGTAGCGGTGATGGAGGGTGGGGGTTGTGGTGGTGGTAGGTAGTGGTGGTGGTGGGTGGTGGCGGTAGTAGTGGTGGCAGCAGCGATGGTGGCAGTGTTGGAGGGTGGTGGTGGTGGAGATGGCGACGGTGGTGGAGGGTGGTGGCAGCGGTGGTAGTTTTAGTGGCGATAACGATGATGGTATCAACTATAGTGGCAGTTGTAACACCCCAATTCTAAACGGCATATGTATTGCAAATATCAGAGTGATAAAAATTTTAACACTCATGAGGCATTACATAATCACTTAAAACATTAACATAATGCTCTTGTAACAGATACATAGCACATAAACTTTGAGATGAACTCATAAATAAACTTAAATGCTCTTGTGACAGTTAATTAGTCTTTGAACTAGTTCACTTTGACAAATAGTTATGCAGCGAATCCCATGTCTTTAAAACTTAAAGAAAACATAGTATCTTGCCCACAACTTAAAACAGAAACAACTTCTCAAATAACAACTTAATTCAAATTATAACAGAAGGAAAACAAGCGTCCATTTCCCCCCCGAGTGCTACGTATCAGAGCAAGGACTCCAACTCGAAATAAAGGCTATAGACTACTCCTCCTGATTACCTGCACGTTACCAACAAGGGTAACATTCAAACAGAAGGGGTGAGATATCGAGTATCATAAATATAAGAATGGCAATAAATATGCTAGATTAATGCCACACCACTTCTTTTTATATTCATATAGCTCAGTTACTAAAACAGTCACAAATAACGTCATCGACTCGGATACAATTCGAACACAACAATGACTATGCATATGTATGTGGTACCAACAGGGCTTCAGCCCTCATCACTAATTGCCAATTATTGGAGGCACAAGGCATAAGCCTTCATCACAAATCGCCAATACAGGCCATCACAGAGTATGCAGATGCTATGCGACTCAAAAGGACGAATACATCTCATAATCATCACTTCAACATGAGGCATTGCGCCTATATCACTACATCACTAACATCGCTTAAAACAACACAATTCAGCACACATGCATTTTTATCAACTATTCAATTACCCAGACATCTTAGGCAATTTTGGCACCAAATCAATGAAACAACTCACTTAAGCATGCAATCATGGAAGAAGCTATCACATATGGTAAATAAATTATGGATTTCATGCTAAAGGTGTTCAGCCACATGCATCATCCTCATAGCTAATACATGGCACATAAATACATTAACTTTCATACAACATGTAAGCTAAATCTAATTATATTTCCAAAACAATCAGAATTTCCGTAATCTGGAAAAACAGCAGGAACACCAGCCACTAAAAGCGGTCTCCTGAATTCGTTACTGAACCAAAAATCATGTATTTTATATGCCTAGAAAGCTAACTTAAAGTCCTACAATTTCTTAGTTGATCACATCTTCATTTGAGCACTCTAACTGGGCGAAAACAGGTCTCGAAGTGTACTGTCCAGCCCAGGAAATTTTGGACAGCAGCACAGCATCATCAAATCCGTGCATAAATCATATAGCAGTTCAGGAATTACGCTCACAGCAAAAACATATTTCAGTAGAGATAACCTACAGGATTCGTTACTTGTTCAAAAATTACAAATGACCTCAATTTGAAAAGCTAACAGAAAACTCTACCACTTTCTTGTTCATCAAAGAATTTTCTGGGCACATTAACAAGGTGAAAAATCACGTTGAAGTTCACTGACAGAGATAGCAGATACAGAGCGCAGAAAAACATGGTTTACTAAACTGAACTTACAGACCTCGTCTCTCAAACAAAAATTATGTACCATATCATTCCAGAAAGCTCTTTCAAAGGGCTACACTTTCTCAGTTCAACGCAACATTATTCGAGCACTCTAAACAGGCTCTAAAAGGCTTCGAAAGTCACGGTCCATACCAGGAAAATGACCAGTCCGTTTTATGTTCCAAAATAAGTGATTAAAGTTGTTTCTCATCAAACAAGACACAAAACCTAACAAGCATGCTACCTAACAGTCCTTATGTGCGTGATCATAAAGAAAATCAAAAAGGAACCTCAACCCAAAACTCCTAGCATACTAAGGTTCTGCCCTCACCCCGTTCAATCACACAAAAGAAAATCCCAAAATCAATGGATTTCAAATCAGATTTCCAGAACATCATTAACAGAAACAATTCTACATCTTCAAATCCCTAATATCATTCACCATAATTCCATTAGAAACTCAAAATCCCACCCTTACCTTTGGATTGAGTGCAGCTCCCCGTTCCCGATCGAATTCTCCGAAGCCGATCCCCTCTCCCTCTCTTCCTGCTATTTCACGCACAACCTTCTTCTTCTTTTTTTCTCCTTCTTTCACGCGTCCTCTTCTTTCTTATCTTTTTTTTCTTTAGCTGCTTCCCCATCCTTATTAAACCATCTAAACCTAATTCCTCAAGGGCTAAACTAAAAATCCTAAAATCTCTCCTAGTCCTTGTCTCTATTTTTAATCGTAACTTTCACCCCCTAGCTCTCTTCCATTTCATAAAACACACCCAACATCACAAAAAAAATATTTTATTTCATTAAAGTATTATTATATCACCTATTAAACCACCATACAATAGAATCTTAATTAAATTAAAATACCAACCTTATTTTAATTAAAAACAGGGTGTTACAACTCTCCCCCACTTAAGAATTTTCGCCCTCGAAAATTTCCTTAAACGAACAATTCGGGGTAGGACTCCCTCATCTGACTCTCAAGCTCCAATGAAATAAAGAATGCATCACACCCATAATAATAATGGCAATCAAAGATGTACATTTAATAAAGCACGTACTTCGAATTAGTCTATCCTCAGCAGTAGTCTCAGCACCAGATAAAGCAAACACCTTCCCCCTTGCAGGATCCTTCTTGGGTTTGTCACAATTAGTACTGATGTGACCTTGCTCTCCACATCTGTAGCATGCCACAGTTTTACCTTCTAGGCACTCAAAGGATTTGTGGCCCAGCTTGCCACACTTAAATCATGTTGCTTCTGAATTGGGACATTCAGGAGAACGATGTCCTTCAACACCACACTTGTAGCACCTAACCGGATTAGGAGCTCCTCCCCCACTCGGCTTCTTGTCATGACCAGCTTCTTGTTTACCCTTATCAGCAGGATTCCCATACGGTTTCCCTTTGAATTGCCCCTTTTCTTTCTTCTCTTTCAAAGACTTCTAGTGAGCAGCACTTTCCCTGCTATCCTCATCATATATCCTACTCTTGTTAACCAGGTCAGAAAATCGGATAATCTGTTGATATCCCACAACCTTCTTGATCTCAGGTCTCAAACCATTCACAAACTTGTTACACTTAGATCTCTCAGCTTCGGCAGTATTGTAGTGGGGACAAAACTTAATCAATTCCTCAAACTTTGTAGCATACTCCGCCACGGTTCCATTACCCTGCTTCAGTTCAAGAAACTCAATTTCCTTCTTTCCACACACATCTTCTGGATAGTACTTCTCCAGAAATGCACCCTTGAAAAGATCCCAAGTAATCTCCATCCCATCACCTTCAAACCTCTGAACAGTGTTGTCCCACCAATCTTCAGCTTCTTTCTCAAGCATATGGGTGCCAAACTGCACCTTCTGCGTGTCAGTACAATTCATGACTCGAAAGATCTTCTCAATTGCTTTCAGCCATGCCTGTGCTTTGTCAGGGTCGTATGCTCCTTCAAAGGTTGGCGGATTGTTCCTCTGAAACTTTCCCAAAGCACAAAATTCATCCTGATTATGGTTCCCAAGGTTCGCTTGCTGACCTTGCCCAATGGCGCTAGCCATCATTGCCAATGCCTCAGCGATAGCTTCATCATTCCTTCCGGCAACCATTTTCCTGAATCTCCAAACAACCAACAACTCTTATCAAACAACAGCTCGATAATGCTACTTACACATATCGAGTATCAGTAAGTATTAGAATATATATTATACTAAAAACTTGGTCACTGACCAACCATTGCTCTGATACCACTAATGTAACACCCCAATTCTAAACGGCATATGTATTGCAAATATCAGAGTGATAAAAATTTTAACACTCATGAGGCATTACATAATCACTTAAAACATTAACATAATGCTCTTGTAACAGATACATAGCACATAAACTTTGAGATGAACTCATAAATAAACTTAAATGCTCTTGTGACAGTTAATTAGTCTTTGAACTAGTTCACTTTGACAAATAGTTATGCAGCGAATCCAATGTCTTTAAAACTTAAAGAAAACATAGTATCTTGCCCACAACTTAAAACAGAAACAACTTCTCAAATAACAACTTAATTCAAATTATAACAGAAGGAAAACAAGCGTCCATTTCCCCCCCGAGTGCTACGTATCAGAGCAAGGACTCCAACTCGAAATAAAGGCTATAGACTACTCCTCCTGATTACCTGCACGTTACCAACAAGGGTAACATTCAAACAGAAGGGGTGAGATATCGAGTATCATAAATATAAGAATGGCAATAAATATGCTAGATTAATGCCACACCACTTCTTTTTATATTCATATAGCTCAGTTACTAAAACAGTCACAAATAACGTCATCGACTCGGATACAATTCGAACACAACAATGACTATGCATATGTATGTGGTACCAACAGGGCTTCAGCCCTCATCACTAATTGCCAATTATTGGAGGCACAAGGCATAAGCCTTCATCACAAATCGCCAATACAGGCCATCACAGAGTATGCAGATGCTATGCGACTCAAAAGGACGTATACATCTCATAATCATCACTTCAACATGAGGCATTGCGCCTATATCACTACATCACTAACATCGCTTAAAACAACACAATTCAGCACACATGCATTTTTATCAACTATTCAATTACCCAGACATCTTAGGCAATTTTGGCACCAAATCAATGAAACAACTCACTTAAGCATGCAATCATGGAAGAAGCTATCACATATGGTAAATAAATTATGGATTTCATGCTAAAGGTGTTCAGCCACATGCATCATCCTCATAGCTAATACATGGCACATAAAGACATTAACTTTCATACAACATGTAAGCTAAATCTAATTATATTTCCAAAACAATCAGAATTTCCGTAATCTGGAAAAACAGCAGGAACACCAGCCACTAAAAGCGGTCTCCTGAATTCGTTACTGAACCAAAAATCATGTATTTTATATGCCTAGAAAGCTAACTTAAAGTCCTACAATTTCTTAGTTGATCACATCTTCATTTGAGCACTCTAACTGGGCGAAAACAGGTCTCGAAGTGTACTGTCCAGCCCAGGAAATTTTGGACAGCAGCACAGCATCATCAAATCCGTGCATAAATCATATAGCAGTTCAGGAATTACGCTCACAGCAGAAACATATTTCAGTAGAGATAACCTACAGGATTCGTTACTTGTTCAAAAATTACAAATGACCTCAATTTGAAAAGCTAACAGAAAACTCTACCACTTTCTTGTTCATCAAAGAATTTTCTGGGCACATTAACAAGGTGAAAAATCACGTTGAAGTTCACTGACAGAGATAGCAGATACAGAGCGCAGAAAAACATGGTTTACTAAACTGAACTTACAGACCTCGTCTCTCAAACAAAAATTATGTACCATATCATTCCAGAAAGCTCTTTCAAAGGGCTACACTTTCTCAGTTCAACGCAACATTATTCGAGCACTCTAAACAGGCTCTAAAAGGCTTCGAAAGTCACGGTTCATACCAGGAAAATGACCAGTCCGTTTTATGTTCCAAAATAAGTGATTAAAGTTGTTTCTCATCAAACAAGACACAAAACCTAACAAGCATGCTACCTAACAGTCCTTATGTGCGTGATCATAAAGAAAATCAAAAAGGAACCTCAACCCAAAACTCCTAGCATACTAAGGTTCTGCCCTCACCCCGTTCAATCACACAAAAGAAAATCCCAAAATCAATGGATTTCAAATCAGATTTCCAGAACATCATTAACAGAAACAATTCTACATCTCCCAAATCCCTAATATCATTCACCATAATTCCATTAGAAACTCAAAATCCCACCCTTACCTTTGGATTGAGTGCAGCTCCCCGTTCCCGATCGAATTCTCCGAAGCCGATCCCCTCTCCCTCTCTTCCTGCTATTTCACGCACAGCCTTCTTCTTCTTTTTTTCTCCTTCTTTCACGCGTCCTCTTCTTTCTTATCTTTTTTTTCTTTAGCTGCTTCCCCATCCTTATTAAACCATCTAAACCTAATTCCTCAAGGGCTAAACTAAAAATCCTAAAATCTCTCCTAGTCCTTGTCTCTATTTTTAATCGTAACTTTCACCCCCTAGCTCTCTTCCATTTCATAAAACACACCCAACATCACAAAAAAAATATTTTATTTCATTAAAGTATTATTATATCACCTATTAAACCACCATACAATAGAATCTTAATTAAATTAAAATACCAACCTTATTTTAATTAAAAACAGGGTGTTACAACTCTCCCCCACTTAAGAATTTTCGCCCTCGAAAATTTCCTTAAACGAACAATTCGGGGTAGGACTCCCTCATCTGACTCTCAAGCTCCAATGAAATAAAGAATGAATCACACCCATAATAATAATGGCAATCAAAGATGTACATTTAATAAAGCACGTACTTCGAATTAGTCTATCCTCAGCAGTAGTCTCAGCACCAGATAAAGCAAACACCTTCCCCCTTGCAGGATCCTTCTTGGGTTTGTCACAATTAGTACTGATGTGACCTTGCTCTCCACATCTGTAGCATGCCACAGTTTTACCTTCTAGGCACTCAAAGGATTTGTGGCCCAGCTTGCCACACTTAAATCATGTTGCTTCTGAATTGGGACATTCAGGAGAACGATGTCCTTCAACACCACACTTGTAGCACCTAACCGGATTAGGAGCTCCTCCCCCACTCGGCTTCTTGTCATGACCAGCTTCTTGTTTACCCTTATCAGCAGGATTCCCATACGGTTTCCCTTTGAATTGCCCCTTTTCTTTCTTCTCTTTCAAAGACTTCTAGTGAGCAGCACTTTCCCTGCTATCCTCATCATATATCCTACTCCTGTTAACCAGGTCAGAAAATCGGATAATCTGTTGATATCCCACAACCTTCTTGATCTCAGGTCTCAAACCATTCACAAACTTGTTACACTTAGATCTCTCAGCTTCGGCAGTATTGTAGTGGGGACAAAACTTAATCAATTCCTCAAACTTTGTAGCATACTCCGCCACGGTTCCATTACCCTGCTTCAGTTCAAGAAACTCAATTTCCTTCTTTCCACACACATCTTCTGGATAGTACTTCTCCAGAAATGCACCCTTGAAAAGATCCCAAGTAATCTCCATCCCATCACCTTCAAACCTCTGAACAGTGTTGTCCCACCAATCTTCAGCTTCTTTCTCAAGCATATGGGTGCCAAACTGCACCTTCTGCGTGCCAGTACAATTCATGACTCGAAAGATCTTCTCAATTGCTTTCAGCCATGCCTGTGCTTTGTCAGGGTCGTATGCTCCTTCAAAGGTTGGCGGATTGTTCCTCTGAAATTTTGATATTGTCTGTCTCATTTTGAGAAATTCTCAATTTTCTTGTTTGATGAAATGCTGAGATTTACATCCCTTCCTTGCTAATTGTCAAGTCTATGATCAAATCACTATTGATTGTGTTCCACTCTAGTTTTGGTTGGTGATTATGCCCGACTTGTTTTCGATCTGGCAGCAGCTACAGATGATGGGAAGGAAAAACTTGTGTGTAGAAATTGCGGGGGAAGTAGTGTTGTGTTGTGTAAGTTCTGATGAAACTGTTTCCTTTGTGGTGATCTCTTAACTACATGATTTGAACTATACTTCTTCATTTTATATGCTCAACAATTCACATGTAAATCTTCAGAGAGAAGATATGAAAATTTCCATAATTATAAGTCTTGGTAGACCTTGTTTCTTTAAGAGAGTGAGCCTTCTTGAAACTATGAGGAATATTATAGAGACCCATAACCATAAGCAAATCAGGTTATTGAGATGATTAATCTTTAAAAAGCTTTGCTAGTCCATCCTACTTCAAAACTATAGTAATTACAGTATTGGATAAAGCACCCTGGTTTAATAACACCTAACTAAACCAAGTTCCTAGCTATAAATTATATAATGAATCTAATTTGTTGGACCAGTTAAGAGTATGATTGTTTCACTTTCCATAGTATTACCCAAACCATGTTTGGAACATTTTATCAATCTGGAACCAGCATATGTGACTTTTATTTTGGAGTATTTGAGATGTGATTAAGAACAGAACTATTAGCGCAACTCTAGCTATTGGAGATGGAGCAAATGATGTTTTTTCCCTTACCTTTCTATAACCATAAACCTGAATTTGCATTTTTTTTAGCTTGTGGAGCCATAGAACCCTACCCTCTCAACCACTACCTGATTTATTTGCATTTGCTTTTGTTTTGTAGAAAATCAAGCACCCTAACTACAAAGGAAAATGGAGAACCCAATGGATAAATAATCTAAGTTTGTTTAGTGCCTATATGTATATCCAGGTTCTTTGTCTTAATTTTGTATAGATTTCAGACTTTCATATGCACTAGTAAATGCTTAACTTTCGTATGTAGTCTCAGCTTGAATTGTACTTAAAGTTTCTAGCAATACTTTGTACATTAATTTAGTTCTATCCCATACCTTTGATTCAAAGAAGGCCATCATACAAGGGTTTTATGCTAAGTGGTGTTAGTGAGTAGGTATTTTTATGTGCCACATTCAATTGTTGACTTTTGGAGTTTATTGTCTTCAATATATTTGACTTTGGAGTTTATTTTATTTTGCACCATGATCTGAATCCACCAAGGCCTTTTCTTTTTTGTAAGCTCCCTTGGGAAGCTACCAAAGCACTATTATTTGCAGAAGCTATCCAAATGCACATTATGACTAATACTACTTCATAATTGCAGATTTTGATTGCTTTTAAGAACTTATATGTTTAGCAAAGTTCTTGTATATATGCAGGTTTCCCCAAGTTGGACATTCTTGGACAGCTTTATTATCGAAATTCACCTTCTTGACTTCATGAATCAGAATCAAGGCTTATTGTTTGAGTGGGTGCCAACATTAGAAATTTCTGGTGTGTTGGTGAGATAGCGCGCAACTATACAGTCGTTTTATAGTTGATAGTTTAACTATACAGTCTTTAAATTCCAGCTTGACTTGAAATTCTTTGATTTTTTTCTTTCTTGTAATCATAATATATAACAACATTTTCTATTGGGTTGGGGGCTGTTCCTTGGATGATAATGTCTTGAGGTATGTATCATTTGACACTGAAATTGTATTGGTATGTAGCTAGACTCTTCTGGCATATCTGTATTATTAAACAAAAGCTAGTAAAATTTGAAATGATAGCTATCAGTATATGTTTTTGAAGTGTTCTTTATCAAGAGATGTAACATGTTGAATTTCTACTGGTTTGTCCACCCTCTAAATAATATAACTTGATAAATGTATGATCAGTGAATATAATTTTCAGTGTTGTTTTCACTGGACAGAAGTTTTAATGTAAATTTGATTATGCATTAGTTTAGAGCTTTTGTGTATTTTAGTGTCCAAGTGTATTTGTTTACATCCTTTTTATTTCAAAACCACTTGGATGGTGCTAGTGCCTAGTGATGAAAGCTTTGAATGACCTGCAAAAGGTCTATGATAAATAGTGTTTTTGGCAGCTACAAATCTGGCGGTCTATAATCGACAAAAAGTAAAGAGTAATCGTAAAATATGAAAATATGTTTTAGCGGCAATAAAAAAGGCCGCAAGGAATTGCTGCTACAACGTAATTATTTTCCCTGACAATTCAAGAAGCCTTTACCGGCGGCCGGAATAAGTGCCGGTAAACCATTTACCGACCCTCGATACGCCAGCCGAAACCCATGTGCCGGTAATAGTCGTAGCGACCATTTTTATTGCCGCTAAAAGCAATATTAATTGCCGCTGGAAACGCCTTTTGTTGTGGTGACATCACACTCTTATCATGCCTTATCCATCATTTATAGGGTAGATTAAATAATCCATCATTTTAATGTATAAGAGGAGATTGATGTATAAGTTATACAATACAATGTAAGCACCAATCGATGGATAAGTTCATGATGTATTGTATAAGCTTATACTATCATGTCTAATACGGTGTAACAAACGAGTCCTCAATATGAGTAAAGGGGTTGTGTAAATGGCTCATATAAAGTTTGGGTTAAATAATTTATAATTTTAGGTGAAACAATCACATTTAAGATAATATCATAAGAGGAGCTTCCAAGGCGTCTTGAGTTAAGCATGAGCAGCTTCCCAGGTTCGTCGGGAAGATTGTAGTCCTCCTTCTCTAGATACAGTTGCGGTGAATTGTGATGGAAACCTTGGAGGAGATCCAGTCCAAGCTGGTTATGGAGTTTGCGCCTAAGAACAGTGAGAGAAAGTGGTTATTTAGTTTCATATGCTTTGGTGTAGTGGCTTTTATCCTTAATATGGAGCTTGTGGCTGTTTGGCATGGATTAAACTTGCAGCAAGTAGCGCGTGATCAAGGCTATATTCAGTCATTCTTCATGTTGTTAGATACATCTTAGTAGGCACTAGGCAGTGGGAGGTGCAACTAGTTCATACCCAGTGGCCAGTGCAAATTTTATGGCTAAAGAGAGAGCGTGACAATTGTTGGATTTTTCTTGGTTCCGGGTCTCCCTCGTGAGTTTGAGTCACTTCTCTTACCTATTAATTATCCGCAGTAGCAAATAATTATAGAACTTCTTATTATTATTTGTTCGCAATAATTGACATATCATCCGCAGTAGCAAACCATTCATCTAAATGATTTGTGTTTGACTTTGGAGTTGTGCTTGCCTTGGATTACCGGGTTCGAATCCCGGCTGCGGAATTGTTTTTTGTAACTTTTTATAATTTTTTAATTTACTTTTCGTTCTACTATTATATAATTAATAAATGGTTTGATCTTTTTTGTTTGAAATTGATTTGATCTTTTTTAAACTAGTTTTGTTTTTCTTTTGAAACTTTTTCAACTAGTTGATAGACAGCTAAGACAGGTGTTTAAAATTAATTTTGTTTGCTCATGTGATATAAAATTATTTGATTATTTTTATTATCTCATTGTTATGTTTATTTAAAATTATCAAATATAATACTCCAAACCCAACTTTTCTAAATAAATATTTATTTTTAGGCTAAAAAGCATTTTTGGCCCCTGATGTTTCAAGTTTGTGCAAATTCTGTCCCTACTCTATTTTTGTCGACGTTTCTACCCCTCATGTTTTCAAACAGTGTACCATCTACCCCTCCATCAGTCAGACTTTCTCAGGAGAGGTTCCTGAGTAGATTGGAGAGATTAAGATGAGTATATGAAGTTGATGATGATAAAAGAAATGATATAAATTCAATATGTTTGATGTATATATCAATTATGTTTTGTAACTGAACTGGTTAAATGCATGTTTTGCTACTTACAGGTCTTGAGTTTGAATCTCTCATGCCCCTTTTTTTCAATTTCACTTGTAATTTTCACGTGACAGATCAAAAAAATATATATAAAAAGTCATATCAGCTCATTCCGTTAGTTATTCCGTTAGTTTTTTAACGTCTAACTGAAGGAGGGGTAGACGGTGCACTGTTTGAAAACATGAGGGGTAGAAACATAGACAAAAATAGAGTAGGGGCAGAATTTGCACAAGCTTGAAACATCAGGGGCCAAAAGTGTTTTTTAGCCTTATTTTTACTTAACTATTTTATAGATTGAACCAATTATGAGAATATTGATCGGAACCAAACCCAACTTTTCTAAATATATATATATATATATATATATATAATTATAAATATTTTTTTCATTTTCTATTTTTTCACACATATTTAGTTTTTTTTCCATATACCATTGGATTTGATTTTTTGTGGGCGATGTCACTGTAGAAGGAAAAGCCATAGATCCTTATAAGTACTCCCTTCGTTCCTATATAACTGACACTTTAAGGTTGTTGCACAAGTATTAAAAATAACAATTAATGTTCTTATTTTATTAAAATTACTATGTAACTTTCTATTATACCCTTTATCTCTCTTATTAGTTCTAACTTTTCAAGTTTCCTACCACCAATAAATGAAGGGTACAATTGGTAAAGTATAATTAATGCTCTCTTGAAATTTGTAAAGTGACAGATATTTAGGAACAAAATTCAGCTAGAAATAATGTGAGTTATTTTGGAACGGAGGAGTAGAATTCATCGCCTCCAATAACAAATATAATCTGAGGAAAAAGCTTCTAATGATATTTATTCTTATTTTTTAAAATTATAAAAAATACTTTCAAATTCAATTAAATCAATAATAAATACTCCATCCGTTTTAAAATAATTGTCCACTTTAGAGAAAAATTTTGTTTCAAAATAACTGTCCACTTAGAATTTTAAGAAATCACTAATAGATGTTTTTCCAAACAATACCCTTACAAAAAGAATAAACGAGGAGATAAAAATACATTCTAAAGGGTAAAGTAGGAAAACAAATGATATTTTTCTAAAAGTTAGAAAAATTAATTACACTTCTTAATATGTGTGTTTTTTACAAAGTGAACACTTATTTTGAAACAGAGAGTATAATATTACCGTCAAAGAAAATAAAGGAACATAATTTATCTTTTTGATGTACATTACTTATCGTAGTCTTTTACTAGTCGTATGTCCCCTAATGATAACTCAAGTGGTAAGAGCGCTATTCCCCGATGATTAGCTAAGTGGTAAGAACTAGGGAACATAAGGGTTGGATGAGATGAAGGGTGAATGGTCCAAGGTTCGAACCCTAAGGAGAGACTAATTTACTAACATTACTAACAACTAACATTTGCCTATAAAAAAAGGTAAGAGCTATTGCAAAAATAAATCCTCCATAGCAACATAAATTCCATTTAGTCCCATGACTGCTAGTCATAAAACCAAACATCTCAAGATTTTGAAATCACACTAAATTATTAGATATCTCCCAATAAAATTTTCTACATACCCACGAGCCACGACCAAGTAGTGTCACTGGACTGGGCGAGACCCCAGGGTCCCTCGCCCAGGAGCGCTGGCCTCAGGCGAGGGGCGCACCTGAGACTTGGGCCTCCTTCCCCGAGGCCCAAATGGCCCATTAAGGTACATTAGAGGTGCCAAGCCCAACTCCGCACCTATAAATAGGAGACAGTTACCAAATGTAAGGGACTCTTGGCAATTTGTGAAATAACAAGATTGAAATTCAGTTACTCTTTCTCTTTTTAGCGGTTAGAACTTCACTCTCTAAGCATTCATATCACTTTCCTCACACTTTGGGTATTGTACCCCTATTGTATGTTCTTGGATAGAACATTTGGCGCCGTCTGTGGGGACCGGTAGATTTCGATTCCCGGACTACGTGGATCGTGATTCGATTGAGAGGAGCTCGATTTTTTGTGCGATTTTCTTCAGTTTTCAGGATTTTCCGTTCGCGTTCTTCGGTTCACTAGCAAAGCTCAATGGAGGAGCATCGTTGGTCACATGGAGGAGGTTTGGAGCGTGTAAGCAATCAGTGGCGACACCGCACGAACATGAGGCAGCACGGGGGGAAGGCATGGTCTTTGGCTTCCTCGTCTAGAGTTTCACGAGGCACGCAGCCTCCGCCTCAGGCACCGAATGTTGGTGACAGTTGGCAATGGCTGATTTGCGATGTCATTAACCGCTTGGAGCGACAGGATACAGAGATCCGAGCAGCAGATGCAACACCAGCGCCTACTGATTCATCCACGAAAAGCTACCGAGAATCCTTGCGGCAGCGGAAGTTTCCTTTACTGAAAGGAAGGTTAAGAGCGGAATGGTGTGCTTATCACCGGACCTCTGGCCACGCCACCAAAGAATGCCACGCTTTGCAACGCGCGGTGGGAAAGCTGATAACGACGGGGAAATTGGCAAAAGCATGGGGTAATGTGTCTTCAACACCCAAGGAAGTTGGCACGATCACCAGAGGGTTCGGTGGAGGAGGAGTCACTAGTGCAGCACGGAAGCGCTACGCCAGGGCGGTGAATGCAGTCATGGAGGTTCCTTTTGGTTTCCCACACCAGGACATCACGTGTTCGTCTGCTGATTTCCTTGGAATAAAGCCACATTTAGATGACCCGATCGTGATCTCTCTCCGTATTAATCAACTCAATGTGCAGCGAGTGCTCCTGGACCAAGGGAGTTCGGCGGACATCATTTACGGCGGAGCGTTTGATCGGCTTGGTATGAGCGAGGAGGACCTCACTCCTTATGAGGGGACCTTGGTGGGGTTCGCGGGCAAGCGGGTGTGGGTAAGAGGTGTCCTTGACCTTGACACCACATTTGGCAAGTGAGAGAACGTTAGGACGCTGAAAGTGAAATACTTAATCCTAGGATCGGAGGGATCCTACAACATGATAATTGGAAGAAACACCTTAAACCGTCTATGTGACGTAATTTCAACAGCCCACCTGGCGGTAAAATACCCGTTGTCAAACGCGCATATTGGACAAGTTGTTGTAGACAAAAAGATCGCAAGGGAATGCTACTGTAACGCGGTGGATCGGTACGGGAAGAAGAATGCCTCGATAGGACACCGTTGCAACGAGGTGGGAGCACCAGAAGAAAACTTGGACCCGAGGGGCGAGGGCCGCGTTAATAGGGCCACGCCAATAGAAGAAACGAAGGAGTTGAAGTTCGGCGAGAAGGTGCTCAAGATAGGGACCAGGCTGAGCGAGGACCAGGAGCAGAGGCTATCAAGGTTGTTGGGCGAGAACCTGGATCTTTTCGCCTGGAGTCATAAGGACATGCCAAGAATAGACCCGAACTTCATCTGCCACAGGTTGACATTAAACCCGGGAGTTAAGCCAGTAACCCAAACTCGCCGGAGAATGGGCGATGAAAAGGAGAAAGCAATCCAACCGGAGGTAAACAAGTTACTGGCGGCGGACTTTATTCGAGAAATCAAGTACCCCACCTGGTTGGCAAATGTGGTAATGGTCAAAAAGGCGAACGGGAAATGGCGAATGTGTGTGGACTATAAAGACCTGAACAAGGCATGCCCAAAAGATTCCTACCCATTGCCAAGTATAGATAAGCTAGTAGACGGAGCCTCTAGGAATGAACTTCTGAGTTTAATGGACACTTATTCAAGATATCACCAAATCAAGATGCATCCATCTGACGAGGACAAAACAACTTTCATGACCGCAAGAGTAAATTACTGTTAACAGACCATGCCCTTCGGATTGAAGAATGCGGGGGCGACGTACCAACGGTTGATGGATAGAGTGTTCGAAGGCCAAGTGGGAAGGAACATGGAGGTATACGTTGACGATATGATCGTGAAATAAATTTTGGGGTCGAACCACCATGAGGATTTGACAGAGGCTTTTGGTAGAATCCGAAAGCATAACATGATGCTTAATCCGGAAAAGTGTTCTTTCGGTATACAGGGTGGGAAGTTCTTAGGCTTCATGATTACGTCAAGAGGAATTCAGATCAATCCAGATAAGTGTAAGGCAATCCAGGAGATGAAAAGCCCGAGCAGCGTGAAGGTGGTGCAGCGACTGACTGGAGTCAGCCCGAGCAGCGTGAAGGAGGTCCAGGATAGCGGCCCTGTCCCGGTTTCTCCCTCACTCGGGCGACAAGTCAGCCCCGTTCTTCAAGTGCCTTAAGAAAAATGCGGCGTTTGAGTGGAGTTCAGAATGTGAAGAAGCCTTCACCCGTCTCAAGGAGAAGTTGTCGGCACCACCTGTTCTTTCGAAGTCTGTCCAAGGCCTTCCTTTGCACTTGTATTTTTCTGTCAGCGATCACGCAATCAGCTCGATGATCCTTCAGGAGGTGAACGGAGAGCAAAAAATAGCCTACTTTGTAAGCCATACACTTCAAGGGGCGGAGATCAGGTATCAGAAGATAGAGAAGGCGACGCTCGCCGTCCTCGTCACCGCCAGGCATCTAAGACCTTATTTTCAAAACTTTCAGGTAAAAATAAGAACTGATCTTCCTTTGAGACAGGTGTTGCAGAAGCCAGATTTGTCAGGAAGACTCGTCGCGTGGTCGGTGGAGTTATCGGAGAATGGCTTGCAGTATGATAAAAGGGGGAAGGTCGGTGCATAGACTTTGGCTGATTTTGTTGTGGAGTTAACACCGGAAGAAGGTGAGAAGGTGAGTACGCGATGAATATTGTTTGTTGATGGGTCGTCGAACGAAAACGGAAGTGGGGCTGGAGTCACGCTACAAGGGCCGGGAGAGTTAGTGTTAGAGCAGTCCCTCAGATTTCAGTTCAAAGCCAGCAGTAACCAGGCAGAATATGAGGCCCTGATCGCAGGTCTAAAGCTGGCGATCGAGGTGCAAATCGACAGTTTGCTGGTCAGAACAGACTCATTGTTAGTGGCAAACCAAGTCTATGGGGAGTTCCAGGTAAAAGAACCAGCCTTGATAAAGTACCTGGAGCCCGTACGACTACTCATGGGTCGTTTGCAGGAGGTTGTGGTTGAATTCGTGCCAAGAGCACAAAATCAAAGGGCGGACGCCCTAGCGAAATTGGCCAGCACCCGAAAACCTGGAAACAACCGAAGTGTGATTCAAGAGACTCTCGCCAATCCCAGCATAGAAGGGGAGTTGGTTGCCCCGGTTGATCGCCAGGAAACTTGGTTGGACCACATCGTCGATATCCTGGCGGGGGAACCAAGCGATGTAGTGAATTACTCAAAGGCACAAAGGAGGGAGGCGGGGCACTACACATTACTTGATGGGATACTCTTTCGACGGGGATTTAGCTCGCCCCTCCTGAGGTGTCTTCCACCTAGTAAATACGGGGCTGTTATGGCAGAGGTTCACGAGGGGGTTTGCGCTAGCCACATCGGAGGAAGGTCATTGGCGAGCAAAGTCCTCAGAGCGGGTTTTTACTGGCCTACCCAGAGGATTGTGCAGAGTTCGTAAGGAAATGCGAAAAGTGTCAAGTATTCGCAGACCTGCCCAGAGCCCCGCCGGAGCAATTGGCCACAATCAGTTCCCCATGGCCTTTCGCCATGTGAGGAGTTGACCTCGTCAGACCTTTCCCCACCACCAGGTCACAAATGAAGTTCATCCTTGTGGTGGTGGATTACTTCACCAAATGGGTGGAGGCTGAGCCCCTTGCAAGCATTACGGCCGCCAAGATCATAAGTTTTTACTGGAAAAGAATCGTGTGCCGGTTCGGAGTATCGAGGGCGATCGTCTCGGATAATGGGACGCAGTTTGCGAGTAATCAAACCAGGGAGTTCTGCGAAGAGATGGGCATTCAGAGGAGGTTTTCTTCGGTGGAACATCCACAAACTAACGGGCAGACGAAGTCGGCGAACAAGGTCATCCTGCGGGGTTTGAAGCGCCGGCTCTCGGAGGCAAATGGGGCCTGGTTGGACGAGCTCCTGATTGTAATCCGGTCGTATAACACAACGCAACACTCAACTATGAGGGAACTCCGTTCAGGATGACTTATGGAGCGGATGCCATGCTACCCGTAGAAATAGACAATAGTTCATGGCGAACGGCGCCGAGGTTCGAGGGCGAAAATTCTTCAAACATGACGATAGAGCTAGATTTGTTAGAAACGCACAAAGAGGCCAACTCAGGGAGGCAGCGATGAAGCAGCGAGCTGCGGCCAAGTATGACACAAAGGTGCGATCAAGAGAGATGCAGGAGGGGGACATAGTGCTTAAGAAACGAACAGGGATCACCGGAAACAAGCTAAGCCCAATCTGGGAAGGGCCTTACAGAATCTTGAAAGCTTTAGGAAGGGGGGCTTATCACCTGGAAAGCTTGGACGGGAAGCGGGTGTCGAGATCCTGGAATGCAGCAAGCCTAAAATACTACTACAGCTGATGGATTGATAGAAAGCTGAATTCGGAAGGCCGGAAGCGCGCCTCATGTAGGCCGAAGAGCTGAAAATAAAAACGAAGAAACATACTTTTGTACTCCGTTTCAAGAAATTTTTGGCCAAAAGCGCCTAAATGGTAAAAACAAAGACACGTTCTTGTTCTCCATCTCGGGAGTTTGTTGACTATCACGTCTGATTGAAAATACAAAAATTGTATCCAGCAATTTCAATCACACTGAATTGCGGCGAGAGCTCGGTGGGAAAAATTCCCTGAAGGTGACAATCCCAACACGACCTTGATGTCTGGGGATTGCTCCGGAGAAGCCGACGCAACTCGCCGTCACTCGTCGGCGATGTGTGCGGATAAGCTTCTTATCCCAATAATCTCCCCGAAATTTGGGCGAGCATTTTTCAACTAGGCTTAAAGTCTCGGGTAAACCCATATGGCCATTGGGTCCTGAGCAATTGTAAGACCCCGCCTAATAAGGATGGTGGGGCGACACCTGATCTTACGGGAAATACGTGTGTGAAAAACAAAAGCCTCGGTTCAAAGACTAAGCAAAAAGTCCTAGTTGAACCTAGCACACCATCAATGTCGTCAGACGTAATTCAGAAATAAGGAAACCATGGGGGGTGCGAGAGAGAAAAATCAGAAAGCGCTAAAGCATGCATAAAACATAAGGAAGTAAAAGTTGAATTAACTAACTTAAAGTAAAATGCAAACAAAACAAAGAAGTACTGGCGTTACAATAATCCGAAGCAGGAAAACATTATATCTATCTATCTATATTTTCCCTCTTGTTCCACAGCATCTCCCAGGTCAACACAGGCAACCTCCGGTGGATCTTCGGAACCCTCCAGCCCAGCGGGGGTAATCTTCTTGAAAACCCCCATGGAGTTGAGGTTGATGGAAGGATGGAGGTGCTTGACTTGAGCTTTGGCGATCAGGAAACCACGAATACGCTCGTTAGCCACCGCGTAAGCAGCTTCACTCCTCATCTTCTCCTCCAAGGCAAAGGCCTGAGCATATTTCTCCGCCAAGAGCTTGCATTTGGACTCCAGATCCAACTGGGCATCGGAGAGCATCTTGCCCTTATCTGCCAATCTCTTGCGCAAATCAGCAATCTTCCTGTCTTTAGCAGAAAGGTCTTTCTTCTGGGAAACAACGGTGGCTTCCTTGGCGCTAAGGTCCTTGCGTCCTTCAATCTGGGACTCAAGCTGCTCTTCCTTTTCGTCCGCCGCAGCTTGAGCAAGTTTCGCCTCTGCGAGTGCTTTCTGCATCTTCTTGGTCTTTTCCACCTCACAAGCCAGCTGGTTGGACAGTTTGGAACAGGTCTCGTTGGCCTGAAGGTTGGTAGCGTGCAGTTTCTCCACCTCCTGGCGAAGCTCCGCAATCCTAGTGAGGGGTCGTGCTCGCCAGGCCACCTGGGCAAACAGACAACCGACGTGGAGAAGGTTTGACACGGCCTCTTGAGCGACGTCTTGCGGGTTCTGGCTGGGAACTTCCCTCAGTTTCTCAAGGTAGGGGTGAGAAAGTAGGAAGGAGAAGGGGTCGGAGGCAGAAACGTTGGAGGGATCCTTTGGGCAGCTCGAAGAGGGATCTCCTTTTCCGTCGCTAGCCTTTGGAGAGTTAGGGGTAGATGAATCACGAGTCACCTGGACGGGGGAAGGAGGGCGAACAAAAGATGGCGTAGGTTAGGCCTTCGTCGGAGCTAGTGGGCGAGGAAAATCCCCGGCCGAAGGAATGTTCGCCTCGCCGCGGTGATCAGGCAGGGAGGAGTCATGCACGCCAATAGAAGCAGAGAGGGCGGGAACAACTTCCCCTCCGCCAGCAGTATTCAAGGGAGAAACCTGAGAGTCTGGCTCGCTTAATTTATTCTTTTTGGAAGGGCCGTCGTTCGCCGGTGAGTCTTGCCTTTTCTCTCCGACATGGGCATGAGAGGGGGCCTTGGCGTTCCCGAAGAGGAAAGCCTCCAACAGTTCAGCAGTAGAGAACTTCATTTTCCCTAAAAAAAAAAAGAGACAAAGAAAAGCCAATAGAGATACAAAGCTTGACAACAAAGAGAGTGAAGGTATGAAAAACGGTAGAAAGGGGGGGGTTTGAATAACGTTTTCAGAACAAAACTTCCACCTTAAAGATTTTGACAAATCTTTTGAGAACTTAAGTGCTAAAGATAAGAGATAGAAAAGCACACAAGGATTTTATCCTGGTTCACTTGATAAATCACTCAAGCTACTCCAGTCCACCCGTTAAGGTGATTTCTTCCTTCTTAGAATGAAGGCAATCCACTAATCAGGTAAGAGTTACAACTGCACTTGAAACCTACAAGTGACTAACAATTACACTGACTTAGCTCACACTAAGATTCACTCTCTTAGTCTTCTCTAGGATCCGATCAACCTTGATCTCCTAAAGGCAAACTATACAACTGTATATGAAGTTCTTGTTTACAAAGAAAGTGCTTCTAAAAAGCTTATAGTAAACACAATGAATTTCAAGATGAAAAAAAGCTTAGAATATTTTGAATATGTCTTGCGCGTGTATGTTGCTTCTACTTAGTTTCTTCGCCGCTTCTTTCAATCTTCAGCCTTTATATATACTCCAAGGATTAGGGTTGAGCGTTGCATGGGAAATGCTACCGTTGGAGGGCAGTTCTGGAAAATCCAGCTTCTGCTGTGGCTGAGAACGTTAGGTAGGTCGTCAGGAAGGTACACTTGCTTTTGTACTTGGATAGCGACTTGACCTTTTAACCTAGGAGACTTCTGATCAGGGGAATACTTCATATTGGAACTTGTGAAGCCGGTTGATCAGAGTCAGAGGGAAAGCACAGATCCTCTGACCATTGTATCTTCTGATTCTGAACTCAGAGGGAAGAACATGGCCTTCAGAGTTTCTTGCTTCTGGACTTCAGAGTTTCCACTATTCAGCTTCTGGATCTTCAGAGTCTTCTACACCATCAGAACATCTGAACCTTCAGTGTTTCTTGGTTATCAGAACTTCTGGATCTTCAGAGCTTCTAGCGGCTGAGTCCACATCAGAGTTTGTATAGCTTCAGAACTTCTGAAGCTTTTCCACTGTTCATACTGAACATGGTGAATGCGAAAGCGTTGCTTGGGTCACTCTTTATACACAGTGCTTCTGATTTGTGTGAGATTGAGTTGAGGTCAGAGCCTGTAAATAGCACACTCAGAAAAACACGTTAGAGTACCACAATTGTTCATATCAAAAGGTTAACTTGTAATCATCAAAACATAGAGTTGTACTACTAGATCAAAACTTTATCTTACAATCTCCCCCTTTTTGATGATGACAAAACTAAGATTTTTGATGAACAATTCTTAAACATTAAACTGAATTCACTCAGAGTTTAGAGATATAGAATAATACTTATCCTGATGTGAATAGTTTATCTTGCTCATTCTGAATTCAAGTCACTGCTTGATTCTGAGCTTAGCTCCCCCTGAATCTAATACTTGATGAAAACGTTAGTAAAGTCTAGATTCTGAGCTAAATGATGTAAGAGTTCAGAGTGAAAAACTTATGACATAGATGAAGAACGAATAATCAGAGCGCATAAGTGATCAGAGTCAGGGACAAGGTATCAGAGTCTTGGGTATCAGAGTCAACTTAGAATCACTTCAGAAGAAGTGAAATGTATTCCTTGTATTTGCCCAGTGACACATCTATGGTCATGAAGGTGGAACTCTTAAATTCTCCAAAAGAAAAATAAATCACACTAACACATCTTACACATCAAAAACTGGGTTTACTCCCCCTTTTTGGCATAAGCAAAAAGCTTGGGGTGTGAAAAACTTAGCTTGAAGTACAAGGTACTCCCCCTTAGAGAAGGTCTAAGTTTAAAGAAAATGAAAACGATGTAAGAATCAGAGTTAGGCGAAAATAAATAGAAGAGTTAATGCAAGGGATGAACGTTTACCACCGGTCAAGTGAGTAAATAGAAGGGTCAGTTACCAAGAACTTAACCTCGAGAAACTGTAATAGCATTAACTTTCAGAGAGAAAGTGAAGCCTATAAAAAGCGTTGGAG
This sequence comes from Lotus japonicus, assembly GCF_012489685.1. Lineage (NCBI taxonomy): Eukaryota > Viridiplantae > Streptophyta > Magnoliopsida > Fabales > Fabaceae > Lotus > Lotus japonicus. The sequence continues at coordinate 43,197,341 of NC_080043.1, forward strand.
AGAAAGGTAAGCTTCACACCTCGAATAATTTTCAGTAAGAAAAAAATGGCATCATACAACGTAGCACTAGAAGAGCTGAGGAAGAAGGCCTTTGAAGAGGACTTGTTCCTGAACATCAGGCATCCAGAGGGTGCAACTACCATCGCGGAGCTGACACGGACACTGCTGGAAGAGGACCTGCGTCCAGAGTTGGAGAGAGACCTGAAGGAATTTCTTGCCTTCGTGGAGGAGGTGCAAGAACTCAGCCGGCTTGAACTCAAGCTGCTGGAAGAAAAAGAAATCTTGGAAAAGAAGCTCAGGACTTCAGAAGAGATTCTGGAGAAAGATGAGCTAAAGGTCAGACTCAACAACATCCAGCATGTACTGGAGCGTCTGGAGAAGGATAGGTCAGAGCAGCGCCAGGAGTGCAGAAGAATGAGGAGGGATCCTCCATTCTAGATTATATGATGTAAAGAAATATGATGTAAACATAGAACAATGAATAAAAAAGACTTTTGCAAACATATGTGACATAAGTATATAGATATATATGCATATATAATCACAAACGAACAAAAGAGAATAAATAAATAAAAAGAAACAGAGTTTAACAAAAGGAAAACAAAGTTAACGAAAAAGAAGAAAAAGAAGAGATCCTAAAAACTAAGGTTTGTCAGTGCGTCTCAGAAGTTCCATCATCATGTGCTTCATCTCAATCAGCATGGATTCATGAGTGTCAAGACGTTGTTCCATGATGTCGAGTCTGGATGAGCTTGTCTGAGTAGAGTTGGAAGGAACATTCTGAGCAGCTTGAGGTTCTGGAATGGAAGCAGAAGCAGCAGGAGTAAACACAACTGGTGCAAGTCGCTCTGCCTCAGCCTCAGCTTCAAGACGCTCTGCCTCAAGTCTGGCTTGTTCAGCCTGAGCTGCTGCTTCACGTGCAGCTTCGTCTGCTTGTTCTTTCTTTCTCTGGGCTTCTTCAATAGCTTCAAGAAGCTTATTTCTCTGTTCGAGTTCGTGAAGAGCCACCCTCCTAGCAAGCCTTTGCTTTGCAGCCTCAATGCTCTGACTGCCCTCTGCATGCAGGAGCTGCATCATAATTGGAACTTGAGCCACTAGCCAAGTGCTCAGATTGTTCCACTCATCAGCCACATTTTCAGCATTCTCACTGAGATCAGTCTGACCGTGCACATTGCGGAGCCTCAAAGAGGGTTCATGATAGAAGATATTGATGCACTCAGAGAGAGATGTGGGTTGAAGGTGAGTATAGGGAATTATGGAGAGGTTGGGTTCAGGAGAGGCTGGGTGATTGCTGCTATGGGCTTCAGAGGCACCTTGTGGAGAACCAATGTTAATCATGGGAGCATTGGGTTCAGAGGTTCCAAGGTGAGGGTCTGAAGTTTCAACCAGAGGGTGAGGTGATCTAACCGAGGATTGGTTAGACACTGATTGTTCAGGTTCAGGGTCTGGTTGAATGGGCTCTTGTTGGTCAGGGACAGGGTGAGCTTGTTGAACTAAGGGGTCTGCCTCTTGGATAGGATTGGCCAAGATAGGTTCATCTGGGTCAACTAGACGTTCAGGTCTAGGGCCAGGATATCTCCTAGGGCTTGGACAGGTAAGGTAATACTCTTCCAAGGCAGATACCTTTTCTTTTCTAACCTCCATGAATTTTCTAATTGATTCAGAGGTATTGGAGGGAGGAGAGTCAATAACATTGGTTGGGAAGGATACAGGTGTGAAGGCTGTTGAAGAGTCTGTATCCGTGGTTCTGGCAGCAGGACGTGCTGATGCTCTGAGAGCAGAGTGATCAGACGTTCTGGGTTGTGGTTCTGTTTGGTTGGGCTCAGGTTGGTCTTGGACGATTGGTTCAGAAGATAATGGGTCGTATGGAATGGTAAGGAGAGATGTTGGTTCTTCTGACCTAGAGGTTGGGTTCTGAAGCAAATTCCAGAGAGGTGCTTCAGTAGGAGAAGGTTGAAAGAAGGAAGATCTTGGGGAATGTGGTGGAGAGGTGGTTTGTGCGGCTGGCTGGGATTCAGGAATAGGAGTGAGGGGATTTGAGGAGTGTTGGAGCAAGGCAGAAATAGGGAGTGCATCAAATAAATTCAAATCATCATCAGAAGCAAGTGCAGGCTTACTTGAATGTGCTGATGATCGAGTCACTCTGGCAGGAGGTTCAGTCCTTCTGACCACTGCAGCAGCTGGTTCCACCCGAGTAGGCTTCACCACGATTCTGACCTTCTTCTGCTTCTTCTTTGGAGGACCATCCTCACTATCATCATCATCACCATCATCAGGCTTTCTCTTTGTCTTCTTGACCAGAGGGACATCAGATTCTTCAGAGGATTCTTCCAGAACCATCTTCCTCTGAGCTTTCTTCTTTGGAGGAGAAGGAAACTCTGGAGCTGGCGGTAGTCTGCTGATGAAATCATCAAGGTCAATCTCGAATCCTTGAGCCCTGAGGTCTTCAACATAGCATCTGATGGCTTCAGGATGGTCTGCTTGAGTCCACAGAGGGTAGTCATTCAGAGGCATTCTTCTTCCTCTGATCTCAGAAGATGAGTCTTCATGAGCAGGAGCAATCTTCTTCTGGATTAAGCCCATCTTCTTCAAGGAGTTTGCAGTGAAGACATCACTGACAATTGTGCTCAAATCCTCTGTGCAACCAGCATCGATCAAATCTTGCACCAAGTTGCTTTCAATGAGAAAGTCTGAGAGCAGCCTCCCAAAAGGGATGTATTTGATTGCAGACTTGATGGAGGCGGTGGTGCGAGACTTCCGGATGCATTCCTTCAAGTAGGAGAACAGGAAGTAGGGAAGGCAGATCTTCTCCTGATCTTGGATGAAGAACAGCATCGCCTTCTGGTTGAAGTTGATGTAATCTGGGGAACTGCCCTTCGGTCTCTGATTGATGCAGTTGAGCAGGATCTTGTGCCAGATTCTGAGTTTGGGGTGAAGATCCATCACCTTGTAACTCGTCTTGCCCGGTTTGAAGGTGGTGTACAGGGCCTTGTTGACTTTGTCTTTGGTGATGGGTTTCAGCTTGGATTCCGTCAGTTGGAACCGATACCCATAAGCAGTTTCTGCTCCTAGCAGATTCACGAATGACTTCTCAGTGATAATGATCTTCCTGCCAAGAATGTGAGAGACCACCTGGGTGTCATCGCAGTCTGCGTGCTTCCAGAATTCCTTTACCAATTTCTCATACACCGGTCCTCGAAGTCGATTGAAATAGTTTCCCCAACCTTGAGCTTGAACTTCAGGACGAAGATCATACCCATTTGCAGCCAAGTTATCGAGGTTGAATCTCCATTATGCCAGGACTTGGAGTTCCTCAGGAGCAAATACGCAGTGAACGGCACAGCCCCGTTCTGCAATAGGAACAATCTGCTCTTGAACTTGAACTTGTTCTTGTGCCGGGTTCTCAGAGCCCCTTTGACCCATTGCCAAACCAACTTCCATGTGAGGGAACTGAGGTGCATCTGCAGTAGATCTTCTGGTTTGTCTCACCATTTTGAAGAGGTTGAAGGTTTGAGGTAGAAGATGAAGTTTGAAGGATGAAGAGAGATCGAGAGAGAAATCAAGAAAGAGGCGGTTTTGAAAAGCAGAGAGTGCGAGAGTGAAAACCGGAAGTGAACGAGAACGTGTGTGTATAGTGGGTTTTATCAAATAACCGTTGTTGATTCAAAAAGCACTGTAAGATCAACGGTTGAAAATTAAAGATAGATAGTAACAGTAAAATACACAATCACACACAGGAGATAAGCATATCTACACGCAATCATAACAGACTGTCACACGGGCACAAGGAATTATGCATCAGAAATTCTGACACACGTGTTGTTGTCTCAGCTTCAGAGTCAGTACCAGTGGGCACACACACTCTGATTGAGTTACCTTCTGGACTAGACATCTTCTGATCAAGAAGTATCATAGTCAGAGGTTCTGATCCATCTTCACTCTGGACAAAAGTCCATGTTTAGATTTTTCAGAATAAAATTAAATCTATCCTCTGCTAAGGGCTTTGTAAAGATATCTGCCCATTGATGGTCAGTATCAACAAACTTCAGAAGAAGTACGCCCTTCTGCACATAATCTCTAATGAAGTGATACTTTACCTCAATGTGCTTTGCCCTTGAATGCAAGATAGGATTCTTGCTCAACGAGATTGCAGCAGTGTTATCACAATAAATTGGGATATTGCTCTCAAGGATCTGATAATCCTCCAGCTGATGTTTCATCCAGAGCATCTGAGTGCTGCATATTGCTGCTGAGATATATTCTGCCTCTGCAGTTGATAGTGCAATGGTTGATTGCCTCTTGCTTGCCCATGAGACTAGATTGCTTCCCAGAAATTGACAATTTCCAGAAGTACTTTTTCTCTCTGTTCTATCTCCAGCATAATCAGCATCACAATAACCTGAAAGCTTATACTCTGATGTTTTCTTATACATCAAGCCAAGGTTAGTGGTGCCTTTCAGATACCTTAGGATCCTCTTAACAGCAGTTAAGTGGGTTTCCCTTGGATCTGATTGGAAACGAGCACATAAGTGAACACTAAATAATATGTCTGGCCTAGATGCAGTTAAGTATAGAAGTGAACCTATCATTCCACGATAGAGCTTCTGACATACTTTACCACTTTTATCTTCTTTCTCCAAAATGCATGTAGGATGCATTGGAGTCTTGGCCACTGTAGATTCCAGCATATTGAACTTCTTCAGAAGTTCTTTAGTGTACTTGCTCTGATGGATATATGTTCCTTCTGGTGTTTGATCAACTTGTATTCCCAGAAAGTACTTTAATTCTCCCATCATACTCATCTCAAATTCAGCCTGCATCATCTCAGAAAATTCTTTGCATAGAGATTGATTAGCAGAACCAAATATAATATCATCACATAAATTTGCACAATTAAGATATCATCTTTATAAGTCTTGCAAAAAAGAGTTGTATCTACTTTACCCCTTACAAACTCATTCTCCAGAAGGAATGAGCTAAGTCTCTCATACCATGCTCTGGGAGCTTGCTTCAGACCGTAGAGTGATTTCTTCAATTTGAACACATGGTCTGGTTTCTTTTCATCTTCAAAAACCTGGGGGTTGATGAACATAGACTTCCTCTGAGATATAACCATTTAGGAAGGCACTCTTTACGTCCATCTGATGTAGAACTATGT